>NC_085928.1:202325833-202948750 GCF_028885655.2 Pongo abelii | reverse complement strand
ATTAGCCGGACGTGGTGGCGGGTGCCTCTAATCCCAGCTACTCGGGAGGCTTAGGCAGGAGAATGGCCTGAACCCAGGAGCGGAGGTTGCAGTGAGCCGAAATCGTGCCACTGCACTCCAGCCTGGGCGACAGAGGGAGACTCCGTCTCAAAAAAAAAAAAAAAGAAAGAAAGAAAAAGAAAACAAAAGCCAGAAACAAGGAAATATGTATTTTTAAGCCTAGAAAAATAAAAGACATAATCCTTGATCTTCGTTGGGCCTTACATGAAAATAGATCTCAAACGCCTTGTGTTTAGTGCAGAACATAGCTCTGTCATGGAGTGACTCCTTGTAGGAAGCTAGTTTTCAGTTTTTCTGTTAACTGAAAATGGACCATAGAGTCAGAGCTTCTCAGAGTGGAAAAACATTTCAGAGGCCATAGTCTAAGCTCTTTACTAACTTAGGAACCTCCTCTAGCATAACCCTGATGGGTGGATAACACAGCCCTGAACACCTTCTGTGATGGGGAGTTTACTAATTCATAAAGCAGCCTATTCGGTAAAGAGTGGCTCTCATTGTGAGAAAATGCTTCCACATCCTCAGTCAAAGTTTTATGTCTGTAGCTGCCATCAATCCCTCCTGGTTCCACCTTCTGAAGCCACATAGAAAAAAAAAACTAAATTAATTTATTTTTAATTAACTAATTGACCACAGCAAAGCAAGCCAAACAGCTCCACTTTTCCCATGACAAAGGATTATGGTCTATCCTTGGCACTTGATCCAGTACCCAGGGTATATGTAAAGTAGGATACGGATTGATGTGGAGAACCCAGAACAGGGCCTTTTGGCAAGTTCAAGGACCAGAACAAAATGTCACGGTAGCAAGGGATTGATTGGTTATGAGGGCCCCACCGTTTCACCAGAACAGCTGATGGGATTAAGGCAGTTGTAATATGCAAAGAGGATTTTTAGAGCCTGCAATTATTACTATGCCCTTTCTTACCTGATGCGTAGAGTTTAAGTCAGATGGGTTTTCCCAAAAGAGAGAAGAATTGAAAATATGAACTTAATTTTTAAAGTTATTTTGTCATAAACTTTATTGAGCAAAGGGCCTGAGCTTAGATTTTAAGGTAGAGAGAAGAGGAACAAAAGGCTTTGTTTACAATAAGGTAACTTGAATCAAAATTTGGAATCAGATTGTGTATGTGAAATGCTGATAAAGCGTACCCATTCTCTAAAATGTGAGAGATTATTGGTGTTTTTCTGTATACTCAATGGTTGCTAACAACAGACTCAGTGAGGTTTCATGGAAAGAACTCGAATCGTAAATCAAAAGACTCAAATTTGGGGTCTGAGCCTGCATTTACTTTTTAATCAAACATTTATTGAATATCTACTATGTTCTACACATCCAGTAAGAGGTACTGGTGATACATCTGTGATCAAGACAGACAGTGTTGCCTACATTTTTGTGAGGGAAACAGGTAAGTTATCAGGCAGATACAAGGAAGTGTGAGAACGAACAGTGACTAAGTCCAAAGGGAAGGAGAGTCTACAAAGGAGTTTACCTGACCTAGACCTGGGTGTGTGGGGGTGGAGGAGATCCAGAAAAAGCTCTTTGCAAGGAAATGACATCTAAATAGAGAGCTGAAGGATGACAATTAGCCACAAACTTCACTATCTCTCTGAGCTTTAGTTTCTTATTTCCAAAATGCAAAAAATAATAATAGTCCTCACTAACCTGCTTCAGTAGGAGGCTGTGAGGAACTGATAAATGAATTTTGTGATGAGCGCTTTGTTGAACTGTAAAGTGCTCTATTATCATGAGGAATCGTTAATAATTGCTATCAGATATTGTTATTTCCATCCCTAGAGTTCATTTCCTTCTTTTCACATGCACAGATTTTGCTTCCCTGAGTATAGCAGGAGCAGAGAATAAAACGAGAGACTGGATGAAGAGATTGATATTGCTGCACTTTTCTCCATAGCTAGATCATTCACGCCCTCAAGGTTATTAGAGTACAGGGTTGGGGGAGAGAGAGAGCAGAGAATAAAATGAGAGACTGAGTGGAGAGATTTATATTGCTGCACTTTTCTCCATAGCTAGATCACTCACGCCCTCAAGGTTATGAGGATACAGGGTTGAGGGAGAAGCTGGGACTAGGCCCTCTGAACCATGTGAACACATCAGAGCAGGTGGGCTTCACGTGGGCCTCACTTTATTAGGACTGAATAGTCTGAATAGAGAGGGTTATTTATATTGTTCTGGGGACCTCGCTGATATTTCAACGGCCTAAGGCCAGGCGCGGTGGCTCACATCTGTAATCCCTGCACTTTTGGAGGCTGAGGTGGGCAGATCATGAGGTCAGGAGTTCAAGGCCAGTCTGACCAACATGGTGATTCCCTGTCTCTACTAAAAATACCAAAATTAGCCGGGTGTGGTGGTGCGTGCCTGTAATCCC
Source organism: Pongo abelii (assembly GCF_028885655.2). NCBI lineage: Eukaryota > Metazoa > Chordata > Mammalia > Primates > Hominidae > Pongo > Pongo abelii. The sequence goes on along the minus strand of NC_085928.1, from coordinate 202,946,309 downwards.
AGCTACTCCAGAGGCTGAGGCAGGAGAATTGCTTGAATCAGGACCCAGAAGGTGGAGGTGGCAGTGAGCTGAGATGGTTTCACTGCACTCCAGCCTGGGCGACAACCCGTCTCAAAAAAAAAAAAAAAAAATTCAATGGCCTAATCTCATTAGAAGTAAAACTGCCCGATTTGCCCCGAGCAGGGACATGCGCACCTTTGTTTATGACTACCAAAGAGATTTAGCTGTAGTCTTGATTGTCCACCTATTGCCAGGAAAAATCAGTAGCCAAGTAATTCCAAATGTCAGCAGTTTCTGGTTTACTGAGATTTAACTTCAAGTGAAATGAGTGCATTTTGCCCAAGGGCCACTCTCCTGCTTTTATTTTTATTTTTTAAATTATAATTTTGATCAAATTTCATGGCATTTTTCATGTTCCTTCTGGCAGTCTGGAAACACAATAACAAATATTTAGTAAATTTAAAGTTAGTATGAAAAATAGAAACAGAATTGTCTCTACTATTTAGTCAAGTTTCCTTTCTCTTTCTGTGCCCTCATTCTCCAATTTGGTAAATAAGCGGGGTGGATGGAATTTATCATCTAAGTTCCTTCTGCTGTCAACATTCCACATGTCCGTGATGTTTGCCTCTCTTTTTCCTGCCTGCATTTCAAATCATAAAAAACCCAGGCCACTTCCATTTGTTAGACTTTTATTGAAAATCCAGCTGCCCAAGAAGGCCAGATCTTGTAGCCTAGGCTGCTATTTAAATCTCCGTCAGACCAGAGAATCTTTGTTTAAAATTATATTTTGTTAATCCATCATGTGGATGTGGAGCTTGCTATTTTTAATGCAGGCTCTGCACAGCCCAGTTATTCATGGCTGAGAGTTTGCCACAGAACTTCAGAGCTGTATTTAACAACAAACAGCTCCAGAGAAGCAAGATGAAGACTTCTTTCACATGCTAATAAAATTCGGGAGTTGGGAGTAGAAGGGCAAGTTCTACCTCTAAGTGTGACAGCAGTTTGGAAATGCAGGCTGTTACTCTGTTCTGTTTGATGCTGCAAGAGCCAGCAAAGGAAAAGCCTACCTTAGTGCTTGTTTCGATGGTAGACTCCACTGACCTTTGTCTATCTGTCAAAATTCTAGAGATTGCATTTTTATTACAAGGCTCAGACACTCTTTAACATCTTCTAATAAAGATTTTCCCTCTCTCTTCACCTTCCTCTCTATTGCCCTTCCTTCTCTTAGGTCATATACACAGGGAGAAAAAGGCATAAAAATTGGGGCATTTAATTAAATGCATGCAGAAATATTTACATTTATAACAACACTTAACTAAATACTGGGAAACCATAGATAGCTTACATTGAGATATTTAAATTGTAGCAAAAATCACCTAAATTCTGACTTCTTGGACTTTGAGGGATGGTATTAGTTCATTCATTCTTTTTTATTATTATTTTTTCTGAGACGGAGTCTCCCTCTGTTGCCCAGGCTGGAGTGCAGTGGTGCAACCTCGGCTCACCGTAACTTCCGCCTCCCGGGTTCAAGCGATTCTCCTGCCTCAGCCTCCCAACTAGCTGGGACTACAGGTGCATGCCACCATGCCTAGCTAATTTTTGAATTTTTAGTACAGACGGGGTTTCACTATGTTGCCCAGGCTGGTCTTGAACTCCTGACCTCGTGATCTGCCCACCTTGGCCTCCTAAAGTGCTGGGATTACAGGTGTGAGACATCGTGCCCGGCTTCATTCATTCTTTTATATATTCATTTGAACATATAAACTAAGGTCATAAGATGGGTCAAGAACTAAATTAAATGCAGCGTTTACACAGGTGAAGAAACACAGTACTTGCCCTTGAGAAGCTCAGAGGTTAAAAAGTCTCCCAATAGATCAATTCAGGAAATTATGGTTTTTGATTGTTTTTCTCTATTCTTCTAATTCAACAAGGGATATTGACACAATCTTATCAGCGCTCTATTAGAGCCTAGGAAGGTGTTAGTTTACCATCCAACTACATTATCTGGATATGCAGACTCACTGAGGGTCCATGATTCATAGAATTCTGATCTGGCTGATGGGAAGGAGAACAGACAATGAGGAACATCAGAGAGACCATTCACTCATTCAAACCCCCAGGGCCCAGCACTACGGCACAACAGGAATACTTTCTGCTAACAACCTGTTGTTTCTTTATGGATATAAATATCACAAGAAAAGGTAAAAATAAGGGAAGAGTAGTGATGCCTCATTCATATGTTTGGAAATTAACAAATAAAAAGTGTTTTGATTTTGTTGTCTGAAGTATTTCTAACTGTATATGGTTTGGAGGTAACTAGAACCATTCTGCTCTATGGAATGACTGCCTCAGTCAGCTGTCACACAGGTGCCTGCCATTGATCACTAGTGAAGCACTGACAGATGGGAGTGGATCAATTTGTGCTGGAGTTCCAAACACTTATGTGGCTTCTAGTACTGCCCAGGTAATGTTAATGTCCTCTCAGGATGAGAAGTCAGGGGAGCATAGCAGAGCTGCAAAAGCCAGAGCTTGCTTTTTTTTTTTTGGAGACGGAGTCTTGCTCTGTCACCCAAGGTGGAGTACAGTGGCGCGATCTCGGCTCACTGCAACTTCCGTCTCCCAGGTTCAAGCAATTCTCCTGCCTCAGCCTCCCAAGTAGCTGGGACTACAGGCGCATGCCGCCACACCTGGCTAATTTTTTGTATTTTTAGTAGAGACGGGATTTCATCGTGTTACCCAGGCTGGTCTCGAACGCCTGAGCTCAGGCAATCTGCCTGCCTCGGCCTCCAAAGTACTGGGATTAGACGCGCGAACCACCACGCCCCGCCTAAAAACCAGAGTTTTTAAGTTACTTCCTCATCAGTCCACCAGCATTTATCTAGGCATGGATCCTCTCTCTTTCATACTGAGTGGGTGAGGAAGTGTTTCAAAGAGAAGGAAACCAAAAGTAAGAGAAATTAACTGGTTATGCCACAATTCTTCACTCATTACTTGATTCAATAAACATAGAGGATCCTTCGGTAGGACCATATGCTGCAGGAAATACAAAGATGAATAAGATGTAGCCCTCATCCCCAAGAATCTTTTAGTCTAAAACTTGCATTAACAATGATGAAGTGGTCAGGTGTGGTGGCTCATGCCTGTAATCCCTTTGAGACACCTAGATGCGAGGACTGTTTAAGCCCAGGAGGTTGAGGTTGCTGTGAGCCACGATTGTGCCACTGCACACTGGCCTGGGCTACAGAGGAAGACCTTGTCTCAGAAACAAACAAACACACACACACACAACCCAAAACAAAAAACAATGATGAAGCAAGGTCAAAATTCATTAGCATCATATGAAAGCTTCTGAGAGTAGGTTCTGAGGAAGGAAAAGTTGCCACCAGCTTGAGGGGAGGGTCTCCAGAAAGCTGTAAGAAAAAGGCAGACGCGAATTGGTTTTGGTGTAAACTGAGTAAAGAAGAGAGGAATTCCAGGGGGAGGTCAGTGGTCAGATTTGTGTTTTCTAAAGATCACTCTGGCAACAAGTTGTTACTAGATTGAGGAAAAGTGAAAGAATTAATAACAATAATAGTAGAAGCTGATAATAGCTAAGTACTTCTTATGTCAGTCCTTGTACTAAGTGCTTGACCTGTTTTATCTCATGTAATCCTTAAAACAACCTGTGAGACAGGAATTATTATTCCCGTTTTATAGGGGAAGGCATGGAAGAACCTGTACTTCCTTCCATGTCTAACAAAATAATTTGTATTCTTGGCCATGAGAACTCGGGTAAGAAACAGACCTGATCTAAATCAGGGACTGTGGGATAGAGAAGACAGATTTTGGAGAATTAGGGAGGAAGATAACCTATGTTTCTCAGAGCCAATGGGCCTCCCTAAGTGTTTGAATGATACACCCCATAAACACTAAAACCACCTCTGAGACTCTATTCTGCCTAAATGACTGACTTAGATTGAACTTGCCTTGTCATGTAAGCCTAACTCCATGGTAGGAGCCATGTCTTTTGGCTATCACTGTCACATTCTGTCACTCCATCTGGCAAATAGTGCGTACTCAAATTTTATCTGTTGAATGAGAAAATTTTCATCTTGTCATTCAACATTTCTTGGAACCTGGGGCAATACATTGTTTCCCCTCTCCCGCACCCACACTTTAGTTTCCCTATCTTTATATTAGAGTAGGTTGAATCTCATTAACTCATTATATGTTAAGATAAATAAGCTGTTATTCAGGTCATTAATTACCTTGGGCAAAGATAGGGATATTATAGGGGTTAGTGGGAGTGCCAATACTGGGTTAGATGTGGACCCTCTTTTTTGATACGCTCAATCCTATCATTCTGGCAATCCAAGAGGAAAAGGGTAGAAGACAGGTTTCATATTCCTTAAGGCAGTTTCCTTTACTATTTAAAGGTATTGGAGTTCTTGGGATAGAGAGGTAAACGCGCACAGAGATGTCCTCCCCCAGGACACCGCCCTTAAAATTAAACGGAGTAAGACTTTCTTCTCCTTGAATGCGCTTGGCAAACCCTGCCCAGAAAGGGGATGGGGGGACGGCCGTGGAGGTGGAGAAAGAATGCATCCACACCTCGCGCGTCTTCCCAAGTACGGATTGGCAAGTGGCATATGCGCGCAGACCTCTGTCATTTATTTATTTTCCTTTCCACTGGGTGCGCTGTCCCTTTAAATGGAGACGCTGGTGCTGGCTCCGTAACACCGGAGCCGGCAGCTTGTTGATTTCAGAGCTGGTGAATTTCACATTGTTTCCACTTCACTTTCCTCGCCCGGGGGAGGCTCCGGTTGGCTCTACGACCGCCGTTGCCGCTGCCAGCGAGAGCCAGGGCAGGGCAGGGACGCGCAGCATCAGGGCGGGCGTGGGGCCGGAGAAAAGGGTGTCGGGGCCACACACGCACCCTCGCTGCAGTCCAGCTCCTCCCGAAGCTCGCACGCCCAGAGCGCACGGAGCGGGGGACTGCCCGCCCAGACGCCCGCCCGCCAACCCGCCCACGGGCCGGGGCCAAAGCCTGGGAGCCTGCGAGCGGAGGAGGCCCAGGGGGGCGGGGTGGGGGGCGGGGGTGGGTGCTGCGCTGCCGCGGAGCTGCTACTCGGCGCGTTTTGCATGAAGATGGCGGCTCCCACCGCCAGCAAGGCAGCCTCCCTGGGCTGTAACAACAAGCCTGCGTTCCCGGAGCTGGATTTCAGGTCGGGAGCTCGGGTGGAGGAATTGAACAAACTCATCCAAGAATTTACGAAGCACGACCAGCGGGAATACGACGACCAGAGAGCGCTGGAGATTCACACAGCCAAGGATTTCATCTTTTCCATGCTGGGTAAGGAGGAAAAAGGGGGAGGTGTGTGTGCGTGTGTGTGTGTGTGATGGGAAGCGGAGTAGAAAACCCATTCCCCCTTCTTGACCTCTTCCCTTCTCGGTTGCCTTCCCGAGCCGGTGCCTTGGGTATAAGCCATCTCTGTTCCGCCTCTCTTTTCTTTCTCCGCCGAAAGCCGAGCTGCCTGCCCTCCCCTCCTTACTATACTTTACGCCGGGTCTCCCTTTCTCCTTGTTCGCTTGCTCTTTTGTTAATTTCTCCGCCACCGGGGGCTGGCAGGCAGGTGAGGCGTTCGCGGTGAAGCGTTGCACTGTTGGGGGAAGCCCCTGAAGCGAGTGCAGTCCAGGTGAGCCCCTGAGGTGCCTTCGGTTGAGGGATTTGGCTGCCGGAGGCAGGGACCTCCGCTTTCCCGACGCCGGCTCTTGGGTGCTCTCCCGAGCTTGGGAGCGGAGACGGCTCAGGGCTCTGGCTTGGCGCCCGAGCGACAAGTTGCTTCTCTCGTCTCGCGGCGCGGCGCTGTCATGCGGAGCCCCCGGTGGCCAAACTTGTTGGGTGTTCCCGAGTAACCCGCTGAAGTAGTCTGGGCGTCCGGAGTTCCTGCAACTTTGATTTGCAAATTGACTTCTCTCATGAAGCGATCGGAAGCATTTCCGGTGCTTCTTCAGGGCTCTGGCTGAGCTTGGAATTCTTAATTCCCAGCTCTTCCGTGACTAGGCGCGGAGCTCTGGCCGCAGAGGAGCGCCGGTTCCCTGCTCTTTGTGTATTGTCTTAGCGCTGGCCGAAAGAGGTGCCCAGAGTTTCCAACCGCGGAGACGTCGGGGGCTAGAAAATGTGCCCCCAACTCCCACCTCCAGCCCCTCACCTACGGCTCCTGAAACATGACTGAATGCTGTGTAAAGGAACATAATTGAGCCAGGCCGGGGAGACCGAGCCCACCCTCCCCAGGTGTCCTGCCGTTGGGATTATTGCTACTGAGGTGTAGTGTGAGTTTGCCAGGCGCCTGGGTTGTAGCTTGCGGCTCCGCCAGTGGATCCGTGGCTGTCATGCGGTGCGTGGCCGGCGGTCAACATTCCGCAGAACTGGTACTCCAGGGTAGTGCTGCTCTAACGCTCGTCTCTGTGTGCTCTCTACAAATAGATCAGCCAATTTTCCAGGTGTTGAAAAATTTGATTGGAAAAGGTCTTCTGGCCACAGAGGAAGACAGGGCTTTTCTCTTTCTCCTGCAATCTAATTGGGTTTCAGCCGGCTGTTGCTGCTTCTATCCTGGGATACCTTCTTCCTTCTAGGTTTTCTTCTTCCTCACTGCCCAAGGAGGGGGTAATACAGACTGAACGTGTCTGTGTCCGCTGGTAGTTGTTCACGCGTTGGGAAGTTAGATGAAACATGTTAAAACTCTAGGCTGGTTTTTACCTTTTGTGCCGCACTCTCCAAGTGTATCTTAACGTTGCGTATGGGGTTGAAAAACTATTGAGAGATTCGACCGTTCAACTATTTAGATGAATAGATGAATTAAATATATATATATATAACCTGGTAGGAGTGAGCTTCCAGAGGGAAGTCTAAAATGCTTACAAAGCCAAAAGCCAACACAGTGATTGTCAGGAAGGTGGGGACACACACAGAAGGCTGAGGGCAGTTACTTAAGTTGTTTAGTTAATCATAGCCTTTCTCTGTGGCATAAATAATGGAAGTCTGCCATTGTGTTAATACAGCTCCCAGATCAGTTCTGATGTCACTTGCGTAGGTCATTTACTAGAAGAAGGTACTGGGTCACCACCAGTTAGGGTAGTCATAGGTCAGGAAATGGGATAATGTAGGGAGGGTAAATTTAAGTGCCTGGCTCATTAGGAACTTCTATGCTTAACTCCAAAGCTGATACACTGAATCGGCAAAGCTTTTATCCAGATATTAAAAAGTAAATTATTCTAGGGTGCTTAATTTTTGCATGTGTTTAATGTCATGGGTGGCATTGTGTTGACAGGTAAACTGGATTTGCTTCTATTCCTTTTTACCCAGTTGACCTTGCAAGCGGTCTTTCTTGCCCCCTGGGAATTTAGCATTTCCACCTACAGGAGAGAAGATTCAGGAGAGTGTCATTTAAGCCTTTTGCCCCTCTGGACACTAGAAGGCAGATGGCGAAATGAGCTTGCCTGTGTGTGGTGCTGCATTCATTTGCGAGTTCCTTGCTTTCCTTTAATGAGATGCTGGCTGCTCTACACAAGTGGAGGTTTGGCGACAGCAAGGGTTCCTATGTGGATTTACTTTTTCTAAAGCAGATTTTGGCTTGGCTTAAAGAACAAAATCATTTTTTTGTACACTTTGTTTCACTTGCCACAGCTTTGGTTCTTTAATGACTGTGCAAATCAGGCCTCTTAATGACCCCTAGCTTGTTAAGGTGTTACTTGGGTGGTACCAGGCCCTCATTTCAGTGGGAGGGAGCGGGGGGTGGCAAGTCCTCTTGGCTTTGTTCTGTATCTGAGCTGCACCTGAGGATTGTTAGCAGCTTACAGATATTATCCCCTCACACAGAATGAAGTGGCCAACCACGAATTGGGTGCAAGCCTCTTTAGTGGAAATGAGAAAAATACTGCCTCATGTTTCAGGCAGTTGGCGGGGGTGAGGCATGTTACTCTCTTTTTGTGTAAGATTGTTAGCCAAGTCTGAAACCCCTCCAGCTTCACAGATCCTTTTCATTTTGTCTAGTTCGGAGGAATTTTACACTGAAGAGCAAGGAGGTGGTAGACAGCTGTCATAATCAATGACCTGTCAACACCAAGACACTCCACTGTCTTATCAAAGCAGGGTTCTGCACAGGCTGTGGGGTTGATCTGAGCTTGCTGGTGGTCACTGTGGTCTCTGGGATCTGTCCTGATGCTCTCTATTTGTACAGAGATTCTGATTTTTTTTTGGAGGCAGGTGTTAGCTGCAATTGTCTAGATTCACTTCTTATTCCTCTATACCTTGGTCTTTTAGGAGAATGATTGGTGTTATTATCTAGCTAATATTTGAGAGCCCAGACTGTGCGAAAGGCTGGCAGTGCATAATAAACACCATTTATCAAAATTCAGGGAAATTGCCAGAGTTCGTTAATGTTTTAATAATATTTGGTATTAGCATAATGTCTCTGCCAGCTCTTTTGTTGTCTTCATCCCCTGGTGAGGTTCGATAAAGACTGGTTTGTGTCCCCATTGAACAGATGCAGAACAGGGGGTATGCAGATGCTGGAGAAGGCAGGAAAGAAACAAGCCGTCACCTAACCTACAGACCAAGTGGTCGGTACCATGGCATGATTTTTACAGCAGTTAATCATTTACTAATCATCTTCTCAGGGCCAGGAACTTCACATAGACTTTTGAGGAGGTATTGCTTTCCCATTACATAGATGAAGATATTGAAATTTAGTGGGGTTAGGAAAGTGGATATCCAGGGTCACAAAGCTAATAGATGGTAGAGATGCTACTAAAACTCAGGTCAGCCTTACTCTAAAACATGTTCCTTTTCTCCTACTTGAGACTATTAAGAATAGATGCATAAAATCCAGAGGAAAGGCTTTGTTTTAAAAAATCACTTCTTTCAGGATTTTGTTTCGATTTTAGCTATAAGTTTTAGCATAATATAAGTAGATTTCTGGAACAGTTTGAGTTCAAGTATTCTATAATAAGATCTCCTATTTGAATTTTTGATTCAGAAAATCATAGTAATTATAATAAAATGTTAAAATCTATAGTTTCATTCCCAGTCTGCCTCTTGTTGGCTGTGTGGTCTTAGTATTCTCTCTCTCTTTTTTTGAGACAGGATCTTGCTCCGTTGCCCAGCCTGGAGTGCAATAGTATGATCATGGCTCACTGCAGCCTCAAATTCCTAGGTGTAAGCTATCTTCCTGTCTCAGCCTCCCTGGTGGCTAGGACTAGAGATGTGTACCACCATGCCCAGGTGGCTGGGACTAGAGATGTGTACCACCAGGCCCAGGTGGCTGGGACTAGAGATGTGTACCACCATGCCCAGGTGGCTGGGACTAGAGATGTGTACCACCATGCCCAGGTGGCTAGGACTAGAGATGTGTACCACCATGCCCAGGTGGCTGGGACTAGAGATGTGTACCACCATGCCCAGGTGGCTAGGACTAGAGATGTGTACCACCAGGCCCAGGTGGCTAGGACTAGAGATGTGTACCACCAGGCCCAGGTGGCTAGGACTAGAGATGTGTACCACCATGCCCAGGTGGCTAGGACTAGAGATGTGTACCACCAGGCCCAGGTGGCTAGGACTAGAGATGTGTACCACCATGCCCAGGTGGCTAGGACTAGAGATGTGTACCACCAGGCCCAGGTGGCTAGGACTAGAGATGTGTACCACCAGGCCCAGGTGGCTAGGACTAGAGATGTGTACCACCATGCCCAGGTGGCTGGGACTAGAGATGTGTACCACCATGCCCAGGTGGCTGGGACTAGAGATGTGTACCACCAGGCCCAGGTGGCTGGGACTAGAGATGTGTACCACCAGGCCCAGGTGGCTGGGACTAGAGATGTGTACCACCATGCCCAGGTGGCTGGGACTAGAGATGTGTACCACCATGCCCAGGTGGCTGGGACTAGAGATGTGTACCACCATGCCCAGGTGGCTGGGACTAGAGATGTGTACCACCAGGCCCAGGTGGCTGGGACTAGAGATGTGTACCACCAGGCCCAGGTGGCTGGGACTAGAGATGTGTACCACCAGGCCCAGGTGGCTGGGACTAGAGATGTGTACCACCATGCCCAGGTGGCTGGGACTAGAGATGTGTACCACCATGCCCAGGTGGCTGGGACTAGAGATGTGTACCACCATGCCCAGCTAATTTTTAATTTTTTTAAATTTTTGTGTAGATAGAGTCTCACTATGTTGCCCAGGCTGGTCTCAAAATCCCGGCCTCAAGTGATCCTTCTGGCTTGGCCTCCCAAAGTGCTGGGATTACAGGCATGAGCCACCATGCCTGGCCAGTTTTTTCATTTATTAAACATGGATAACAGTAAGCATTGTTTTTCAGAACTGTTATGTCGGAGTGTGAAATTACTTTGCTAACTAAAAAAGAATATATACGTGAGTTTATTATTTAAATAAATGTTTGTTTATTTATTTATTTATTTATTTGATTATTTGAGACAGGGTCTCGCTCTGTCACCTAGGCTAGAGTGCAGTGGTACAATCTCAGCTCACTGCAACCTCTACTTCCTAGGCTCAAGTGATCCTCCCACCCCAGCCTCCCAAGTAGCTAGGAGTGCAGGCGTGTAACACCACGCCTGGCTAGTTTTTTGTATTTTTGGTAGAGACAGGGTTTCGCCATGTTGCCCAGGCTGGTCTCACACCCCTGAGTTCAAGCAATCCTCCTGCTTCGACCTCCCAGAGTGCTGGGATAAAAATGTACTTTCTTAGAAAATCCAGTGAACTTAAATTGGAATTATTTCTGCAGCTTGACATCTGAAAGAACTATGCAGTACAATTAGGGGAGCCCAGGAGGATTTTGGCTCATACCATGTGCTGACCATGGTGCTAGCTTACTTTGCCCAAGTCCATTAGCTCGTGTAATCTTTTTTCCACAACTTTGTAAGCATAAGTATCATGCCTATTTTGGAAGTGAAATAGGTGCTGTTATCCCGTTTTAAAGATGAAATGGTGAGGCTCAAAGAAAGAAGTCAAGAACTTAGGCCAAGATCATTCAGAGTTGGAGACTGAATCCAGTTATTCTTGACTCCGAAGCTCATGTTCCTTTTACTGTAGTAGCAATCAGTTTCCATCACTTTTGGGTGAGACATGCTACACTCAGTAGCCTGCCTAGTCTGTAGGAGCAAAGATAATTTCTTTTTTTCTTTTTTCTTTTTTTTTTTTGAGATAGAGTTTCTCCCTTGTTGCCCAGGCTGGAGTGCAGTGGCACGATCTTGGCTCACTGCAATCTCTGCCTCCTGGGTTCAAGCGATTCTCCTGCCTCAGCCTCCCGAGTAGCTGGGATTACAGGCACCCGCTACCACACCTGGCCAATTTTTGTATTTTTAGTAGAGATGGGGTTTCACCATGTTGTTGGCCAAGGCTGGTCTAGAACTCCTGACCTCAGGTGATCCACCCACCTCGGCCTCCCAAAGTGCTGGGATTACAGGCGTGAGCCACCATGCCCCGCCTGAGATAATTTCTTTTTGTCTTCCTGTCTCTGTCCCTCTTTCTCTCCCTCTGTTTTTTCATGCATTTGACAAATACTTAATGAATGTAATAGTGTTTGCCAATCAGCGTGCAGGGTTCTGAAGATAAAATGGTGAGCAAAAACTTTGAGAAATTCATAAGGGCCTTCAGGGACCCCTCCGCTGTTTCCTTTGCCCACCAACTCTAGCAGGATGTTTTGCTGGCTGTTTCTCCTTTCAGGCCAATAAGTGCTATGTGGCCATTTCAAAGATGTAAACGCGTGGTGTGGTGCTCCTGGACCTACCATATTTTTAGGCACTTTCTACATCTCCAGAGTGGGTAATTCTGAAGCCCTACCTTTCCAGTGTTTGATTGCTACTTTTCTCTTAATGAATTCCCCCAGCAGCAGGATTTACCATGGGAATTTATGGTACGTTGGTGTTTCATGGGCCTCCATGTGCTTGGGAAGTTCCCGAGAGTTGTATTCACTATGTGCTGCATCTGTAGAGTGGACAGGATCATCTCGGAAGTTTGTTCTATCTCTGAGAACATTATGTATCCAGGGCAGGGGATCTCTCTAAACATTCATTTTTGTGCTAGTTTGGATTGGTTTCAATTCCCCCTCCGTGGTTCTGGGCAGTGGCTGCCCTTCGTCCTTGAGAGAAGAGGCCTAGAACTGTTGACAGTCCTGGGTCTTCCTGTCATTCCTTGTCATGGCACCCATTGGATAATGCGTTGCTTACAGTTAGGCTGAGCCCCTTTTTAATTCACAGAAATATTAGATTCTAACAATTCAAAATCTCTGGTCCCATTCTGACCTATTGAATCCGAATTCCCTAGAGATCCCCCAACGAGCTGCTCAGCACGTCAACATCCTGTCCTGTGTTAGGCCTGATGTTCTGCATTCTCTGTTCTAGGCACAATGAGCATGATCCCAGTTGACTTTTGAGGCTAGAACCAAGCTGCTGAGCCTAATGAACAGATAATGTCTGTCTGCTCCTGGAAAGTAATAATGGAGTTCTTCCACCTGGGACAGAGACAAAGCGGTATAGTGAGTGAGACAAGGGTGTTTACTATGTCACAGGTTTTAATAGGACTTTACTGTATCATTTAATCATCACCATTACACTTTGAGGTTAAAAAAAAAAAACTGTGGTGAACCCTAGAATTAGAAAAATATAGGAATTCATCCAAGTTTACCAGCAAGTGAGTGGCATAGGTGGGACTTAACCTGGGTCAGGATGAATACAAAACCCTGGCTTTTAACAAGGACAATATTCTGCACTCAGGAGGACCAAGAGACCCAGATTTTACCTCTGAATCTCTGCTGTGTGACGTTGGGCAAGTCACTCAGACTTTAAGCCTCAGTTTCTAAATATATAAGTTGGGTTTAATAATTATATGTACTTCATGTGTTCAGGTGCATTCAATTCTGAATCTGAAAGCTTTTATATAGTAAGAGAAAAGGAAATTTCTGAGTTCTTGTACAAGCTCTGTTTTGTACTATGTGGTATGTGTTTTACCCTAAGTCTCCTAACTTATGTTGGGCCTAATTTTGCCCATTTTCCAATGATAGAAAATGCAAAGGAAAAAGTAAAATCACTCCTAAATTTGAATCATCATTAATATTTTGATGCACATTTTTTCTAAACATCTGTGTTATACATATGCTTATACCCAGACATATGCGTACATTTACATGACAGGGATGGTATGGGATCCATGCTCTTTTATGAGGAGTAAATTTATCAATATGCTGTCCTCTACATTTTAAAAGAGGAGCTGTAAGTTGAAACTTGTAGAATGATGTTTTCCTAGCTTCTTTCATTCATCTCTTTTTATTCCAAAGAAGATGCATTTCTAGAACTTAGAGCACATTCTATTATTTATGTATATATGTATGAATGACAGGTCTCACTCTGTTGCCCAGGCTGGAGTGCAATGGTGCCATCACGGCTCGCTGTAGCCTTGACCTCTTGGGCTCAAGCGATCCTCCTACCTCAGCATCCCAAGTACTCGGGACCACAGGAGAGCACAGCCATGCCTGGTTAATTATTTATTATTATTATTATTATTTTTTGTAGAGATGATGGTCTCGTTATGTTGCCCAGGCTGGTCTTGAACTCTTGGGCTCAAGTGATTCTCCCACCTTGGCCTCCCAAAGAGTTGGGATTACAGGCATGAGCCACCGTGCCCCACCTCTATTGTATTATTTAATAATTGGGAGTAATGAATTCTCACATTGGTGACCTCCGAGGATTTTACCTACCTTATCTGCCATCTTCTGAGGATTTTACCTGCCTTTCCATGCCGTCTCCTGTCTCTGCATGTTCTACATTGTCATATAACACACACCCCATATATTTCTCACTTTCTTTCTTTGCTTAGGCTCTTAGGCTCTTTTTTCTCTCTCTCTCTCTTTTTTTTTTTTTTTGAGACAGAGTCTTGCTCTGTCACTCAGGCTGGAGAGCAGTGGCCAATCTCAATCTGGGCTCACTGCAACCTCTGCTTCCCGGGTTCCAGTGATTCTCCTGCCTCAGCCTCTGGAGTAGCTGGGATTACAGGCATGTGCCACCATGCCTAGCTAATTTTTTGTATTTTTAGTAGAGATGGGGTTTCGCCATGTTGGCCAGGCTGGTCTTCAACTCCTGACCTCGAGTGATGCACCCACCTTGGCCTCCCAAAGTGCCGGGATTACAGGCGTGAGCCACCGTGCCTGGCCGAGGCTCTTTTCTCTGTCAGAGTTCCCTAACCTGGGTCCATGGAAACAGCATGGAACCTGTGAACTTGAGTGGGGAAAAAAGGACATCTTTATTTGTGTTAACGTCTAACTTAAATATAGCATTTTGTTTCATTATAAATATAGATGGGAAACCATAGTGTTATTAGTGGTACATATGTTTTTGTTGCCAATAGAAATCCCAGGCATTTTTATTTCACATTACAGTTGTTGCAGATATCTCAAAAAATGTTTACTGCTGCTTTGAAATTATGGTAGATATTAGACTTGCTGCTAGATTTTATTATTTAAGGCACTGATAATCACATAGGGTACTCTATCACAAATTTACTTTAAAAACGCATTTTGTATTTTATTTTTTATTTTTTATTTTTTTTTTTGAGACAGTCTCGCTGTGTCACCCAGGCTGGAGTGCAGTGGTGAGATCTCGGCTCACTGCAAGCTCCGCCTCCCGGATTCACACCATTCTCCTGCCTCAGCCTCCCGAGTAGCTGGGACTACAGGCACCCGCCACCATGCTTGGCTAAGTTTTTTGTGTTTTTAGTAGAGACGGGGTTTCATTGTGTTAGCCAGGATGGTCTCGATCTCCTGACCTCGTGATCCTCCCACCGTAGCCTCCCATAGTGCTGGGATTACAGGCGTGAGCCACCGTGTCCGGCTGCATTTTGTATTTTAATACTGATTTTCTTGGAAATCCTGTGTGATGTTATCATATTCACTTAAATATGCTATTCTCTGCAGGGCTCTATAGGCTTCTACAGTCTGTCGAGAGGATCCATGTCACAGAAACAATTAAATGTCCCAGGTTCTACAGATGACCTTCTGACACCTTATGTCCGCTTTATTTTTCTCTCGCAGCTCAAATGCCACTTGACTCATGAAGCCTTCCTATATCTCTTTGAGAAGAAGAAAATTTGGCTGGGCGCAGTGGCTCATGCCTGTAATCCCAGCACTTTGGGAGGCCAAGGAGGGCGGATCACGATGTCAGGAGATCGAGACCATCCTGGCCAACACGGCGAAACCTCGTCTCTACTAAAAAAAATACGAAACATTAGCCGGGCATGGTGGTGGGCGTCTGTCATCCCAGCTACTGTAGTCTCAGCTACTTGGGAGGCTGAGGCAGGAGAATGGCGTGAACCCAGGAGGCGGAGCTTGCAGTGAGCCTAGATCGCGCCACTGCACTCTAGCCTGGGTGACAGAGGGAGACTCTGTCTCAAAAAGAAAAAAAAAAAAAGGAAAAGAAAAAAATTTACCTTTCCTGTGTTTCCTCCTAATGCCTGGTCCCTTTTGTGGCCCTTAGCCTATTCTTTCCCATGCTTTAAAGAATCCCTGGCTTATTTATCTTTGCAGCACCCAGGGGGTCATGCACATAGTAGGTGCTCACTAAGTGTGATGTGACTTGAGTCACTCTTTAAAAAAAGAGCTCTTCCCAGTGAAGCTTTTTATTGCAGTCTCTGAGAAATTAGCACTTTCTAACCTTGTCTCTTTATGATTTTTAAAAATTCATTGAGTTATGCTATATCATTTTCTGGAGTCCAGAAAATCTTGATCTTATCTCCTTATGTGGCAGAGGGATGTAGGGCAAGTTTTTCTACATTCCTTAAGGCCTATCCTAGGGCAATATAAGAAATGTCCATAGTGATTGCTGTAGCTTGTTGACTGGGAACAGCAAACTGCAACTCATGACTCATAGGAATGTTCCCTTTCTTGTGGACCCCGGTGTTTCTTCACAGGCCTGTGAGGGTACTTCCGGACCTCTGGCATGCCCATACTCAGGGCTTTCCGGAATGCACAGTGGGCACACGTTATCTTTCTCATTATGGCGTTTAGTGTGCGAATCAGTCATCCTCCAAGTGCCTCCAAGTGTTTGGATGGTTAATCTGGAACACAAGTTGTAGGAATTCTTTATTATTAGAAACTACTGTTATTTGCCATCAATACTAATTTACCTTTGCACAATGCTTTGTAGATGACAATAAATATTCACATTTGGTATGGTATTATCCTTAGGTCAGGCCTTTGAGAAAGGTTGTATAGGAAGTATTAATCCTCATTTCTAGATGGGAGTACTGAGACTCTGGGAGGTGATGTGACTGAGTTGTAGGTCACAGAGTCGGTTGTAGATCAAGACTCCACCCAGCTATTGGGTGTCTTCTGCCGCAGTCAGTATATCACCTGAAAAGAGCTTATAGACTTTTCTCCTCTTAGCCATCATTCTTGGGTTGCGGGGGTTGATTCTATAGTCGCAGACAAGGGAGGGATAGTAGGTTTCATTCCCCTTTGGACCTCTCTGCTCTTCACCTGAGCCAAGGGTATATAGGGGGTGACTCTGATTGAGAGTGGAATGAGTAAATACAAGCCCTATAGACATTCATTCCCTAGGTCTGATTTTTAGGCCTTGCCCAACTCATCCTTAGGGCTTGTGACAGTGTTTACAATAGACCTGGGTAAGTACTTGCCAGCTGAGTGATCTCTTTTAAGAACTGTTCATAATTATGCCCTTCTGTGAGGCCCTGTTTCCAGGAAACAGCTGTCTGTTTTTCATCCACTTAAGAGCCTTTTCATGAATTCACTCTACACAAGATAAAGAGATAACTAGGGACAGTGCTGCTATGAATAAAGCTGGCATGGGGAACTGTTCAATTTGTTTATATTTTATATTTTTTCCTTAACGCAAGAAGACTTGTGAGTTAAGTCAGTAGTGGGAGTTGGTATAAGTCTTGTTTAGGCTTTTGTCTCTTCCAACTAGTATTTGAATATCTACAATGTGTGTAGAATGGTGTTAAGCATTCATTCATTCATAACTTCGTTCAACATATGTTGGCATGCCTGCCATGTGCTAGTGTAATTACTGGTGCAATTACTATGTAAGTGCACAGAGTAGTGAATAAGAACCAAGACCACTACCTCCATAGATCTTCTGTTCTCTGGAGGGTTTAACAAAATTAAGCATGCAAGTAAACAGGGGTGTGTGCTGTAAAAGAACAAGAAGCAAAGAATATGATGATGGTGGGCAGCTGGGTAGGATAGAGTGAAGAATGATTGAGAAGTCTTCCCTGAAGCAGAGACGTTTGAAATGGAAGCAGCAGCAGCAGCAGCAGCCGTCTGAAGACTGGGTGGAAGTGTATTCCAGGTAGACAGACAGCAGGTGTAAAGGCCCTGAGGTGAGGGGTAAACTTGAAAGGAGCTTTCAAGGCGGCTGAAATTTTAGCAAGTTTAATTTGGTCTCCGTAAGGAGGAATGGTCTGTGTTCAGATAAGGCTTATGGTGGGGTGGGGCTGCCTGCCTTGGCATTTAGTGAGCTGCTTCCTGTGGATAAAGGTTTTCCAGGTGGGACCACACTTTTGCTAGACTCCTGTTAATGGCATTCAGGGATGGCGGGGGTGGAGTAGGAGGAATGTAGAAAAGTTGGATTACAAGTCCCCAAAAAGCCCTCTGTAGCCATGTGATGCTCAGATTTTACCCCTGATAGTCCTAGGCCAGAAACAGTGATTTCTACATTTTATGATTTATGGTTCAAACTGCAGCTTTCATGGGATGATGCTGATAAGCCTCTTTTTATCTAGTCCTCCACAATTTACAAAATACTTTCATATGTATAATCTGATTTGATTTATTCCTCAGCAACCCTAGGAAGTATTATGATTGTATCTATTTTAACCCAGGAAGAAACCATAATCAAGAGAAGTTAAATAACTCATTCAAGGTCACTAAATGGTTGAGGTGGGATCACACTCAAATCCTTTGAAACTCACCTCATTCTTCATTTTACAATAATTTTCTTTTCTTTTCCTTTCCTTTTCTTTTCTTTTTCTTCTTTTTGAGACAGGGCTTGCTCTGTCACCCAGGCTGGAGTGCAGTGGCGCGATCTCGGCTCACTGCAGCCTCAACCTCCTGGGCTGAAGCAATTTTCCCACCTCAGACTCCAGAGTAGCAGGCACTACAGGCACACACCTCCACGCCTGGCTAATTTTTCTTTTTTCTTTTTTTTTGAGACAGGGCTTGCTCTGTCACCCATGCTGGAGTGCAATGTCTTGATCTCGGCTCACTCGAACCTCTGCCTCCTGGGTTCAGGCGATTCTCCTGCCTCAGCCTCCCAAGTAGCTGTGATTACAGGTGCCTGCCACCACCCCAGGCTAATTATTGTATTTTTAGTATAGATGGGGTTTCACCATGTTGGTCAGGCTGGTCTTGAACTCCTGACCTTGTGATCTGTCCACCTCGGCCTTCTAAAGTGCTGGGATTACAGGCATGAGCCACCATGCCCAGCCACGCCTGGCTAATTTTTAAATGTTTTGCAGAGACAGGGTCTCGCCGTGTTGCCCAAGCTGGCAAGAATTTAAAAACAAAACCTTTTCTACCCCATCCCACCCTGCCACAAGGAATGGAAAGGGGATGATTTCTGGTCTGGAGAAAGGCACTGAGTGAGGCTCAGGAGGAAGAACTAAGCCAGCAGACTGCAAGTCTGCCTGTGCCTGATGGGCATTCAGCTGTAAGCACTGTTTTAGGCTGCTTCAAGATCACCCTTTTAGCAGCTGCAGCTGTTCTTAATAGCAGCTGCTTGTGCGGATTGTGTTGTGATTAATAAAGGCAACTCAACAGTTTGTTCTTTCAACTGTGCCTTTGGTGTGCACAGCCTGCTTTTCATACAGTTTTGATTTGGAACAACACAATCCTACGGGCATATGGTGCCTGCGGGCTCATTACCCTGTTGTGAGAAGAGATGGTCCACCTAGGTCAGAGCTGCCGAGCCCAAGACCTCCCAGGGACTGGACGGTAGGGAAGATGAGTGTGGTGGGTGGCTCAGTAAATGCCGACTCCCCAGTATGAGTCAGGGATGCCAGGGAGGCAGGGTACGTTGGTAAATAGAGATCACCTCCTCTCCCTGTTGTCTGATGGGGCCACTGCCCTTCAATACCTGCCCGTTGTCCCTCCACTGCAGTGGTTCTGGAACTTCAGTGTGTATCAGTGTCCTGCTTGTTGAAACACAGATGGCCAGGCCCCACTTCCACAGTTTCTGATTCTGTAACACTGGAATGGAGCCTGAGAATTTGCATTTCTGATGAGTTTCCAGGTGATGCAGCTGCTGCTGGTTGAGGACCACACTTTAAGAACCACAGCCAAGGGCCCAGGGCTGAGGGTCTGGACCGATAGAATTTTGGATTTTTATGAAAAATCTCCAGATTTTAAGTATTGAGAATAAATCAAATTTTAAAGAAACACCGTGGGGTTTAAAACTGTAGGTCAAACAGAACACTGCCTATCAACTTATCACCTCTGATCTGAATACTTTCAGGAAAGTTCTTTTGTGGCCTGCTCTGAAAACTGAGACCCAGAGAAGAGTGGGAGTTCATCCACAGCGTACAGCTAGTTTGGGGCAGAATCGTGACTAGAACCCAGGTTTCCTGCTGTGGGTGTGTTTGTCCTTGCATACTGTCTTCTGAATACATTTGCTCTTTGAATGGGAAAACGTTTGAAAATAATAATAACCACACTAATATTGCAAACTATGTTCCAGGTGTGGTTCTAATTACTTTATGTGTATTAGCTAAATCAGTCCTAACACCAACACTATGAGGAAGGTACTTGTGTTAGGCTGTTCTTGCATTGCTATAAAGAAATACCCGAGACTGGTAATTTAAGCCGAGGTTTGATTGGCTCACCATTCTGCAGGTGGTACAGGAAGCATAGTGTGGCATCTGCTCAGCCTCTGGTGAAGCCTCAGAGAGTTTCCAATCATGATGGAAGGAAAGTGGCAGCAGGCACTTCACATGGCGAATGCAGGAGCAAGCAAAAGTGGGGGAAGAGGTGCCCCCATACTTTTAAATGACCAGATCTCTCAACCGCTCAGAGTGAGAGCTTGCTCATCACCAGGGGGATGGCCCAAGCCATTCATGGGGGATCTGCCCCCATGATCCAGATACCTCCGACAAGGCCCGCCTCTAACACTGGGGATTACATTTCAACATGAGATACCGGTTGTTGGGAGAGCAAATATCCAAACTCTATCAGTACCGTTATCCTTATTTTACTGATGGGAAATCTGAAACAGAGAGGTTAAGTAATTTGCCCAAAGTCACAGAGCTACTAGTAAAGTGAGGATTTAACCCAAGAAGTCTAGCTTCAGGCAGAAATTGGCAAATAACTATGAACTTTTTTCAAGACTTCATTTAAAAAAGCAAAATAAAACCTCTTACCATGCAAAGTACAAATCATGGACAGATTCTTATAATTTTAATGCTTCCAGGAAACTTGAAAATTAGGTGGCTTGACTTCCTCCGACCTCCGTTTTATAGACACAGAAACTGAGGGCCAAAAAGAAAAGGGGACTTGATCATTCTGAACGCTGCCTTTACTTTTGGGCGGAATGGAGGTTAAGTAAATGTTGGGTAAGTAATGCTTTCTAAGAAAGATACTTGTACCTGAGACAGTTGGCTTCATAGCATTTGTGCCCCAGTGGAGATTCTGCTGACTTTGAAGACAAGAAAAGTCACTTTGAGAGGGCTGTGCTTCAAGGTAGGGAAAATTTCCCCTGTTACAAAGCCACCTTGTAGTTTGAAGTTCTCTTAATTGCTGTTAGAGGAAGGATGCTAAATAAATAGCCTCATAGGCAAGGTGTATTTTTGGTCTGTCGTGTTTGCTTTGGCCTTTTGATTTGTTCCTCATCTCTTTCTCTCTGGTTTCTTTCCTCTAAAAAGTGTGACCTTTTCTTATGCCTGTGCTGTTTCCACAACTTTGAATAGCATGATGAATATTTTGATCTCTGAACAACTAGTATCTATAATCAAGGCTGGCGGGCTGGACTCTGGACTATAGGACCAGCCTGTGGCTGGGAGGAGTTGCCGCTGCATGGGCTGAAACACCTCCTCGGGATCTGAAAGAACCAGCATAACCTTCACTCCCTGTGGCTGGTCTTAGAGCTTAGGAGGGTTTAGGGTGTTGTAATAGGATTCAAAGAATTAGAGAGGAGTTAAGCTACTGGGAATCTTTCTGAGATCAGCTCATCCACCCCATCATTTTACTGATGGAGAAACTTAACCCCTTGTGAACAGTGACTTGCTCAAGGTCAAACAGTGATGGTGGTGATGAGAATGATGAAATTGAGAAACTCTTCCTCACTGTTGGCTAGGTGATGTTCCAAGTACTTAGAATTATTAATCCATTTAATCCTCACAACAATCCTGTAAGGAGAGTACTGTTACCCGTCCGCACTTTATAGATAAGAAACCTAAAGCCGGGAAATCACCTTGCTCAAGCTAGTGATAGAGGCTGGATTCAGACATCGGCAGTCTGGCTCCTTCCCTCTTTGCACCTTCACAAAACTGACTACACCGGGCTCTGTGTGGTTGCTGGTGTACAAACGTGGGGTGGTGCCACACACTGAGCGAAAGAACAGAAGTGAGGAGGTAGTGGGCAGAGTGGAAAAGATAATGGTTTTGCTCTCCTGAAAGCCAGTTGCTAATATGGTTCTGGTTCCTGGTCCAAAGCCTTTTCACTCTATCAGTTGGCCTTCCTTGGCAGCTCCCAGGACAAACGTTCTTTTGATGCTTGTGACTTTGTTTATTGAAAAGTCCTGGTATGAAATCTCATCCTATCTATAGCCTCCTTTTGAAAGTAAGAAGGTGTGTCCCAGCTAATTGATTGATTTAAAGAGGTATAAAGGCCAACTGGGCCCTTGACACTAAGTAAATTAGGGCAGCCTTACGAAGATGCAGGCTTTCCCCCACACTCCTCCAATGCGTTTAATTTCAGATTTAGAACATTTAATTAGGACATAGTTAATGTAGTCTATCATTGTGGGGCTAATGGGGGAGCAGATCTATTTTTCAGGGAAAGGCAGATGCCAAATGTATTTTTAGGAAGTTGACTTTGAGGTCACAATTTATAAATTGAGTTGGGTTTTATGTGAACTAAGGGATTGGCCTCTTTAGTGCTGTGAGTGACTCTTATAGTGACTAAAAAGTGACTAATTATTTGTTAATATGAATAACCCTTCCAGCTTTCCTGCTTTCCGAGGGCATATGTTTGTACGTTGACTTGTCTTAAAGCATTGAAGCATATTCATGGGATGGTACACAATTGGTTGTTGGGGTGAAATAACTTCTTGAGATCCTGGTGCTCATGATGCAGAGGAATGGAACTGAAATTCTCAGAGAAGCCCCATTCCCAACCTACTTACTCATGGCTTTCTGGCAATAAAGTCTTTTTTTTTTTGTATTTTTAGTAGAGACGGGGTTTCACCTTGTTAGCCAGGATGGTCTCGATCTCCTGACCTCGTGATCCGCCCACCTTGGCCTCCAAAAGTGCTGGGATTACAGGCGTGAGCCACCATGCCCGGCTGCAATAAAGTCTCAATAGGAATGGAAACATTCATTTCTCCATGGAATAGTGAACTATCTGGACAATGTAGAACCTCATAGGAAACAATTTAAAAATCTCTGTTTCTTGGGGAAGAGGATTGATGGGAAATGATCCACCTAATATCTGTGTGTCATCCAAGACCAACCAACCCTGGCTCCATCCTCTCTGCCATCTCGGGCCCTTCACCTGGGTATTATCGCTGGCTTCTCCATCTGTAGTTCTTTTTCAGTACTGTTTTCTTCCTGAAGCATTCGTACATCCATCCTTCATCAATTTCTTCAACAGAGACCTTGGAGACCTTTGTGCAACAAGTCTTTTTTTTTTTTTTTTTTTTTGAGACGGAGTCTCGCTCTGTCGCCCAGGTTGGAGTGCAGTGGCGTGATCTCAGCTCACCACAACCTCCACCTCCTGAGTTCAAGTAATTCTTCTGCCTCAGTCTCCCGAGTAGCTGGGACTACAGGCGGGCGCCACCATGCCCAGCTAATTTTTGTATTTTTAGTAGAGACAGGGTTTCACCATGTTGGCCAGGCTTGTCTCGAACTCCTGACCTCGTGATCTGCCCGCCTCGGCCTCCTAAAGTGCTGGGATTACAGGCGGGAGCCACTGCGCCCGGCCTGTGCAACAAGTCTTCTACTGGGCCATAGGAATACAGTAGGGAACAAATCTTCATGTTACTTATACAGTTTTAGCAGGAGATGGGCAAAGAAAAAAAAAAAGAAGCTTTACAGATTATGATCAATACCCTAAAGGAAAAAACCAACCAAACCAGAACATGGTGCTGTGACTTGGCATTCTTCTCCAGCTTGACCCTGTTGACCGTTCTCATCCCTAAATGCTTTCCTCCCTTGGCTTTCATGGCAACGTATTCTTTTTGGTTTTCTCCTTTTTCTCCATTGCTGTGTAAAGGATGGATTTGTCCAACCCTTGGTGACTGCTTTTCTCTTTTCTCCCCTCAACACTTTCTGTGATCTTTTATTTTTTTTTTGACACAGTCTTGCTCTGTCTCCCAGGCTGGAGTGCAGTGGCAGTGATCTCGGCTCACTGCAAGCCCCGCCTCCCGGGTTCACGCCATTCTCCTGCCTCAGCCTCCTGAGTAGCTGGGACTACAGGCGCCCATCACCACGCCCGGCTAATTTTTTGTATTTTTAGTAGAGACGGGTTTCAGTGTGTTAGCCAGGATGGTCTCGATCTCCTGACCTTGTGATCCGCCCGCCTCGGCCTCCCAAAGTGCCAGGATTACAGGCGTAAGCCACCGCGCCCGGCCTCTGTGATCTATCTTAAAGTGCCAGTCTCTGTCTCCCAAGCCTGTGTTCCAGCTCAGACCTCTTGACTGCCTCTTTGACAATTCTACTTGGATGACTCAAAGGTGATATAAGGTCAGTGTTTAAAGTGAATTTATCTGTGCCCCAAACATGTTTCTTCTCAGTCAGCCACACTACCACAACACGAGGTGCCCAAGACAGGAACTCAGCAGCCATCCTGGGCTTCTCCCTACCCCAGAGCTGAAGAGGAAATGAGGCCTGTCAATTCTGCTACCTTTTTTGGACTATGTTTTCTTCCCTCCATTCCGTCACCATAGGCCAGGCCACTACCATCTGTCTCATGGATTGTTGTAATAATCTCACTGGGATTTTGCTTCCAGTCTTGCATCCTTTCAAGCCCTTCTCCATGCTGAGTCATCCTTTAAGTACGCCTGAACCCATTATGGGCATCCCATTCTCTTTTATTTATTTATTTATTTATTTATTATTTATTTATTTTTATTTATTATTTATTTATTTATTTTATTCTTGCTCTGTCACCCAGGCTGGAGTGCAATGGTGCGATCTCGGTTCCCTGCAACCTCCACTTCCTGGGTTCAAGTGATTCTTCTGCCTCAGCCTCCCGAGTAGCTGGGATTACAGGCACCCGCCACCACGCCTGGCTAATTATTGTATTTTTAGTAGAGACGGGGTTTCACCATGTTGGTCAGGCTGGTGTTGAACTCCTGACCTCAAGTGATCCTCCCACCTCAGCTTCCCAAAGTGCTGGGATTATAGGCGTGAGCCACCGCACCTGGCTGTTCAAATTCCGTAGCCTGTTCTACAAGGCTCTTGGAAACCCAGCTCCAGCCCACATCTCTAGCTTCCTCTCCTATAACCATTTCAGTTTTACCATATATTTCTTGTATGCCTGCTGAGATAGGCACCATGTGAGGTATTGGCCTTGTATTATATGTTAAGGTAAAGACACAAACATTCTGAACATGTTTAGAGGGCCTCAGTGCTCTTTTTCCTGTTGCCTCTTCATCCACACACTGAAATCTCAGAAGCTCTTACTGTCATTTCAACCACACTGGCCTTTCAGTTCTTTGAAAATAGCACATCCTTCTATCCACAGACGCCTTTGATGGAACGCCCCGTCCCTCTCATCCCACTTAACTCTTACTGATCCGTGAGATCTCAGCTCCATCAAATCTCCACTTCTTGGGGAGGCCTTTCAGGCCAGCCTAGAACAGGTTAAATTTTTCCCTGGCCTTCTGGCGTCACAGGTTTCTTAGTTGCACCAATCAGTTATGAATTTGCAATTGTTTGTGCTTAATGTCTGGTATTTTACTCTGCCATGGAAACTCAATGATGGCCCTTTGTGTATCTGTTTCTGTCTTTTTTTTAATTGCCTGAAAAGCAGATCAACAAATATTGCTGGTATTGTTGGCTATTTTACCTTCATTCTTGAACTTGGGCAATTAGGTGGTTCACCATTCATGATGAGGCACTAAGATGGCTATGTGTGTTCTGAGCTTTAAGTATATACTTTGATGTATTTTGGGAACTTATCTTTCCTTCCTAGTCTCCCACCTCTTTGTAGCATATAATCATGAAATTATAAGACTGACATCTTTTGAAATTGTCTAGTCCAGTTATTCCCAACCTTTTCTAAATATGAGAATTTCTTTTTTCTCAATTAAGAAAAGTATGAGATAGTGATGCACACCTGTAGTCCCAGCTGCTTGGGAGGCTGAGGCAGGAGGATGCTTAAGTTTGGGAGTTTAAGACCCATCTCCAAAAAAAATACATGAGGTTCATGTATTTTTGGTTGTATTTTTGCTATCAGTTTTTTTTTTTTTGAAAAATAAATAGTTATAAAATGCTACTGTGAATTTAATTATGTAAATTACTTTAAATTTTATCTTAATAGCATCTACAGATACTTAAAAAGTAGTAGTATATTTGCATGAGAGATAATACTATAGCACCAATACCTCCATGCCCACGTGGTCTCTCAATCAGGAACCAGCTATTAGTATTGGTCCTTTATTTTTTCAATTTTTTTTTTTATTGAGACAAGGTCTTGCTCTGTCACTCAGGCTGGAGTGCATGCTCACAGCTCCTGGGCTCAAGCGCTTCTCCCAACTCCACCTCCCCAGTAGCTGGGACTACATGCCCTCCCAGCTAATTTTTGTATTTTTAGTAGAGATGGGGTTTCACCATGTTAGCCAGGCTGGTCTTGAACTCCTGGGCTCAAGTGATCCTCCCGCCTTGGCCTCTCAAAGTGCTGGGTTTACAGGTGTGAGCCACCATGCCCGGCCTTTGGTTTTTTATTTTACATACATCAGATTTGGAACTGGTTGCCTGTAGGCTCATTCCACCCCTCCCCCCATATGTGTTTGATCTGACCAGCATGCTGTTTTTAAAATTTTGGAGCAAATATTTAAAAGCTGGGAGATTTTCTTGAAAAATGAGAGAACTAGACTTGATTTCCTATATGGCCATAATCACCCGGACTGAATAGCAGCTGCCTCCTCTAGACGTGCCACATTTTCTTCAGTTTGTCACAGTCCTCACTAATCTCTATCTTATGGCAAGTTACTGGTAAAATGGGAACTCAAAACCTAATGACCTAACCGTTGGTTAGTGGGGCCTCCTGTCAGTCTCCACAGAGGCTTGTGAGCAGGAGCCCTGGGGTCAGGAGTCAGGAAACCTGGGTCTTTGTCTTCCACTGTTGCTCACTAGTTTGATGACCTCAAACAAGCTATGCAACCATTCTGTTTGTTGCAGTTTGTTGCATCAAACTAGTCTCTCTGACTAGTTGCAGAACTTGTTTGTTATTAATTTCCCCATTTTCTCTTTCCTTGTCTCTCTTCTCCTCCTTCCATAGGGGAATTTACTTCTCGTTTCACCTTGATGGTTCATTCTAGAAATCCGAGAAGGGAACCATTGGTTTTCCCTCACTTTCTTGCCCTGCTGTTTCTTCCGCAGGTCGTGTCTGGAGGCAACTCTGCTCCTTTCATCCCATGCTCTTTGCTCCTTCTAGGGGGTCCCACAGCCCTAAGCAAGCTCCTGCAGTGACACCCAAGACACCCCAATGCTGGAAATTTTCTCCGAATATCAGAGTTCTAGCTGGATTATTTCCTGTTGAGATACTCAGTAACTAGCCAATGATGGTAATTATTTTGGTGTTGCTAATATCCATGAACTGCTAACAGGATACTGGGCCAGTAGGGGAAGATTTAGTTTCCAGTGGCAATGTCTTTGTAGGCAAAATTTGTGGTTCTGTGTTAAGTTTTCATTGTCTGAGATGAACAATACCAGTGCTTTTGTCCTTGTGGATCTGGAAGGGAGGATAGGCATCAGTGCCACAGAAGAAGAAGTAAATATGAAGGAAAGCTGGGTGTGGTGGCATGCGCCTGTTGTTCCAGCTTCTTTGAGGCTGAGATGGGTGGATCGCTTGTGGCCCAGAGGTTGAAGTTGCAGTGTACTATGATCACACCTGTGAATAGCCACTGCACGACAGGGGGCAACATAGAAAGACCTCATCTCTAAAACAAAAAAAGGTGAAGGACGCTGGGTGGTGTGGTGTAGTGGGAAGACAGAACGTGGACTTTGGAGTCAGGCAGACCTACCTGTTAACAGCTTGTGTGGGACAGCTTGTGTGACCTTGGGCAAACTATTCCTTTCTGAACATTAGTTTCCTTGTCAGTGTAACAGGGGTAAACGAATGTGTTTCATCTTTTAATTTTATAGCCATGTTTTTTTAAAAAGATTTTGTAGAGGATGAATGCCAACTTCATAGGGTTGTTTTAAGGATTAACTTAATGCATGTGTTGTATGTTAAACGAGCAGCAGAGTACATAAAACTGCTCTTCTCTTCCATGTTTTTGTGGAAAATCCTTTCTTTCTGTCTCCTTAAGTAGGATTAGTGTGTTGCCTGTGAAAAGAGAAGTAGCATAAAGTTGTCTGAATAAAGGTCTAGTGTGATTCTTTGTGCAAAGAATTTGACTCAACAGTTTCTTAGGCCAGGCATGGTGGCACACATCTGTAGTCCCAGCTACTTGAGAGGCTGAGGTGGGAGGACTGCTTGAGCCTGGGAGGCAGAGGTTGCAATGAGCCAGGATCGTGCCACTGCACTCCAGCCGGGACAACACAGTGAGAGCTGGTCTCAAAAAAAACAAACAAAACCCCAAAAACCCAACAACTTGAGTAGGTAGAATGAAGTTTCTAATGATTTTCTAAATGTCTTATAAACAAAAGCTAGATTTTCCAGGAAACTGAACGAAATTTTCTTTTTCATTAATAGTTTTCTGGATGTTTTAAAAGGTATGTAATTGGCCAAACAGTGTGCTTATTCCAGCCACTCTGTAAACCAAGCCCAAGGGGGCCTTCAGAAGCAGAAGAGAGTCTCTACCTCTCTGCAGTGAGTCGTTGGCTTCATTGATTGAGGACCTCTTGCCTGGCTGGATTAAAGTGTTGAAATAGATTGAAATAAAGCTGAGGTTTCAAACGGATGCTTATATTAGTAATTTTTACTTACAAGAGAGATAATTGAGAGAGACCTGATTTGGAGATGATGGGGGACTATGTCTGGGTGTGGGAGTATGGAACTCCCTCTTGAAAGTCTGCATGTGAGATTTAAGATTCCACTAATCTTCTTGAGGGTGAAGGTGGTGACGTGCGTTGGGCACCTGCTGGTGAAATGAAGAAGGTGAGCACTGGACCAGAAGGAATGGTATTAAGAAAACACTCCTGTTCCTTCAGGCCCCTTGAGAAGCGGGAGCCATGGAGTGATTCCCTAGCAGGCCCCCTTGGCCCCCTCCCCCCAACCCAGGCCACCGTATTCCTGCTTCTGTGTAGGACTGGCTGGTTATGTGGAGAGGGTTGGTGAAAAAAGAGTTGGTGATGAGTTTGATGCCCAAACAACCCTCTTAGACTGAGACGAGCTCGGGAATGTGCTCTGAGATGTCAGACAAATAACAGATTTCTTTATCAATGTTTGTCTTTCTTATCAATCTTATCTTTTTGTGTTGTGATGAAGTGAGAAAAAGCCTAAAGGGAGGTTTCCCTTGAGGGAGAGCTGCCTGGTGAAATTGGCACACCCTAGTTAGAGTGCACGCACCTGTTACTCAGGTGGATGGAAGAATGGGGTGGGAAGCAGCAAAAGGATTCTTAAAGAATGGAGGAGGGATGGAGATTCATCTCTAGTTTGAGCAATGAAGTGGAAACTCCAGTCACTTTCTCAGAAAAAAATGACACTGTGTTATGGACATGGGCAAAATGTTTGTAAGACTGGCAGCTTTTACATGTTCTCAGGTTTGTTTCTCCAGTTACCTGTTGCCTCCCTACTAAAATGAGAGGCGAAGACCTCTCAGGTGAAAATAGTCCCTGTGCTTATCTTCAAGGGAAGCCAGGTACAGGATTGGGCAAAAAGCTGCAGAAACCACGTTCTACTCAAAAATCCGTTGGAGGCCAGGCGCGGTGGCTTATAATCCTAGCACTTTGGGAGGCCAAGGCGAGTGGATCACTTGAGGTTAGGAGTTTGAAACCAGCCTGTCCAACATGGTGAAATCTCGTCTCTACTAAAAATACAAAAAAATCAGCCGGGCATGGTGGTGGGCGCCTATAATCCCAGCTACTCGTGAGGCTGAGGCAGGAGAATCGCTTGAACCTAGGAGGCAGAGGTCGTTTTGAGTCCAGATTGCGCCACTGCCCTACAGCCTGGGTGACAGAGCGAGACTCTGTCTCAAAAACAAAACAACACAAAACAAAAAGAACAAAAATTTGCTGGGGAGAGAAGAGCTTGAACAGGGAAAAGAATGGGAAAACGAGGGTGGCTCTTTAAATTATTTCTTTTTTAGAGACAGTCTTGCTCTGTTCCGTAGGCTGGAGTGCAGTGGCACAATCATAGCTCACGCAGCCTCTAACTCCTGGGCTCAAACAATCCTTTTGCCTCAGCTTCCACGGTAGCTGGGACTATAGGCACAGACCACTATACCCAGCTAATTTTTAAATATGTAGTAGAGACAGGGTCTCTCTATGTTGCCCAGACTGTTTTCAAACTCCTGGCCTCAAGCGATCCTCCCACCGTGGGCCTCCCAAAGTGCTGAGATTATAGACATGAGCCACCTCCCAGCCAGGGGTGGCTCTTTAAAGATGTGGGGGGTGGGAATCATACACTGGTTTCGAAAGGGAGAAAAGTGCTTGGACATGGGGGAATGCCTGGACTGGACCCTGAGAAATCGGCAGTGAAGCCCACCTGAGGCTAAGTGCTAAGTGCTGAGAATTGTTACGGATGTTTCCCAGATGTTTGAGGAAATGCAATGTTTTCCCATACAATCAAGGGGTGTTGGCAGCCTTCTTCTGTCACTTACTGTGTCATCTTCAGCTAATCACTTCCTCTCTCTGGCCCTCACTTTCCCCAACTATAAAATGAGGAAATTAGGCTTCCCTTCCTAGTTTGTGATTTTAGGACTCCGTAAGTAGAGTCGCCTCTTACTGATATCAAAACCTGTGTCAGGTAGCTATACTTTTGAAATGATGGGTTAGATGTAGAGATTTGCAGTGGTGGTCGGTTTGAGGGCAGTGATTTATGTTTCAAGGAAATGTTTGGAGAGCAGTTTCGGTTCTCATTCGAAGAAGTAAAGACGTCATGTCACTTGACACATGCGGAAACCCACATCCCGGCTGTGGCTCTCAGAAGGGTGACTCATTAAACTCCAGGGGTGCTTTGACCTGCGTTGGGAGGTTGGTAACTTGGCCCCTTCTGCTTTTGGTGGTGCAAAAGCTCTGGGCAGCTGGCCGGGCTGAATGTAACTGCGTTTTGGAAGGCACCAAGGCGGCCCTGAGCAATTAAGTAGGACACCAAAAGGGAAATTCATCTTAATCTTCTTTAAATACTTACTGCTCCTTTGCCAAGGTTCTAAGTAATACAATTTCAAAGGTTCAGAGGTGTCTAATACAATTTTCCCCCCTTTGTACATAATTCTATGCCCTTTGTGTAATTCTGTTAGAAACATTAGGGTAATTATAGAGCTACGTTCTGCTTTTCAGTTGCTATAATATTAGTCTGGGTCTGCTCATACCAGCTGTATTAATAAGCAATGACTATGGCTGGGCGTGGTGGCTCACGTCTGTAATCCCAGCACTTTGGGAGGCCGAGGCAGGCAGATCACCTGAGGTCAGGAGTTCCAGACCAGCCTGGCCAACATGGTGAAACCCCATCTCTACTAAAAAATACAAAAAGTAGCCAGGTGTGGTGGCAGGTGCCTGTAATCCCAGCTACTCAGGAGGCTGAGGTAGGAGAATCTCTTGAACCTGGGAGGTGGAGGTTGCAGTGAGCTGAGATCACGCCATCCTAGGCATCAACAGCGAAACTCCATCGCAATGATTGAAGTTTAGCAGACTCCTAAATTAAGACTTTTTTCTGAGCCTTTCTCTGTAGCATTTATTTGCTACTAGAGGCAGGCAGTGTCATAACCTGGGGTGAGCTTTGGGTTATTAATTCAAGGACCCAGTATCTAAATCCTCACCTGTGAAATGGGGACAAAATTATCTGAACTCCCAGTCACCGGATGTGGGGACCAGTGAGCCTGCTGGGTGTGAAAGCACCTTGGGAGCTGAAGATGGACCCTGCCTCACGGGCAGTGGGGATTGTTATGAAGCGCAATTCCTGAAGTGTGGGCCAAAGGAGCTGCCAGTGCCACGTGAATTTGTGAGTGGTTGTCATGGGTGTGTGTCCTGGAATAGAAGTGTTAATATTTAATATCTGGGCTAATAATTGTAATCATTGTTTGACACAAGAGAATGTACAAGATGATTTTACTCTATGAAGTAAATGAGTTTGTTTTTCTCTGTTCTACAAACCAAGCAGTAAAAGTGCAGGTGGGTTAAATAATAGGCCTAAAATCGAATCAACCATCGGAATGTACTTTGTTAAAACTTTGCCTTTTGTTCGCAGCTTTTAGAGTTTTTCTTTTCTCATGGATCACATTTTTGGGAAGGGCTTCCCATCACCTCTATACCAGTAATAACACCTGACATTTATTGAAGCTTGGTCTGTGCCGACACACTTTACAGATGAGAAAACTGAGCTAGAAATGTTAAGTAGTTTACCAGAGGTCATGTAGCTGGTGGGGAAGACCCATTTAAGCTTTTGCTATATTAGTAACAGTAATAAAAGCATTAACATGTATTGGCAGTTTGCTAGGTGCCAGGCATCATGTTAAACAGTGTCATCTAGAACCTCATTTGGTGTCACACTAAGCCTGCAAGGGAAGCCCTTGAGCAGGAAGCCCTTGAAAATGTTATGCAGATGGAGGACTCCCATCATCTCTCTTCTCTTGCAATGGATTTGCAAATACCTCTCTTTTGCCTTTCTTTTACCACCTTGGAAACAGCAAATGTCAGTGCCTCTTATGATATCAGCTTTTCCTGCTCTTGTTCTATTACATTAATTATTTTGTTCTATATATTAATTATTTTCCTGCTCTTGTTCTATTACATTAATTATTCTAATCCAAATGTTATGAATCGGCTGCCTGCAGGCTGAATTTGGCTTGCATCCTTGTCTTGTTTTGGCCCTCAATGTATTACAAATGCATGGTTGAATTAGATGGCAATGCCTAAAAATTCAGGTGACCATATATAAATCTGTATTTATGGTTTCTCATGAAAAATTGCATAATACACCTACCTGTTTGAGATAAAATGACTCACCCAATTAATTTGACCAGAAAACTTCTATAAGAACTTTGTATAAGTCAGATGATGATGTGTGTTTTGTAGTTTAAGTAAGTCTTCCCCTGAGTGGTATTCCTTTTCTTTGAGATAAGCTGCTAAGAAATAGTGAAAATGACCTCTAAAAATACAACTTTAGACTTGGATAGCAGATGTTGCCATCATTTTTTCCCCCACTCAGTATAAACTGAGTTTTTATGAGTAATATTTAAAATCATCATTCTTTCTTCCTCTCCCCATTTCTATGCGTGGACCTAGTATTTAGGGACTCCTGAGAAGCACGTACATCTTATATCAACCGCCTGCCGTGGAGGATGTGAGGAGGATCATTATGACATAATGCCATATCCTCAGAGCATATATCATTTTTGCTGAAATTTGTTTGTTTCAAAGGTTTTTAACCAGATAGCACAATCACTTGGCTTCATGGCTTTCAAAATTTATGAGTTTGTACCTGCGCAGTCAGGAGTGGCAGGGTATGCCAACTGTTAACTTTATAGGTAGGATTTTTTTTTTTTCCTGTAATCATTGCTTACAGAACAGATTGCATCAGACTTTTTCTATACCTAGAAAATTATCATGTGGGAAGTTCAGGTTTTGCTTTTGTCATGATGCCCCATCAGACATTACAAGCTAAGCGTCCCCCCTTCTAAAACCCAGGCCTTCTTTAAAGGACAAGTACAAGCTCTTTGTTAACCTATTTGGTGTCTTGAGTTTCCAAGATTTGCTCAAATTATGATTTCCCTAAGTATATCGCCTTGAAAATACCAGGAAAAAAACCTTCTTAGTCTTTTTATTTATGTTGGGAATTGCTCCTGGCATCTGTGATCAGTGCAAATAGATCATCTACACAATGATGAGAATTTCTGTTTGCATATTACCATTAACTAGTTTTATATACTAAAAATGATCCTACATACCTGTTCTGTGAGGGAAGCAGGGATATGCTCCACTATTTATTCCAAGGAGATATTTTTCCAGAAACACCAGAAGGATGTCAAGAAAAGGTTGCTCTTGGTTCTTGTTTCTATTATTCTGGGAATAAATAAAAGTAAAAAGAATTGTTTTTTCTGCCTAGCTGTAGTTTCAGAAATGGCATTAGACATTTGTTATTTCTGGAAATCTGTCCTTCACAGTGAAGTCATTTCTGGTGTCTACCCTTGGATTTTTTTTTTTCCATAAGTGACTAAGCAACACTTTTATTATTTTATTTTGTTAAACTAAGTGTTGACTCTGGATGTGGGTGTTCAGGACCTTAATTCTTTTCTATTGGAGGTCATTGGACTGAGTTCAATCCCAGCAGTGATAAGAGTTATAATGTTTTCTTGTTATGTTGCACACTTTACAAATAGTTCACAAAACACTTTTCACATCTTTATACTCTGCATACATGGATTTTTCTTGTTTGTTAGGTATGTTGGCTTGGGCTTGAGAGTCACCCTGGAACAAGCCTCTAGAAACTGTATTTATACATTTAAAAACAAAAAAAATCTTCCTGTGATAAACTCTAGGGCCAGCAGAGGTAGGACCTGGCCTGGGCAAGTGTCTTGTAATTTCCATACAGGCTGCAGCCTCAAGGAAATGCTGTTGGAACTAGGTACAATAAGACTTTTTAAAAAGAATAACACTATCAAGTAAAAATTAAGTATTAATTGCAAAGTTAGAGCTTCAGAGCAAATCAGCTTCCTGTAATAACCAGCCCATTGAATTCTTTTCTGCCAGGAGCTCCTGCTCTCTGGGTCTGTGCATTCCAACCATTCCAAGCTACTCACTAGTCTGTTCTCACATGCTTCAGTGTCTTAGTTCATTTTTTCCCTTTTTTATGTGTTATAAGTACTCTTTGAAGGTCCAGCCCCAAAACCATCTTAATAGGGAAACCATCTTAATAGAGAACTCCTTAACCCTTTTGTCAGAAGGGTTTCCTCTGCCTGCCTGAACTAACTATGTATGTGTGTGTGTGTATCTGTTTGTTGAATAAATCATAAATAGATTTTAATTTTTCTGCCTGGTGACATTTCCACTGGATTGCGTGCTTGCTGAAGGCAGGGATTGGGTGGGTTCTTTCCATGCTTCTCCCAGTGGCTGGCTCCCTGTCATGCATATGTGAACCATAAGGGGCATGATTTGAGCTGGTAGAGTCCCTTAGACTCTACCAGAGTCCAGATTGCGCCCCTGCACTCCAGCCTGGGTGACCGAGCTGGACTCTAGATAGCTTGGTCTGGAGTTCACAGGTCAAAGAGGGTAGCACCTTCTCCTTTACATCATTCTGCTGAAAGAAGCTAAGAATTAACATTTTAGGAAAAATACTTGCAAAGAGGGGAGGGATTTGGTGAGTAAAGACTCAATAAATAAAATACCTTAGTGACAGAGTGTTTTAGGTGAAATAAGTCATATAAACTGCTTCGTGCTCACCTCGAAAGCACAATAAATGGAAGCTGTATGATCATATGGTAAGAGCTTAAGAATCATCAGTGATAATCCCTGTCCTCTGAGCATTCATAGTCTAGCAGATAATAGAGCATTTCTCTGAGGACAGAAGACTTTGGTTAAGTCAACGTGACAACCATAAAACATTAGAGGAAATAACTGTATTTTGTGGATAAGATTTTCTACGGGTAGAAATTCTTCTTTTGATTCTTCAGAGATGTTGATGGTTGCTTAGGAGCGCGCATGCTTTAATGAATGTTATTTCTTTAATGGAATTTACTAGAGCTTCCAAGATATACTGCATTTAACCTTCTTATAGTTTGTTAATGATTCCCAGCTCTTGCCTGGGCCTCTGCACTTTGGCCTCTGGATGTGTTTCTTTTGCTTAGTCATTACTTAATAGATTGAGGAGGAGAATCTTTCAGGGCATTAGATTTTCATGGCTATTTAAGGAGTTTAGATCTAAGTGTAAGGCTGGAATAAAGCTGACTGCTAGGATGTTTTTGTATGATGCTCTCCATTTTAGAGGTTCTCACTAAGTGAATAGTAGTGCCTGGTGCTGGGGTGCAAAGGAGCCGGGAGACTTTTTCCCAGAACGGAGGAGCAGTGTTGGTGCCCTTCTAGTCCCCAGATATGCAGGTGCCCTTCTAGTCCCCAGATATGCAATTTAAATAAAGCCTTGCTAGATTCTCCCCTTGCAAATGCTTGCAGCCTTCGCGTCCCCTGTTGCCTTGTTCCTCAATATGGGACCCGTGAACCAGCACCAGCACCTGGGAGCTTGTTTGAAGTGCAGCATTTCAGGCCCCACCCAAGCCTTACTGAAGAGAAGCTGCATCTCCACAAGGCCCCAAGGTGACTCAAATGCACATTCAAGCTTGAGAAGCAGTGTCCCTTCTAGAACTGCAAAAGGTAAAGCAGGTCTTAGGGCTGCTGGCATTCAAAAAATAGGATGCTTTTTATTTTTACGTAAGAGCAAAGCAACCTGTTAGTAAAGTGAAAAAATATTTTTGGTTGGGCTAAGCCATTATTTAAAACTTTATTTTGGAACTTCAAACATATAAAAATAGAGACTGGTATAATGAACCCCCATATACCTATCACTGAGCGTTACTAGTTAGTTTTGTTTTTTCTGTAACCTCTACCCCACCATGGATTATTTTAGATCAAACCTAGACATATAATTTATCCCTAAATATATCTTTTTCCTTTTTTTGAATATTGTGGTAAAAGACACATAGCATAAAATTACGATCTTCACAGTTTCTAAGTGTACAGTTTAGTAGTGTAAGTACGTTCACATTTTTGTGTAATCAATCTCAAGAACTCTTTTCATCTTGTAAAACTGAAACTGTATAAATATTAAGCAACGTCTTTTTTCCTTTTGAACATACCATTTTCACTCTTCAAGAAAAGTTGACAATAGTTGGGTGTGGTGGCATGTTCCTGTAGTCCTGGGGGCTGAGGTAGGAGGGTTGCTTGAATCCAGCAGTTTGAGGCTGCAGTGAGCTATGATCACATCACTGCACTTCACCCTGGGAAACAGAACGAGACCTTGTCTCTTAAAAAGTAAAGTTCATTGATATCGTCAAATGTCTGGTTAGTGTTCACATTTCCCAGAGTGGATAAAGAAACCAAAGAATTTGGTTCAGCATCTTCTCGAAATGAATTGGTAGCCCTGTTTGTATAGTGAAGAATCTAGGGACAGTGGCGAAAGTGGGGATTTTTTCTTTTCCTTTCCTTAACTTACAGCTTGACAGGATTTTAAATGAAGACTTTGTAATTTCCAGTCTTCTGGAAATTACAGTAGAAGAACATGGACTTATGGATGAGAATGGAATCTGAATTAGTCATTGCTTCTTAGAATCAGGCAACATATTTACTCTTTTGTTATTTTAGGTAAAAAGTTACTGTGAAAATTGAATTAAATTGGAATTAATGAACTAGAGTTATATTTCCAGCAAAGGTAAAATTAAAAAACGTAAGGTTTAGAAAAGCAAGTTGTAGAATGACTAGTACATGGCACCATTTATTGAATGTTAAACAATACTATAAATTGCTTATGAATCACACATGGTAAAAGTATGAAATGTGCTTTAGAGTGACACATTCGTATTTCAGGATAGTAGTCATCTCTCTAAGTGACAGGAGAGTGGAATGGAATAACTGTATCTGTAGCTTTTTTTAAAAATTATTATTCAAGAGCCTGAAGGAAATGTAGCAAAATGTCAAGATTTGCTAAAGGTGGCTGATGGATAAATGAGTACTCGTCGTATTAATTCTGTTGTGTGTTTGGAAATACTACAAAAGAAATACCTTAAGAAAACTAGTCAATGTACGTGAAAATATTTTGTAAACTCAAGTACTCAAGAATGTTAACAAGTATGATTTTTATTTATACTCCCATCTCATCACAAAACAATGGAGACTTTGTCAAAAATTATAAAAACAGACCAGGTGCAGTGACTCAAGCCTGTAATCCCAGCACTTTGGGAGGCCTAGGCGACTGGATCATGAGGTCAGGAGTTCAAGACCAGCCTGGCCAAGATGGTGAAACCCTGTCTCTACTAAAAATACAAAAATTAGCCGGGCATGGAAGTGGGTGCCTGTAATCCCAGCTACTTGGGAGGCTGAAGCAGAGAATTGCTTGAACCCGGGAGGCAGAGGTTGCAATCAGCCGAGATCGCGCCACTGCACTCCAGCCTGTGCGACAGAGCGAGACTTCATCTCCAAAGAAAAAAAAAATTATAAAAACAATTGAACTAGTGGGGTTTAAAGACGTAAGGAAAATAATTAAAAAGAGCCATTTGTGACGTGTGTGGGGTTGTCCAAAATTTGAACAAGCTTTCCGTTCATCACCTTAGACTCAGGTGGAGTTCCAAAGAGTTAATGATGGTGGGCCATGGTCATTTCTGTTTTTATTGGAATTTGTAGTTCTGCTGCTTCCAAGGAAGATTTCAGGTGGCAGAGTCCCAGCTTGCTGTGGCCTTGTGGTCCTGAAAGTATCTTCTACTCAGAGAGCCTGCACGTTGCCCTGTCATTTGTGCCTGTCCCATCTCTAGGCAGCACTACTTCAGAGTCATCTGAGACGAATGGTGGTTTTAAAGATGATTGAGAAGGAGTTTCTTGGAGCTTCTTAGAGGACTGTTGTGTGTTTAATTACCTTTTCCTGTAGGCTGGCCTTCCCCACTTCAGAGTTTTCCTGCTGTGCAGGTGGAGGCAACTGATCAGTGTTCTCATTATAATAATCCTTGCCTAGAGGGTGTGATAAAGGTCGCAAACTTGATATTTATTCATGAGTAGAGGACTGCAGCCCATCACTGTAGATGTTCTTTCTGGCAATGGAGAAGATTTGGGATTTTAAATCAAAGTGCATGTCATGGGAGTGGAGAGCAGAAATATTGTTAATTAAGCCACGTTGACAAAAATGATAGAATTTATCTTGCCAGGAGTTTAAATAATGTGCAATTTATGCAGGTTGTCTATATCAAGATCTCTTAGTTGTGGATGTTTTATTGTTAGTAATTAAATTGGGCTTACAATGTAGTCACATCCGGTATCTGAAGACAGCTTGAAGTCTGTCTTTAGTCTAACCCTTGCTATTATGATTTTATTTCCCTCACAGAACCAATTTTTGTCCTCTTAGTCATATTTATTGCTCTTAACCTCAATTCTCAAATGTCTCTAATCTTCCAGAAACATATATAATTATCTTTTAAGGGTCTGAATCGTGCCAGATGTAGCAGAAGAATTGCTTCCTGGCTCTTGCATGACACTAAATCTTTTTGTATCAGATTTTACCTCTGTAGAATAGGAATGACACTCTGTCCTTTTCTATCTGAGTGATTCATGGATTTGTCCATGTATTCAGATATTTACTGGGCTCCTCTTATGTGTAGGGTGCTGTGGTAGGTGTCATGAGGAAGGCAGGCGTGGAAAGGGGACAAATGTACATGTGTGCGCATGCAAATAGAGAAAAAGAGGCTCCATTCAGCCTCAGATTTTCTGTTTGACTTTGATCAGGATGGAACAAGACATGCACCTCTGGCCGGTGTGATGGCTCACGCCTGTGATCCCAGCACTTTGGGAGGCCAAGGCAGGCAGATCATGAGGTCAGGAGATCAAGACCATCCTGGCTAACACGGTGAAACCCCGTCTCTACTAAAAAATACAAAAAATTAGCCGGGCGTGGTGGCAGGCGCCTGTAGTCCCAGCTACTCGGGAGGCTGAGGCAGGAGAATGGCGTGAACCCGGGAGGCGGAGCTCGCAGTGAGCCGAGATCGGGCCACTGCACTCCAGCCTGGGCGACAGAGCAAGACTCCGTCTCAACAACAACAACAAAAAAGACATGCACCTCCACCTACCTGAGTCTCCAACACTATTGAAGTTCACTTCAATTTCAGTTGTCATATAGTTAAAAGGGAGAGAGGATTAGTGCAGAATTAAAGGATGATTTACAATGTTTGAATGGTGGAGAAGTTAAGGAATGATAGGTTTAGAATGTAAACAATAGTAATGAAGGAAATGCAGGAAAGTGCAGTTTTACATCACCGCATGAACACTGGACCCTAACTTTGAAAGGTAGGGGAACGTCTCATCTGATACATGCCCATGCCAAGGGCTTCAGACATGGCTTTTCATGTGTGTGAATCTAAGTGGTTTTGACTCATGTTCACCTACTTTGCTATGACAAGGAGCCTCAGAAGCTGAGAGTCAACCATAGAAACAGATCAAGCTTGAGAGGTTGTGAGATTTGATCTAGATTTGATTATTGCCTTCAGGCAGCAACACCACTATTAATAGAACTTATTTTTTTATTTTAAATTGAATAAAAGACTCCCCTGTTTCTGGCAGTGAGATGTCTCTAAAGGGGAATCGAGGAAGCCAGAATGAAGGTGATTTAAGCCTCAAATCAGGGAACTATTTAATAGTTATATATCTTTGGAGCTAGAAACTAGCTTTCAGAGGGAGGTGACTCTCCTGGTATTACAGAGGCCTTCCTGGGACTGGAATGCTGATCTTTTGGTCTGCTGATCCCACTGAACTCTGTTGTAACAGAGATACAACTACAACTACTGGATCGTGTTTCCAGATACCTTCTAATGGATCGTTTCCTTTTCCCCATTCTTTCAGATAATTGTCAAGGATTTATATTCCTGACAATAAATACAAAACCTAGTTATAAACTAAGCTAAAAGCCATGTTTAAAATTCCCTACACTTCAGCAGCAGTCAATAGCTGTCTTCCACACTACCATTTTTAACCTAAAATATAAATGTTTATGTACATGTTTTACTCTCATGCTATGCTACAAACTAGATCTTCTTTTCTTATGTTTTTCTTGTCAATAGATAATTTTTAAAAAGTTTTAAACATGACTCATACAAATGTAAAATGAGTACATAGCAAAGTAGCAAAGATGTATTTAACTCATTAATGAGGGAACCGGTAGGAAGCTGAAGCTGGTTCAAAGAGCATTTGAGGAGCTGTGTAGTTAATAGGCCCTGAAGAATACCGGAACAAGATTGCTAGGTTAGATATGAAACTGGTCAGGCCGGGCACGGTGCCTCACGCCTGTTGTCCCAGCACTTTGGGAGGCCTAGATGGGTGGATTACCTGAGATCAGGAGTTTGAGACCAGCCTGGCCTACATGGTGAAACCCCATGTCTACTAAAAATACAAAAATTAGCTGGGCGTGGTGGCTCATGCCTGTAATCCCAGCACTTTGGGAGGCTGAGGTGGGTGGATTACCTGAGGTCAGGAGTTCAAGACCAGCCTGGCCAACATGGTGAAACCCCATTTCTACTAAAAATACAAAAATTAGCCGGGCGTGATGGCTCACGCCTGTAATCCCAGCACTTTGGGAGGCCGAGGCGGGTGGATTACCTGAGGTCAGGAGTTGAAGACCAGCCTGGCCAACATGGTGAAGCCCCATCTCTACTAAAAGTACAAATTAGCTGGATGTGGTGGCGGGCACCTGTAGTCCCAGCTGCTCGGGAGGCTGAGGCAGGAGAGTCACTTGAACCTAGGAGGTGAAGGTTGCAGTGAGCTGAGATCACGCCATTGCACTCCGTCCTGGGTGACAAAAGCGAAACTCTGTCTCAAAAAAAAAAAAAAAAAAAAGGAAACTGGTTGATGTCCTGTAGGGCGGTAAACCAATAACATCTGGGGATCTTATTTCTACCAGGCAGAGAAATCATATACATCTAAAATGGATAAAAATCTCCAAGTTAACATGTAACTTCATAAAGTCTGAACCGTAACCAATGGTGAACAGTCAGTGAAACACAGGTACATCATCTCCTAGAGAATCAGATAACCCTTGGGTGCACCTATGAGACAGTACACCAGTATGGCATTGAAAGGACATGCTGCCTTCCTTTTGCCTTATTTCCAAGTGTTGCATAGTGTTTTGTCTTATCCTTAGTGTCACTGCATTTAGCAAAGGAGCATATACATTCATTCATTTGGCCATTTTGTTTAATAATTACTGAATGTGCAGGGCGCAGTGGCTCATGCGTGTAATCCCAGCACTTTGGGAGGCCAAGTCAGGCAGATCACCTGAGGTCGGGAGTTCGAGACCAGCCTAACCAACATGGAGAAACCCCGTCTCTACTAAAAATACAAAATTAGCAGGAGAATCGCTTGAACCCAGGAGGTGGAGGTTGCGGTGAGCCGAGATGGCACCATTGCACTCTAGCCTGGGCATCAAGTGTGAAACTCTGTCTAAAAAAAAAAAAAAATTACTGAATGTCAGTTTTGTG
Organism: Pongo abelii; assembly: GCF_028885655.2. NCBI lineage: Eukaryota > Metazoa > Chordata > Mammalia > Primates > Hominidae > Pongo > Pongo abelii. The sequence continues at coordinate 202,904,552 of NC_085928.1, read as the reverse complement.
CCAAGTCTTAGGTTAGGCATTAGACATACATAACTGAATGAGACCGACGACCCTTGCCCTCAAGGAGTTCAGAGGCTATTCCATCCTATAAAGGAAGTAGCCAGGCAAGAGTTCCCTTTAGGAAATGTTCTTTTGTGGGGTAAGCAAGAGGAATCATCCTTTTTGGCTCACAGTTCCTTTGGATGCCAGTGTTTATAAGACTGGGATAAAATGCAAATATCACAGAGAATGACAACCAGAGTTCAGTACTTTTGGGGACAAGAACAGATAAACATTGATGCCACTTCGTTTTGTTCACGTGGCATTTATAGCTCCCTAGTGATACAATTTCACAGGAATTTTGTGTTGGCCATCTGACATGATGGGCCCTCTTTGGCCAGTGCTGCCAGGTTTCTCCAGAAGCCTTCCTTTCTTGGCCTCCACAGGTACCGAATAGCTTATTTCTCTTGGTTTGGCCAGTTTGTGACATAAGCTTCTGCAGCTTCTGAGACAAAGACCTGCCAGCGAGGGTGCTGTTTCCCCAGAAGGGTTGTGGTAACTGGTAGACAGCTCAAACTTCGTAGCTGTCAGTACGGTTTTCTTACAGCAAAGCTATATGTTTAGGGTATTTTGTGTGTTTGTCAGTTAAATTTAGCTTCTCATTACCAAAAATATTGGGGAGGGAAGGTGGCTGACATTTGTTTTAGAACCCTAAAACATCCAGCTGGAAGCAGTCACAGAGACCTTCTAGTTTCCCCTGCCCCAGAAACAGAGCTACAGAGCAACCAGTCATTAGCCTTTGTTTCTCGGTGATTCACGGTTGGATCCAAGACTTTTGTCTAGTTTTGGGGTCCTTCCTCCATAATGGTAGTTCTCAGCTGGATTCATGGGTGGGATATAGAAGTCCTCCAGAGGGGATAAAGGATGCTTTTAAGTTTATATCTTTGTTTCTGTTTACAAAGACAGATAACTTGCTACCAAAAAATGCAATTAATACTGAAGGATATTAAGATGAAAGCAAAATCTTTCTGAAATCATAGCACCTAGAGATAATTACTGTGAACAATTTTCGGAACATCCAGACCATCTTCTATATAAATACGTACATCTATATCTATTTATATACAGATGTGTATATAAATATATATATATGTGTGTGTGCATTCTTTATAATTTTCAGTAAGTGGGAAGAGCAAAATTTTCTTGCAGTTGATTTTTCTATAATCTGAAAAAGATTGTCATCTTAAGCACTAATGAAAATATTTCCTATTGGTTTGTATTTTATTCATATTAGTAAATTCCCAGTAACATAACTTAAACTTTTAATCTTCTTAAACTTCACTGTAAATCTAAAGACAGGTTATGTCTTTGGAACAGGTGGATGTGCTTACTGCAGAGATGGGCCACCCTGGCTCCCTTTGGGGGAGGGCTTGCTGACAGTTACAGGTGGTGCACTCTGCAGACAGCCTCCTGCTAGCTGTCAGCTCCTTGAGGGTCCGTCACCTCCTTGAGGGTCCGTCACCTCCGAGAGCTGCTCGCCCTAGGCCGTGCTTTTCCTGGGGGACTCACATCTGGAGACATCTGGTGACAGGCAAGGTTGGAGTACGAAGGCTCACTGGACACCAGACACCCCGTTGAGGCTTTGGTGGGTTGCTTTCTCTGCCTCATCCTGCTTCCTCCTCCTTCCTTTAAAAGGGTAGTTCTTCTCATAAATATCTTGAACCCCAAACTTTGTCTCAGCATCTGCTTCTGAAGAATCCAACCTGAAACAGTGGATTTTATTTATTTATTTATTTTTTTGAGATGGAGTCTCGCACTGTCTCCCAGGCTGGAGTGCAGTGGTGCGATCTCGGCTCACTGCAACCTCCGTCTCCTGGGTTCAAGCGATTCTCCTGCCTCAGCCTCCTGAGTAGCTGGGATTACAGGTGCCCGCCACCACGCCTAGCTAATTGTTTTTTGTATTTTTAGTAGAGACAGGATTTCACTACGTTGGTCAGGGTGGTCTCAAACTCCTGATCTAGTGATCTGCCTGCATCGGCCTCCCAAAGTGCTGGGATTACAGACGTGAGCCACCGCGCCTGGCCTTATTGTTTGTTTCTGAAGTGGTTTAGTTGCCACTGGTGAGGCAAGAAATCCTGCCATTTCTCTTGCTGGAGTAGTCCTGGGAGCTGGTAGGATCCTGCGAAGCCAAGGATCTGCCAGTCCATTCGCCTTCTCAGAGTGAGCTCATCCTCTCCTTGTCTACTCCTTGTCAGAGGTTTGGCATTTGAGGAATTTGGCCTTGGGTAAGGTGCTGAAGCTGACTGGTTTGTGGTTTTAAGGGAAAGCTTAAACGATTTTCTCGCTATGGGTATTCTCTGCAATAAAAATCCATTTTAATTGTTTATGACATTAATCAATGAAAGATTTATCTGCTTTGGGAGAAATTTCTCTAGAACAGTTGAAAGCTTCTGCATAAAACTTGATTAAGAAAGATTTTTCTTTTTTGGCCTCCAACAGATACCCCCGTCTCTGCCCCTCCCTGCTTCCAACCTGCCACTTAATGGTGTCTTCTGTGAAGCCCTCTGTGTGTACAGCCTCTCCAATCACTTTTTAATTTCCAGGGGAAATTGTAATCTCACTAATCACCTAGAAAGGAATGTGGAGACGGGAGTAAGAAGGACGCAGTTCAGGCCTTGAGGCCCAGCGGGGGTTTGTTTTAGTCACCGCATTTGCTGGAATGCTTTGTGCCCCTGGTTAATGCTGGTAGTATTGGTGGACCCTGCCTCTCTATCTTCTCAGAGTCCCCTTGGAGACCTTCACCCTTCACTTCAAGGCTGTGTGTGCTGCCCAGCTGTGGTGCTGGTGACATCGGTGTAAAGAGAGCCACAGGTGCTGTCTGGCCCCTTGGAATCTCTTCTCTTTATTATAAAGTACCACTGGAGGCAGAGAAAGAGATTTTTGAGCTTTCCTTCTAGCCCACAAAGCTCAGTTTTATTTGGAGCTTTTAACCTTGAGCCTTAACCAGCCCCTGCTGTGTGGATTTTAGAATCAGTGTGAATTTTAGGGAGATAAGGCCTGCAGAAGTTTGACCACTGCTTCTTGAGCACCTCTTTCTGACTTTTTCTTTTTGAGGAGGGTGGGGGCTCTTTTAGAATTATGCTGGCACGGTGATTCTTTTTTCATCTTCTTCTTTTTTTTTTTTTTTTGAGAGACAGAGTGTCCCTCCATAGCCCAGGCTGGACTGCAGTGGCACAATCTTGACTCACTGCAAACCCCGCATCCTGGGTTCAAGCGATTCTCCTGCCTCAGCCTCCCTAGTAGCTGGGATTACAGGCGTGCACCACCACGTCCAGCTAATTTTTGTATTTTTAGTAGATACCAGGTTTCGCCACGTTGGCCAGGCTGATCTTGAAATCCTAACGTCAAGCGATCCTCTCGCCTTGGCCTCCCAAAGTGCTGGGTTTATAGCCATGAGCCACTGCAGCCTGCTCTTCAGCACAAAGCGCCCATCCCATGGCTAGCATGTTGCCGAGGACTGAAAAGTAGAGTTGCGATCTTCACAGTCAGGTCTGCAAGACATAGCTTATAGAAATGCTGACACATTCAAAGTCCTCGCTTGTTTAATGGATGTTTTTTAAGGCTATAAAAAAGTTAATTTTTCATGAAAGGACAAACTAGACCAGAAGATGCTGCTGAATAAATCTTTATTCTATTGAAAGTAATAGGCAAAAACCTAATACCATAGAAACTGCTAAGCTTTTTATTTCTTCTCCAATTTTCTCTCTAAGGGGAGAGAGGTCTGTAAAGGCATTCATCTGTGTCCACTTTTTAAATGATTTAGTCCTGCCACTGAATTTGCCTGGGGGAAGAGAACTCATAAGTAGATAATACACCACGGAGTCAAGCCTTTTGAAGTCATTTTGTCACTCTCTCCTTTTTTTGGGTGTTGAGGTGAGGATAAGAGGAGGAACTGCTTGAAGACGTTTCGTACGGGCAGTTCCTGCCTAGTACATGGCTTCTCCCACTGTCGCTGCCTCGCAGTGTTTCTTTTTCTTTTTCAACAACAGTTTCATGTGAAAGGAGGGTAATCATTTATTTGGGAACCCCAAATCTCTAACCACTTGTATCTTTGGCTCTTTCAATTTCTGGCAACAGAAATGCCCATCAGAATTTAGACATGGCAACTTCTGGAGACAAAGATGCGCAGAACACATATATCGGTCTGCAGTACTTGCATGTGAGTTTGCTAGATCCTCAGCCCCAATCTGAGTAATTTGGTGTCACTAAGCTATTACTTATTCATAAAGACACATTGGATAGGAGTTTGAGCTAGATTCCTTGAGCTAACTACAGATACATGTTGTACAGTATATATGTCAAATATATAATTATGGATATACCGTACACCATGGGAAACCTCTAGATGAGGTCTTGTGGGAGGACAGTGAGGTAACTGTAGTGTCACGGACACTGGTGGCCAAGGAGGCCATTGTGGATGAGTTGATATACGCGACGGACAGAGCTCGGGGTAGAGAAGTGGGACTGGCACGAACAAAAATTCAGATATTGTTAAAGGATATGCATGACCTGTGTGGTGAAGGGTAACTCGTTTGAAATGGTTCTGAACACTCAAAATGATTGTCAGATTTTATTATTTTGAAAGTTTAACTTCATATTTTTCTCAAATTATGACCTAGATATGAACTTTTTTGTTTTTTGTTTGCTTTAATGAGCTCAGAATCATCTTGAATGATTTGAGAGGATAATACAGTTTAAATACAACATAGGAGATGGTAATCTCCAGGAATTTCTTCCATCTTTTAAGTTACGTAAACTAAGAAAGTATGTGTTCAGCCAAGGTTTCTGTGGAATCCTTCAGGCCCTGACTAACACAAATCCTGTTGTAGTACAGGGTCTTGGGATTGCTTAGAAATCCATTGTTTTTCTTTTGTTCCTTTCTTTCTGTTTCTCTCCTTCTCTTTCATACATTCTACCCATAAGCATATATTAATTACTCACTGTGGGCAGACGCTGTTCTAGAATCTGGAAATAAACTCGAGGGCAGAGGGTGGCTCATCATTTCACTCAACCAGCAGACTGTTAGAATTCTGGGTATTAAATAGCGGGTGCCACGGGAGCACACAGGAAGAGCATCCAACCCACTTTGGAGCCCTAAGGAGTTTTTAGAGAAAGCTAGAGCCTGAAGGACCAGTAGTAGGAGGTAGCCAGACCGAAAGGAAGGAAGGAGTGGGAAAGAAAGAGCATTGTAGCCAGAGAACATATTATGTTCAAAGGCCGTAAGCCCAGGGAAAACATGGCTCCTGGGGGAGCCATAGGAAGCTTAGTATAACTAGGGGGGTGGCAAGAAGTAAAAGGGAGCAGGGGCTAGATCATAAAGCATCAGCCTCAGGATGTAGGGCGCTATCCTAAGGGCAATGTCTATTGCAGCATTTTAAAGTGGGGAAGTGAAATGCCCTTTCGGAAGACCAACCACTGCGGCTACAAGGTTGAGAAGGGATGGAATGGACTGACAAAGACGACCAGTTAGGAAAGTGTTGCAGTAGTGCAGGAGAAACGATTGTTGCAATAATCCAGGGAGCCTGAACTGGAATAAGAGCAGCAATTATGGAGAAAACTAGACAGATTCAAGAGATAATTAGAAGGCAAAGTGAGCAGAGTTGTTCTGATGTGGGTTGTAAGGACAAAGGCAGAAATAAATTCAAGATGACAGCCATGTTTCTGTCTTGGGTGCAAGAACGCCTGGTGGAGTCATTCTCAGAAAAGGACTGCAGAGAGCCAAAGAAAGCAAGTTTCAGGATGAGATAGATAGAGTTTTGGCATTGGGGCTGCTGAGTTGGCAGTGCCTGGGGGAGCATCCAAGGAATTTTATTGACTTTCTACCATTGCCATTGGATGTCTTAACACTAGAGGTAGTGAGCATAAAAGTGTCAGAACTGTGGGGATTTGTGGTTTGGCAAGGGACCTTTAATTTACACATGAGGAAAGGACTCTAGAGAGGTGGAATAACTGGCTTAGGGGCATAGGTACATCCTGGTTAATCTGGGACAAGTACCTACGTCTTCAGCATCTGTCTAGGAGTACTTCCACTTCTATTGTTGGTTTAGTAACCTCTGAAAAACATGTAGAAATGAGTGTATGTAGCCATGTTGTCCCTTGCTTGGGAATAACTCCTGATAATAAAAATGTGGGGCCATAAATCTCATTTGATTCCACCTGCCCTGTCTGAACATGATTATGGCAACTTTGTTAGGCAAGTGGTTGCTTAACACTGTGGAAAGTCTTAATTACTCTTTAATAGCTATGTACAGGGGGAAGGTGTTAACATTTAATCATTTGGTTGTCTCTAAAAAAATTTAGTATTCCATTTGTACATCCATTAAATATATAAATGCATATTTGCTACATTTCCATTTCATTCCAGATTTCAGAGACACAAAATATTTTCTTTTTGAAGTATTATTGCTGTATAAACATAGCAAATTTAATGAAAAATTAAAATTAAAAAATCCACCTACAGTCTTTCTAAAACAACAAGAAAAATTCAAGCTTTATGTTCTTTTAATCCTTTTCTCTGTGCATCCATATGGCAATCCTGATTTCCATTCTCTTTTCTGTTTTCTTTCACCATATATTTTACCATGCTGTTTATTCATCCATTCATCCATTCGTGCAGCAAACAGCAGAGTATCTTCTAGATGCCAGGTGATCTGAAGGATGTTAAGGTTTACAGCAGTGTCAGTCCTCAGGAAGCTGACATTTGGAGTATCTTCTAGATGCCAGGTAGTCTGAAGGATATTAAGGTTTACAATAGTGTCAGTCCTCAGGAAGCTGACATTTGGAGAGTAGGGGAATGGCTGCATGCATAACACATTAAATAAGTAATAAATGATGTCTAATAAAAATTGTAATGGAGGCAGTAAACATGGTGTAGCATGGTCTTTCTGTGTCGTAGATGTAACATAACTGCTTTCTGTTTAACACCGTATCAGTCGGGGTCTCAGTAGAAGACAGGTGACACACCCAAATTAGGATAAATAGAAGAGTTTTTTGTTTTTGTTTTTTAAAATAGGGACAGTTTACAAAGGTGTGGTTGGGGTGAAAGGAAACCATCAGGATGGTGCGTCTTCAGTGCAGTGACTGTAAAGCACCCCTAGACCTAACAGCCAGGGGAGGGGGAGATTTCTGAAACCCTGAAGATCATTTGGTAGAACGGATGCGTTGAGAGACTGGTTGAGGAAAGCAGCCATCCCAATTGACCTTGCAGAGGAGTTAGGAGAATAAATGCTCCAAGCTTATGTTCCTGTCTTCCTCGAATCTTTCTCTGTTTTTCTGCTGTGCTCCCCACTGGCTGGACCGTACTAGAAACCAGCAAGCAACAGAGTCTCAGTGCAGTCCATAGAGGTCAGCTTTCCAGGGCAAGGAGCTGGGGGGAAGTGAATTTGAAGGGGCACACAGGATATCCAGCAGAGACAGTCCATATAAAGTTATTTTTAAGAGTATTTTGACAGGAAGCACTGGATAAGCAACTATACATACAGGATAATAAAGTAAGTGGTGGGGATAGGGCTGGAATTGGGAAACTGGGAGTTAGTGACATCGTTTAGGTAAATTTTGATGTTTGTGGATGCATTTGTTTTTAAACATAAGACAGTGTGAGGTTTCATTAGTGTATCAGCTTAGGTTTTATAATGTATCCTAGTCATTGTTAGTGATAGAGCTTTGGGGAATGGACCTTGATTCTAGCTGTGGTTCTGACTCATTTATTCATTTGTTCAGCCATTCATTCAACAAATGCTTTTTCTTCTTTTTTACTGAGGTACAACTCTTGCATGGTAAACGGCAACATTTTCATGTATAGCTCAGTAAGTTTTTACACAGTATACACTTGTGTAACTACTACTACCCAAGTCTATGGAGAGAAATTGCTAGACCCCCTGGATGCTTCTTTATGCCTTTCCCATTCACTTCCTCTTGTACCAGTCTTTGGTCTTTGAGTAGACACTACCACTCATTTCCATTGGGAATCAACAGACATTTTTAAAAGTACTTTCAGTGTGCTAGGCAAACATTGTGCTCAATGCCAAAGTGAAGAGAATAAATGCACTAAGGCCCAGCACTTTGGCCGGCCAAGGCAGGCAGATCACCTGAGGTCAGGAGTTTGAGACTCGCCTGGTGAATGGTGAAACCCCATCTCTACTAAAAATACAACAGTTACCGGGTGTGGTGTTGTGCGCCTATAGTCCCAGCTACTCAGGAGGCTGAAGGAGGAGAATTGCTTGAACCCGAGAGGCAGAGGTTACAGTGAGCTGAGACTTCCCTTCTGTACTCCAGCCTGTTGACAGAGCGAGATTCTGACTCAAAAAAAACAAAAAACAAAAACAAAAACAAAAAAAGAAATGCACTAAGGGAGTCTTCTGTTTCCAGGGAGTGAAGCTCCCAGACGAGGACAGCAGGTCAAAGAATGGTAGAGGAAGGATAACAAGAGAGGGGCCCCACAGAGGCTGCTTGGTTTCTCCAGTGGTGAAATGGGCTGAATGGCAGGAGTGGGAAGAAGGGAAGGTTGCGGTGAACTCACTTGTTCTTTAGGCAGAGCTTTTCAGTTTGGGGTAGGGATGGGATGTAGGTAGAGGTGGAATGGGTGTGGAGACCTCCTGCAACTGGTTACTTGTGGTCCTGAGAAGCCTCATCCCCTTCACCCTAGTATCATAAATATTATAAATTACAGTTTCACTCTCTTTGTGTGCTATGATGAAGCTGGGAAGTTTCCAGGGGACCGCAGTCGAGTACTGTCATTCTAGAAATGCTCCTTGGAATATAGGAAGTGACACACTTGGGTATTGTTAACCGTCACTTAACTCGAATGTAATCATACTAATAGTAATTGTGTGTACAGCGACGGTTCTGTTGTAGCCCTTTTCAAGGTGGAGGGAGGGATAGGTAGGGGATTCATTTTGGAGACAGTGGGGAGGGCAGCACACGAGCACTCTCCACGCCGATTGGTGTAGAGGATGAGGGTGTATAGGCAGGGGACACAGCATTTTGAGTTGCTTGCATGTGTGTGTTGGGGGGGTGTGTCTTCTAAACTTGTGAATTTTATGTTTAGTGTTTTGCTGAGTATCACTAAATTTGGGATCTGTTGGGTTAAGCTGCTGGGGAGCTAATGGATCACTTATGCTGAGCTAACTAAGGGAACAGAGGTCAAGATCTAATGGCACCGCTAATGTGTGTTTGAATGAAACCTTGGCTGGGGCCCCTGTTTTTAAAGACATAGGGTGGGGACCTCACTGCTTTTGAGTTATTAATTTTCTATTGTTTCGTTATGTTTTGCTGTCCTGACTGGGAGAGTGGCTTGTCCAAAGATGATCCCAGAGAAAACCTAGAACCTGATTCTGTTTCGTAATTTTAGCCATCCCCGTAGGGAGCATTACCCTCATCTATGGTTCTTTTCTCTGTCTTGAAATATTTAGCTATAAAGTCAGAGCTTTGCAACTTTTTTTTTTTTGAGACGGAGTCTCGCTCTGTTGCCCAGGCTGGGGTGCAGTGGCGCCATCTCGGCTCACTGCAAGCTCCGCCCCCTGGGTTCATGCCATTCTCCTGCCTCAGCCTCCCGAGTAGCTGGGACTACAGGCGCCTGCCACCACGCGCGGCTAATTTTTTGTGTTTTTAGTAGAGACGGGTTTTCACCGTGTTCTCCAGGATGGTCTCGATCTCCTGACCTCGTGATCCGCCCGCCTCGGCCTCCCAAAGTGCTGGGATTGCAGGTGTGAGTCCCCGTGCCCAGCCAGCTTTGCAACTTTTGATCCTTAGACCCTAGGGAGCTAGTGCAGAAGGCAAACAGTGAGCTCCCTTACCTTGTGATACATTTGGTTGGTCTCTGTTTTCCTTTTTTATTGTAAACGACCTCAAATCCTTTTTAGAAACAGGTGGGGTTTTGAGTAATAAATGAGTAAACTTTTCTTTATCCAAATCCAAACAGCCAGAAAGCTAGGTAAGGTTTATTTCCACACCTCAGTTTTATGAGAGACAAACTTGGATCATGATTATATAAAAGAAAATGAGTGAAATGTTTAGGATATGTCATAAGATTAGTTCAGCTCTACCTCCATCTACTGCACTAGTGGTTTTTCTATTTCAGCACCACGCGATGTCTCTATCCAGTACCCAAGGGCATTTCTAGTTACTGCAGGGCCTTTTGAACCACCCGGGAGAGTCCAAGTAATTTCCCCTCACCCCCCTTGCTGCAAACAGTGTTGTCCCCATCATGTCACTCCCCTGCGTAACACGTTCCATGGTTCCCTCTATAGTTAACTCAAAAAGCATCCCTGTCAACCTGTTTTAAGGGCCACTTGGCTTCTCCCCACCTCCGCAGCCCATCTTTGGCCTCCACCGTCTTCATTCTCTTGGCTCTGAGTTCCTTTGAGGCCCTTTATCCTGACCACTCTTGGCTTCAGACCTTGGAACATGCTCTGCCTTCCTTGTTATATCTTTGACCTTCTTCCCTGACTCTGCAAACGAGGCTAGGTTTTTGTTTCATCCCCATACCTGCACCTCTAATGTCTATTCATTGTTACAAAATCTCAGCTCTTCTTTATAGAACATAATCTCCATGAGGACAAACTCTATGTTATTCTGTGTTCTACTGTGTCCCTGTATCCCTCTCAGTGTCGGGTAAACAGTAAATGCTCAAGAGAGATTTGCTAAAAAATTGAAGTGTATACTTTACAAGGGCCACACTTTGGCATAAGTAATCTATATTTAGTAGGTCCCATCAACCCCTAAATAACCGTCATTTTTCATAAGGTAGTATCCTTCCTTTTCTAATAAGCCTGGGTACATTCAGTTTGCAAGTATGTGTAACTTTTCATGTCAGGTGATTGTCAACAACGGCAGGGTGGGTGGAAAGTGGATTCTATGAGAATAGATGGACTCAGTCCCTGCCTTCGTGAATATGCCCATGTTCCATGTGAGTTGAAGCTTCACAGGTGGAAACTTTCACGTTCATAATCCCCATTCATGGCCTTTTAATAACCTCTGAACTTGGCAGAGCAGTCTTTATCCCCGTCTTACAACTAAGATAATATTTGTGATGACAACGACAATGTCTGGTTGAGAAGTTGCATCCAACATTTGCTCTGAGGGTGGTCATGACCAGCTATCCTCACACTGGTTGGAAGGAGAGAGGTATAGAATTAAAATAGCCACAGGAAATCATTCCCAGTTGGGTCATAATATATTTTGGCCTTAAGAGATGAGAGGCCGGGCGCGGTGGCTCACGCCTGTAATCCCAGCACTTTGGGAGGCTGAGGCGGGCGGATCACGAGGTCAGGAGATCGAGACCATTCTGGCTAACATAGTGAAACCCCGTCTCTACTGAAAATACGAAAAAATTAGCCAGGCATGGTAGCGGGTGCCTGTAGTCCCAGCTACTCGGGAGGCTGAGGCAGGAGAATGGCGTGAACCCAGGAGGCGGAGCTTGCAGTGAGCTGAGATCGCGCCACTGCACTCCAGCTTGGGCGAGAGCGAGACTCTGTCTCAAAAAAAGAGATACAATGAGAAAGTATCTGCCTGTTTCTACATGGGTTTTGCATTTTTTTTTTTTAACTCCTCAAGCTTGTTAGCCTTTGCAATCTTCCTGCCTTCCTTCCTTTTTTCTTTTTTTTTTTTTTCTAAGGAGTCACCCAGGCTGGAGTGCAGTGGTGCAATCTCAGCTCACTACAAACTCCACCTCCTGGGTTCAAGTGATTCTCCTGCCTCAGCCTGGGATTACAGGCTTGCACTACCATGTCCAGCTGAGATTACAGGCGTGCACCACCATGCCTGGCTAATTTTTGTGTTTTTGGTGAAGGTGGGGTTTCACCATGTTTCCAGGCTGGTCTCAAACTCCTGACCTCAAGTGATCCATCCACCTCGGCCTCCCAAAGTGCTGGGATTATAGGCATGAGCCAGTGTGCCTGGCCAGCCTTTGCATTTCTAAGAACAAGGGTAAGCATGACAGAAATGCCCATCAGATCCAATGTGCTCACTCATTGTGCTCACTAGTCTTGGGCTTTAAATGTTTCTGGCTTATTTGATCCTTTTACAGATGAGAAGCTGAGGGTCAGAGGATGCCATTTACTAGAGAAACACAGTCAGGAATTCTGACTAGGTTTCCTGACCCATGTTATGGATTCATGTTACAGAAGTCCTCCCTGTGGATTAGGAAAGACAGAGGGGCAGTCCTCATTGTGTGGTTTGGAGGTTATTGTGTGTCTAAGCAGTCGTGGGCCAAGAGCATCAGTATTTGGTTGTGTAATTTATTTCATGATGATAATTATTAGCCTTATTCATTCAGGTAGCCTTTCCGATAAGTCTCAGGATCTTGCTCCACACTTAAGCATCATCCATCCAAGTACTATTGATATGCAGTTTATTTTTTTTCTTGGAATTGCTCTGCATGGCTGTAATATAATTTGAAGGCTGAAGCTCCCTTATTTCCTGCTGTTTGAGTACCTTTCCTAACTCAGTTCAGCAGGTTATAGACAGTGCTGATGGCTGCTCAAAGAGCAGTGATGTTTTTCATTATTGATAATGTCAGTGGCAGGCTTGTTGCTGTGTCCTGTGCAGGCTGGAATAGGCTTATTGATGGCAGATATGCTTCCTTCCTGCAGAACTGGCCATGGCCCCAAGTGCAAGGTGAGGTCAAGTGGCTTTTTACAGGGAGGAGAAAGAGGGGTTTTCAGAGCCAAGAGGCCAGTAAAAATCTGGGTAATTGGCAGCTTTTACTTTCCTTTGGCAAAGCCAGGAAACCCAACTGTGACTAGAGCCTGGGTTGAGTCAGACACATACTACATGACTCTGGATAGTTGTGCTTGGAGTTTGTTCCAGTGATTTGGGGACAGGATGGTTACAACATCAGGCCTCGGCTGGAGCCAGCTTTCAGGTTTTGGACTGTTTTATTCACTGTGTCAGTCTCCTCCACTACTCAAGCCTATCACATTATTCCACTTCTCCTTCCCTTCTTCCTTTCCTCCCTTCCTCCCTTCCCTCCTTCCCTTTTTCCCTCCTTCCCTCCTTCCTTCCTTTCTTTTTTTTTGACATGGAATCTCACTCTGTCGCCGAGGCTGGAGTGCAGTGGCTCCATCCTGGCTCACTGCAATCTCTGCCTCCAAGGCTCAAGCAATTCTTCTGCCTCAGCCTCCTGAGTAAGTGGGATTACAGGGGCACACCACCATGCCCAGCTAATTTTTGTATTTTTAGTAGAGATGGGGTTTTACCATGTCGGCCAGGCTGGTCTCGAACTCCTGACCTCAAGTGATCCGCCCTCTTCCTCTTATTTCATTACTAAATGCCATATATTTCTTTTAACAACTAGTCTGTGGCCTACCTAATTACTTAATGTATTATTTCATGGACATAGTTCCGGTTAGTAGCATAGTCCCCAAACTTACCATTTCATTGGCTACGTCATTTCCCACTGTGCTTTGTATGATAGTTTGCTTAGCTAGCCACTAATGTCAGTCTGTTGGGTTGTCTTATTTTTCATGATTATATGTGGCAGTGAATTGTATGAAAGAGTTGCACTTATAGAATCCTAGGGATATTAGAGACCATCCTTCCCTGGGCATAGCGCAGACCAACCTTTTCATTTTATGGACCACAAAATGGAGCCTTGGTATATTTAAAAATTTGCCTATATGTCTTTTCCCCCCTTTAAGATGATTCCTTATTTTGCCACTGATGACTGATTATTTAGGAACGGAAAAAATCAAGAGCAAGTGAAACTCCTCTTTCCATTAACTAGCAGGAGTGTCAGCAGCAGCAAAATTAAAATAAAAAACTTAATACAAACTTGCTTAAGCAAAATATTAATTTATTAACTGTCAGTGAAAAGTTCATGGGTAGAGCTGGCTTGATCAAAGGAGTCAAATGATGTCACTAGTCCTTGTTTCTTTCCTTGTTTCTTTCCAAGTAACCTTGTTACTTGGCTACTTGGCTCTGTCTCCTACTGCATTTTCAAAGAGATTCTCTCCGCTCTGCTCCAGTTGCTTCTTGTGTTTCAAGTTCAGTGGGGAGATGGATTCTGTAGAGTCAGACAATGAGAGTCCAATATAAGCATGCACCTAGCCGTTCTATCTTTTGGATATGACTGCCATAGTGAGGATGGGCTAAGAGGTAGAGGACCACTGGCACACACGAAAATCAGAGAATCAGAGTTGTTAGGGCTAAAAGGGCATTTATAGGTCCCTGTATCCGTTACTGATTGCTGCATGAAACTACCCCCAAACCTAGTGGCTTAGAATAATACCTTATTATATCTGGTGATTCTTTGAGTCAGAAATTCAGACAGGGTACAAAGGGGATGGCCTACAATTGCTGTATGATTTCTGGACCTCACTGACCAAGCATTTTTCCCCTTCCCTCATTCCAGTCTTCCTTCCTTCCCAACCCGCAGCCTGTTTGTGTGATTAGCTTGGCCTTTCTCATAGCATGACAGCCTTAGTCTAAGCCAGCTTCCTTGTGTGGAATATCTGGGCTCGCAATGAGAACATTCCAAGAGATACGAAGTGGAAGCTGCCAGTTTCTTGAGGCCTGACGCTGAAAACTAGCAAACCATCACTTCCCTCTTATTCTGTCAAGCAGTCACAGAGCCCTCTTAGATTCAAGGGCACAGGACCTAGCCCCAGCCTCTTGATGGGAGAGTGTCAAAGAATATGCATGCAGCCATCTTTCACCTGCCGTGACCATGTAGTCACATAACCTTTTCTCAGATGAAAAACTTGAGGCCTGAGAGGAGCAGCAGTTAGTCCAATTTCTCTGAGCCCTCTTTTTAGAAATAAAATAAAAAACAGCAACCAGGACAGAAACCTAAACCCTAACCAGCCAGAGTACCTGTGCTCACCACTTTCTGCTACCTTCTCCTTTTGCTCTGTGTCACTGAGCCATGGAGGTACATAGTGGGGTGACAGCCAGGGTATATTGTTTTTTCTTTGCAAATAAGATGCTGACAGAATGCTGCTTGTCAGTTTTGAGGGAGCTGCTTTGCATCAGCCTCAGGCTCCTTGACTCTGCTGGGACCCTTTCTCAGCCAGAGAGAGAGAGCCTGTTTTGATTGTGTTGTAGAGGGCATCTTTGCTTGTTGCATTTTTGCTTCCTGGGAGGGGTGTGGAGGTTGGGGTACAAGGGACTGAGGATTACAGCTCCTTATTTGAGCAGCCTTTTCCTCCCTCTACCCAATACTCCTCCCATTCATTAGTGGGCCACTGATGCATGCCTGTTGGAAAGTCAGTCATTTTATAACCTAATATTGCAACATTTTCTGGCTTTATTATCTCCTTCCAACCTGCAGCTTCACACCATCTGGTGTGCATGCATGCGCACAAGGGAGAAAGCTGAGAGGGAAGGAAAACAGCTTTCCCCATTCCTTCTCCCTTCTGGGAGGAAGGAACATTTACATTCTTTCCTCATGTAGGACTTGATGTCAGTTTCTAGGTGTGTGAAGCAGGAGGGGAGAGATGGTCAGAGCACGTGGTAATGGAGGGTGTTTCAGCAATTGGTCAGAAATCCAATTAAGTCTCCTCTTCTAAAGATGGGAACTTTCTTCTCTCCTAAGTTATCTTTTACCTGGTGTGAGGACAATTTTTATTTTTTTAATATTCTTACATTTCATGTATCATGCCTCAAAAACAGGCAGTCTTCATGGATAAGCCAGACAGTTATGTTAATTTAGAATTCATTTATGACCTAAGGGACCTGAGAAAGAATAAATTAATTCAGAATTAAATGTGATGTGTATGTACATGTCTACATACACATGTGTGCATGCATGCTGAGATGCATTCTATCTTTAACATTATAAATCAGGTAAAAAGAAGTCTCAACAGCATACATATTGGGCTGGGGAGTAGGTTGAGGTGAATAAATTAATTAAATGTAACATTCTTTGATTTCCTTGCGTCAGTTCCCCTCTCAGAGAAAGAGACATCTTCTAACCAGAAGATGCAATCTAATTGATGTTCTTTTGTTTTTTTAATCCTAGCAAATTAAAGAGACTTTGCCAGTGATGTTTTTAGTTCTTTCAGGAAGAGTGTGATTCCTGCTTACACTTGTACATTGTAATTTTAGTATATATTTAAAGTTTGCTGTTGTTTTCCTAACCTGAGCATTTTGGGGAAATTCTGAGCCTTAGAGATGAACAATTAGCTTGAAATAATGATATTTAAGAAGAAAAATCTGTTGGTATACAAGGGTGAGTGGCTCTAGTCTCGGTTTCTGATGAGTTCATTTTATCATTACCCTTGGAATCAGAAACTTCTTCTTTTTTTTTTTTTTTTAAGACAGGGTCTTCCTCTGCTGCCCAGGCCAGAGTACAGTGGTACAATCATGGCTCACTGCAGCCTCAACAACCTCCCGGGCCCCAGCAATCCTCCCGCCTCAGCTTCCAGAGTGGCTGGTACTACAGGCATAAGCCACCACACCCAGCTATTTTTTTAGTTTTTGTAGAGACAGTCTTACTATGTTGCCTAGGCTGTTCTCAAACTCCTGGGCTCCAGCAGTCCTCCCGCCTTCACCTCCCAAAGTGCTGAGATTACAGGCAGGGATCAGCAACTTCTTAAAGGTGGCTGATAGAGACAGTCATATGTTGAGCACAGAAGAATGGTGAGGATGGGGTGGGGGTTGGGGAAGATTGGGAGGGGACCTGGTAGACCAAATATGCTTCTCTAAGCTTCATCACAGCCACAAGGCATCTTACAGCTTCAATTCTCACTTTATCCTTAACTCTTTTCTTAGGACTCCCAAATTCAGAATGCAGAGGTGTGGTTATTTTGATCATGTTTCTGAAATGTCTCTTGCTTGTAAGATGAAGCAAAGCAGTACTTGCTCTTTTTGCCCTTCCAGTGGAATGTTAATGCGTGTACTTTGAATTTCTACATACTCCTGCTGAACCATTTCTCCAGTATACAATCCTACAAGCCCTTCTACATGCTTCATATGAAAATCAAGCAAAACTATGAAAGGCGACAGCATCCTGGGAGCAGGAGACTGAGGGCTAATCTTGGGTCATCTTCTACCTTGCAGTTCACCTACCTCTGAGCCTCCTTCCAGCCTCGTTCATGCTGATCAGCTCCCTGGGTTGCTGTAAGAATAAAGCCCAGGGACACATGAGAGTGTTCTGGAAGGGTGGAAAGCTCCACATGCAGGAGGTTACATAATTATGTTCTAAGATTGTTCACAGCTGTCAAGTGCGACACACTGACATCCTCATGCTCCTCCACTGTTGAGAAGCAGCTGTTACTTTCATTTCAGCCTCTCCCTTCTCCGTAGGCCAGATTGAGGAGAAATGAATGAATTAAAAATCTGCTGGGGTGGGGGAAAACCATCTGAGATGTCTTCTGTCTGGTTTTTCATCTGTGAGTATTTTAATATTCCCATTGAAACTGCAAGGTGGGTATATAAGCAGTGTAGGAGGAGGAATGTGGAACTGGAGTCACTCTAAAAATGAAATAGTAGAAATAACAGTGCTCTGGGTGAGAGGGCAGTCACTGAATATGACTCTTAAAAATTGGAGTTGGGATCAGGCATGGTGGCTGATACCTGTAACCCCAGCACTTTGGGAGGCTGAGGTGGGCGGATCACCTGAGGTTAGGAGTCCAAGACCAGCCTGGCCAACATGGCGAAACACCATCCCTACTAAAAGTACAAAAATTAGCCAGGCATGGTGGCGGGTGTCTGTAATCCCAGCTACTTGGGAGGCTGAGGCAGGAGAATCGCTTGAACCCAGGAGACCGAGGTTGCAGTGAGCCAAGATTGTGCCATTGCCCTTCAGCCAGGATGGCAAGAGCAAAACTCTGTCAAAGAAAAAAAAAAAAAGAAAGCAAAAAGCATGGTGGTTCACACTTGTAATCCCAGTTCTTTAGGAGGGCAAGGGAGGAGGATTGCATGAGGCCAGGAGCTCAAGAGCAGCCTGGACAGCACAGCAAGACCCCATTTCTGCAATAACAGTAATGATGATAACATTAAAAAAAGAACTGTCCGAGCACCTGCAGGGTTTCCTGGACCAGTTCACACACAAACTGGGATGCTTCAGCACAGCTCTTGAGGTTTATTTCTTGTCCTTCCCTCCTTATTCCTCACATTTATCTGTATCTGGAAGAGTTAGGCCAAGGCCTTTTGACATGCCTAGAAAGTACTTCCCTACCTTGGTCACCTGGAGCACACCTGCTTTTTAAAGATCTAGCACAAATGTAAACTTCACAGAAAGCTTTCCCTGATAGCCACTGCCACAGAGGATTATTCTTCACTTTTTCTTACCTCTGTGTTTGTAAATGCCTCTGTCACAGCATCCACTACTGATGTAAAGACATCTGTCACATTATGTTTTTACATTTTCTTGGTGGGGAGTGTCTTAGCCCATTCAGGTTGCTATAACAGAATATCATAGACTGGGTGGGTTATAAACCACAGAAATTAGTTTCTCACAGTTCTGGCGTCTGGAAAGGTTAAGATCAAGGCTCTCGCAGATTTGGTGTCTGGCGAGGCTCCCTTTCCTGGTTCACAGACAGCTGTTGTTTCACTGTGTGTCCTCACCTGATGGAAGGAGAAAGGGAGCTCTGAAGTCTCAAGTGCAGAAATCCCATTCATGAGGCCTCTGCTCTTATGACCTGGCCACTTCCTGGAGGCTCCATCTCCCAATAATCATCACCTTGGGGATTAGGATTTCAATGTGAATTCTGGGGGGGGACACAGACTGTAGTAGACAGTGAGCTCTTTGAGGACAGGAATCATGTCTTCTTTGTCCTTGTCCTCTTAGGGCACTGCAGAAGTTTTGTCACATATTAAGTACTCAGTAAATATTTAATAAGTGTATGAATGAGTTAAAAAGAAAATAAACTTATACCATGTGCTAATGTTCCTTTTGATTCAAGAATTAATGTTAGTGCCCCATCACCATTCCCACTTGGAAAACAACCGTGAGTCCCGTAGATATAGACAGAATGTCGCCGAGTTGGGTGTTTGTGTATGCGTTAGTTTCCTAGGGCTGCTGTAACAAATCACCACAAATTGGGTGGCCCAAAACAGATGTATATTCCCTTCTGGAGTCTAGAAGTCTGAACTCAAGGAGCTGGCAGGCCAGTGCTCCCTCTGAAGGCTTTAGGGGAGAAGTTTTCGTTGCCTCTTCCTAGCCTCTGGTGGCTGCTGGCAACCCTTGGTGTTCCTTATCTTGTAGCTGCAACACTTCAGCTTCTGCCTCTATAATGATTGCTATGGTCTGGAATGTTTGTGTCCCTTTAAAATTCATACATTGAAACCTAATCCCCAGTGCTATAGTATTAAGAGATGGGACCTTCAGCAGGTGATTAGGTCATGAGGTCTCTGCCCTTGTCAGTGGGATTAGTGCCCTTAGAAAAGAGGCCCCAAGGAGCCGCTTCTCCCTTCTGCCATGGGAGTGTGCAGCAACAGGGCACCATTTTTGGAGGCAGAGAGCGAGCCTCCCCCAGGCACAGAATCTGCCAGTGCCTTGACCTTGGACTTCCCAGCCTCAAGAACTATGAACAATGCATTTGCATTTTTTATAAATTACCAGTTGAAGATATTTTGTTACAGCAGCCCAAATGGACCGCAGCAGCCTTCTCTCATCTGCGTATGTCCGCGTCCAACTTTCCCTTTTCTCTTAAGTGTATGAGTCATTGGATTCAGGGCCCACCCTAATTCAGTGTGAGCACCCTACAAAGACTCTGTTACACAGTTAAAGGAGCAGGAGGAGTTAGGACTTGAACATACCTGTTTTGCAGGACACAATTCAACTGACAACAGTACATTGTTCTTATCATGGAATCTTGACTCCTGTCTCCTCTAAATGGTCGCCCAGCCTCTGTTTCAGCACCGTGAAGAAGTTACTTCTTCTAGAGGCAAATTTCTATATTTGGGCAGCAGCTTTCTGAGAATTATTATTATTATTATTATTGAACCCAAATTTATCTCCCTGCTGTCTCTATTATTCTACAATTCGAAAGAATATGGAATACAATCCTACTTATGTTTCAGAGGAGAGAGGGAGCTTTAAGGTTTTAAGATGGTGCTCCTAGCCTCCTTTCTGAATGTTCCCAGTTCCTTCAAATCGTCATCTAGTCTATAGTTTCCTTACCTCACTTCCTCCACGTTGGCAGAACTTTCAGGGTGTTGGTTGAAACAGGTGTGGTAAGAGCAGCACAGATGAAAGCAGATACATTTCCTTCCAGGGAGTCTGCTTCTGTTCATGCAGCTTCAGTCACACAATCTTGGCCGCCAAAGCACACTCTTGAAACATTTGAATTTACTGTTGGTTTCATGTAATGTTGCTAAACCGTGTTCCTTGAGCATTGTACTGTTGAGCATTTTGGCCCCAAGACCAGGGCTTGGCTCTTGTATGATTATATTTTACTGTGCTGTACCTGGCCTGTTGCCCCAGTTTTTTGAAACACTTTTATCATAATGTTGTCATTGCACCTTGCATGATAATGGATTGTGGTGGGGGGAGAGTAGAGACATGATTCATGATAGAAATGGGTCTGTTTTTGTTTTTTTGTTGTTTTTTGAGATGGAGTTTTGCTCTTATTGCCCAGGCTGGAGTGCAGTGGCGTGATCTTGGCTCACCGCAAACCTCCACCTCCCAGGTTCAAGTGATTCTCCTGCCCCAGCCTCCCGAGTAGCATCCGCCACCATGCTTGGCTAATTTTGTATTTTTAGGAGAGACAGGGTTTCTCCATGTTGGTCAGGCTGGTCTCGAACTCCCGACCTCAGGTGATTCGCCCGCCTCAGCCTCCCAAAGTGCTGGGATTACAGGCTTGAGCCACCGTGCCCGGCCCGAAATGGGTCTATGTTAAAGGTCGCCGTGCTGCTGCTTCATTCCCAAACAGCTTATCAGAACAGGACCCAGATGTAATTTGGGGATAGCTATGGAAAAGGCTTTAGGATTTTGTACTGTTACTCTAGACAACTGAGGAGGATGCAGCTCTCTCATACCATTTAGCAGGGTCTCCTCTGACACTTGGGTACTAATTAGATGCACGTAGATGCTGGCAGTCCCAGCCCCTTTCTATTTGAATGAATGCATAGATGGTCAGAACCAGAACCACAGGGGACTTGGAGATGGTAACTTGAAGGATTGAGAACCGAGCCCCAGAAGTCAGATTTGCATACCTGGCTCCACCTCTTGTTTGTGACTTTGGAGAAAGTCCTTTGTAAAATTGGGTTAATAATAGTATCAACTCATAGGGTTGTTAGAATAATTCCCATTTAATTTTAGCCAAGATGCAGTCAGCAAGGTAAGCTAAGACCCGAAGAAGTCCAGTGATTTGCCTGAGGCCACTTGTGTGTCCACCTAAACCAGGAACGATGTTCAGCCTTTTAGTTTCTAGTTTAATGCTCTTTCTTTTAAACTACTCTAGCACTTTAGAAATCATCAGCTTATGTTATTTATTTTCTCATTCTGCTTTTGTTTACGGAATAAAGGAAGATAAATACATAGAATTGGTATTTAAAACCTTTCTCACTAAAATACTGATTGGTTTCCTCTGTGGTGTCTATGGATTTACTTCAGATGTGTCTGGATTAGCTGGGAGACATTGTTGCCCTCTGAGACAGGGACATAAGGAGGGGAAGTTGCCCCAGTCCTTGCGTTTTCTCAAGACTTGATAAAGTCTCCCACTTCTGCTGGCAGAGCTGGCTCCCAGGGCGGGCTGGCACCATGTGCAGATTATCTCTGCATATTCAGCAACTGCTTGCATCCTGAAGCCACACTATCTCCATTTAATTTGCAATGTGGACTATATTTTCTCTCAATTTCTGTGAATTGGAGAAGTGCATTGTGCCAGCTTTCTTAAATTGCCACTATCAATATTCTACTGCCTTTATTTTTTATGCATGCTAATGACTTTTCTCCTTTTGAAATATACTTGTTTCCCAGATCAGTCTTTGCAACATTAAAATAAATAGATAAATAAATAAATAAAATAAAATAATGCCCACCTTTTAAAAACAGCCTTCTACATCAGGGTCAGTTTCTGCCCAGCAGTTTGTGGCACGAATCTGAACTGGATGTAGAAAATCACTGCTTTGCTGTGCTGGGGAGACCCTGGTTGGCTTTTCTGGGTCGGTCAGCATGTAGCCAAGAGTGAAGAGGGAGGTAGGCTTTTGGCTCAGAAAACTACTGGGCCACGTGGGGAACAGTTTGGAGTCCTGTCCTACATTCATTGGCTTTCAGGAATCATCCTCTACACCACCCCAGCTGAACTGCTTTCTAACAGGGCCTGTAATTTTGGGGACACCAGGGTGGTCTCCTCAGAGTGAATGGTGGCCCTCCACCCTTGTTTATACACTTCCACATTTTGGGCTTCATTCTGCATCCTTTCTGCTTTAGTTTCATTTATGCATCTTACATTTCAGACAAAGGAACCCGTCATTGGTGCTATTCCAGCCCCACACTTCCCCCACACTTTCTCCATGTTGATCAGGCTCAAAAAGTCTAAATACTTTTCCATATTGTTTCCTCCACATGGGATGTTTAACTGTGGTCTCAGTTCTTGTCAATGTCTACTTTTTCTGAACACTGTCCATTTAAAGGTGATTTCAAATGGTGTCTTCTTCACAAAGACTCCTCTGATTTCTGTTTTTATTCATTTGTTTATTCATTCTTTTCAAAAGGCATTTTATTAAGTACCTAATATGTCTGAGGCTGTGTGCTTGGTGCTGTGGATAAAGTGCTGAAGAAAACACACAGATCATTGCCCAGAGCCCTTAGTTTACTCAGGCGAGAGAGAAAAAGTGTGCATGTAGGATGTTAGATGGTAGGGCAGGGGTAGGGTTATAACTTTAAATAGGATGTTCCAAGAGGTAGGTCTAACTGGGAAGGTGAAATTTGAGTTAGGATCTGACAGCAGAAGTGCTGTCTTCTTCCCCAGCTCCTCATCTGGCACTGTCTGAGATCTACTGTGGGCAGCAACCATGTGCCAGGTAGGAGTGGTTTGACAGGAGGGAGAGACTGAGAGACAGTGAAAGATGAGAGAGTGTACGTGTATCTGTGCGTGTACCCTCTTCCAGTGCCGTCTAGCATTTTTCCTCATGGTGCTTAATACATTATTTTGGAGTGAATATTTTTATCAGGCTGGTTTTGCTGCTCTTCTCATTGAGGTGAAACACGATTTGCTCTGTGTTGTGCCGTACTGCTCAGGGATGGATCGGGATCCCTCTGGGTCCGTGGGCTTTGTGGTGACGGTGTTGGAGCCGGCCAGCATGGCTTTGCTGTGGAAGTTCTCTGTGAGCCCAGCACACATGAACCCTTTCCAAAGGCTTAGTTTTCTCAACCTTAAAATCAGGAAGTTGACTAACTGATTCCTAAGAGCTTTCCTGGCTCCAAGGTTTTTCCATTTTGTGTGATAAAATTCTCACCGTGTGCAGGAATCCTTTGTGGATGGTTCCAGCTCACAGATTGTTCCATGGTTTATGCTGATGGTTTGTACGCTGTAAATAGAGCCTATATTGCAATACCTGTATACCTGTAAATAGAAGTATATTGTCTTTGACACTGTCTTCTTCCTGGGAGGATATCCTCTTCAAGTAGATTGTGAGCAGTTAAATGACAGGCCTGGGGACATACCTTGTGCCCTTTATAACCTGCAGTACACTGCACATTCAGGGCTGGTTGATTCGTAGCTCCATCTGTCTGTCCATTTTTTAATTGAGTTCCTAGAAAGTATGATAAGCATTCAATATTAAATACTAGAAATGCCGAGGGGGAAATGTGAATCCTGATCTGCAGAAGTTCACAACTTGTCAAAGGAATAACATTATTTGTAAAATACTTTGTTGTTTGCATGGTCCGTTCACATTTGTTTTATGTATTGGTCTTCAGACATCTCTAGGATTCAGATAGGAATTATAATATGACATTATATTTTATGTCCTTTAAATTCCAGGAGTGTGACTTGGAAAAAATTGAGAGAGAGAGAACAGTGGAAATGGTGCTGGTGCCATGGGGTTGGGAGCCCCAACCATGACACAGCATCCTGAGGGGCAGGAGATGGCTGGTGGGAGATATAGGTCTGTTCTCTCTTTTCTCTTTTTTGGCCTCAGGTCCCATGTGTCTCTTATGATATATGCATTAAAACATGTCAGCCTTAACTTTTCAGTGAATTTACAGGTTTCCAAGGCCACTTTTTTGTTTGTTTTGTTTTGTTTTTTGAGACAGAGTTTCGCTCTTGTTGCCCAGGCTGGAGTGCAATGGTGCAATCTCGGCTGACTGCAACCTCCACCTCCTGGGTTCAAGCGATTCTCCTGCCTCAGCCTCCCCAGTAGCTGGGATTACAGGCATGTGCCATCATGCCCGGCTAATTTTTGTAATTTTAGTAGAGACAGGGTTTCTCCATGTTGGCCAGGCTGGTCTCAAACTCCCAACCTCAGGTGATTCACCCCCCTCAGCCTCCCAAAGTGCTGGGATTACAGGTGTGAGCCACTACGCCTGACCTAAGGCCACTTTTATCATATGTGATTTTGCCAGATCCATTGACTTATGAACTGAATTCCTCGTGCAGTGTGTTTCCACCTTTGTCCCATGTCACAGATGAGATGGTCTCAGAAGGAGGCATCTTCCTCCCTGTCTGCATGGAAGACGGAGTCAGGATTGATCATATGCCTTCCTAACCCACAACCAGGTTTTTTTTTCTCTTTAGCCTAATTTCTGTAATTCCACAGGGATTATGTACACATGCACTAGTCATGCCTATGGGAGGAACTGGGTCCAGAAGTTTGGCAAGATGCGCATGCTGAAAGGGATAAAAGAGTGGCTTCTCTTGGAGTCTCCAGCAGCTCTAGGCTGCCCTGGGCTCCTTCTAGCCTGGGTTGGAGATGCCTGTTTAGAAATCTGTAGCTGTTTCTCCTCTGGCATCTAATGAATTCTGGCTGACTTTGAATGTTCCCTTGACACGACTGCAGTACTTTAAAGCTCATCTTCCACATGGAATTGGCAGGTTCATTTAATTGTTTGGGAGCCAGATAAAAATGCTTTGTTCTTTGTTCTTACATTATGCCATTTCAGAATATCTCTTCTCCCACAAATTGCCGAGACTGTTCGATTTGAGCCTTCAATTGCTTCTCTCTGAGCAGATCTTTCAATTTATTTTGCAGGGCCTGTTGTTTTTGATTAGGCAGTTAGAATATCAGCTGGGTTTCTTAATCTATTTATTCATATTTCTGCTTGCCTTTCTTTTTTCTACCTTTAAGTCTCTTTTATTGTGAAAAGCATGCAGTCATAGCAGCTGTAATGAAGTGCAAGGACTTTTTTCTTGTTTGCTGACTGTAGTATGTGATCATTTTTCCTTTGCTTATGTTTTAGGTGATAATAATGTCATCATCATTGTTATTATTTTTCTTTTTAAATCAGTTACTATGCTTAGATCTCAAACAGACAGAAGATAATTAGTAGATAAGAGAAAAACCAAAAATGCTGTGATTTGGCCAGGCACAGTGGCTCACACCTGTAATCCCAACACTTTGGGAGGCCCAGATGTGCAGATTGCTTAAGTCTACAAGTTCAAGAACAGCCTTGGCAACATGGTGAAACCCCACCTCTACAAAAAATAAAAAAAATTGGCTGGGCTTGGTGGAGTGCACCTGTAGTCCAGCTACTTGGGAGGCTGAGGTAGGAGGATCGCTTGAGCCTGGGAGGCAGAGGTTGCAGTGAGCTGAGATTGTACCACTGCACTCCAGCCTGGGTGACAGAGCAAGACTGTCTTAAGAGAAAAAAAAAAAAACAAAAAACAAAACCCTGTGATTCAGATTTCAGAAAACATGCAAGGGCAATGCCAGGTGCTGAGTTAGAGCCATGAAAAAGATTAACTGGGTCTCTTCTTCCTGGTGCTTATTGCCTAATTTCCCGTTTCCTTATTTCTGCTTATAGCAATCTGGTAGGATAGGCATTGTGATTCTCATTTAACTCATGGCAAAACTGAAATTCAGAGTAGTGAAGTGATCTGCTCAAGGTTGCAAAGTTAAAAGAATTGCAGCTGGATTTTAAACCTAAGTGTGGAGTCTTCAGGTTTCGTGTTAGAGTCTGTGTGCAAGGGACTGTATGTTATTGCCTCAAACCAGACCTCTAATAAGACCAAAGCGTCCTCTCTGAATGCAATCAGAGTCTCCTCCTGATTGATTTTATTCTGAACATGGGAAACATGACAGCATGTAGGTCTCTGATTCTGCCTTTGTCTTGCTTTATTATTATTATTTTCTTATTTATTAATTTTTTATTTACTTTTTGAGACAGAATCTTGCTTCGTTACCTAGGCTGGAGTGCAGTGGTACGATCTTGGCTCACTGCAACCTTTGCCTCATAGGTTCAAGTGATTCTCCTGCCTCAGCCCCCGAATAGCTGGGATTACCTCTCGGCTAATTTTGTATTTTTAATAGAGATGGGGTTTCGCCATGTTGGCCAGGCTGGTCTTGAACTCCTGACCTCAGGTGATCCTCCTGTCTTGGCCTCCCAAAGTGCTGGGATTACAGGCATGAGCCACCATGCCCAGCCTGTCTTGCTTTATAACTTCTTTGAAGCTTCATTTTCTATCCTGTAAATGGAAGAGGTAGAAAAGGAGGAGAGAGAAAGTGGAGAGGAGGTTAGTCATCAAGAGAATGGGTTCTAGAGTACACAGACCTAGTACTGAATCCTGGCACTTCTGTGTTTTGACTCTGTGTTTTAGAAACTGGAACTTCAGTTTTCTTATTTGTAAAATGGAGATGATATTGCATAGAGGTATACCTCAAAGATATTGTGGGTTCAGTTCTACACCATCACTAGAAAGTGAATATTGCAATAAAGTGAGTCACACAAATTTTTTGTTTCCCATTACCCTATACTGTATTAAGTGTACAATAACATTTTGTCTAAAAATATACATATCTTAATTTAAAAATACTTTATTGGCTGGGCGTGGTGGCTCATGCCTGTAATCACAGACTTTGGGAGCCCGAGGCAGGCAGATCACGAGGCCAGGAGTTCGAGACCAGCCTGGCCAACATGGTGAAACCCTGTCTCTACTAAAAATACAAAAATTAGCTGGGCGTGGTGGTGGGTGCCTGTAATCCCAGCTGCTCGGGAGGCTGAGGCAGGAGAATTGCTTGAACCTAGGAGACAGAGGTTGCAGTGAGTCAAGACTGCACCATTGCACTCCAGCTCTGGGCAATGGAGGAAGACTCCGTCTTGGAAAAAAAAAATTATTGCTAAAAAATGCTGATAATCATCTGAGCCTTCAGATTTACTTCACAATTACTCATTGGTACATGAGTTGCAGAATAGATGTTGTATCAGCAGACATGAAAACATTAGTTTTATTGTACATCTCCATCAGAGTGCTTGAATGACCAAGTGCATTGTCAATGAGCAGAAATATTTTGAAAAGAATCTTTTTTTCTGAGCAGTGGGTCTCAACTGTGGGCTTAAAATATTCCGTAATTCACCATGCTGTAAACAGATGTGTTGTTATCTAGCCTTTGCTGTTCCATCTGTAGAGCACAGGCAGAGTAGATTAAGCGTCATTCTTAAAGACCTTAGGATTTTCGGAATGGTAAATGGACATTGGCTTCCATTTAAAGTCACCAGCTGCATTAGCTGCTGACAAGAGAGTCAGCCTGCCCTTTGAAGTTTTGAAGCCAGGCATTAACTTCTCTCAAACTATGAAAGTTGCATTGACATCTTCTCTGAATACAAGACTGTTTCATCTCCATTGAAATGCTGTTGTTTACTATAGCTACCTTCATCGGTTATTTTAGCTGGAGCCTCTGGATAACTTGCTGCAGCTTCCATGGCAGCACTGGTGACTTCACTTTGCACTTTTATGTTATAGAGATGACCTATTTCCTTAAATCTCATGAGCCAGTTTCTGCTAGCGTCAAACTTCTTCTGCAGCTTCATCACCTCTCTCAGCTCTCAGAGAATTGAAGAGAGTTAGGGCCATGTTCTGGATTGGACATTGGCTTTTGGTATTCTATCTAGACCACTAAAATCTTTCCCCATATTAACAACAATGCTGTTTAACTTTCCTATCATTCGTGTGTTCACTGGAGTAGCACTTTTAATTTCCTTCAGTAACCTTTCCTTTGCATCCACAACTTGGCTGTTAGGCACAAGAGGCCTACTTTTCAGCCCGTCTCAGCTTTTGACATGCTCTCCTCACTAAGGCTTAACCATTTCTGTCTTTCGACTTAGGGTGAAGGACATGTGTCTCTTCCATTCACTTGAACACTTAGAGGCCACTGTAGGATTATTCACTGGCTTAACTGCAAAGTTGTTATGTCTCAAGGAATAGGGAAGCCCATGGGGAGGGAGAGAGCTAGGGTAACAGCTGGTTGTGGAGCAGTCAGAACACACTATGGGTGTGATTCATGGTGCCCCAAGACAATTACAATAGTAACATCAAAGGTCACAGATCACCATAATGTATAATAACAATGAAAACGTTTGAAAGATTAAGAGAATTACCATAAAGTGACACAGAGACGCATGTGAACCCTGCTGTTGGAAAAGTGGTGCTCACTTGCTCAATGCAGAATTGCCACAGACCTTCAATTTGTAAAAAATGCAACTATCTGAGAAGCACGATAAAGCAATGCACCATCAAACAAGGTGCACCTGTACCTGTAAGTATTTTGAGAATAATAAAAAAAAAAAAACACCAAAAACACCAGAAATGTATGTGGAACATTTAGCATAGTGCAACATAAATATTTTCAGCTATTTTTCTGTTTGGGTCATTGATTCATTTACATATTCAGTGTGCATTCATTGAGTGACACTCAGGTGGGAACACCACTGCTGTTGTTGCAACCCCTATTTTGTCCCATTATGGATACTTAGTGACACAATAAGGCATTATAGATAAGACATGGTTAAATCTGCGGTGAGCTGAAACTGCATAGGTGTCCAGTGATAAAAGTTACCTTATATTAAATGCTACCTTAGTCTAAAAAACCATTTGTCACAGAAGTGCCTCCTAAAGAAAGGAGTGTTAAATTCTGACAGGGTCAACATGGGATGGAATGACGGTTGGTTGGTGTGGAGATGTGGAGTGAGTGTCCAGAAGTGGGAGAAGACCCTAGAGGGGTGATGTGGTTGGTGGCTGTGGTTGGTCTCAAAGACCAGGTTGAGGAGTCTAGGCCTTATTCATTCATTTGTCCATTTATAATACTGGGACTATATGGAAGATGGATCAGAAAGTCAATATACTGAATATAAACCAGGTCAAAGGCAATGAAAATGGTCTCAGAGAGAGAGAGAGACAGAGAGAGATAACTGAAAACTGGATTTAGGGCAGTGATAAGGAGAAAGAAAAGTAGCTAACAGAAATGAAAGATGATGGGATATTTTAAAAAACACTTTTAAGAATCTGGATTTCCAGATGGTCATGAAAGTAGGAACAGGAAAACCTGGAGTAATTTGGAAATGCAGTGAGAATGCTACAGACAGAGGATGATGGGCATCTTGGTTAAAGTGACTGGAAGTGGGGGTCAGTGGTGGGGAGCTCATTCTGAAAATTCTAGGGCAAAATTGGAGGATTTGCCAGTCAACTGACCTTCACCTGCTTCTGGCAGTCATCCATCTCTCAATTATGTTAGCCATACTAACAAATGGACATTGGTTTTTATTTTGCTTTCATTATTTAACATTTCCTGTATTTATTGCTTTTGGATTCAAAAGGATGCAAGAAACTGAATCTATTCTTTTCACTATGAAGTAAAGAGACTGTTTTCCTTGTTTGAGGCAATTGCTTATTTCTCCCTCTTCTGTTTTTCCCTCCTTTAAAATGTTCTGCTACGAAATGACCTCTAGAACCTGTATATGAAACAGGTTGCATGGGTGGTTCAGCTGAGTGCTAGAATATATTTAAGACTTCTTTACTGACTGCTAGTTCAAGCAAAAAACAGAGAAGACAAAACCTGCTGCTTTGAAATAAGGGCTATTTGCTTCCTATGGCGTTCTTTTGCCTCACAACCTTTTTTTCCAGTTTATTTGCTTTTGTAGCAATTACATCGATTGAAGAGTGACCGTACAAATAGGTCTGCATTTTAGAAATGGGTGCCGTGCATGCTGAATGGTGTCTCTGAGTGTGAATCCCGGTGAAAGGATGAAGGAGGCGTCTTGCTCCATAGTTCTATCCTTGAACTGGTCTGTCTCAGTTCTGCTTTCTGATCATTTCCCCTGTTGGCAGAACCTGCCCTTGACCCTCAGCCACAGTGAATCAGTGTACACTGGCACGACTCCAGATGCCTGGGGGATAAAACTTTGCCCAAGTTTGCCAGTCATTCCTCGAAGCTGCCCAGTTGTTCTGGTCTTTGTTGATGTTTCCTAGAAAATTTTGGCTCCACATTTGTCATGGTTACTTAGTTTATTTGACAGCATGTCTTGCTTTGTGTTGGATACTTTAGAGGATACAGCAGTAAGACTTGGGCACTGTCTTGGAGTAGCTCAAAGAGGAGGAAGATAAATAATAACCTTTTAAAAATCAGCCAGGCACGCTGGCTTATGCCTGTAATCCCAGCACTTTGGGAGGCCGAGTCAGGGGGATCACTTGAGGTCAGGAGTTCAAGACCAGCCTGGCAAACATGGCAAAACCCTGTCTTTACTAAAAAAATACAAAAATTAGCAGGATGTGGCAGTGTACACCTTTAATCCCGTTTACTCTGGAGGCTGAGGCAAGAGAATCGCTTGAATCCGGGAGACGGAGGTTTCGGTGAGCCGAGATTGTGCCACTGCACTCCAGCCTGGGCAACAGAGTGAGACTCTGTCTCAAAAAAAAAAAGAAAGACAAAAGAAAAAAGTGTACAATTTAGTGGTTTTAGTATATATACAAAATTCACATTGATCACTCTCTAATTCTGGAATATTTTTATTGCCCCCAAAAGAAACCCCATACCCATTAGTGGTCACTTTCTACTCCCTGCTTCCCAACAGCCCTTGGCAGACACAAATCTCCTTTCTGAATCTATGGATTTGCCTATTCTGGACATTTCATAGAAATGGAATTGTATAATAGGTGGCCTTTTGTGTCTGGCTTTTTTGACTTAGCATGATGTTTTTAAGGTTATCCGTGTAACAATACTTTATTTCTTTTTATAGCTTAATTCTATCCTATGGTGTGGCTATACCACATTTTGTTTATAGGAGTCATATCTTGAGTGTGTTCTGTGTTCATTGTTCCATGAGCTTTACCTTTTAAATTCCTTTGTCTTCACAATTACTTCATAGGTACAATTACTGTTGCCATATTGCCGGTAAAGAAGAAGGCATAGATAGGTAAAACAGCTAATAAGTGGCAGAGCAAGCTTGGTTTAACTGCAGAGTCTGTGCTCTTAACCATACTATTCCCGCCACACACCGCGAGTCACAGGATAGAAGACATATTTAAAAATGGGTATAAACGTGGGAGGAAGTTACAAAGGTCTTGAATGACTGTGGAGTTGAGTAGCTCATAGTTGGGGGTGGCCTGTGGTGTGGGTGTCTGTTACAGTGTGCTGTACTTTGAATCATTTGTACCGCCCTTCGGATTATGGTGCACAGTGGATTTAAGGCAGCACAAGTGATCTAGGGCACAGGGAGACGGGAGTGGCCTGTGTCAGGGGACTGGGAGCCCACTGACAGGTTTGCTCAGGGCTGATTCGGCAGCGTGCAGGGCTGAGCCTGAGGCCAAAGGTTTTCAGACATGTATGTGTATCTGGGTGGGGCCTGGCCTGTGCAGGCAGGGACTTGATAGCAGGCACCTCTTTTCTGTGGAATGTGGAGAAGTACAAGCAAGGCTAACCATGCTGCCCAGCTCACCACACATGTGAT
This sequence comes from Pongo abelii, assembly GCF_028885655.2. Taxonomy (NCBI): domain Eukaryota; kingdom Metazoa; phylum Chordata; class Mammalia; order Primates; family Hominidae; genus Pongo; species Pongo abelii. The sequence goes on along the minus strand of NC_085928.1, from coordinate 202,872,745 downwards.
GAATGATGGAATGAAGGAGAGATACGGTGGGTGGGTACTAGAGTTGAGAGCCTTGAACCTCAAATTGCACAGACCGTGCAGTGGCCTGCCTTGAGAGGTGTACAGTCTGTCCACGTCTCTGTTACTCTGCTGGAGCTTGCTGTCTAGATTCTACTAGGAGCTATCACCCAGGTTCTTTCCTTCAGTGGAGAGTCTATCTCCTGGGAGATCAGATTTCCCAGCTTAGTCTTTTCTTAGTGGAACCCTAGAAAATTGTTCTATGGGCCGGGCGCAGTGGCTCATGCCTGTAATCCCGGCACTTTGGGAGGCCGAGATGGGTGGATCACGAGGTCAGGAGTTCGAGACCAGCCTGGCAAACATGGTGAAACCTCCTCTCTACTAAAAATACAAAAAATTAGCCTGGCGTGGTGGCGCGCGCCAGTAGTCCCAGCTACTCAGGAGGCAGAGGCAGGAGAATTGCTTGAATCCAGCAGGCAAAGGTTGCCGTGAGCCGAGATCGCACCACTGCACTCTAGCCTGGGTGACAGAGTGAGACTGTCTCTAAAAAAAAAAAAAAGAAAATTTTTCTATGACATAATGTTTCTGTCTCTGACAGTTTATTCACTCAGCAAACATTTATGAGGCTCTTCTGTGCCAGGAGTTGTTCTAGGAACTTGGGACATGTGAGTGAGCAATATGTAATATAGAGAAGGACTTTTGCTGTCTTTATACTATTCTGCGAGGGCAAACAGAATAATAAGCAATAGACATAAATAAATATGTTATAGTTTTTTTTTTATTTAATAGAATAAGTGTCATAAAAAAAGTTGAAGTAGAGCAAAGTAAAAAGGGATGTAAAGTGGTTGAAATATTAAATAAAGTAAGACGGTGACAGCCGGGCGCAGTGGCTCACGCCAGTAATCCCAGCACTCTGGGAGGCCAAGGCAGGTAGATCACGAGGTCGGGAATTCAAGACCAGCCTGACCAACATGGTGAAACCCTGTCTCTGCTAAAAATACAAAAATTAGCTGGGCGTGGTGTCACATGCCTGTAATCCCAGTTACTCAGGAAGCTGAGGCAGGAGAATCGCTTGAACCCGGGAGGCAGAGGTTGCAGTGAGCCGAGATCGCGCCACTGCACGCCAGCCTGGGCAACAGAGCGAGACTCCACCGCTCCCCCGCCCCCGCCCCCCAAAAAAAGAGAGACGTGAAAAACTTGCACTTGAAGATGGTTAACGAATTAGCCATGAGAGCTTTGGAGGAAGAGTCTCACAGGACAGAATTCGGAAGGTTCAAGGAACAGGCCGGGAGTTGTGAGCATGGGAGCAAGGAGTGGTGGGAAGCCAGCTTGTCACTCCTCTGGCTAGCCAGAGGATCTTGGTTTGTCCTCATAGTGGAATGCCAGCCATTTCACGACTGAGCAGGGGGCTGCCCCATTGAGAATCTCATAACAAAACTGAATCTGTGATATGTTAAGCACAATTAGAATAGACAGATTAGCTCAAGAAATAAAAAGTTCCTGTGGTGGGTCCAGAACTTGGGGAATTCCAGAGTTATGCTGTCACGTTCTCAGGGGCCCTCTGAACTCATTTGTTTTCTTCTCTTCAGTCCAGCAGAACCCAAAGGGAAAGCGAGCACTTTCTGTAGTGGCAGCTTAGCCATGCCTGATTTTGCTGGATGGGTTTTTCTGCTGCTGGCTGTTCGTGACCAGGTCTGGGGTCTTATTTGTTCTAGGAAGATTTAGAAATTAGTACTTAATCATTTGCCTACCTTGTGTATATACTTTGAAAAGTAGAGATACATGTGTATAACACGTAGATTCTGGATGCTGGTGTATAAAACTCTGACGGGTTGGTTTACTTCATTTCACAAGGTTTTCTTCACGTTAGAAATATGACCTCAGTAGTATACGGTTAGTCTGCAAAATAGTGGGTCTGTTACACAATCCCAATTTATCTTTGTTGGGAATAGGAAATGGGTCATGCAATAGTCAGATTATCTCCCATATGAATGGGTAGCTTCTTGTGACATGCATCTATAGTAGTACAGTTTAAAAGTACTGATGTCACTTATTTTATCTGGCTTGATTTGGAGCCTTACCTGGGCCAGAGTTTTTTGAAGATGTCCCCAGAGTTTAAAATTTATGTTATATTTGTTGTACTCCTTTCTTCCCTCCCCATTAGAGATTTGTGGGATAGCTTTTTGGCAACATGTTAGTGCAAATGTTTGTAGAAGTGGGTGAATGAATTAAAAAGCCGAGTAGGCATTTAACTGGCAGGCTGAAAGAAAGATGTCAGTTTCCGTGGGTTAAGCAGGATCTTTGCAGCATATTTAGCACTTGACTTCTTCCAGATTTGCCTACATGAAGTAACCTCTCTGTTTTCACACATGAAATATTTAAATAACTTTAAAATATGTGTGTCATGCCGGGTATGTGACCAGATGGAAGAACACTTCTTGGCCGAAAATGTCAACAAGCTGCCACCAATGTTAATGTTATCGCTGTAGACATAAATGGATTTTGGTTGGTTTTATTTTATTTTTGAGCATGTACAGTTCATCAAAGTTAAGCCCAAACTGAATTCTGTTTGAATGTTTTTTTGATGGTCCTTCATATTTATATTGATTTTTTACCTGTCCTTCTCGTCTAGAATATTTGTACCCCATGTAAAATGGATGCAACTGTTTGTTTTTCAGATCATGTCCAAATAATCATTTTTGTCTCTAGTTCCCCAGGGAAGAGTGTTATGCAAACAGCTTTAGGATGTTTTAGCCAGTTAATAAAGTAAGTTGTCAGGTAGGCTGAGGAGTTACTGAGTTTGTAGTCTGGACAACTGATCTGCTGCTGTGTTGAATCAGGAATTGTTGTTTGTTCTGCAAGAACTTTGATTTTGGAGCATTATGGTGAAGGACGTTTCATTGTTATGACTGTAGAACAAAGGAGATTAAAGCATCTACTGTGTGTCACAGGCCGTCTCATTTAATCCTTATGTTTCATGTGAGTTGATCATATTTTACAATGAGGAAAATTTGCCTTTTGAGAGACACCATTTCCAAGATCCCTGACTGCTAGTTAGTGGCATAGCTCAAGTAAGCACCCCATTTCAACCTACTGAAGAGCCCATTCTCTTTTCACTGTCTCTGGTTGTTTTTAGGGAGGAAATAAGGTGATATTTGTCAAGCATGTCCCAAATGATTGGGTCTGACAGATTTAGTGTTTCTTAATCTCTAGATAATTAAATGGAGAAACTATGCCTTTACATGTTTATGAATTCATTTTCAACATTTAATCAGCAAAGTAATGTTGGGTCTCTGAGACCCAATCATCTGAATCTTGTTTGACAAATAATCGTGTGAGTATCTGGGGGATTAATGAAGGCTTAGATTCTTTACAGCTCCCTTGACCTCGAGACCGTGAAGACTCAGGGATGACTCTTTCCAAGGTATTTCCAGAGCCTCTGCTTCCCTATGGTGATGAGTCTTCCCCCAACTGGGCTCTAATTGCTACCTGTAAATAAAGGAGTCCAGGGAACCCTCAAATCAGACCACTTGGGAGATTTTAAATTAATTGGCATTTAATCAAAATGTTTGCAGGGATGAAGGTGCCCGTGCACGCAGCTGCCATTGTTTGTGCTTACACCTCACATCTTGAAACAGGTATAAGAGAAAAGTGAAAATGAGAAGCCCCAAGAAAACCACAGTCTCAAAGTTTATGGTATGAGGAGCAAGAATGATAAAGGTGGTCCTTGGCTTTGTTTATTCTAGGGAGTGCTTATCAGTAATGCGTGTTCAGAATATGGCTTGGCCAAATGATGGCTGTTTCTCTGATTCTAAATGAAACAGCATGGCTTTCTTGTTCAGGGTATTTTTGGTATGTTTTAGAAAGAGATTTTTCTGAGATCCCAAATCTCCAAATTCCAGAAGAGGTGATGCTATGAGTGGGTTAGGAGTTGGAACTGTGTTGCCAGTGACCCTGTGGGGTGGGTTTGTTTATGTACATGTGAACACAGCCAAGGGTGTGGTTTGTGGCATTGGGGCAGGGGAGCAAGGAAGAACAGTAGAGCAGGTAATTATATATAAAAACAAAATAAAACAAACAAAATACCAAAACTTTGTTATGAAGATTCATTGAAATAATATATATGTACTGCTCCAAGCCTGGCCTATAGTAAGCACTCTCTAAATACTGTTTTTAATGTTATTACTCTTGTTTTTATTACTGTTATTTTATGTATCTCAGATGTGCATGGAAGAAAGGCTTATATGGATTAATAAGATATGCTATGTAAGTTTTATAACATTTAACTAAAAGATTAGATAATGACTGTGATTAGAGTCTAAACCAGACAGAAGATTGGATATTTAATCAGAATGTTTCAATGACTTGGCTAAAGGCATTATTTTTTTTTTATTTTATTTCATATATATAGTTTCAAGACAGGGTCTCAGGCTGGAGTGCAGTGGCATGATCATGGCTCGCTGCATCCTTAACCTCCAGGGGCTCAAGTGATTCTCCCACCTCAGCCTCCCAAGCAGCTGGAACTACAGGTGTGTAGCCGCTAATGCCCGGTTAAGTTATTTTTTATTTTTTGTAGAGACAGGGTCTTACTATATTGCCCAGGCTGATCTCAAACTCCTGGGCTCGAGCAATCCCCCTACCTCAGTCTCCCAAAGTGCAGGGACTATAGGCATGAGCCACCATGCCTAGCCCCCAGCCACTGGCCCCTGGCCTCTGGCATTATTCTAGAGCATAAAATAATGTGGACTCCTGTGTACCACTTTCTGAGCCTCTGGTGGAGGGAAATGAAGTAGATCAGAGTGATATTTGACATTTCAGTGTCTGTTGTCCTTTCCTTAAGGCCCTTCTGAGCACTCTGGTGGGGAAGGCAGAGATTAGCAACCTGTTAGGGTGTGGAACATTCAGAGCTGAGGCGAGAATTATGGGCTAAGGAGCAGAGCTGGAGGATTTGCTCACCTATGTGACCCTTCGGTCTTGTGATGGGAATTTATAATTGGAGCACAGGAGCATAGATGAGGATGCTCAGCAAGTCAGGGAGTGGAGAGGAAACACTTCTTCATGGGAATTGTGATTCATAGCTGCAAAATGTTCTCTACCACAAAGCTCACCCTTGGCTCTACAGTGAAATGAGAACCTTTGGGGACGCGAAAGGCAGTTGCTGGAGTTAGGAATGGTACATTGTCCTTCCTGTGACATGTAACTGATGAAAGCGGCTGGAGTTACTTTTACCCTGGCTCTTAATTATAAAGGGAAAGAAAACCTTACTCAGTAATTTATGTCATTTGAGGAACATGTGCCGGTCACCCTGTAACCCTTCTGTTACTATTCTGTAGGTTTCTTCATCATTTAGTCTGCAACTTCCGAGTTTCCCAAGGAAATGAGACAATGAATACATGTTTCTTTTACTTTTGAATCAAATTTACTTAGCAGCCAAATCTATAGTGAGTAGAGAATCACTCTTGTTTAAGAGGCTGTTAATCACCAGTTGTAAAAGTTCCAAGTGGGAACGACAGGGGCAGAGCTTTAATCATGTTGGCCTTCCTTGGGAGGAGAAAAGAGAAAGAGGCTGCCAACCGCCTGGCTGAGAGATGGGAGGCTTGGAAACAGACTTTCTCCTACACATCAAAGGAGGGCTCTTGGCTTATTCAGGTTTCTCTTTTTCAGGCAAAATACGGTTGTATGTGAATGGTGTCCTTGTGAAGGAACAGGCTGGAATCAGGCCCTAAGAGTTCATGTGAAGAAGGGGTCAGGTTGACGGGAAAGGGTGTTGAAGCATTTCCTCTCGCTCTGGAGCCTCCAGCCCATCAGAATTGGGGAGCTCTGTTTGAGAGGTCCCAGGGCTCCACCTAATCTCCCTCAAGAGCTTGTGCTGGCTCCACCTGCCAGAGGGGAGAGATACGAGGAGACATGTGCTTGTACACAGAAGTGGATGGGTGGTCTTTGGATTACATTTTAAGCTTTTGCATCTGCTCGTTTACTTATAAATTGGTGAAAAGAAGGGACAGGGGAAGCTAAAGAGCACAGCAGTGGGGAGAGGCATCTAGAGATTGGCAGAGGTTTTGGGGAGAGATACTTCTGCCTCTGAAACAACCAGATGAGTGGGAGCATCCATCTCATGACAGGGTGATGAAGATAGGGACATTTAATTCACATGAGCACCAACTAACATTCGGGGCAACCAAAGCTGTCTACGCTCCTTGCCTCCAAAAAGTAGGGAAGTAAAATAAAAATAAGCTCGAATGTTAATGGGACATTATGTGTCCAGGCTTCATCATCACAGAGGGAAGGACAACGTAAATGAGAGTGCCTGGCTGCATTAGATGCCCCGTGGGCTGGCGAGGCTGCGGCACTCGGGGATTCAGGTGGATCAGGATAGGTTTCTAGCTAAGAGAGGCAGAACTAGAAAGAAAAAAGTTGAGCAGAAATCCAAACCTGGACAGAAATAGCACATTTCATAATCGGCAGATGAAGTAAGCATGGTAGGAGAGGAGGAGTGGGAGTTCCGGGGCTGGGAGGACAGGTGCTCTGGCCCAAGTCTGGTAGTGTGGGACTCGTATACAAATGGAGCATACGTTTCAAGAGGCTCCTTGTCTGATTGTGCATGGAGGGTTGCCATGGCTGCTTATGAGCCTGGGCTGGGGGCTGTGTAGGTACTTCCCTCTTGCAGTCTTTTTGACAGGTTGGCAAAGAAGAGGATATTTATTTCTATTTTATAATTTGGGTAAACAAGCCTCCATGAATTGAAATAACCTGCAGGTTACATGGCTAAGTGGTAAAGCCAGGAAGTGAATATAGGTTTTCTGTTACAATTTTTAGGGCGGAGAGGGACTCTCTCTTCCCTGACCCAGCTGTCTTGCTATTTATATGTACATACTGTATACAGACGTCACTGTTTCCCAAGTAGAGATATGTTTATATTTCTGTGAATTTATCATGTCCAACTTTCATGAGCAAATGTCCCTACCTCTATTGCTTTTTAATCTAAAAGGACACTTGCTGAGCATCTCTGTGGTCTCAGCACAGTATGATGTTAGCAGGACTGGCCTCTACGCTGTTATGACAGTCTCCTTGTCTGATCATAGCAAGCAGAGAAGCATAGGTTACTCAAGCTGAGTTCTTAGCACTTGTTCCTCATAAGAAAGCTGATGAGCATTCCACTCTGACATGTCAAAGACAGGAAGGAGCTTTCTTTCAGCACTTGTCTTTTGTAGTTCCACTGACAGGACTAACTTAGTGACAGAGGATCCTTTAGCAAGCTACCAATGTGGGTGATTGAGCCTCTCCCTGTCCAGGGTTGAATCATGTTATTCCCTTAGTAAATCTGGATGCTAGCCCTGATGTAATCTTCAGGCTCTGTGACCTGAGCTAGTAGCTTTAACTCGCTCAGCCTCAATTTTCCTAACTACAAAATGAGTGTAGGCTAAAAGACCTCCCATGCATACTAAGCTAGCTGGGCACTAACCTTGTGTATCTGGGAAGGAAAGGCCTCATGTGCTCTTTTCACCCCAAGGGCATGTTAACTTCTTTACCTCCAGTCTCTTAAGACTTCTGTTAGTCAAAGACACAGTCTGCCAAAGGCTAGGGTCCTTTTGTCAGTTTTCCTGCCATAATTTCCACGAGAATGGCCCTAATTGCACTTAACATGCACAGTGGATATGACAACCTTGGAGTAATTGGACCGTGTCCACTTCCCAAAGAACCAAAAAATCCCCGGATCTGAATGTTCCTGGAATCTCCATTGATGATTTTTCTTTTGTTACATAGGATGACTTGATGAGATTGATAATACTAATATTGTTCTTCAGGCCTTTCCTCCTCAGACCTGTCAGTGTTATAAAGGATTATTTTTTGAATTTTCTCTGTATTACTTCCATGTGTTCTCTTTTATTATCATTATTATTAGTTGGCTTCATTTTATTAAAGATAGTGTAATTTGGAGTCAGTTCTTGCAGCCGAGTTGATTTAAGAGGAAACGAAGCTTACATATTTACTATAATTTTGTGTCTATAACGTCTACAATATTTATGGCATTAATTTTGTAGTGCAATGCATTGTGTACCAGAACAGCATGTTATATGCATGAATGGTGGTGCTTTGACTGAAAAATGTGTCCTGTGGTAGCTTTGTCCTCAGGCATGGAACTAAATATGCACACATATTCAATGACCAAGTGAGTGTTTAGAAACCTCTGACTCTGACAGGCAGCCATGGGAGGCCAGTGTTCAACGTGGTGGACCATGTTCCTGCCGTACTTCCCATTCATCTCTTCAATCCATTCCTAGTTCAGCTATGCCCCAGTTCAGCTCTTTATTTCCCCCAATGGGTCGTTACGGAAGGCTCCTGGTTGACCTCTCTGCCTCTGGTTTTACAACAGCTATTTCATCTTTTATATGCCCCCCGAGTGGCGACTCACACTCCTAGCTACTGCCCAGTCATCTCCTTGCTCAAGGACCCTGCTTGTGCTCCATTGCCTGTATAAAGCGTAGACACTCTGGCCTGCCATCCCTGGCTCTTGACCCACTGCCCACGGAGCTTTTCTGAAACCCTCTCACCCCTCTGCCTGGTTCACTTCTACTCATGTCTACAGCACATTACACTCTACCACTTCTTACAAACTCATCCTTCCTTCAAAGCCTGTTCCTTTGACAAAGAACTCCTAACCTTTAGGGATTTCTTGCTCTTCCAAACCCTACCAACTTCTAGCGAAGCCTAATGTATTATTAGTTACCTATTGCTGTGTAACAGATTACCCCACACTGTGAAACAACAAATACATATTATCTCCCATAGTTTCCGAGGGTCAGGAATCTGGGAGTGGCTTAGCAGGTGACTCTGGCTCAGAGTTGCTCATAAGGTTGTGTTCAAGCTGTCGGCCAGAGCCGCAGCCTTTGGAACACTTGACTGGGCTGGAGTATCCACTTCCAAGCTCGCCTGTGAGGCTCTTGGCAGGAAATCTCACTTCTTCTTCACTTTGTCCTCCCCATAGGGCTACTCAGCATCATGTCAGATAGCTTTTCTAAAGTGAGTGATGAGAGAAAGACAGACAGACAAAAGACTAAGATTGAAGCTGCAATGCCTTTTATAACCCAATTTTGGATGTAAAAACCATCACTCTTATTTGTCACACTGACTGCTACCTTTGATACAAGGTGAGAGGTGACTACTTAAGGGTGTGAATACCCGAAGGTGGGGTTGTTAGGGGCCACCTGGGAGGCTGGCTGCTACACCTGCCTTATATTGTTTTAGCATGCATGTGTTCTGTTTTGCCAGCTAGCCTGGCACTGTTTTAAGTTTGCAGACTGGTCTCATTGACTGTGCTTTTCATGGAGATAATTATTTTGTTTTCAAAATAATCTGTTGCCCTCTCCTCCTTTTTTAAGAGCTAGCGGTAACTGGGGCCTGGAAGGATTGGTTATCTAAAGTCAGTCAACTACTGTGTGACAGAACATGTGAATTCACTCCTAGGTCTTTAAATCTAAAACCCATGTTCTGTCCACTATACAAATGGTATGCTGATTTTGCTTTCTATAAAATATTTTCCACAACGTGCCTCTTGTCTATAAGCTTTGGTGTTAATTAAAAGGAGCAACTTGGAAGTTCCCAATGATTGCAGGGAAGTATTTGTGTATAACGATTTTCAGGTGGGAAAAGTTTCCGAGACGTTACCTTAACTCACTAAAACCTCATCTTGCTGGTCTTCATCTGTTCAGTTGCCTAGCCAAAGCCCCTGATTTATCTGACTGTTCTGCTGAGCAAGGGAGCTTAAGAGGCCCATACGAATACCATGTTTTAGCAGTTTTTTTCTCATTAAGTCATCTGGGGAGATTCAGCTGGTCATCTCCCACCACAAGAAAATTTCTACCATAGCGCCTCGCTCATCTGTTTCTAACAAGTGATGTTCTTGCGAACAGTCTCTGGGTTTTCTAGGCTTAGAGGGATTGCGCTGGAAACTAAATAGGGAACTCTGCCAATAACGCACTCTGGATTCCGCAACTTAGCTTCAGAGGGAGGTTCTAGGAAAAGCAAAAAAAAAAGAAAGAAAAGAAAAAAGAGAAAAAAGTCTTTGTCTTACTTCCAAGCACAAAGTTACGGTGGTTGAATTCAGTAAAGGAGCTTTGATTTTCTTTTTCATTTTGAACAAAATACTGGTCCTTTTGGTTGACTTTGAAAATGTGTAATGTGTATGTTTCTAATTTCAGTTATTTGCCCTTTTCTGCAGAAAGGGGAACACTGCAGGTGGCTTTCTGAAACTTGAACACCTCGAATTTTTGTGTTCCCTCTCATGATCATCTTTTATATCTGCAGGGGACATTAGACTTATTCTTGTAATGATCTTTAGATTTTTGGCTTATTGGCTAAAGATATCTCTTTTTGAAACATTTTTATTGAAGCATGTCTTCTATCCACCAATGGTTAGAGGAATTTTGAATATTGTTTTCCAACCTCTTTTCTTATCTCTGCATAGAGATGCTTATTATTTTTTACCTGCAGTGGCCGTGGGGTGGTTTAATGTTACATTCTTCTCCACAGTGAGTTCCCTAAAACGGAATTTTTTGAATCTCTTTAAAGAGTCTGAACATACTGGAAAAGATGAGAAAGGGATTTGAAAAAGAATTGAGAATGAACTTTCTCAAATACTTTTATGCTCCTAGGTGGTTAGAAGGTTGTTTTCTGTATAGATTGACATATAGATTGACGTTTTCTTTAGCGGCTATACTCTGAATCAAATTCCTTCCTCTGGAGCTCTGGGAAAGCTCCCATTCTGATGACGGTAGAATTCTGTCTTGCTAGTTTCTTTTTACATATATCTAGATCTAGACCTAGGTAAATAATAGATATACACACACACAGACACATATATGTATATGTAGACATATCTGCAAATACAAAATATTTCCAGAAACTTCTATATTTATGTGCTATTCCTTCTTACTGTCATCTTCAATATAAATGGACATTTAAACATTTAGGGAGCAATTAACTATAAGTCTTCAAGATGAGTTGCTTGATGAAGTAACATTTGGGCACTTGTTTAAGTACATTTTACAGGGCCCATCCAGTTCTAATTGCCAGGAACACCACAGGTAGGACAGGTTTAGCAGAAAGAAAACATAGTTTGGAGCAGGAAGATGAGTGCCCCAGAGAGAAACAGAAGGCTGTTTTGCTCCTAGAAGGAAGGTACATAAATCCAGAGTAGGTACATGCAAAAGGAATTAAGGTGACCTGTTTGTATTGACCTCTTCACCTTCTGATATGTATATATTTTTGCTTATAAGAAGCATGCTAGTAATTGTAATTGTTAATATTTGTAGCACTCAGCTATTTTTTCCAGCACAGTCATGCACTTTATCTTCTTTAGCCCTCACAAAATCCTTGCCTCCCAATCCATCCCCTCACCATCATGAAGTCATAAGTACTTTTCATTTTGTAAAAGAAAAAGGTCGTAACTTAGTGGCTAAGTGATGTACATAGCTAAAAGTGGGAAACCAGGGTCTCAAACCCAGGCTTTTTTGACTTCTAACTCAGTACACTATGTGCATCTGCTCCTAACCTAAATGGGCATTCACTAGTTTGACTTCAAAAACGGAATATAATACAGTGGATACTTGGGTTCTCTCTTCTATCCCTGCTCCAAGATTCCATGAGGGCAGAGTCAAAATCATGTATGTATTTTTGTATCTCTAATTTCTACTTCATTCTTGGCATGACAGAAACATTGGAAAGTATGCTGCTTTAAAATATGTCCACAAGGCCGGGTGTGGTGGCTCACACCTGTAATCCCAGCACTTTGGGAGGCCGAGGCGGGCAGATCACGAGGTCAGAAGATTGAGACCCTCCTGGCTAGCACGGTGAAACCCCATCTCTATTAAAAATACAAAAAAGTAGCCGGGCGTGGGGGCGGGCACCTGTAGTCTCAGCTACTCGGAAGGCTGAGGCAGTAGAATGGCGTGAACCCGGGAGGCGGAGCTTGCAGTGAGCCAAGATCGCGCCACTGCACTCCAGCCTGGGTGACAGAGCGAGACTCCATCTCAAAAAAAAAAAAGTCCACAAATTATTTGATACTCACTTAGAAGAGCCCATTTTTCTCTTGAAGGTGGGTTGGGCCTAGTGACTTGCTTCTAACGCATGGACAAAAGTGGAAGTGATAGTGTGCAACTATATACACTAGACATAAAGGCACTGTGGTTTCCTCCTTGCTCTCTCGGATCACTTCCTGTAGGGGAAATTAGCTGCTATCATGAGCACACTTCAGATGTCTTATATAGATGCCCATGTGTTAAAGAACCAAGGCCTTCCACCAGCAGTCAGTGAAGAACCGAGGCCTCTGGTTAATGACTTGGAAACAGATTTTCAGCCCCAGTCAAGCCTTCAAATGGCTGCAGCTCCAGCCATGAGTGATGTTGCCACAGCTTCATGAGAGAGCCTGTGCAGGAAATATGCAGCTCTGCTGCTCCTGGTTTCTCAACTTACAGAAACTAAAAGTTAAGAAGTGTTTATTGTTATAAATCCCTAAGTTTGGAGGTGTTCTATCATGTAATAATAGAAAACTAATGTAGAAATAGATGGGTGGTACCTCCAGGTTTCTGATGTTTCTGATACTGACTTGATATGAACTGTGATTTGTTGGCAGTGGCTGCTTCTCAGTTGTTTTGTTTTCTTTCAACTAAAATATGTGTGACAGTTTTGTGTGTTTCTCAAATTAGACAATCTCCTGGGGATCATTTAAAAATACAGAATCTAAAGCCACAGACTCATGACGGAATGTCCTAGGATGGCGTTTTGGAATCTATATTTTTTGCAAAACCTTTTAAGATGATTCAGATGCAGACAGCCCAGACTCATCCAGGGAATGTCATTTGGAAACCAGTGAGTGAGGGCCCTTTCCTTGATTCAGGTCTGACAATCAAGGTTTGCTACAGGCTTCCTCCCTTCAGTTCTCTCCCAGGAGCTCATCTTAATGCCTCTGTGCTGAGGGGCATGCCTCGGAATGATGAACTGTTACAGATCTGCAGCTTGTTCTCCCCTTGAGCTGCGTCTTGTGTTTGGTGGGAAGCCCAGGTGGGACAGGGATGGAGGATTGCCTGTTCAGGCCTTGAGTGTGACCAGGAGCCGAGAAGGAGACATGTTCCAGTGCTACAGCTGAGACTGATGTGTGGTATTACCCTTAACAATAGGCATGTTTATGTGGGACTGTCTCTCCATGTTTACAAACTTCAGAAGGCCCCTTTGGGAAAGAAAACCACTCAGAGGAGAGTAAGTAGCAATGGAGAGCTCTCTCAGGAGGAAACGTGTGGGCTTTCTAGGGTGAAAGAAGAACTGCTAATACTTACTCTGGTCAACAGATGCTGACGTAGTTCTGGACTCAAACAGGGCATATTTTAAACATGTATTTTTTAGTTCTTCAATGTCATAATCCTAATTTAAAATGGGTTCTTCAAGCATTATGACCGTATCCTGGGTATGGTCTTTGATGTATACCGTTTGGATGTCTATGCCAAGTGTTTTGGTGTTTTGTTGTATCATCTGCATTTTTTAAAAAGAAAAAAGTAGAGGTGTCTGAGGTACCTGTTTCTTCCCATGAACCCTGTTGGAATACTTCTTCTGACACTACGTAACTGTGTGACCTTGGGAAAATTAGTTACCAGCATTAAGATGAAAGTCTTTTCTTTAGAGAAAGGAGAAAGCTAGGCAGGGTGAATGATCCATCTAAACAGTTAAATACTGTTCAGTGTTGTATTAGCTTGCTAAGTCTGCCATAACAAAATACCACAGACAGGGTAGCTTAAACAGCAGAAATTTGTTTTCTCACAGTTCCGGAGGCTGGAAGTCTAAGTTCAAGGTGTCAATAGGTGCAGTTTCTCCTGAGGCCCCTCTCTGTGGCCTGCAGACGGCCGCCTGCTTGCTGTGTCCTCACATGGCCGCCTTCTGTGTCTGTGCACCCTTGTGCATCCAGTTACCTCTTCTTATAAGACTACCAGTCAGATTGAATTAGGACTCACTCTAACAGCCTTATTTTAATTTAATCACTTCTTTAACCGCTGTATTTCCATATACAATAATATTCTGAGGTTACTGGGAGTTAGGGCTTCAGCATAAGAATTTGTGAGTCCACAACTTAGCCCATAACAAGCACCCAGGCTGTTTTTTGTGTGTTAGAGGTCTGGGTGACGCAATGGCTTGGGGTGGGTGCCAGGCACCCTTGGGTTTCCATAGCAGAAGTAAAATAGAGTGAACTCCCTAAAGACATTTGGTCCATTTTCTGCTTTTTCAGAAACATGCTCTGAGGTGTTAGGGAGTCACAGAATGCTACCTTCAAGGAATGCCCTCTATTTAATATTAAAGGAAGCTGAGGTCCGGGGAGGGATAGAGCTATGTCTATAATTAGATCTCTTGATTTATAACCCAGTTCCATCCACTCAGAAACAAACCAGAGCATATAACCATACTCTCTGACCTCACTATTGCCTCACTCCAACACCTCAGAGACACCCAGCTTAGAAGTGGTAGGACTTTTTTTTCAACTCTGGAGAGGGAGGATATAATGGTGCTTGACTGGGAATGTGCTAAGAACATGCTAAAAATAGTAGCATCCTGTAATCAAAAGCTTTTTTGTCTGAGGGAAGGCCTTTTTTTTTTTTTTCCCCCAATCCTTTCTTCTTGATCTTCCAAAGGAGGTCAGGTTTTTCACCATGAGTTCTAGGATCAAGGCTAGTAAGTCTGTAAGTTGGCAGAGTTTTGTTATATTTAAACAGAGGTAGAACAGAGACAATAGTAGAAGTGATTCATCTAATTTTTTTAGTTTAATTCCAGAGTTAAGACTGAAAATGATTCTTGATGTCTTAATAAATAGTTTTAGACCAACAGATGGTTAAAATGTTTTAGGAAATTAGATCAAATTGTCATCATTTTTTTCTGGAATCTATAAGTGACTTGGGAATCAGGGCCTAGCATTTTTCTGGATTAAGTGGAATAAAATTTGCAAATGTGCTTGTATGTTTTTAAGACTTTTTTTTTTTGAGACAGTCTTGCTGTGTCGCCCAGGCTGGAGTGCAATGGTGCGATTTCGGCTCACTGCAAGCTTTGCCTCCCAGGTTCACGCCATTCTCTTGCCTCAACCTCCTGAGTAGCTGGGACTACAGGCGCCCGCCACCACACCCAGCTAATTTTTTTGTATTTTTTTGTAGAGACGGTGTTTCACCGTGCTAGCCAGGATGGTCTCGATCTCCTGACCTCATGATCCATCTGCCTCGGCCTCCCAAAGTGCTGGGATTATAGGCGTGAGCCACCGTGCCCGGCCTTTTTTTTTTAAAGACACTTTCTAAAGATCCCTGGCCAAATAAAATGTGAACAATTGGCCAGGCGCGGTGGCTCACACCTGTCATCCCAGCACTTTGGGAGGCTGATATGAGCTGATCATGAGGTCAAGAGATTGAGACCATCCTGGCAAACATGGTGAAACCCTGTCTGTACTAAAAATACAAAAATTAGCTGGGTGTGGTGGCACGTGCCTGTAGTCCCAGCTACTCGGGAGGCTGAGGCAGGAGAATCGCTTGAACCAGGGAGGTGGAGGTTGCGGTGAGCTGAGATCATGCCACTGCACTCTAGCCTGGTGTCAGAGCAAGACTCTGTCTCAAAAAAAAAAAAAAAAAAAACAAAATGAACAATCCTCTCGAACATCTGTACCTGTGGTAGAAAGTAATTGTCTGCAAAATCCAAGGAACATTTCAGTCTATCCTGGAAAGAAATTCTGCCAGCATTGTATTGGTGTTCCCAGTTTGTCTTGCTCTCATGGTAGAACAGCTGGCACTTCCTTGTCGTGTTTGGCTTCCTTGTTTTTGTTCCTTGGCTGAGATGTGAAGGACTTGGGAGGGGCTAAGAAACCTTGGGAAGGTCAGAAAAGTAGTGGCAGAAGACACAAAAAGCAGTGGCCCCACAGGAGAAACAGCATGTGCAAAGAGGAGGCATGATAGAAAAGCAGTGGAATGGGGATGAGAAAATCTGGATTTTTGTCTTTTTTCTTTCTTCTTTTTTTGATATAACTTTGGGGAAAATTACTTCCTCAGTCCTCATGTCCTTATTTGCATCATAACTGGATTTGTTTTTTTTTGGTTTTTTTTTTTTTTTTTTTTTTTTTGAGATGGAGTCTCGCTTTGTCATCTGGGCTGGAGTGCAATGGCGCGATCTCAGCTCACTGCAACTTCCACCTCCTGGGTTCAAGCGATTCTCCTGCATCAGCCTCCCAAGTAGCTGGGACTATAGGCATGAGCCACCATGCCCGGCCTCATAACTGGATTTGAGTCAGAGAATCTGAGGGACCTCAGTGTTGCTGAACTCGATTCATTCATTCACACAAATTGGCTGAGTACCTGCCATTTACCATGTACCTGCAGTGTGACGGGTCCTGCAATTCAAAGATGAATGAACTGAGATCGTTGACCTCAAGCTGCTTGGTTCAGTAGCAGAGACAGACATATGAGACAACGATTTGTGATGCCATATTGTGAGTGTCATGTGAATACAGGTAAGGATGGAGTTAGCCTTAATGGAAAGAGAGGGAAGTCTGCAGGACTCAACAGAGGAAAAGACCTTTCCCTAGAAGGAGAAGAGGGTGAAGTTAGCCTGGGCAGCCAGGCTGGTATGAGAAGAATCATAGAGATTGAAAAACTTCATTGGAACAACAGCGAGTAACACTATCCCACGCTCTAAAGTATTGACAACTTAGTCGTGTCCTTTTGAGACACTACGTGCACCCAGAGCTCTTGGGTTGTTCTGAAGGTTGGTTATGGAAACCCTTGCCCCACGTCTCCTTGCTCTGTAAGGCTGGGAAAGCATAGAGTCTATTTTTGTGCCCTGACTTCGTTGCCCATCTGTCAGAAAATGCCCTTTTCACAGCAGGGTTCTAGTGACTTAATTATTGTTTGTGGAATATTTAGAAGTTTAGGTCAAGGATGAATTTCTGTTGCGAAACTGAAGGCACACAAATGAGATGTTTAAAAATGAAGTGGAAGTTTTTTGTTTTTGTTTTTTGCAGAAAAAAGATTTTTAATGGCTTGAACGTGCTGCCATAGTTGCGTGAGATTGTCAGAAAATTATGTTGTACATCCGAGAGAGAAAAGAAGAGCCTTTTGAGGAGCTGCGCTAAAATTGTTTTTTGTTTAGTCTCTTAACTCTTTGGCTTGAATGAGTCATTGACTTTCCTTGCCAAGACAGGGTTAGCATTTGTTTTGTGTTTTAAAAGCAGGCCAAGGGATTGCATGAGGGGAGACAACCTGAGCAACTGGAGGAAGGATTGCTAGAAATTGTGTTACAGTCGTTTAGTCTGAATGTGATTAGAAACAAACAACAACAAAAATAACCTAACATTATTGACTTTAAAATTTGTTTCTGCTTTCTTCCAAAAAAAAAAAAAAAAGGTCTAAAGGAAAAAGGTTTTACTGTAATGTGTCCATTAAAATACAGGGCAAAGCTAACATCTCACAGGAAGGTTTATGTAGCAGGAAATGTTTTATTTGACATAGGTAGATAGCTATTGTTTGAGGGCATAAATTTTAGAGAAAAGATTCCTGGCAGTCTATGCAAAAAAGGAAAATGTGGTTGCCTAGCAACTTTTATTGATTGATTTAAAAGAGACAGGTCTGTCAGTAGACGTACTGTTTTTTTTTCCCCCCCTCTTTTTCTTTTCCAGACAGAGTTTCATTCTGTTGCCCAGGCTGGAGTGCAGTGGCTCGATCTCTTGGCTCACTGCAACCTCCGCCTCCTGGGTCCAAGTGATTCTCCTGCCCCAGCCTCCCGAATAGCTGGGACTACAGGCACACGCCACCACGTCCAGCTAATTTTTGTATTTTTAGTATCGACGGGGTTTCACCATGTTGGCCAGGCTGGTCTCAATCTCTTGACCTTGTGATCTTGCCCGCCTCAGCCTCTCAAGGTGCTGGGATTACAGGTGTGACCCACCACACCTGGTCAGACATACGCTTTCATATCCTTATTATGCAGATTTTTAAATATTATAAACATTGAATAGTGTAATTTGCCATCACTTAAGTAAGTTTTCCAGCTGATGATAAACTTTACTTGGTAAGACAAGTTTTTTGAATTGGCCCTCAGTAAAATCTTTCACTTAGTTGAAAGCATTTTTATATGGGGAGGAGACGTAACTAAGGCAATCTAGGTTTGTGATTTTCTGTTACAGTTTGATCCAAGAAAAAATATCAGTAAGTGTGTCAATATTATCTTGTTTAGATCAGTGTTTTAAAACTTGTATGTTCGTAAGAACTGCCTGGGGCCCTTGTTAAAATACACATTCCAATGCCAGCTGCAGATTTACTGAATCAAAGTTTCTAGGCAAGGGGCCTGGGTGTATATTTAACAAAGGCACCAAGTGATTTCTTATGCTCAAACGGGTTTAAGGAACACTGCTGTAGATAGTTCTCCTTGACTGTTTTTTTCCTCTCAGCTGGGCTTTGTAGCAGTCATTTTGAGTATAAATTGTGATAGGAGCCTGAGGCAATAGCATTAAAAGTGAGTTGACAAAGCCCAGCAGAGCCAGTTTAATTAGCTAGTTTGGATAACTGTAATGTCATTTCCCCTTCTCAAGCTGTGGCGCTTGAGGATGCTGCCCATCAAGTTCCTTCCAGGTGTCTTTTCATCTGTTACTCCATTGATCCTTACACCATCTCTGTGTGGTGGGCAGAACAAGTATAATAATTGTATTTCATTGATTTTTTTAAGATACTCCCCTTTCTCACAATTGTACATCCCTAATAATAGTATGCATCTTAGAATTGATTGTCTGAATTTGAATATTTATCACTATTCTAGTGATTTGTAACGGGACGGTGCATCTTATAACCAAAAGTGTTGAAGATTTGATGAACTGCCATGGCTCCTTTTACAGATGAGTCATCTGAGATACTAAGAAGGTGATCTGACTATGGAAAATTGCTACTAGTCTCAGATCCATCTTTCTGTTCTTGTACTAGTTTTCTGCTGCTGAGTAATCAATTATTCCAAAACTTAGTGGCTTAAAACAACATTAAGCATTTATGATCTCACACAGTTTCTTGGAGTCAGGCACCTAGGAGTGGTGTAGTTGAGTAGCTCTGGTTTGTGGTCTCTCATGAGGTTGCAGGGCTGAAATCTAAAATTTCCGGTGGAAACTGGGGCTAGAGTTTCCACCGGACTCACATGGCTGAGAAGTTGGTGCTGCGGTTGGGAGGCCTCGGCTCATCCCCATGTGGGCATCTCCACAAGGTTCCTTTGAAGTGCTGCAACATAGTGACTGGCTTCCACCCAAGCATGTGATCCAAGGAACCAAGGCAAGAAAAGGTTGCCGTGTCTTTATGACCTAGCTTCAGAAGTCTCATACTATCATGTTTACCTATTTGATTTGCCACACAGACCAACCCTCATTCAGCTTTTGAGGGAACTACACAGGGGTATGGATATCAGGAGGTGAGGATCACTGAGTGTGCGCTGTTTCCTTCAGACCACACAGCCTTTTTGACATAGTTTTGTCCTTATTAGCTTGGCCATCTCATACCCATAAGTCAGTTCTTAAATTGAATACATGGAAACTCCCTGTGATTTATGTTCCTTTCTAGCACTTGTAGAACTTTAGCATGCCTACAGATCCACTGGATCTTCTGTTAAAACACAGATTCTGATTCATTAGGTCCCAAATGCAGGCTGAGATTCTTCATGCTAGCAAGCAGATGATGCCTTTGCTCCTGGGCCGTGAACAACACTTTGAGTGGCAAAATGAACAGACAGGCAGGCTTCCAATAGCACTATCTCTAGGGTTGCACTGCGACCAAAACTCCTTTCTCCTTCTCAAGATGTACTTGCCTCTTCCTTTTCTTTTGCAGAGAGATAACTGGTTTGGGGAGAAGTAACCAGAGAAACAGAGAAGCCTGCCTCATGAAGTTGGTTAATAGAAAGGGAGTGTATAAAGCAGATAAGAGCCATGCATTATTAGGTAGGCAGATTACTGCAGCTGTGAGTCTGTTCATGGTGAAGGTCAGGTTTCAGACAGCAACAGCTGGGTGCTCAAAATGGTGAGGTAATTAGCTTGCCGGGGGTAGGGGTGCGGAATGGAACCTAAACAGTGCTTAAAATGAAACGTGTCAATGCATTATTCAGAGCTCAGATATCCATCAGTGGATCCTCATCTTTTTTCTCCTCTCTCCCTTTGACATCCACACACACACACACACACACTCATCTTTGAAGCATTAACATACTAACAGTCAGGAAAACTCTATGTTCATAATATATTTTTTGAATAAAATGAAGAATGTAGCCTGATGTGGTGGCTCACAACTGTAATCCTTGCTCTCTGGGAGGCCGAGGTGGGAGGATGGCTTGAGGCCAGGAGTTTGAGACCAGCCTGGGCAACATAGCAAGACCCCGTCTCTACAAAAATAAAACATACAAAAAATTATCTGGGTATCGTGGCATGCACCTGTAGTCTTACCTACTTGGGAGGCCAAAGCAGGAAGACCCCTTGAACCCAAGAGTTCAAGACTAGCCTGAGCAACATAGCAAGACCCCTGTCTCTACAATAAACAAATAAATTAGCTGGGCATGGTGGTGCATGCCTGTGGTCCCAGCTACACAGGAGGCTGAGGTGGGAGTATCACTTGAGCCTGGTAGGTTGAAGCTGCAGTGAGCTGTGATCGTGCCACTGCACTCCAGCCTGGGAAACAGAGCGAGATCCTGTCTCAACATTTATAGATATACCATACATACATACAAACATAAACATAAACAGAAGAATGCTCTAGAAGAATGCAGACATGAGGCATTGATTTGTCAAAGGAACAACAGTCATTATCTGAGGTTGCCCATTAAATGTCATCCAGTCCATACATGGCTGGTGGGAATGCAAAATGGTACAAGCATTTTTTAAAATAATGTGACACTTTACAAGAAGGTCAAACACACATCCACACTTTAAAAATGGAATGGCAATCGCACTTCCAAGTATTCATCTGAGAGAAATGGAATTTATTTCTACACAAAGGCCTGTACACAAATGTTTACAAAAGTTTTATTCATATTAGCAAAAAACCCAGAAACTGGTGAATGGATAAATAAATTGTGTCACATCTGTGCAAAAAGAAGCAAGCTATTGATGAATCAATAAAATGGGTGAACTTTAAAAGCATCATGCTAAGTGAAAGAAGCTAGTCGTAAAAGGCTACATACTATGTCATTTATATGTCATTCAGGAAACAGTAAAACTACAGGCATAAATCAGAACAGAGATTGCCTGGGGGCTGGGAAGGGGATTAACTGCGAAGGGGTGTGAGAAAACTTTTTGGGGTGATGGGAATATTCTGTCTTAATTGTGGTGGTTATACAACTTTATACCTTTGCCAAACTTACCCAACTGCATCTTGAAAAGGCGGTGAATTTTGGCCAGGCATGTTGACTTACGCCTGTAATCCCAGCACTTTGGAAGGCCGAGGCGGGTGGATCACAAGGTCAGGAGATTGAGACCATCCTGGCTAACACGGGAAACCCCGTCTCTACAAAAAATACAAAAAAATTAGCCGGGCGTGGTGGCAGGCGCCTGTAGTCCCAGCTACTCGGGAGGCTGAAGCAGGAGAATGGCATGAACCCGGGAGGCGCAGCTTGCAGTGAGCCGAGATCGCACCACTGCACTCCAGCCTGTGTGACAGAGCGAGACTCCGTCTCAAAAAAAAAAAAAAAAAAAAAATATATATATATATATATATATGGGGGAGGGTGAGTTTTATTGTATATAAAGTATACCTTAATAAGTATGACTTAAAAAAATATATCAACCTGTCCAAATCTACCATTTTCCAAATGAGAAAACAGGCCCCAGATGAGGAAACGACTTGCTAGCTCTTGTGAGTCAGGGACACAGGCATCTTGGGCCCCACTCCTGCTGCACAGGTGCACCGGATCCTTGGCCTCCTGTCCCATTCTAGAGCACACTCCAGGTAGGACTCAAGTGCTGATATTCATTTCTCCATGCATCACTGTGTGTGGCTTTTTAAAACCCACACTTCACTGTGCTGCCCTTTGGGCTGTTGACTTATAATTTGGCTGGAGGGCTCCTAATTAGGAAATAAAACAAATTTGCATTCAGCCAGAATCCAAAGAACGTTGTGTTAGTCCATTTTCACACTGCTGATAAAGACATACCCAAAACTGGGTAATTTATAAAGAAAAAGAGGTTTAATGGACTCACAGTTCCACATGGCTGGGGAGGCCTCACAAACATGGCGGAAGGCAAAAGATATGTCTTATGTGGCGGCAGACAAGAGAATGAGAGCCAAGCGAAAGGATTTTCGCTAGATAAAGCCATCAGATCTCGTGAGACTTATTCACTACCACGAGAACATTATGGGGAAACCAATCCCATGATTGAATGATCTCCCACCTGATCCCTCCCACAACAGGTGGGAATGATGGCAGCTAAAATTCAAGATGAGATTTGGGTGGGGACACAGCCAAACCATATCAAACAAAAAGCTGCCAGTGAACTTCTATGCACATACGTCATTCAACTTTTATGGTGGGGAGGGGGAAGCAAAACTTTCAGTTTATTCAGAAGAGTGCCTTGAAGGACACTAAGTCAGTGTAGAAAGAACAGAATGTTCTAGAGTTAAACACCAACATCTTGTTGCAGAAAGCAGGTAAGATTTGGAATGAGCCAGACCTGGTTTTAGTTTCTGACTCTACTTTTCACCTTCATGCCCCTGAGTAGCCACTTAACTTCTCTGTCTGGGAAATAGTGACCGTAATTCCTACGTCACAGGGCTTCTGTGAGGTTTAAATAAGAAGCTGGGACATAGAGTACCTTTCCAGCTTCAGTAGACTTCTCTAAGTGTCAGCACTGGGCTATGTGTTCCACACACATCATCTTAAACCCTAACAATCATTGTTCCCGTCGTGGAGGTGAGCCAGCCCAGGGAACACAATCTGCCAGCAATTATACCAGCTGGGCAGACCAGTGGTCATGAGTCAATTTCAATAAACGACTGTGGATATGAATCAAGTTCTATTTATAAGTTAATAGGTTGGGGAGCTTGGAAAGTTTGAAATTTTGGTTCTTAATTCGAGAGGAAGATTTCTTTTATACTTTTTGCCCTTTAAGAAAGAGAGGGGGCCGGGTGCGCTGGCTCACGCCTGTAATCCCAGCACTTTGGGAGGCCGAGGCGGGTGGATCACGAGGTCAGGGGATCGAGACCATCCTAGCTAACATGGTGAAACCTCGTCTCTACTAAAAAAATACAAAAAATTAGCCAGTCGTGGTGGTGGGTACCTACTGTAGTCTCAGCTACTTGGGAGGCTGAGGCAGGGGAATGGCGTGAACCTGGGAAGCAGAGCTTGCAGTGAGCTGAGATTGCACCACTGCACTCCAGTCTGGGCAACAGAGCAAGACTCCATCTCAAAAAAAAAAAAAAAAAAAAAAAAAGAAAGGGAAAACAATTGAAGCCAAAATTGGGATGCTCAGTAAGTGCCAAACTTCAGCTGAAAGGAAGCTGTCCTCCCCAATCTCATCTGCACTCAGCCTCCTCTGTGTCTAGAAAAAATGCTCCAACCACCCAGAGACCTTGTGCTATTTAGGGTCCAGCTAATACCAGAGATGCAGGAGATTCTCTCTGAGGGCATTCTCTGTAATCTCAGACTCGTCTGCCTTCTGAGATTAAGAGGCCAGTTTAACACTAACTGACATGGGGTCAACCAGGTTTAGGGTTGACTTTTATTAAAACTTAATTTATTTTTCCCTTTTATAATCACAATGATATACAAGTAGGTTTTCCATCTTCACTTGAAAATAATTTCTCATTCTGTCACACAGCCAGGCTAAATTTACAAAACACCAACTAGTTTTAATAGCCCAAGACAACTGGCAAAATACCAACTGGCAAACATACTGAAGACAATAGAATTGATTCCCGTTCTCTGTGTTGAAATCCCTCCACCATTTGCTACATGTGCCTTGACTCAATTTTCCTTTCCTGACTATAGTCATCCAGTATTAAGTGGTCAGTTAAATTTACATTCCTACAAGCCCTGGGTACCATTTTGTGTTATGGATGTTGTACTCAAAGGGCATAGTTTGGTCTGAAAGTAAGTATGCAGGGTTCTAGTATATGGAGAATATGATAAATGTTAAACCTCTGTATGGGGAGAAAAAAGCACGTAGTGTTTTAAGTACTAGAGATTTCTCTACTGCCTAGGGCAGAATTACTGTCCTCGTGAATAGTTTAGGAGCCTGAGGACCAGAAAAATTGGAGTCAAGACTAGTGGTGAAAATGGGAAACTGTAGACAGTTTCCCAGCACCAGCCTGGAGCTGTTTCTGCTAGACCACACCACATTCCCCTTGTGTAGGTTATTTAATAAATTCATTTCACAACCCATAAAGCACAGTAGGAAACAATGCAATTACTGAACCATTGGAACACAGCTGCCAACATCTTGTTTATTCAGAATTGTCCAAACACTTCCATGTGGGGGCGGGACTGATGCAATTTGCTGGTTCAACAGTTGACATTGATAAATTGGAGTTTCATTTCCTCTGCCTTCTGTTGGAGGTGCTAATGAGCATTGAAAGGCTGGAGAAACACAGAAGGGAGAGAAGGGAGAATCTTGCCTCATCTACATACTAAGTAATTGAGCCTGGAAGATGTAGACTTGACACCATTAGGTAATAGGTGGACACATTTGAAGTCACTAATAAGGGCCAAATGCAATTAGTGTTGTGAAAATTTTAATTATTTAAATTCCACTTGCAGATTGTGTGGGCTGGAAGCTTCATTTAATAGGAGAGAATGTTTGCTTTTCCTAATATTCTTTTATGTTTTCTGATTTTTTTCTTTTTATTTCATGGGCATTATGCCAACATTCCTTGGCTTCTGGAAAATGAGGGAATTGGACTAGATGATCTCTGAGGCCTCTTCCGTATTCCATTGTTTGACTTGCTCTGGCATGAGAATTTGCCTGAAATGAACTTCATTCCCCTACGCACACATTTATCCAGGCCTCTGTTTTCCAAACCACTAATTTACTCATTCATTCAGCAAGCTTACCATGTGCCAATTACTGTGTTAGGAACTAGAAGTAAAGTAGCATGCAGGCTGCAGTGAGCCATGATAGCACCACTGCACCCCAGCCTGGGCGACAGTGAGACCCTGTCTCCAAAAAATAAAGTAGATAAGTGGCCTGAATAGCACCAGACCTCGATTCTCAAGAGCTGGCTTTCTAAATGGGAGACAGGAAAGTAGAATATATTGGGGCTATTCTAGGGTAGAGTACACGGCAGAACATGAGCACGTAGGAGGACCACTAAGCTAGACATAATCAAGGACAGCTACTCGGGGTATGTAACGTTTTAGGCAGATCTTTTATGTAAGAAGGTAAAGGTTGAGAGGAAGAAGCGTTTGGATAGACTTTGTTTTGTGTACCTCTCAGGACTTCCTGTGCACCTTTTCTGTATGTGGCCTAGAAGAGGAAAAACAATTTCATAAAAAACAGGGTTTGCTTGATGTAGGCACATGAAGTGGAAATAAATTGGAGTGATTTTTGAAGAATGAATGGCAAAGAGTTAACACTCAAAGAGGTGACATTATAAAAAGGCTAATAATTTTAAATGAAAACGTTAAATGCATATATTTTATAATTGCCTGCTTAAATACAGGCTGTGGGCTGCATAACTGAACTCAAGCGCCTCTTTATAAACATCAGCTATTTTAACCAAATTTTTAGAGTTGAAAATACTTTAAAGATTTTTTATACTAATCATTTCACAGAAGGCAATTGATGTCCAGAAACTTTATTTATTTATTTGTTTATTTATTTTCAGAAATCAGACCATGTAATGGCTAAGCCATCTTCCCATCTCTCTGAATCCCTTTCTTCTTCGAAGGCTCAACTCAAAATATTACCTCTTCTAGAAGCTTTCTCCCATAATCCATCATCTCCCCTTATTTTCTGTGAACTCCAACTTTAAACTTTCCATCATTAAAAAAATTTTAAAATACATGGATGTTTTGCCACATTATTTGAGGTCTTATTACAAATCTCCCAACCTACTTGAGCAATTTATTTTTTCTTTGATCCAACAAATTGAACTTTTACTATGAGGGCCTTAGACACTGGGGTGTGACATTGTTCTTGTCCTCAGGAAAAGCTTTCAGTCCAAGTGGGAAAATGGATAACATGGTTTTAAGGGGTGAAGTCCTAAATTCTTCCCTTGGAATTTACATCCCTCAGTGATCTGACCCTATTCCTACTGTTCAGTGTTCTCTTGGTGAAGCTGGATATATTACAAAACTAGACATTGCCTCTTGTACTCACTGAGGTCTCTCAAAAACAAGTTCCTGAAATGCAGTGATTTTCACTGTCTTTTCCTCAAAGGTTGTTAGGCCATCTGGATGTCCTCAGATAGAAGTATTTCTGCTATGTTTTGGCATAGGAAACAATTATTATTTCCACAGTTTTAAATTTTTTTTTAGTCTTTTAATCTGTCAGTTTTATTAAAAAACAAGTTTATTTGAATAAAACAGGTTAACATGAGTACCAGAGTTCTAAATTAACCTTTTACACACATGAATATATGTCCTACAGTCCAAGCTAGCTATAAGTGTTCTTTTTCCTGTCTGTTAAGCTCTCAGCCAGGAGAGTAGACTTATTTTGGAGAAGGGTTTTTTTTTTTTTTTTTTGAAATGGAGTTCCACTCTTGTTTCCCAGACTGGAGTGCAATGGCGTGATCTTGGCTTACTGCAACCTCTGCCTCCCAGGTTCAAGCGATTCTCTTGCCTCAGCATCCCTAGTAGCTGGGATTACAGGCATGCGGCAACACGCCCGGCTAATTTTTTGTATTTTTAGTAGAGATGGGGTTTCTCCATGTTGGTCAGACTGGTCTTGAACTCCCAACCTCAGATGATCCACCCGCCTCGGCCTCCCAAAGTGCTGAGATTACAGGCATGAGCCACCGTGCCTGGCCAGAGTAAAGTGTTTTGTGAAGCAGCGAGTAGACGCAGTTAGGAATTCTCTAGCAGCAAGCCATTATAGAGATTGTCAGACATTTACTCAGTGTTTTTAAAGCAAATTGGATTCATTTTTGTATGACATGAATTAAAATTAAACCTAAACAATTTCTTTGCAGGTAATTTTGATTTTATTTTAAATGTGTTTGGTTAACGCCACCTCTAAATAAACTAGAACATAAGATCTTTGGTGTGAAAATAATTCAGATATGTATTTAAAAGGTAGATTTAACTTTAAATGAATATTATACTGGTTTATAAATGTATCAGAAATGGTGTATTGTATTATATTTTATCATATCCGTGTAGTAGAAACTATGGAGGTTGAATGTCAACTGAATGTTGCAATTAGGGTGATAGCCAGACTGTCCTGTAAGGATATAGGTTTACACATTTTCGGGTCATCTCATCACCTCTGTGTGGTAATACTTGACTGATACCAGGGTGTTGGAGTGCTCGTTTAAGAATCAGGAGACCTTGCCCTAATTATCTTAGTTCTGACACTGACTAGCCGCGTGGCCTCTAACTACCAGCAGTACCTCTTTGACATTCAGGTTCTCATCCATACAAGGAAGCAGTTAGAGTAGATGTTCTAAGGGCCTGTGCAGTTACAAGGTGAATGAATGTGATCAGTGGAATGTTTCTGTTTTGCACGCAGAAAAGCAAAAGCCATAAAGGATACAGTGACCTGACCACGGCCATGGGGGAAGATCACTGGCTCATCGGGAATAGGTCAGACTCTTTCTAAGTTTTGGCCTTCATGCTTCCTCATGGTCCCCCAGTAGCACTTCCCCACAGTGGACCTTATTCTTTACAATGCCAGTCATTTGCATTTGCTCTTACATCTATTAGGAGAACTTCTATGGGGATATCCAAAAGGGATGGGAGGAGTAAAGTTACTTAGTGAGTTCCTATACTATTAATTAAGTCTCTGCCTCAATGCCTGTTGAGACTGGTATCTGAGGTGAACTCCTGTCACCTTTTCTGTTGAATCTTATTTTGGGGAGAAACCAATAATTGAAGTGAAACAGTGTAAGTGACTCTCCAATGTATCACAAGCTCTCTTCGACTCAATTTAGAAACATCTCCTATTAGGAATGAAAACTTTAAGCAGATGCCCCATTCCAACCTCCCACCCCACCCCACCTTTTTTCTTTTGGACTGTTATGCTTGTTTGTGGCACATTTAATTAGCTTCTCAGGGACTTGCTGTGAATAATATCTCCCTCACATTTAGAAATGCGATAGGTATACACTTGTTTGTTTAGAGTCAGATCACGTATTTCCATGTAAGGACATTTTAAATAATGCCTAGGTTCACAGGTGCCATTTTAACTCAGTTTGCAACCGGAATGCAGTACTCATCCCATTATCTTGGGTTTGGGGAGTAGGAAGCTGTATAGGAGGGGAGAGAAAGGAAGAGGAAGAGAAAAAAATTGAGCACAGTTTTGAAACTGACAAAGCGTTTCCTGGGTGCTGCCTCTTGCTGCCTCCCTGTCTCCTACTCCTGTCCTCAGGACCTTCCAGGACCGTGACGGCCCATCATGGCACTTTGTAAACCTCCAAATCACTCAGTCAACTCTGAGTCCAACTCCCACTGTGGCAGGGCCGGTGTTCTCTGCTGTGTTAAGAATGTTGTTCTCCAATTCCAGACATTTAAACCAAAGAGTAAATGTTAATTAGCGCC
This sequence comes from Pongo abelii, assembly GCF_028885655.2. Classification (NCBI taxonomy): domain Eukaryota; kingdom Metazoa; phylum Chordata; class Mammalia; order Primates; family Hominidae; genus Pongo; species Pongo abelii. Next base: position 202,844,029 of record NC_085928.1, on the reverse strand, counting down.
TTAACTTCCAGAAAGCAATTTCCAGTTTCTTTTTCAATCATGACAGTGAACCTAATTGGTAGAATTAGGCAAGAAGAGAGGGAAGGGGCAGAAAATTCTGGACTGAGAACTTGCCTCTGGGTTTGGTGCTCCTTGCTTGTGCCTGGATCTCCCAGCTTCCTTCATTTCTGGATCCTGTCGTGTTTGAAAGCTGCAGGTGCTTTGCCGTCTCCCAGGGCAATAGCGAAGTTGTGAGGTGAGGTTGAGGAATGAGCTGGGAGCAGGTGTGGATAGTTCACACTACTGACCTGGATGAGATGTTTGTGAGTCAACTCTGCCTTTGGAGTCAGACAGCTTGGTTCAGCTATCAGATCCACTGACTTTGTAACTTTGAGCATTTATTTAACCTCAAGGTCTTCATCGTAAGAGGGCATTATAAAGATTAATAACAATTCACAAGAAACCTTTTGGCCCAAAGTAGGTGCCCAGTAAACGAGTGATGTTATTAAGAGCCCAGGTGCCGGTGGATAGTGACATTAGCAATATCTGGAAGGCAGCAGCATTAGTCAAATAAGTGATGTGTTCATTGTTATTTGAAGGGTACATAATGTTCTATTTGTTTGTTTAAAATGGATTTGTGAGGGATGGGTGTGAAGGATGGCTTGAGGCCAGGAGTTCGGGACTAGCCTGAGTAACATAGCGAGACCTCATCTCTACAAAAAATAATAATTAAAAAAAAGCTGGGTGTGGTGGCACCGCCTGTAGTCCTGATTACTCAAAAGGCTGAGGTGCTCGAGCCCAAGAGTTTGAGGCTGCAGTGAGCCGTGATCACACCGTTGCATTTCAGTCTGGGTGACAGAGTGAGCCCCTGTGTCAGAAAATGAGATTTGTGGGGATGGAAAACAGGGTGGAGCTGCGAGTTAGGTAATCAGAAGTTGTACCTCCAGATGCTGGCTGAACGAGGCAACAGAGCATCTGTGAGGAGGTTGGGCCTTTGCAGAGAGAGCCCGGGGCGGGACGCCAGAGGAATATTTGACACAGTCTGAGCGGCCGCTACACAGACACTTTCATCAGCAGTCATTCCTCATCTGTCTATAGGCGAGAATCAATAACAGAAGAAAAAGGTGACAAATCGTTCATTGCCCAGAGACTGGCTGTAAATCCGGTGCCTGTTATTTTCTTTCTAATCATTTTAACAAAACTTCTGTACGAGTCCTTTCCCTGCAACACAGAACCTCATTCCTGGACTTTGAAAGGCCTTTGGAAAGATCTGAAATTACCTTTTGTGTTATCCGAAGTTGTTATCTCGGGGGAGTTAAAGGTCTACTTTTCTCTGTTGTGCTTAAGTTAAATCAGCGTTCATAATGTCATAGTTTTATTTTTTACAATCTGTTTCATGATACTCATAAATTTTAGAGAAATCTGTCTGAAGGTTCTGCATACGCCTCTGTGTGTTTCTGGGGGGTATGTACTTTTATATGTCTTAGCTCTGACTTGCTGTTATACAGACTCACTCTTAATACCTCATCTCCCTCCCCTTTCTCTCCCCACAGAAACACAAACTCACTTATTTATGTATAGAGTCCTGAAAGTCAGAAAGGACATTTAAAACCATGTATTCCACCCAACTTACTTGGTAGCCAAGGAAACAGAAACCTAGGGAGAGGAGCTGATCCCCCTACCCCCTTGTAGGGAGCACCAGGACTAGGCCCTGAGTGTCCTGCTTCAGGTTCAGAGCTTGGGATGCAGAGCTTGTCCCCAGAGCAGGAGCTGCAGGGCCTGCTCTCCAAGCTGCCTGCACTTTCACAGATGGATGTCAGGTGCCTCCCAAGCTGGAATACGTGGAAATGGGTAAAAATAGTTGAACAAGTGAGTACAGTTGGCGAAAAGTAAAGTCTTTTTAGACAGCTTTGGAATGATTAGAGAAGGGACTTGGGGACCCCTCCAACAGTGGTCTGCATAGAAGATCTTTTGTAAACACTGATTTATTTTTCTGCTGAGGGGCCAGCCTCAGGCAGAATTGGGAAACAGGCAGCTTGATATGATGCAGTGATTTTCTAACCCTTTCCCCATGTCCCTTGTAAAACTATAGGACTCTTCCTTCAAATAGAAGCATAAGAGGAAGCCCAATATGTAAAACCGATCCAAGTGGTTGAAGCAGGGGTGGGAGGCCCAGGTTCTGCTCACTTGACTCTCACATTCTTTCCTTGCACTTCATCTTCCACCTCCACCATCCACTAATTACAGGGCTCCTCCGGAGGCCCAGCCCTTGTGCTAGGTTTGGAAACCACCATTGCCGTGAAAAGCCGGTGTTTTGGATTCAGGCAACCCTGTGTTAGTTACCATGGGCAAGCCCCTTCACCACTGAGCCTGACTTTCTTTTCTTGTCAATTGAGGATTAAGTCTCAAAGATTTTTGCATGTAAATCTTAATATATAACTGGGCCTTAGCAGATACTCTGTAAACATTGATTCCTATCTCTCTTTTCTTCTCCCTTCCCTTTTGCCCCGAGATGGCCTCTCCCTCTTCAGGAGCCCTGGGACCTAGCATTCTTCAGACGTGCTCAGCTCTGCAGGAAAACTATGAGTCACTTATATTCCAGTGCCAGGTCAGGTCAGCCTGTCTTGCCCAAGAGCATTTCCATTGGCAGTTCAGATTCTAGCAAAAAAAGCTCGATTCCTGCCTCTTGGATATTCAGTTAGTTGAGAACTGGCTCAAACAATTGACATTCAAGGGAACTGTATTGAGGGACCTTGTAATCATTCACTTATTAAGACCAGCAGTTGGCCTTCTATCTCCAGTTAAGTTGAGCACTGGTCTAGGCACTTATATAACAATATAGTATATATATTCCTTAAAATCCTCATATTCTGCATAATTGGATTAAAAAAACAAGCATGACTTATAGGAAAAGCAGGGTTATGAGCATATCCCCCAAAACCTATTTGACTTTGTAACCAGGACATTAACAAAAGCAAAAGAAACAAGAAAAGATAAAGAAATACCACTCTAAAAAGGACTTTACCTTTAAAAATGGTTGAAGATGGCTTGATGGATTGTAAGGAAAAGTTGTTGAATTTTGGAGACAAGGATACAATGAAGTAAGATCATAGGCAGCAGTACAAAAAGAAAAGCCACATGCTTTCTGAACCAAGAACCACATGTCCGTCTGAGCTGAGAACTCTGTGACTTGTTGTGTTCTGTGTTTGAGTACATTTTTTTTAAGCTGCTAGTTCTTGATTGTACAAAATATTAGCTTTCTAGGAAAATTGCATGTGAAAGCAATACAACTTTTAATTGTGCTGATGTCATTTTCCTATCTGCCGGTCCTGTACAAGCAGTTCATGTTACAGTGACATATTCTGTAGTAGGTCAGACTGTTTCTAGATATCAATGGCCTAAACGCCAGACACAGAACACAGGGGGATGCAGGTGAATAAGGCTCCGTTCCTGTCTTCAAAAAACTCGTGGTCTCGTGTGAGACATGAGAATGAGCTCAAATAGCTGTAGTACAAATGCTGTACGAAGGGGGACAGGAAATAATTTGTATGATTGTGGAGTAAGGTTAGGAGGCAAAAGCTTTTAGGTGGGTAGAACTGGCAGGATTTCAGCAGGCAAGGAGGGAGGGCACACAGAAGAGAACAAGTAGAGGCTTGGGGACTGGAAAACACTGGACATATTTGGGGGACTAGCATATTGTGGGGGATCCATTTGGGGGCTGGGGCCAATTCAGAACATAAGGGAGCAGTTAAGACAAGGACGAAAATGGAGATTGGCCTCAGAGTGGGGGAGGCCTTGGCTATGGAGATGGGGGCACCGTGGAAGGATTTTGAGCAGGTGACTGATGTGATCAGAGCCCATCTTTCAAGAAGCTCCTTCTGGCAGCCTATGCTGGGTGCGATGGTGGGAGCAGAGTGTAGTTCGGAGGTATTGCAGTTGTCACTGTGAGAGATGAGAGGACCCTGGCTGGACTGTTACAGTGACACACAGTGGCATGGGGTGTGCAGGGAGGGCACTACACCACAGACATTTTAGGGACAGAATCTGAAGTATTTGTTAACTGAATGATGGTGCAGGGCTCTGGTGGTACCTGTTTAATGATGACATATTTACTGTTTGCATTGATGCTAGCTGTCATCATTGAGTCCTGTAAAAATTATATTAAGCTAAAACTAACTGTAAAAATCAGTATATCTGTTTCTTTCCCTTCCTTTCTCTCTCACTTCTTTCTCTTCTTCCTTCCCTCCTTCCCTCTCTCCTACTAGGTTCTTTGTGGTAACTTTTCATTCAAAGTGTTTTCTGTCCCTTACAAAGCTGACAGAGTTGTCAAGAGGTTTCACCCACTCAACCCACATTACTTGACACACAGTTACTTGCATTACAAAGCACTAAATGAACTCTTGGTAATAAAGGGGTGACTCAAACACAGATCCTCCTCTCCAAAGTCACATCTATGCTGTTGAATGTTGAACCACATGACTACATTACTAAATAAAAACTAAAATTAAAAGAAAAACAGGGAGGGAGGTGATAGAATAGATAGAAAAAGTATTGGAATATTTATTTTTAAAAGTCACATGCCCAAATAACAGGGTAAAGACGAGTGTTATTTATTAACCTACAGAAGTGTGAACAGAATGTGATTTTAAAAATACAATTACATTTTCTCAGTATTGCAAAGTTCCAGAAACTCTACCTGGAGCTTTATGTAACTGTTTCAGTTGTCATAAGAACCTTATGAGAAAGATGATATTACCCCCCTTTTTTTTAAATGGGGAAACTGAAGTTTCAGAAAGTCAAGTAACTTATCCAGATGTCACACAGCTAATAAATCATGAAGCTAAGGTCCACATTCAAGCTTGCCTGTATCCTAAATTAATAATCTTTCTATTACGTCATCCACATCATCTCTTCTGGCATCCTTCTCTTCTGTCTTCCTTGTTCACCTCAAAGCTGTGAATCTTATCAACGACGGATGTGACATCCCATGACAGTAGAATTGCTGCAAACAGCATGTGGGCATTTGAAACTCACCAGCAAGAAGCACTGTGTTCTGACTCACTTTGAAAGCATACCAGTAAAATCAGGTATTAATTTTAAAAATTTATGTTCAACCTCAGGCCTTACTTTTTGGGTTGGAGCCAGTCCAACAACTAAAGAAAAATTAGGAAGGCATGACCTCTGGTGGAAAGACAGAAAACTTCATATGATTTTACTGGAGAGTTTCTCCTCAAACCACCTCTTTTTAGACTGGAATTAAGGAATTTTTCATCTGAAAGTTACCTCATAACAAGACTTGGGTCTGTGTACAGAATGTCATTTTTGTGACTATCTTAAAAATGGGATTTTTGCATCTCCCAATCGTAGTACACCTGAGTCCTTTAATAACCTTTTTCAAGTCGGCGGAACCATCTTTTAAAAAAAAAATTGTCCTCTCGTCTTTTTGCCACTTCACTATAAAACCCAAACTGGACTTTTGGAAGGGACACAATATAAATACAGCTGTCTGCATTTAATCTATCGTCTCTAAATTCAACTCTGGGACCATTGATAGCTTTGGAAATTGTATACCTCTATTCAAACTGTGATCTTTGGTTTTGAGAACTGAGCTGTAATTGTGCCCATCACTGCAGGTTTATTGCTTGGCTGCCAAGTCAGCTCCACACTTGATACTCACTGACCCATATATGTGCTCCCAAGCAAAGTGTGGTATGAGTGCCAACTGTCCTTAAGGATTCGGCTGGTGATGCAATCACTTTGTCTATGCTTGAGATTGAATAGAGGACAAAAATCAGTCCCTATCTGATGGGTAGAGGCCCTGAAAAAATAGCAGAAATCTAGCACAAATACATCATTTTCTTTCAAACTAAATGAATACCTGGGTGGTTGGAGATGAATGAATTCCCCAGTTGTGCGGAATGAGACCTGTCACATCCCTCCTGAATCTCAATTACTATCATGTTTCCAAAAGCCCGCTAAAGTTGTCTTTCCTGATTTGAAGAGTAGCCAATCTCAGCTCTTCAAGATCTTAGAGAATTACTGAGACAGTAAATTCCCTCCTCTAACTTGACAGCTTTGCCTTTCCTGATTTCATGCAGTTAAACTTTCTGCTTTGAAATTGAGAGAGAGGCAGTCTCAATTTTTAAAAGCATTTCAACATTGCTAGTTTTAAACACGTCTCCTTGGAGATTATGCTTCCATCCTTGAGGGGTGAGACATGGGAACCTGCATTTTTAACAAGCCTCTCGGTTTGAGACCCTCATATGAAGTAGACAGTTCCAGATTGAGAGTCAAGGACTTGGGTTCTATTTCTGGCACCTGTGCCAGGTTCAGTGCTGTGTCACCTTTGCTTTTTGGGCCTTAGCAACCTCATACGTACCATGGCAGTTGGAATAAATAACCTTGAAAGTCAGTTCTGGCTCCAGTGACCTCCAATTTATTCATTCTTTGTGTGGGGAACACATATATAACTGAAACTTCATTCTCTGGAGACCAAGACTTAGCGAATTTGTAACTTATTCAAACAACATCCTTTAATACTATGAAATTAAACAAACTCTTATTTCTCCCTTAGTAGCCATCATTTGGTTAATAATTTCTGGCTAGAATGTTTGAATGCCACACTGTTCATCCACTGACTTGCTCCATTTTTAGATGGTTGGGAGAAAGTAAATGAAAGAAGCCATCTCTCAAAATATGACTTTCCCATGTCAGCATTATGAGACTCATCTTTGACTTTGTCTAAGAATTTTTTTTTTTTTTTTTTTTTTTTTTTTTTTTTTTTTGAGATGGAGTCTCGCTCTGTCGCCCAGGCTGGAGTGCAGTGGCACAATCTCAGCTCACTGCAAGCTCCACCTCCTGGGTTCACACCATTCTCCTGCCTCAGCCTCCCGAGTAGCTAGGACTACAGGCGCCCGCCACCATGCCTGGGTAATTTTTTGTATTTTTTTTTAGTAGAGACGGGGTTTCACCGTGATAGCCAGGATGGTCTCAATCTCCTGACCTTGTGATCCGCCTGCCTTGGCCTCCCAAAGTGCTGGGATTACAGGCATGAGCCACCGCGCCCAGCCAAGGCTTTTTTTTATTGAGCAGGCATGGATTTAAAAACACTGCAGCTTTGCCCTCTTTTAAATGATCTACCCGTGCTTTTAAACTGCAAATTTCTACTTCTGCAGAGGCCTTTGGCTGGTTATTTTAAGTCTGATTTCTTTTGATCTGAACATTGTCAAGCTCAAACAATAAAGTATGTTTTTACCCAGATACTGAAAGCAATGATCAGGTAGGCAATTCTGTCTCAGTAGATTCAGCTCTTTTTTAGTCTGTTAGCCTGTCAGTATTTTTTTTTTTTTCATGTCTGTTGTCCTTGGAAAAACTCATTTGATCCCTTAGTCCTTTCTTAAATTACAGGGATGGGTGTAGCTGTACTAATCTGAACTTCTGGATGTATCGAACATTCCAGCTTTATACGATGGAAATACTTCTAAGACTTACTAATGTACTCATTATTTTTCGAAATAGTGTGTTTTTAGGATATTACTGATTTGTTATTTGAAAACTAGATTGAGGAAATTAGTATTTGAAATAACATTTACTTATTTAAATGAAGGCAAAAACAGTAGAAGCAGGAGGTCATTGTTAATAAGCCATGTGGAAAATTGATGAATAGCTATTAAGCCCTTGGTTATTGACACTTAAAGACAAGTTATTTTCCGGCAAGGATGTGTGTTTATTTTGCTGGCATAGGTAAGGAAAGAAGGGAATCTTATCAGTAACCCAGGCAGTCTGGCTATAACCATCATAGATTCCTCCCAATAGAGCACAGGTTACATTTTGAGCCCTTTCTCCCGCCTTGCAACAAATTGACAACTTGATGGGGAAAAAAATGGTCCCTCTGTCTTTCCTTCAAAAGAATTGTGTGTGCTCAGATTAGTTTCAGTCTGGTTTAGGCCAGAGAACTAGGTGGATACTTGGTATACTCGACTAGTTACTTAGGGCTGGGAGCCTCAGCCTCCACATCCCTACAATGAGAATTCTAGAGCTCTTCATCAAGTACTTATAGGGAACAAATGGGAAAATGATTGTGGCCATTCTCTGGAAACTGCAAAGCATCGTACAATATATAGATTGTTTATTTTGACTTGATTGAAGACAGGTTAAAAAATTTTCTTTTTATTAATCATCTGAGCTCCTAAAGTCTTCAATGTATTTAATCACTTGTAGTCGGAATGAAATAGTCTTGAAGGAAGAGTAGTGTCTCAGCCTCATAACATCAAAGACTGTTTCCTCTGACTTCTTTTTCTTTTATTCCTGGAACCTGAAGCTTTATTCATTAAAAAAAAAAAAAAAATTAGCTGCAGGAAGTGCAAGCAGACAACTCTGCCTTGCAAAGAGCTCCTGAATATGCATTGGGAACCCGTTGTCAGCCATGTTGCTTGCCAAGACAAAGCATCTTTCAGTCTTGGCTCAACCTAGATGATCCCTTCAGCTCCTAAATTATCAGGAGGATTTTCTCAGGGAAACTAAACAGAAAAGTTATAAGTCACTGGGTGGAACCTCAAAGTAAATAGGCCTGGGACTGATGCTTTTAATGTAGTCTTATCACATTTTAGCCCGTTGATCAGCTTGTTTCCCCAAAGATTTTATTCTAGGATTGTAAGACTTCCAAGACCAGCTAGAAACTCTTAGTAAATGAGTAGAGTGTGGATGCCATCTCCTGGCAGTTTTTGGGAATGGCTTAGTAAGGAATCCATTTATTTATAGGTTCTCCACTTACGCATCAAGGGAAAAAATACATGGTTTTAATCTTTAAATTAGGTATTAGATTTTGATCTTAGATCACACTATAGTTATATAGTAACTTTTCTCCTGCTTCCCTGATGAGGTTGTTGACTAAAAATTGGTGCTTTGGAGAATGTCCTAGAGCTAAATTATCCTCAAAGAACAAGAGGAGACGTGTCTGTGTAGTTACAGTATAGTTCATTAACAAGCCCCTAGCTTCTCCTTCATCTCTTCTGAGCATGTGATGTGATTCCCTTGCTTGCAGGTATAGAGGATCTGGAGTCTTTCATCATGTCTCACAATGACAGTGTTGTCAGTCTAAGTATATCACCTGACAGTTTCATCCACTATAAAGATAGAGTTTATTTCAGAAAACTCTGTCATTAGGCTACACCATCTATTTACTGATACAGCATACTCTGCTGAACTTCTCTTATGTTAGGGTGGGAGATACACAAGTCATCAGAGGACACTGACAGGTAAACACATAATTGATAATTAGTGTAAACACTACACTAAAAAAAGTACAGGCCGGGCATGGTGGCTCACGCCTATAATCCCAGCAGCTTGGGAGGCCAAAGTGGGCGGATCATTTGAGGTCAGGAGTTTGAGACCAGCCTGACCAACATGGTGAAACCTTGTCTTTACTAAAAATACAAAAATTAGCTGGGCGTGGTGGCGCACATCTGTAGTCCCAGCTACTCGAGAGGCTGAGGCAGGAGAATTGCTTGAACCTGGGAGGCAGAGGTTGCAGTGAGCCAAGATCGTACCACTGCACTCCAGCCTGGGCAACAGAGTGAGACTCCATCTCCAAAAAAAATAAAAAAGCAAAAAAAAAACAAAACACGCACACACACAAAATAAAGTATGGACAAAGGTGATTGAATGAAGAAACTAAACATATCATTTAGAATTATTTCTGTACAATTTAGAGGAATAGAGACAGAATAATCCTCAATAGAGGCTGAAAGAGAAACTTTGTTTTGGTCTTTAAATTTGGCTTGAGGCTTTTATGTATAAGTAAGGTCTGTTTGAACAAATCTCCACTCTGAAGGTTGGTTCCTGGAGTGAGTTCTTTTTTTTAATCCACCCTCCCCAACCTTAATCCCCATTGTTCTCTTTGGAATTTAAGGAAGAAATGCCTGTATCTGAAGAATATATGGATTTTCACCTCTCCAAAGCTTTCCAGAGGTCTTAAAATGTCCCTTGGGAAGTGAGGAGAATTGAGATAACAACAAAGCAAGAAATAATCGGGAAGATGCTAGCTGTAAACGCACAGAAAAGCAAGCTTGCTGATCTGCGAAGGCTAATGAACTCTTTTTGAGAATTGTTCTCAGATCTAGTTTTATAAGACGTATAATGGATCTATAACATTGTGGGAAAGAGCAAGTAATCCCTTACCATTAGCTTAGGCTTCCAGGCTCCTCATGGCCAGTTGTCCATATGAAATGTAATGTCATCAAGAATTATAACAGACATGAGTCTGTCTGTGCCTGCTTTACACCCCCCACCCACCACAGTTCCAGAAACAAGAATTACTTTGCTGTGGTAGTTCACTTGGGAGGTGACACAAAGAAACAGGAGTGAAGGAATACAGCAATTGAGACAGAAGGGAGACAAGCCAATAAAGATTCTGTCTGTTAATAAGCTTTGAGTGGGTTCATCTGAGAGGTTGTATAGAACCCAAGGTAGAATCGCCCACAGAGTCTGGGGAAGCTAGGGCATTTATCTACTGATTCTGCCCCACTGGTTGACAGTTGCCCCAATGGTGTCAGTTCTCTTGCATTAACTCCCCTACACTTCCTGGCAGTGGCTGGAGAGAGAATGCCCTTAGGCAAAGGGGCAGAGTCACTGGCACTTGAGGAGAAGGGCTGGGAACATCTGGGGGACTGCCTGTCACAGCTGCAAGTGAACCCAGGGATGGGCTGGGGACACAGGGCAGGATATCAGCAAAGTCACATGCATGTGTGCATGCGCACGCACACACACACACACACACACAAGCTTACTCATATATTAGGAAAAATGTAAATTCAAGTGAGGTCTGTAATAATAATAAGGAACTATTATGAATTTTGTTTAGATATGAGAATGGTGGTTATACTTAAAAAGTCTTTAGACAAATGTCTTTGTCTAATTGAGAAAGTGGTGTTTATGGGTAAAATGATAGGTTGTCTGGGATTTACCTTAACATATCATGCCAAAAAAATGGGATAAATGAAATAAGAATGGCAAACATAATTGTTGAAGTTAGGTGATGGATACATGGGAATTCATTATACTATTATATCTACTATTGTATATGTTTGAAAATTTCTAAAGTAAACAGTAAAATAAGTTAATAAACTTGTCTAAAGTAAGACAGGGTCTTGTTTGACTAGCCAGTGATAGTTTGTAAGTCCTTTAGAGGAGGCTTCTTTATATAAATTGGGATCATTTTTAAGCTAATTTAGCAAATTCAAATGTGTAATGTAGATCACCGATTCAGGGTCTCTTTTACATGGGTAGTGACACCTTTTTTTAGGGTGCTGGTCACAAGGAGCATTATCTCTTATCACAGTTTGATGGATACCAGTTTTTGTTTTTAGAGAAGACACAGAATTCTTTCTTTCTCCATGTCCCAGTGTACCTGATAAGAGTTTTGTACAAAGACAAAATGTGACTGTAATAGATACTGCCGTGTCTGTAACGGGAAAGGACTTTCTTGCTTTAGAGTTCAATAAGAGTTTCTGACCTTGTGGTTAGTATGTTTTTGGCAGTCATATTCCTGGCTACCTCCACCTGCCTTCTCAACCTAGTAGTATAAACTTAGGGGGTATGACCTTCAAATTAAGGCTCTGATGTTGGGTTAAAATAACAAATTAGACTACGCATCTGAATATGTGGGAATATTTTCAGAGTTTGTTCTGGGAGCCTGAAAGAATTTCAAGGATGCTGTTGTGATTAAAACACTTGTGGAATGTTCTTTGAAAGTTGTCCAAGAGCTAAGTGTGCAACACATACGCACATGCACACGTGTGCACGCATATAGCTGTGTGTCTCAGCACTAAGTATCTTTTTATAATGTCATTTATAATCGTCTCTTTCCTATGATCCTTGACCCATTTGCTCATATACTTTATTCCCCAGAGATGACTAAAGTCAGTTTTTAATCTGCTCTAGAAATCTGTTTACTCCAAAGTCATTTTCGGATGGAGAAATAAATTTCTACTTACTGTTTCCTATACTGTTTATGTGGCAGTTCTAAAGGCCCAAGGTATTACATTGTTTATTCTCTCCTAGGAAAGCCCATTTAATGCAGGAAAGCAGCATAGGATCAATCTGAATTTGCATCCCAGGTCAGCTATCATGGCCATAAACAATTTATTTGGCTGCTATTTTTCTTTATTTCCTTATCTGTAAAATGGGGACACTAGGCTGGGCATGGTGGCTCACGCCTGTAATCCCAGCACTTTGGGAGGCCTAGGCAGGCGGATCACGAGGTCAAAAGATCCAGACCATTCTGGCCAATATGGTGAAACCCCATCTCTACTAAAAATACAAAAATTAGCCAGACGTGATGGTGCGCGCCTGTAGTCCCAGCTACTTGGGAGGCTGAGATAGGAGAATCGCTTGAACCAGGGAGATGGAGGTTGCAGTGAGCCGAGATTGCGCCACTGCACTCCAGCCTGGGGACAGAGCGAGACTCCATCTCAAAAAAAAAAAGTTGTCGGGGACACTATTGCCCACTTGAAAGGGCCAAGAAGATTGAACGAGATGACACAGGTAAAGCATTCGGCCTGTGCCGTAGCGCATGGTAGTGGCATGGATGTTTGTGCCCTTCTCAGAGTCCTTGTCGTGGGATGTATGTACTTCAAACGTGTACTATCAATTCAGCTCTTCTTTTGCTGTTATGTGTGTCATTGCTTGTGCTAGTTACCTCTTTGTAAAATTGGTGAAGTCGGCTGGAGGATGTCATGGCAGCGGGGCTGCAGGTTACAAATGACATAGAGTAGGCCAGATGAGAAGGAAGGGCAGCATCCACCCTTTGGGCATGATGCTCAGATTATGGTCTTCTTACAGCCACTGCAACTGGGCCCACACTGGATGGTCATAGGTGGCTGTAGAAGTCTACGTTATAGTTGTCTGTCTTAAGTAGTAGGTTCTTGGGATGGGCAGCCACCTCGGAAGACATCTATACTGAGACTCCATCCCTGCTGAAGATTCTGATTGAGCCTCTCTTGGGATAGGAAAGGTACTGCCTCCACAGGCAGCATTGCTAGAAAATTCTGCTGGATGGATGAGTTTACAACATTACACTGAAAACTTCTCTCTATATATTCTACTTAGTGAAACCATATAGGCAAATTCCATTTCTTCTTTACTAGCACAGCTTATCAGATATTTGAAGATGGCTCTCATAGCCTTTTTGAATTTTCCATTTTTCAGGCTAAATAATTTTCACTCCTCCTCTTCCTCTTCTGCATTTTGGCTAGGACCTTATTCATTTCATTCAGTGCTATTATCTCAATTTCTAATCATATGTTGATTCGTGTGTGATTATCTGATTAGTGTGGGAGCTGTTCATGCAGCATATCACAGATTCCCCATTCTCCCAGCATGTGGTAGAATCGTGCTTTCTTTCATGGGTGTGGATGGGACCATGTGACTAGTTTTGACCAATGATTTGTGTATGAAAATGATGTATGTCATTTGCATGCCAGAGCATTTAACTGCCAAAAAGAGAACTCCCAGAGCCTTCTATTCCTCCAGCAGAGTGACTGTGAAGTTCTTTCTAGACATGGCTTGCTCTACCCATCTGGGTCCTCAATTAAGGAAAGAAGCACCCCCAATCCCTCCCGCCCCACTCACCCTTGATGGCCATCTAGTGTGAATGAAAAATAAAACTTGGTTGTTTTGAGTCACTGAGATATTAGCTTTGTTACTCAGCATAACTTCACCTGCCCTGATTGGTAGAATTAACATTTGGCTTTCTCACCAAATAATCAGCATTGTGCAGTGGGGGTGGTGTATGTTTCTCTTCACCTTTGTCTCTTCAGTGTCTAGCACAGTACTGGCTCATAGGAGATGCTCATACTTACTGTGTGAATAAGTAAAATCTGAGTTTTGAATCCTATCTTTATCCTTGTTGCAATTTCTTAGACTTGGCCTACTTCATTATTTTTCTTCCAAAATGTAGACTTCCCCCCTTCTCCTCCCCAATTAAACACAGCTTTCCAGTTTCGGAGTAATTAAGTAGTTCGGAGTAATTAAGTAGTTGACATACACATCTCAGTGTGAGAAAGGAGTGGAAACTGGACCCAGCTGGGTCCTGGGCAAAGGGTCAGTGATGGGGTCCAGTTGACTTCATTCAGAGCATCTCCATCACAAGCTTATGGGTTCTTGTGAAGATCAGGAGAGCATCCATGTGGTCATCCCTGATATATTTCTGTATCCTTGTGTAGCTGTTTGACACCACTACTCTTGCTTTTCACTTTTTTTTTTTTTTTTTTGGCCTTTCAAGAATGAGCCTTCTGAAGTGAACATTCTTATAAATTGTCAGTCTGTAACTTTGTACCCTATTGTGACTTTGGGAAGCTGCTAGGTAGGGCTAATAAGACTCTCTATTGGGTCTTGCCAGTAAGTTCTGAATGGCAAAAACCATGAGTTCTTAAACTATCCTAAGTACTGAAAAGAAAGGTCAGGACTTATTTGATGGGAAAAAATATATTGATAATATATCAATATGTGTATGCATGTGCCAACAAACCCTGTTTACTGATTACCAACTAAGCACAAAACTACACACTAAGAAACGTGTTGTGCATTTTCTGATTTTATTCCCGTGGCCACCCAACAAACTTGCACCAGTTGTTATTCTACAATTTCGTTTAGGGAAACCAAGGCCCACAGTGGTTGATGTTCATAAATGAATTGGACTGGAATCCAGGTCTAACTCATGTTCATTCTGTTTAAAATAGCTTAGTAGACTTTGACAAAGCCCACCAATTTTTAAGACCTTCAGTTTTAATTTTTAAGAAAGAAAATAATGGAAGATTAGAGAGGCATTTTTTTCTTCCCGTCTTTTAGATTATTAGAAAACACTTTTATGCACGTATGCTGACAGGCTTTCATATTATATTGTGCAGCAAATTCCATAATCCTAGGTTATGGTTAATGAGGTATTCAGGTTGATTGAAACAAATGGTATACACAAAAAGCAGGTGCCTTCTAATCTAAAGTCTATACTAGCAATGCAGCAAAAGAATCTTGAACACAAGGAGGTTATAGATGTCGCCTAAGATAGGATCTTTCATTTGTGACGACTTTTCATGAGTTACTATGCCAGATGCTTCACGGTTGACCCTTGAACAACACAGGTTTGAGCTGCACAGGTCCACTTATAGGTGGCTGTTTTTCAGTCAAATGCAGATTGAAAATATACTATTTGCAGGATATGAAACCCACTTATACAGAGGACCAACTTCTTGTATAAGTGGATTCCACAAGGTCAGCTATGGAACTTGAGTATGGACACATTTCAGCATATGTAGGAGCTCCTGGGACCAAGGGACGATTGTATATTGTTGTCTTGTTTAGGAGGAAAGATACACCATGAACACAGCCCACAATGACAGTAGGTGTCGAAGGTGCTAACTCAGTTCAGGTCAAGACCCTCCACTAGGATGTACAGGTTGTTCATTCCATGGGGTTCCTGGGTGAGAGGACAAGAAAGAGCTGGAATCCAGCCTGCCCTCTGCCTGCCACCCTGTGTGTCGTGCCACACGATGGCATCCACTCAGAGGAAGCAGCCTTGACTAGCAGCAGTCTTGGTACAGCCAGGGGAGAGAATACTTCATTCATTTCCCTTCATCTAACATGTTTTGTGTGCCTTGCATGTGCTAGAGGCTTTAAATAGATTATCTTGTTTAATTAAATCTTTAAAATAACTCCGTGGAATCTGTGTTATTTGCTCTTCCAGTTTTATGTGTGGTAGGAAAAGGGACGGACATATGGGGAAAATGAGCTAAATACGATGCGCTTAGACACTTCATAGCAATCCTGTAAGGGTGGGTTTTTATACGCATTTACTTACTTTTCATCAGTTTGTTTGTTTTTTAATAGATAAGGAATTGGAAGCTCAGAGAGGTTAAGTAATTTGTCAGCCTCACTTAAATAGTAAATGAGAAGCCCAGGATCCAAGCCCAAGCCTGTCTTGAGTCCAGTGTTCTTGCATACATATCAGTGTCAAAATGGGGAAGTATTAAGAAAGACTCCTTTGGAGAGACATCTTTTGAATCAGCCCTATTACTATATATATATTCTAGTCAATAGGGCATTGCCATTACCATACGTGAATTAATCAGTTTTCTAAAGAAAATTATATGCAGTTGTCTCAAATTATGCAAAATAAAGCAGACTCTTTGACATATAAAACATATTATCATAATTGTGAGTACTAATAACTCAGAATATTATTGAAAAACTGGAAAGCTCCGTTTTTGTCTTCTGTATTTCCAGGGTCTTACAGTCTATTTGGGAATACTAATGGCCCTATCAAGGCAGACCAGGCCCATTCTTCTTTATGATAAATGTGGATGGTCAGGCATGTTCTGCCAGTTGTCCCAGGTCCCACTAAAGATTTTACCAATAAAAATGCAAAACTGGCACATTGCCCTGAGACCTCTGCTACTTCCCTCTTAAGCCATTGTGCATTGTCGTGGGGAAATCAGGACGTATGTGCCATTCTGGTCTTTGCGCAAATGTTGGAATGCACCAATGCTGGTAATCTGTCACTCAGGCTGTATGAACCCAAATGAGTGATTTCTCCTCTTGGAACCAATTTTTTCTCCAGATAGATGATTTCTGGGCATGAACAAGGAAAGGCCTAAAATCTTTTCCAACTGGAGTCATTAAGAATTTCATGGATTAGTGAGTTTCTTAGAAAAAGGTAGCCATGCCCACATCTCAGATGTTTCTCAGAATGTCAAGTAAGCTTGACAAAAATACTTCCGCCCTGGAAACATGAACCATAATATTTTTATAGGAAGGTTTTATATTGTTTATTGTCAACCAAGGAGACTTACCCTGGGGGATGCATCAGAATGAAAGAAGGACTTTGTCAACATCATCCCACCGTGTTCCCTTCCTGCCATTAAAACCCACTGCCGGAATAAGGCACTGTTTGTTACTGGTATATGCTACATGAGTTGGAGCCAAAAAAGGAAACTCTTTTATATGAAACAATGAATATTACTGAGATATTCAGGCATATATATATATATAGTCAAAGGTATATAAAAAGATTAAATTTATCTAATTTTGTAACTTTAAGACATAAAAATTTTACTTCTTTTATAAACCTTCCTCCCTTCAACGTATGTAAGTGTGTGTGTGTGTGTGTGTTTTAAAGAAATCTATACAAGTACTATTTTGACTTATCTACTTAGTATTTCTTGAACTCTATTTGAGTTTTCACAGACTTACTGGGGTGGGGTTGTAAAGACAACAAGAAATGATACTTAGTTTTTGTGCTCTAGTATTAGCAATCTGGCTTTATATGTTTGCATGATGAAGGTTTGCAGTTTCAATTTAGTGGAATATGATATAGTTTTATTCACTAGAACATAAAGAAGTCAGGGACAGAGTTCTATTTTTCACTTGATATTCTAAAGATAATCAGCAAATAACTGAAAGCATGACATGAAACACATTCCTTAAACTTAGGACCTGAGTATCTATATAAAAGGGTACTATTAAGATATTCTTAAGTAAAAACTCTGAAATATATCAAAACCAAGAAATGGAGAATTACAGGAAAGGAGGTCGGGTGGCAGTTTTACTTAAGAACAAGCATATGCCAGTGCCTCCATGAAAAGAAGAGACCCACCCAAGGGAATAGCTGTCCTCTATCCTTCCTTTTTTGTTTTGCTGCTAACAAGCTCAGTGGTGTATGTGCATCTTCCTTCTGTTCCCACTCGTAGCTTTGGATAATCTAACAGCTAAACAGCCAGAGTCACTAGATCTTATCCTCCAGTAATTACACAAAAAACCTCGGATCATTGCAGAGATGGCACTTGTTGGAACTGATCCCTACAGCCAAAGCGTACAGTTGAAAATTTTCCCTCCTCTGTCTTTTTCCCTTCCAGCCCTGTGTTTTGGTTGCATGGCAACCCATCTGCCATGATAGCTGATGTCAGCTCATTTTCACTTAAACTTAGCCCAGGAAAGTTTTCAAGGAAGACATTTGGGCTTGTATAACGCTGAGGAAGGCTCGAGTTGTGTTACCATATCGTTTGTAAAATTGCAGACTAATGGGCTCAGGGAGGCTAAATGGAAATGTGGATGTAAGAAGGGATTAGCTTCTGGAACAGTGTGGCCCTAGGGGCTTTGTTTCTTATAGGGGCTTAGTAAATGTGTGTCTGCAATACTCTTTCTGCTGCTAAAGGGCTTTCTTCATTTTAAAAGGAATAAGAAGTGTTCAAAATTACCCTATCTCCTGAATATTAGAATTTAGCCAAATACTTGATGTTGACTCCTTTGAATAAAGGGTCAACATTTTACGAGATGCATAAGCATCAGTTGGAAGGAAAGAGAACCTTTTATCACTGGCAGGAATTTTCTAGTGTATATATTGACAAGTGAAAACAGGTTAAAACTTCTTAAATCCAGCAGAGGGCAGAAGGGAGTTTTAGCTATGGCTTACCCAAGACTCTCCAAACAAAATTGTGACAATCCAAGGCAAAATTCAGTGGCACTTCTGTAGACAAATTATCTCTAGGTTTTTAATGCACCAGTTACCCTGATTATATAGACAAGTCTTAGCTGGTGGGCTCAAAGCCAGTTTTCTTCTGTCCAGGACAAAAGGATGTACAGGATTTTGAGTTAGTTATGCCGAAGAGGAGACAACAGTGTGGTACTCAAATAACAATATCACTTTAATAGATTTAGATCTTATTTACTAAACACAACACAGCATTTCACAGTATTTCTCATGTATATTTATGGTATTCTGAATGCTAGAATGAAAGGATGTTTGAAATAATGAAGAGTAAACGATTTCATTATCAAATATATCTCACTGAAACTGACTGTTAGACATGTGAGTTCATAAAATAATGAAAATGATTTTCACAACCTAATCTGGAATCTGAGAAATCAGTTTTATCCTTTAAAGCAATAACCAAAACGTGGGGTGGTAGTATTTCTTTACATGGCAAAGATGAGGTTAATATTAAAACATAATGACATTTGAGAAATGGATCTTTGTCTTGGCGTTCATAAGAACTTTCAATCCGGATTAAGTGTGGCTTTAAAAAAAAAACACTTTAAAAAGGAAAAACATATTTTCCATGCTGAAGATGGTTTTTGTTTGGGTAGTAGGGAGTATTTTCTGTTTTGCTTGGATAGTATTTAGTGTAGTATGTTGGGTTTCTCGAATGCAGCCTCTGAAATGGAGTTAGGATGTTTATGAAGCAGCACCCTTGGGATCTACACCTGTTGAAGTGGGGAAGGAAGCAGATTCAAATAGGAGAAGCTGAGCTTCCCTGCAGGCGCATCATTTGCCACAGCCAACCCCACTGGGAACTCAGAGTTTGAGTGGCCCTTCAGAGTATCCCAAGCTGGGACACTCCCACACCGATCAGTTATTGGATGTGCACCTGCAACCCCCATCCCAGCCACAGGACCTGACCTGGCTAAGACAGCCTTTTGCAGCTGAGACAAGCCTTAAGGGATAGCATTTAAGCAGCTGAGATAAGTTCTTTATTGAAGAGGGACCTGGATGCCATATCACAGTGCAGATAGTGTGAGAAACAGCCAAGAAGTCAGATTTGCTGGATGTTCTTTCTGATGAATTGTTGACACTGTAATGTTGGCTAACTTACAGTTTTAAAAAGAAAATGATAACTTGCCATATTTCTGTGTGTAAAGAATTGTACTAAATAAAAGACTTTTTCATGGTTAATGTGGTTTGGAAAATAGGATTTTAAAGAGCATATTTTAATAAATTAGCGTTAAATTTTAAAGTATAATTGTCTTAGTTCGTTCAGGCTGTTATGTCAAAGTACCTAGACTGAGAAGCTTATAAACAGCAGGGATTTATTTCTCACCATTCTGGATGTCAAGAAAGCCAAGATCAAGGTGCCTGCAGATTCATTGTCTGGTGAGGGACAGCTTCCTGGTTCACAGATGGCTGTCTTCTCGCTGTGTCCTCACATGGCAGAAGGGGTGAGGAAGCGCTCTGATGTTTCTTTTATAAGAGTACCAATCCCACTCAGGGCTCCACCCTCACGTCTGATCACCTACCAGAGGCCCCAGCTCCTAATACTATCACATTGAAAGTTGGGATTTCAACATGTGAGTGGGTCACAAACATTTAGAGTATAACAATAATAGTAACAAAACACGTGCATATGGTTTATTTGATTTGGGATTGTCCTATGAAGAGCAAACTGTGAATTATAATGAATAATGGAATATTCTAATAGATTGTGGTAGGTCTTTATGATCTTTGGGGAAACACTGTTAAATAAATCACAGGATGATGCTGATTGTCAGATAATCAAGCGTAAGCAAGTATATAATGAAGGAGGGAAAATGTATATGTTGTTTATGGAACAGTCATTTAAGTCTAGCCTTTATTTATGTTAATTCCATCTATTAATGCTATCCACCTATTCATGCATTTGTTCCTTTATCATTTAGTCATAGCTCCAGTTATGTTCCTACTGCATGCACGGAGTCTTCTGTGCCTGCTTAATATATGACACATGGTTCTCAAAAGGACTCACAATCTCATCAATAATCACATTTGTTAATATCACCACCAATTTAATCAGAAACGTATACAATTCGGGAAGATGTCACGCTCATGGTGCGGAGTTTTCTAAATTTAATTTTCTCTTAGAAGTTTCAGTTTTATCATTGGCAATAAATATTGTCAGTAGTTTCCTTGAAGCCAGGCTCATTTTGTTCATTTTTGAAGAAAATGTCTGCCAAATACCCAAATCTAAATAGCCATAGTTTTCCGTTGTTCTTTAAAGTAAAAATGGTGTTCCATGAACAAAGAAGCTAGTTCAGCTCACAACTCAGTTACGTGAGCGCTTTTCCTGAAGGAAGATTTCCTATTTCAGTATGAGGAAGACAGGTTTTATGGTTATTTCCATTTCATCACACAGACTATTAGGAAGATAGTCTTTCTAATGGCTCAGAGGTTGAGATTCAATAAAATAACTTATTTTTCTTCTCCATCAAGGATTTTCTTAAGTAAAACTGGATTTTTTTTTAAAAATTGCTAATGCATGTCAGTGGTAAAGAACCTACTGACTGCCAGTACAGTTTGGCATCAATGTCTTGGCTGCCGCTAAGGCACTGGCAATTTTATCCTGCCTTGTTTTTGTGCCATTAGTACAATGGCAACACAGTAAAAAAGTCAAACAAGACTGGGCATGGTGGCGCATGCCTGTAATCCCAGCACTTGGGGAAGCTGAGGTAGGAGAATTGCTTGAGGCCAGGAATTTGAGACCAGCCTGGGCAACATAGCAAGACCCTGTCTCTTAAAAAAAAAAGTCAAACAATGTGTTAGTATTATTATAAAGAGAGTTATGAACTCATTACCCCTGAAAGTGTCTCCAGCCCACACTGAGAACCGCTGGTGCAACGAAGAGTGTAAGTGCAAAGAGCATGGAGAAAGAAAACCGCTTAGGCAAGAGATAAAAAAGGCCGAACTTCCTATGATGGCAGGAGAGATGGAGAACAGGGAAGGAAGTGAGAAACCCTGGCAGAGGTTCCATGGAAAAGATTTGGCAGTAGAAGGGCAGCAAAGAGTTGAAATGTACTGAGGTTTTCAGTCTGCATAACTGAGTGGATGGCAATTCCATTAACTGAGATGATGACTGGGGGAAGAGGGGCCCTGTTTTATTATTGAAAATGATACTGCTTTTCACTGAGAGAGAAAAATCTATCATAATTCTTGCATTTGGAAAAGGGTGGATTCTAGCACTAGTGAGAAAGTACTGTTGGCCAGGTCTGTGCAGCAGCCTGAGATTTGATTTAGTACTGATAATGAATTTTGGTTCTTGGAACATCAGAGCATTCTGTTGCATGCATGAGACTCTTATGTCTGTGTTTCCTATAATAGTGTTGTTTTCTTCTTCTTTATTTCTAGGAATGGTGCAAAAGCTGGACCAAAAGCTTCCAGTGGCTAATGAATACCTGTTGCTCTCTGGAGGTGTCCGGGAAGGCGTGGTGGACCTGGACTTAGATGAGCTTAATGTCTATGCCCGGGGGACTGACTATGATATGGACTTTACCCTCTTGGTGCCAGCCCTCAAGCTGCATGACCGTAACCAGCCTGTGACACTCGACATGCGCCACTCAGCCTTGTGCCACTCTTGGCTGAGCCTGCGGCTCTTTGACGAGGGGACAATCAGTAAATGGAAAGACTGCTGCACCATTGTGGATCACATCAATGGTGCCACCAACTACTTCTTCTCACCTACCAAAGTGGCTGACTGGTTCTATGACTCTATCAGCATTGTCCTATCAGAAATACAGAAGAAACCCCAGCGAGGGATGCCAAAGGTGGAAAAGGTGGAAAAAAACGGGACCATCATCTCCATCATTCTGGGTGTAGGGAGTAGTCGCATGTTGTACGATATTGTCCCTGTGGTATCTTTCAAAGGTTGGCCTGCAGTGGCCCAGAGCTGGCTCATGGAGAACCACTTTTGGGATGGGAAGATTACTGAGGAAGAGGTCATCAGTGGGTTTTACTTGGTGCCTGCTTGCTCCTACAAGGGTAAGAAGGACAATGAATGGCGGCTGTCCTTTGCCAGGAGCGAGGTGCAGTTGAAGAAGTGCATCTCCAGCAGCCTCATGCAGGCCTATCAGGCCTGCAAAGCCATCATCATTAAACTGCTGTCCCGGCCCAAGGCTATTAGCCCCTATCACCTGCGGAGCATGATGCTCTGGGCCTGCGACAGACTTCCTGCCAATTACTTGGCTCAAGAAGACTATGCAGCCCACTTTTTGCTGGGCCTCATCGATGACCTGCAACACTGTCTGGTCAACAAGATGTGCCCCAATTATTTCATCCCTCAGTGCAACATGCTGGAACACCTGTCTGAGGAGACAGTCATGCTTCACGCCCGGAAGCTGTCCTCTGTGCGCTCAGACCCGGCAGAGCACTTGCGCACCGCCATTGAGCATGTCAAGGCAGCCAACCGGCTGACACTGGAGCTCCAGAGGCGAGGTAGCACCACCAGCATCCCCTCCCCACAGTCCGACGGAGGGGACCCCAACCAGCCTGATGACCGTTTGGCAAAAAAACTGCAGCAGCTAGTGACTGAGAACCCGGGAAAGTCAATCTCTGTCTTTATCAATCCTGACGATGTCACAAGGCCCCATTTCAGAATTGATGACAAATTTTTCTGAGTGTTAGCTGACTTTTTTTTTTTCCTGATTCTTAAACTCTGATAATGCGTCGTGTGGTTTGTGATGCTATCTTTCTGTTTTTTACATATCCAGCCTAGATTGGATTTGTTAAGAACAAATTTTAAGTTTCCTGGTTCTGCAGGATGGTGCAGACTCTGAAACAGTATATTACTATTTCATATTCTGCCTCTGATTTC
Organism: Pongo abelii; assembly: GCF_028885655.2. Taxonomy (NCBI): domain Eukaryota; kingdom Metazoa; phylum Chordata; class Mammalia; order Primates; family Hominidae; genus Pongo; species Pongo abelii. The sequence goes on along the minus strand of NC_085928.1, from coordinate 202,820,663 downwards.
GTTGTTTACTTTTTGTAGTTATTGTCATGCTCTTTAGTTTGTTGGATTTTTTTTTTCTTTTTAAGGAGATCTTGAGCCATAGATGAAAATGCCCATGAATCCTCTTGCTTTTTTCTGTTTTATACTTGGTGCAAATTTGTTCATGGGTATGGGGAAACAAATATCTTTCTGATGCTTAACGATTCTATCGTATTATTTTTATTATTTTGTTTTTGTCTTTTTTCTTATGAGCTTTCACCACTACTGATATTTGAGAATCATATGAACCTGGGAACTACCTGGCATGTTAGCTGGATTTATTTATTTTGACCAGTGACCAGAGTAGTTTCCCCCCTTTTCCACCAAACAATGTAAACTTTGAAAGTGATGATACTACAAATTGTGTTTTGGAGCAACTTCATTGAATGTAATTGTCCTCAAATCAGAGAACACTGGGTGGTTTGAAGGGTGTGTTTGACAGTTTTCCAAACACAATTAAGGTTTCCAAATGTTAGTTTTAGCATATGTAATTATTTGAAGCCTTATTTAAATCCTATTAAAAAACATACCATTATAATTATTATTTGCACTAATCTTTGCCATTGTCAGAATTGCAAAGTGTGTTTCAATATAAATTAACAACCACTCTTGAAATTCTATCATTTTTTCATTTTGCCCATTTCTCTCGATCAGTGGAATGATTCTTTGCATTTGCTTAGTTCTCTTTCAATTGTGGGGTCCTGTTTTGCCCTCTTTGATATTCCTGGTTCCTGTCTTACTGAGAGAAGTTGTTAAAGCTTTATACATGTTGACTCCATCTAAAGCTGGGGCAAATATACACTTGATAAAGTAGGTGTGTCTTTGTATTTATTTTTTTGGGGGTCACAGAGGTAAGCTTCTTTGTAAAGTCTCTACTCTTCCTGAGAGTTTTGAGGAAAACTGGCAGGAAGAACTTATAATCCCCAAATAGAAGATACCACGTCTGTTCAAAAGCAGGTATTGCTATAGAGCAGGATCCAGGAAATATCTGTGGGTGGCAGCCTTGGTATAGAGGTGTCCTGTCTTCATGAATGAAGTTACTTGCCTGATTTAGGTGCTGGAAGGTATTGGCTCCCTGTTTTGGTGTGGACTCATGGCAAGCTGGTGTTTAAGAGGTCAGGAGGCCTGCTGATCTTTCAAAGGACACCCATGATGTCTGCTCATGGAAAGGTCAAGTAACGTGTTCATTTTGGTCTTGAATGTCCAAACTCATGGGTTGGATTTTGGCCAATTGAAATCAGACATATGCGATCTTGGGTTTTTGCATGGAAATTAATGTAATGCTTATAAATGAAAATGAAAACATTCAACCATCTAAGTCAAACACAAAAATAATAATAAAAAAAGAAACATACTGGCCTTGAAATTTTGTTGTTAGTTTGTAATCTGGGAATTATTTTCTTATTAGTATTATATTAGTATATTTTCTTATTAGTATACTAACAGCAATTTTCAATAAATACAGCCATGGGCTTGCTAGTGTCTTTCAGACCAGTTGTCCATACAGTGAACATCCAACATTCAGTCTTCCTCTTTCCCCAGTTTTACTACTAGTATCTATCCTCCACATCATTCTTGCCCTTCTCAGGAAATGATTTCATCCCTAGCACTGAAAACACGTCATAATTGGAAAAGCCGATATGCACAAACCATTTCCCTGGCCACAACATTAACAAGGGACACAGGATGTAAGCTGCTCCAGTCAGGGACATGCTCAGCATTCCAAATTGGAATGCCGAGACAGAAACATACGCTCTCCCTGGATATGGAGGAGAAAGCATTTGGATTCTTTTGCTACTAACAACTATCATGCAGTCTTTATTTACTTATGTATTTATTTATTTTTAATATACTTTAAGTTCTGGGTTACATGTGCAGAACGTGCAGTTTTGTTACATAAGTATATACGTGCCCTGGGTGGTTTGCTGCACCCATCAACCCATCACTAATGTTATCCCTCCCCCAGCCCCCTACCCACCGACAGGCCCCAATGTGTGATGTTCCCCTCTCTGTCCATGTGTTCTCATTGTTCAGCTCCCACTTAAGAGTGAGAACATGTGGCGTTTGGTTTTCTGATCTTGTATCACACAATCTTGACTAGAGCTAGCTTTAGGATGAAGCTGACGTTGGATGGTGTTATGGGAGCTGGGAATTAAAACATGACCCACCACACCCTCCAAGTCTGAGATCTCTCCTCCACTAGACTTTCTAGCTAAATGAGTCAACACTTAGGTTATTTTAGCCAGTTTGAATTTGACTCATCAAAATATTTAAACTGGTATACCAAACTACGTCAGTATATTTAAACTATTGCAGTTGTTGTGTGCCTCTTTTCTTTCTCGGGACAGATATCAGGGTTACCATGTATTTTATCTAAGAGCTGGTTTATGCTATCTGATTTTATTTAAAAAAAATAGCCTCTATAATAACTATGCTTCTGCTAAAGACTGTTAAAAATGTATCATACTTTGACCATTACATTACACTTTGTAGATTAAAATAGTTATAAACCATCAAAGTAGCAAGCATATTACAACAGCTGTTCCTTTATAAACTACCGTAACTATTCTCTGAACTGGTGTCTCAAATACACTTAGCAATATTTGCAATATTTTAAGTGCCATGTTTGCAGACAAAATTCCATTGCAGGCATAAAAAGAAATTAGTTTCAAAGATCCTCTTGGCCCTGTTTTCGTTTCGTTTTTTGTTTTGTTTTGTTTTTGCCACTTATAGTCCTAGTGAAGATCACTCTACAGATTCTTGGTTAAACTTCTCGAAAAAGGTCCAGAGGCCTCTGGGCTCTAGTAATTTTAAAATCCTTTAAAAAATTCCTGGAATTTCCTATTGGTACTATAACCTTGGACTTTTGGCTCAGATGTTGAGAGGGGTAGAAATGGATGTAGTCCAATACCTTTTCTTATCTGAAATGTAAGCAAATCATTGAGTTACTAACCAGTTTGTCCTTCTGAAGTTCAGAACATTGGTTAAAATCACTTGTTTCAAGCACAGAATACAATGCCTTAAGGCTGGAGTCATAATTTTAACATTATTCATGGCTGACTTTTTGATCAGGGGGGATTTATAAGCTATTACTTAACAGGCCTTCAATTCTCCAATGAGGCCTGGTTTCACCTGTTTTGAGAGTAGGTTATTCTCTGTCCCCTGGCTTTCTCTTCTGAAGTGGAAGATCCAAAGATGCCAGTAAAGATTGGTTTAGAAGTGGGTAGAGCCAGGACCAGACATTTAAAAAATATTTCTGAAAGTACTATACAGAATTATTTCAGAGAAAATAAGAGGCAGGCATATGTGGCTAATCTTATACTTCTGGGTGGAGAGATGGGAAAAGTGGAAAGGAGGGTAAGAGCCCCTAGTCACTTATGTACCACAGGCACACACGCACATACCTGAGTGTGAGCACACACACATATTTTTATATCACCAATTGGAGGTTTCTTTGGGGTGACTTTTATAATGCACTTCCTTGAAGAATTAAGCCCCCGGTCATAACTAATCGTTGGTGGTTTGGAATCAGATCACTGCCTCACCAAGAGGAATTTTCTGAGTTGGAGTTCAGCCTTTGCTGGTAATGCTGGGAAGGAAAAGGAGGCGTGTTGAGCAGCGGTGTTGGTCTACCAGGGTCTGGGGGTTTCCTGTGGCTTCAAAGCTCAGCAGTGGTCTTTAGAGAAGGTGCCTCAAGTTCCATCCTGGTAAGCTCTCTCCAGAACCTCTTTCTCTGAGTCACTGAAGGTGCTGATTGTATGACTGTTTCAGGTAGGAATCTGGGAAAGACTTTCACTCTCCCACAGTCTTGCCTAGAGGATAAGCCTTTCTGTCATTAAATGGAGCACTAGCTACTACTTATATTAAAGGAAGAATAGGGATCAATCTCTGTTGCTGTTTCTTTATTAATGTCAGGTAAATACAAATGTATTTTTTAGATTATTACAGGGATGTAATCAATGCCCCTCTTTGAGGAAAACAGTTAATTTTAAAAATGCAACTCTTGGCCAGGCACAGTGGCTCACACCTGTAATCCCAGCACTTTGGGAGGCCAAGGCGGGTGGATCACCTGAGGTCAGGAGTTCGAGACCAGCCTGAACAACATGGCAAACCCCGTCTCTACTGAAAAGTACAAAAATTAGCCAGGCATGGTGGCGGGCACCTCTAATCCCATCTAGTCAGGAATCTAGTCAGGAGGCTGAGGCAGGAGAATAGCTTGAACCCAGGAGGCGGAGGTTGCAGTGAGCCGAGATCACGCCACTGCACTCTAGCCTGGGCAACAAGAGTGAGACTCCATCTCAAAAAAAAAAAAAAAAAAAAATCAACTCTTATGCTATAATTTCTTCAACAGTTAAACAAAGAATGTATAATCTAAACACTTCAGAATAAATATTCACCAATGGACAATTACTTACATATCTAAAATTCTACCATACGTTCATTACCTGGAAAAATATATTTTTATTTTTTAGGACTGAAGCTGTAATAATTACAATAGTTGTGTTTCTTTATGCCCATTTCCAGTGCTATTAGCAATAAGTTCAAAAGCAGCATGTTTCATAAACCATTTCCTATATCACGCTGAAATTTTATATTGATTTAATGTGACTCTATTTTTCTGAGTTTGAATTGACAGTTTTTCTCCACAGTTGGGTCTCTACATTCAGCAATCATCAGAGAGACCGTATGACTGGGTTTGTGTGGTTAAGAATAAGCAAGAAATCTCAGAAAAGTCTAATATTAACCATCATGTAAATACACTGTTGTTCAAAGATGTATAAAGACATATGTAGCCTTAATTTGGTATGGCAGCTAAGATGAGAATGTTTGCACTCTGGACCACTCTCCCTCTCTTTAAGGTTAATGGACTTCTAATGTGACCTTGGTGAGGGGGCATTGATATATTTTTCACTTGCCATTTTCTGCCTCACCAATTAATCACAGAAGATAAAAGGGGCTAACTTTGGATATAGTTGAAATTTTGTTTCTTTGATTTTATATCGTTATCCGTAAAATGTGGATTGGGGTAGCTGTTCTAGCTTTCACTAAAATTGCCTCAGTTTCCAAATTAATCTCAAGTTTAGATCTATAAATCTACACACACTCTGAGTATTCATTTTGACAGAATATTATTTTTAAAAATCTTATACTAAGTTGCACCAACACCTACAGTGGAGCACAGGAAACATTTATTGAGCACCTGCATGTACAGTTCTTGTTAGATGCTTTATATTCATGAGCCTATTTAAGTATCACAACAACTCTAAACACAGTAAGTCTAAACTTCAATACTCAGGAATTAGGTGACTTGTTCAAAATTACATAGATAATTAAGTGGTAGGGCAGAGTCAGTGTTTGAACCCATTTGTTTGTTTCAAAAATTAAGAACTTTCTTCTGTGTTGTCCTGCCTCTGGTATTAGAATCTGTTTTTATTGTTTAGGATAAATTCTGTTATGTGCCTGCATAGGGGGGCCTGCATTCAGATAACAGGTAAACCTTGGACTTTGTTCTGATACCAGAACCCTGAGTATTTCCAGAGCTTTTCATCAGCAGAAAAGATGGATCATTTAGAGAATGCTAAGAGAAGATAAATGACCATTTATGGAAAATTTTCTGTTTCGGGCAAGGAAATGCACCAAATGTCTCTATCATTTTAACTTCTGAGCTCAGAGGAGTAGGCAGAATAACTGTTACTATTAGCAAAATACTACTCTTTTTAAAGATGTAAGGAGAGAGGTATTTATGAATTAGCTACAAATGAAAGGTACGATAACTTTAACGGCTCAGCTGGCCTTGATGTAAAAATGAAATACATGTAAATAGACCACTTGTATTTTTAAAACAGTATTTCTGTAATTTAGAGGGAGTTTTTGAATATTTTTTGAATATGATATCTTCTAAAAATTCTGAGCATTTGTAGACTTTGGTAGACTAAACCCCCTACAAAATCTTACTGCTTACATTTTATAAATCTATAATTTACCATTTACATTAATACTTTTTAAATAGAAATTGGAATCTCAAACTAGTTTTTATAGACTATCACCAAACTGAAGACTGTGAGGTGTGGTTTGAATGATGCCCTAGGTGATTGACCCAAGAGGCAAGACAGCATTCCTTGGTTGTGTTTGTTGAAGCTACCCTGAGATAAACAGCAGCTTGTTTCTGATCCTTGTTCCTTCCAGCCTCAACACAGCCTATGCTTGGAGGACCAAAGCAAATATCTGCTATCATGAGCCAAACTCTTCATTTATGGGAATTAATAAATCTAAAGAAGCGTCCCATCTCACAAGATAATAAGAATGATTAAAAATAAAGTCAGATTCATCTGATCTTTTGTGGTGATGGGAAGGTACTTTCTATAATGATTGTGGAAATTTACCAAATGACTGTCCTCTGAAAAGGAACCTGTTGAAGGAAGAATGTTCTGTAGTGGGTAGGAAAGGCGGGTTGAGGCAACCTGTGGACCAATAGTGAGTGTGTAGACAAGGGGCTGGACAACCTGGATGCAGATGGTTCTGACATTAGCTACGACACTTTAGGCAAACCTTTCCCTTTTCTGGGTCTTGTTTGCTCTCATCATTTGTAAACTGAGGATGAGATGTGTGGCCTGTCTTTAGAGCCTTCATGAAGAGCTGTAAAAGAACAAACACCAAGACAACAACTATACACAAATATTAAGCAATGATAACCTATGACGGTTAAATGGGATTTGCAGATCCTGGCTGGGGCTGTAGATAAACTGAGATGGACAGAAGTGGCAGGGAGTGCTCAGATAGGTTGGAATAAATGAGAGGACGTTGCTTCTGCTTGTCTCGTTCTTTACAACAGGGTGGTATCATTGTTCTGAGACCTCTCCAAGGCCAATCTCATGGTCATAGGCACAGATCTCTCTGTACCCTCTGCACAGCTGTGATTGTGACATTTTATAAAGCTGTTGCTTACAAAAGGATTTTACTGGAAAACAAACTATTTTTGGCTCTCAGGTCCTTCAATATAGCTCAAGCATTGACCTTACTAATTCACACATCAGTGTTGTTCAGCTGTTTCATATGAGAATCCTAAAAGTAAGCCATTTGGGGGTTTGTGTGACAAGAAGGTAAGTCCAGGTTGGGTATATAACCTGCTTAAATTTGATTGCTACCTACCATGTGTTCTCCGTGTGGTAGAAACCTTTCGGGACAGTGCCTCCTATCAGAATCCTGTGATTCTGACAAGATCACAGCACGACTCCAGCCAGCGGAATCATTCCTTGCTGTCACATTGACCTTGCAGTCATCTTGTGTTTTTCTATGCTAATGGTGTGGAGAAGAAACTAACAAAATATAAGAAGGGTAAATAACAAAGTAACAGTCTATGAATGGCTTCCTTAGCAGTGAAGGTCCTGGCCTGGAAGGTTTCTGAATTTTGGCATCACCTGCCTGTTTGTTTCACATAGTTCTATGCCCAGACCCAGTCTCCTTATATTGTTATTAGTAATAATTATATCGAATATTAAATGGGTGAAGAGACCCCACCAAATTTCTACATTAATTTCTGTTTTCAAATTTCTGTTTTTAGATATCCTGCAATCTTTTGATCAACACAAAAACCTCGTGCTTCAATCTATCCTTAAGTCTTTTGGACACTCCTTTTTCACTTTCCTGTTACTTGTTAGAGAATCACTATCTTCTAAGTATTCCCACTAGACAGCCAAAAATATTTTGACAAGCTTTCTGAGGTTTGTACTATAAAAATTATAGGTATTAGGGGATTTTAAAATAAATTTAGAGACTGTGGTTTTTCAAGCTACACATACTCCTAATTCTAAAACATCATGATGCAGTAACTCTCCCCCTACCTCCATTAGGAATAACTTATCTACATGGAAGGCCAAGTGGATGTTGAAGGGCTTTTCTGAATTTCTTCTGCTTAATTTGACCTCATACAATAACCTGCCTCACTAGAAAGAATTATTTATAAAGAAATGTCTCTATAGCTTGTTGATCTACACAGACTTTGCTCAAATCTTGAATCTCCTATTGTGTCCGAAATTGGTGGGTTCTTGATCTCACTGACTTCAAGAATGAAGCCACAGACCCTCCCGGTGAGTGTTACAGCTCTTAAGGTGGCGCGTCTGGAGTTTGTTCCTTCTGATCCGATGTGTTCGGAGTTTCTTCCTTCTGGTGGGTTCGTGGTCTTGCTGGCTCAGGAGTGAAGCTGCAGACCTTCACGGTGAGTGTTACAGCTCATAAAAGCAGTGTGGACCCAAAGAGTGAGCAGCAGCAGGATTTATTGCAAAGAGCGAAAGAACAAAGCCTCCACAGGGTGGAAGGGGACCCGAAAGGTTGCCACTGTTGGCTCAGGAAGCTTGCTTTTATTCTCTCATCTGGCCCCACCCACATCCTGCTGATTGGTAGAGCCCAGTGGTCTGTTTTGACAGGGCGCTGACTGGTGCCTTTACAATCTCTGAGCTAGACACAAAGGTTCTCCTTCCCACCAGATGAGCTAGATACAGAGTGTCAACACAAACGTTCTCCAAGTCCCCACCAGAGTAGCTAGATACAGTGTCGATTGGTGCATTCACAAACCCTGAGCTAGACACAGGGTGCTGATTGGTGTGTTTACAAACCTTGAGCTAGATACAGAGTGCTGATTGGTGTATTTACAATCCCTGAGCTAGACATAAAGTTCTCCACCTCCCCACCAGACTCAGGAGCCCAGCTGGCTTCACCCAATGGATGCCGCACCCGGGCTGCAGGTGGAGCTGCCTGCCAGTCCCGCGCCGTCTGCCCGCACTCCTCAGCCCCTGGGTGGTCGATGGGACTGGGCGCCGTGGAGCAGGGGGTGGCGCTCGTCAGGGAGGCTCCGGCTTCACAAGAGCCCACGAGGGTGGGGGGAGGCTCAGGCATGGCGGGCTGCAGTCCGGAGCCCTGCCCCACGGGAAGGCAGCTAAGGCCCGGCGAGAAATGGAGCGCAGCGCCGGTGGGCCGGCACTGCTGGGGGACCCAGCACACCCTCCGCAGCCGCTGGCCCGGGTGCTAAGCCCCTCATTGCCCGCACTCCGAGTGCGGGGCCCGCCGAGCCCACAGCCACCCGGAACTCCAGCTGGCCCGCAAGCACCGCGCGCAGCCCCGGTTGCCGCCCGCGCCTCTCCCTCCACACCTCCCGGCAAGCTGAGGGAGCCGGCTCTGGCCTTGGCCAGCCCAGAAAGGGGCTCCTACAGTGCGGCGGCGCGCTGAAGGGCCCTTCAAATGCCGCCAAAGTGGCAGCCCAGGCAGAGGAGGCGCCGAGAGCGAGCGATGGCTGTGAGGACTGCCAGCACGCTGTCACCTCTCACTATGGTGGGTAGGCACTTGCGGAGCTTTATTCTAGTGAAGTGGGTGTGAACATGAAGGGAGAAATCAGCTCTAGAAAATAGGGGTTCTAAATACACATACACACATCTTTATATAAAAGCATAGTGTGGTATTAGGTTAGTTTAAAAAAAATAAGAACTTCTGTTCTGCACCTGTGTTTCAGGGTATGATTAGAGCAGCTTCGATTGGTGACCTGTCTACCACTACTGGCCATGTGACTTTATTCCGGTTTCTTTTTCTCTCTACTTCAGTTTTCCCAAGGGCTATGTGAGTGTGTTAGATTTTGAACGCCCACCTTAGGGGATACCAAGATGTGCTGGTGGTTAGGCTCCAGATCCCTCATCTTTCACTCAATGGGGCAGCTCTAGGATTATTTGTCTTATGAACTAGAATTTCCTCTAGCAAGTTATTTGAAAAAAAAAAAAGTGTCACTGTTTTAAGTATTAAAAACCATGAGATGAGATTATCTCTAAAGGCCTTTCTAGCTTTCTAAGGGTCAGTAGTTCTAGAAAGCAAATGCTAATGTGTTAGGGAGTGAAGGATGAGTGGAAAACACTTCAATTCTTAATTGTTCACTCAACAATATTTATTGAGCACTGAGGCTCAACAAACTTTGAAAAACTAAAAATAAAAATAAAAAAAAAAAGAGGGAGCCACTTTCCAGCTTCCTGGAGTTTTTAGTCTAGTGAAATGCGGATGAACATGGGGGAGAACATCTACCCTAGATGCTCAGATATAAAAACTAGCAGTTATATAAAAATTCCATAATTTAAAAGTCGAAAACAAATATTGAAATCTATTTTCACATATAACAGCCCACATTGGCACCGTAAATTAAGGTTTCTCAAGCTTGGTACTGTTGACATTTTGGGGCCAGATAATTCCTTGTTATGGGAGGATCCCCTGAGTATTATAGGACCCCTTTGCAGCATCTCTTGCCTCGCTCACTACATGCCAGTAGAATCCTGCCCCTCCAGTTTTGACAAACAAAAATATCTCCAGACATTGCCATATGTCCTCTGGGGAGCAAAACTGCCTCTGGTTAAGAACCACTGTAGTAAATAATTATACCTTACCTATTATTTTTTAGGGGTATGGATAAATTTTATCTTACCTGTTATTTCCTTGGGGATACAGACAATTATGACTAGCTAAAAGTAACAATGCCCATCTAATGTTGGTTGTGTTACATTTTTAAGAGATGAAGTGCCGATGAGGCTTTCCATAGTTCTTCATTCATCACTTTTATGTTTGTAACTATTGAAGTGCTTGCTCAACCAGCTAATGAACCAGCTTTTCCAATTCTTCTGGTTACACTCTTCAAGATGTAGCTTTTTTCTTAAAGAACTGACAGTATATCCAGGAAGATATTGATTGTGTAGGTAGACGTATAATGAGTAGCAAAGGGAATATACTGAAAGGGTTAAATGAAAGACCAGATAATAGTTGTCATAGACATTGAGTATAGGGTGAAATCTTGGGCGGGAATATTTAGGGAAGGTTTGAAGGATAGTAGCTTAAAACCATGCAGACAATTGGAAAAGTGTTATAGAATGAAGGAAAAAAATAGAGAATAAGACATGGAAAGACTATGCATGGGAAAGAAGGACAAGAAATAGAAGTAGTCATATTATTTCATTCATTGAGGTCTGAAAATGGTTCTTGAACTGTAGTTTGAACTCAGGAAACATAGCTACAGCAGATTGGAGTGGAGATGGAACTTCACTTCCAATTTTAACTTTTGTCAGCCTGGGAAACATATAAAGCAGCTTGACAGTATTTGAGATTCAAATGTTAGTTGTCATTGAAATGACTTCACTGCTAAATAAGTTTCACGTATGAACACTGTTCTACCTTGTTATTTTTGTTTGAATTCATTAAGAAACATTATCAAGTCGTTAGCAACCACTAATTTCCAAAGCCAGTCAAGGTTTATTTATAGTCACTAAGGGGAATTCTTTTCATTCTGATAAATTTCAATCTCAGCCAGTGTCCCAAAATGTCACACACAAAAATGTTTGCCATTGTTATGTTATTGACCTTCTGTGTGGTTGGGCAATTAAGAATATTCCACTTCTATTTCTCAACAAAAATATTCAGAACTGCCAACAGTTAAGTATACAAGAGCATATGAAGTTGACTGTTGATGTGACTGGTTCATAACACATAATCAAATATGGTGCTCAAAGTACTTGTTGATGAATAGTACAATGAATAACAGTAGGATTAAGCAGTACATCTTCATAAATTTTGGTAAATTTATCCAACTAAAATTTTGTTCTGCTCCACCCATATTTTTATCATTATTAGTTGTCACACAGTTTTGCAGATTCCACTTCAGATTGTACAGAATTAGTGTTTTTCTCAGTTTCTTTGAAAATGTTCTCACCCATAATTGTTCCACATACACCACTAGAGGCCAGTTCTTTAGTCACATCAAACTCTGCATTGATTCCTCAAATAAACATAACTGAGCAATATTAATCATACCTGTGAACTCATCAAGAGCCAAGGAAAAACACTTAAAATTATTTGTCTTGTTTTTAAAGTGACTATTGATTTTGCTTCTGGCTTCATTTTGTCTCTGTTAAGATCCCTCTTTCTTAGCCTTAAAATTTCATATTAAAATATGTTTACAGGTTGACCATTGTGGGAAGTATTTACTAGTTACCTGGAGTTTCATTTCAGTTTATATAAGACTTTTTTTAAACTCGAGAAATCTTTCTTGAGTTATAGTTTTAAATATTTATTTTACAGCAGTGTTTGACTTTTTCCTTCTGGAAATCTATTAATACTCATATCCTGTTTCCTTTGCCTGTCTTTTATTTCTGTCATTGTCTTAAAATCGTTTTTTCTTTTTCCTATTTTGTGTTTTATTTATTTTATTTTTATTTATTACCATTTAAAATCATTTTCTTATTGAGATTTCTTTGTCTATTTTTATCTTGCTTCTAATTTACTCTTTTTTAGAAAAAGAAATGTCAAACTCAGTACATTTGCAAGTACAATGCAAAGACTTTTATTTTTCTGAATATTTTAAGAGTATTGTATTAGTCTGTTCTCATGCTGTTATAAAAAACCACCCAAGATGGATAATTTATAAAGGAAAGAGGTTTAATTGACTCACAGTTCTGCATGGTTGGAGAGGCCTCAGAAAACTTACAATCATGGCAGATGGGGAAGCAAACACATCCTTCTTCACATGGTGTCAGGAGAGACAAGTGCCATCAGGGGAAATGCCTGACGCTTATAAAATCATCAGATCTCTTGAGACTCACTCATTATCACAAGAACAGCATAGGGGGAGAGCAGGGACCACCCCCATGATCTGTGATCTAATCACCTCCCATGAAATCCCTCTCCCAACATGTGGGGATCACAATTCGGATTATAATTCAAGATGAGATTTGGATGGGGATGCAGAGCCAGCCCATATCAAGTACATATCAAGTACATTGTAGATACAATGTCCTATCATCACCAAATACTTATTTCCCATTAACAGGAAAATTTCCTGCATAACCACAGTACAACTGTCGAAATTAGAGAATTGAAGTGGGTATGTTGTTATTATCTAATCCTCAGACTCCATTCAAATTTGGTCAGTTTTTCTAATGCTGTCTTTTATAGCAAAAAGATCCAGTTCAGATTCTCACATTGCGTTTAGTTGTCACATTTTTTCAGTCTGCTATCTAGCACCTTTTCTCAGTCTTTCCTTAACTTTAGGACCTTGACCCTTCTGAAGATTACCAGCTACTTATTTTTTAGAATGTCTCTCAATTTAGACTTGTTGGTTTTTCCCACATGTTTAGGATTAGTTTTACATCATTGGCAGTAAAAACATCAACTAGATGCTGAGTTTTTAATGTATTCCATCCAGTGGTACATTATTTAGATTTTTTTTTCTACTCAGTTAAGAAATTGTCTGCCTGTTTCTCCATTGTGAAGCTTATTTTTTATTTTTATTTTTGCAAAGTGTTTTGTAAGGAGGTACTTTCAAACTGTAAATATCCTGCTCTTCATCATATTATTACTTAATTCACTTATTTAAATTAGGATAGACTTATGCACTTTTTAATTTAAAAGTTTATAATCCATTATTATTATAGTTTATTTTGATGATCAAATTGTCCCAGGTTTGTCCAGTGGGAATTTCCTAAAGATGGCTTCTATGTCCTCTTGAATTGATCCCCATCACTCTTTGAGCACTTCCTTATTTTCATGCACAACAAGATGTTCTAGGTTTATCTTCTTGGGTATTTTCCCTGTCTTGGCCCAGGTCTGCAATCATTCATTCCTCCAATCGTTCATTTATTTTTATTTTAGTTTTGGTAGAGAATGGTATATAGAAACTAAAAACCGGTGCTAGGTATGCTAATTGCCATTAGTGTGTTACTTCTCTCAGGTCCTCTCAGTGGAGAGAACTACAGTGCGCGCGCGCGCACACACACACACACACACATACACACACACCAGTATTTATTTCTATATCCATTTATAATTTGAAAATAATGAGGTCACCCCAATACCCCAACTGTATCTACCTTTGAAGGGTTCATTTTAGTTTCCTTCATTTTCATTTTATTTTTCATGGTGTATGTTTATTTTCTGAGAAAACTGGCCTTGATATATTTATGTATTTGATCAATCTCTCTGTGGGTAACTAATCTCCTATTCCTTCTGCCACCTCTTTGCCACCCAACCCGCAGTGTGGATCCCCTCTCATCCTACTTGATCTCTAACATGAGCCCTGGGCTGCTGCCCTGCCCCTTGACACTCTCCTTACCTGGTAATTGGCCTTCTCCGGGGTAAAGGCCCACTCCCCCAACCCCCCAACAAACATGCATCGTTCACATAAATGCCTACTACACTTGGCCTTGTCTAATAACTCTTGGACCGAATTGTTTGAGGAGAGGGACATTTTTTCTTGCTTAATTATTTTCAGAGATCTCCGAGTTCTTGTTTCGTTTCTTCCTAGAAATATAATTTCTAACTTTTCACTTCTGAGATTTTCTATCTCTGATCTGTGCTATTTCTTCAAAGGTTCAATTATTTTCTTCATGTGTTATAGGTCATTTTCATCTGCTTCATGACCACATTTTTCTGTGTTACAGTCAGATATGATAGGGCTCATTTTAATATTTTTCTTGTAACTTGGGTTTAAAGGGTTCAATTGAATTCACTTTTTGTTTCTCATGTTTAAATAAGGTGAATTTTTCTGGGCTATAAAAAGGAGTTTCCTATTGGGTGGAAGAAAGGAAGTAGGGTTTCTTTCCCAGCTTCAGAGCTCAGTAACTCTTCTCTGTTATCACCATGAAAAACTTAAAACATGGCCTCTCTGTGTGGCCAAGTTAGACCCAGTAACATTTCCTCCCTCTAGCTTTGTGTGCTCCAGTCTCAACCTGTTTGGGCCTTGGTTAGTGCTCTCTGCTTTAGACTTTGTTTTGCTGGGAGTACTTCCTTCCTTGAATCCGCCTCCTCAAAGACTTTCCTCCCCTAACTAGGAAGGAGTTCCCCTAACTAGGAACTAAAGAAGGAGACTTATCTCTCTTCCTTACCATCAGTGGCCCTCTGCTCTGCTCAATTTGATTTTTGTTTCCAGTATTTTTTTTCCCGCAAAATGGGACTTTATCCTTCTGGAAGAGAATACTTGGTGATTATATAATTTTCAAAGGCCCCAACTTACTGCAGCACTTTTTAATCTATTTGTATTTACAGTTCTCACTCTGTGAGGGTCTTTGTTTAACAGATATTTTCCAGAACAACCCATACTGGTTTTCCATTAGAATGGTGTTTTCTCTTCTTGTGGACAAGTATTCATTGATATTTTTTAGCTTCAATAGCTTTTAGGGTACAGTAGTGAACTTCCACTATTCAACTGTTATTTCATACAGGTTCTGCTGCTGTTAATGGCTTGATGACAACTGGTTTTCAGGAGAATATTGTTGAATATGTTCATGTCTTTTCCCCCCTGTACTGATGGATGTGTTTTCTTTTCAGAAAGTTTTGGTAAAATTAAAAACTACATCATTCTGTGCCGACCCACGGCAAGTGCTCCTGGTGTTTCAATGAAGTGAATTCTTCCTGGGCTAGTTATTAGCAACAGGAGAGTGTGGAAGGGCCAGGAATTCTCTCTGCCTCAGAATGAAGTCCCACACGAAGCAGGGTTTGTGATTGTAAGGGGTTAAGTCCTATTCATGTTGGCTAAGAAAAATTAGCAACCGCAGAGCTTTTTGGCCATCACAGATTTTCTCCATCCTTCCACTTGGTAGCAGATGTGGCATCTCAGAAGCTTGCTTTCTCTTGCTCCTTTCCTCATTTGTCTTCAATTCTTTGGCTTCTCTCTGGTGTTAAAAGCAGCTCATTGAAGCTCCCAGGTGCTGCTTCCTCATCTCCAAACAAAAAGTCATTGCTTTTGCCCTTCTTAACGTGCCTAATATTTTGGAGGCAACTGAAGCCAGCTGCTGCTACTAGAGATCTGTAGTGGGTGTGGTCCCTCCCCACCCACCTTCCCCGGTCCAATTTTCACCACCCTTGACAGCTCTTCTTCAAATATATATGACTTAGGGGCAGGGGTGTTTCCTAGTTTTGTCTTGAAGAAATAAGTTTTGTTTATTTTCACTTCAATCGTTGCTTTCAATTAATCACTAAAAGAAGTGAGCAAAGATCATTTTACTTCCCCATCTTTGCTCACATCTTGTCTTTTCATGTAGAAATGTATTGAGTTTTTTTAAATATAAAAATTACCAAATTTTTTCATTTGTGATTACTGATTTTAAAACTATTCTTAGAAATGCCTTTGATTTTATAAATATTCATATGTTTTTGTTTCATTTTGTACATTTTAAAAATATTTAATTCCTTAATCCTACTGGAGTTTTTGTGTAAGGTTTAACTTAGGTGTCTAATTTACTTATTTTTATAAATGGTTAGCCGGTTTTTCCCCCAACCATTTGTTTATATCTGTCCTCTCTCTACTGGTATGCAGTGTTACAGAATGTACTGAATTCTAATATAGACTTTCTGTAGCATCTGTAATCATCTGTCATTCTGTTTCTGCTTCAAATCCATAGTGGTTTAATTATTTTGTCTTGAATATATGTTTTATTGTATGAAATAATGTTTATCTCATCTCTTTTATATTTTTCCTAAATTTATTTTAGCTATTCCAGGTATTTTTGAGTTATTTTGTTAAATTGATTAATTGATATTTTTATACCATTGAGGCCTCTTTCAGAAACATGAATTCATTTTGTGTCAATATATCAGTAGATGTTCTAGTTTTCTTCATGATTCCCATTACTGCAACTGTGATTTCCACTCTTATTCCATTATATATTTTCTCAATAGTTAAACAGCTATAGAAAAAATTTAGTATAGGCTGGGAATGGTGACTCATGCCTGTAATCCCGGCACTTTGGGAGGCCAAGGGGTGTGGCTCTCTTGAGCCCAGAAGTCTGAGATCAGCCTGAGCATCATGGTGAAACCCCAACTCTACAAAAAAATACAAAAATTAGCTGGGCATGGTGGTGTGCGCCTGTGGTCCCAGCTACTGGGGAGGCTGAGGTGGCAGGATCACTTGAGCCCAGGAGGTCGAGGCTGCAGCAATCTGTGATTGTGCCACTGCACTCCAGCCTGGGTGACAGAGTGAGACCTTGTCTCAAAGAAAAAAAATTAGTATCAAGGTAAGGCTGGCTTTGTGAATTTAACTGAAAAGATGGCCATCAAAAATTAATTTTAAGGATTTAAATGTTAAGAATTATCTGTGTCTTGATTATTTAAAGGAATTTCTATTAAAACCAACTAGGACTGATGCCATGTTGTGGGAGGGTTTCATTTGCATTTTTAAAAAGAGTTTTTAATAGTTTTTTTTAGGTCATAAGAGAGACAAAACCATCTACTTAATTCAGTTGTTTAATAAACATCATGTGTCAACACTGCACAGTGTTGGGGACACTGAGGTAAGACATATTCTTTCCTTCTCAGCTTCTCAGGAATTTATTTTAATTGATTTAACTGGCAAATATTCCAATGTTAAATAATGATTAAACTGGCAAAATAACCTGAGTTTAAGTTCTTTCGACAAATCTTTCATTTGATATTATCACTACTTAAACTAATTCTGGTAGTATGAGTGCTATAATCTTCAGATGAATTATTGATTAGCTTTCTATTTGAGTCCCCGTCATAACTCAAATTTTCAACCATATCTCTATCCCAACCCAGCCTTCCCAAGGGATATTATGCAATACTATTAATGCCAGTGATTCACTGGGTTAGTGTTAGAATAGTTTAAAGAAACTGCATGTTGGTTACCCACCACCCACCTTAAACATGTGAATTATCTTTCTAGAGCTTATAATACTCAACAAATCTTTCACATATGCTTACTCTTTTGTTATGTATAAGATGAAGTCACAAATAACAATTAATTTTTCACTTGCTTATAATCTTTGTCCTAACTATCCCATAATTAGGGCAAAGATTATATTTTCCATTTTACAATTGACTGACAAGGCTGAGGCTTAAATAAAATGACATGGATTCCAGCCTCCTCACTTTAAATGCTAGATCTTTCCTCTGGACTAAGCTAGGGGCAGTGTCACTTTGAATCTCTTTTAAGAGCTATGAAGAAGGTAGCTTTTAATTTACATAGCTGCTATTACAGATAGTGCTGATCTGGTTGCTTGGTGTCTAAATTTCATTTTCAAGTATCTTATAACTAGATAATTCTTTTCTTCTTCTATGCCCGACAGTGGTTCCTAGTGTTTCTTTATAAAGATGAGCTTGAAAGAGCTATGTAACAGCCTTCCAACTGAGTATTTGGGGACTGACAGAAATTATAGAAGTTGCTTCTTTATGAAGACATCTCATCTTATCTTGCTAACTTTCCACCTTTGCTCAGTTTTATACCAGTTTGTTATTCAGAACCAACTGTATTTTTTTTATATTGTATAAGAGAGAGAAAGTATAGACTGTGAAATGAGAATAGTAAGGAAAAATTACTGAGATATAATTTTCTCTTCTATTTTATATTTGATAATGAAAGGAGAACTATAAAATTATTTTATATGTTTGAGATTATTGTCTTTAAGCGAGTGAGATAATACTCCCAAGAGTAAGCATATAGTTTTGGGCAGATAATGAAAATACAGTTCCTATATAGTGTTTTCATACAGTCTTTACTGTGAAATATGCCATTAAGTAAAATACATACAAATGTAAATATGCAGCTTCACTTTAACAAATTTTTGTAAATGTGAACACCCATTTAACCACCACTGAGGTCAAGAAACAGAACCTGTCCAGCACCCTCAGAGCCCATCTGTGCTTCTTCCCAATTCCAACCTTCTTTTCCCCTAATAAATGTAACTGTGTCCAATTTTATGATGATCTCTTCTTTTTCTTTTCTTTATGTTTTTTTCTGTAGCCCTCTGCATTTTTAGGTGATATAGTTTAGTCTGACTGTGTTTTAACATTTTGTGTAAATGGAATCATTTTCTCATGTTTGGTTTCTCTCACTCAATTTTATGTTTGTGAGATTCACCTGTGGTGTTTCAGGAAGCTGTAGTTTCAGGAGGCTGGTGTTTCAGGAAGCTGTAGTTTCAGGAGGCTGGTGTTTCAGGAAGCTGTAGTTTCAGGAGGCTGGTGTTTCAGGAAGCTGTAGTTTCAGGAGGCTGGTGTTTCAGGAAGCTGTAGTTTCAGGAGGCTGGTGTTTCAGGAAGCTGTAGTTTCAGGAGGCTGGTGTTTCAGGAAGCTGTAGACAGACTTCCAATGCTGTCTGATATTCCATTATATAAACACGCCACTATTTATTTAACTATTTGCTGTTGATGGATATTTAACTCGTCCCCGGTATTTACTTATTAATAATACTATTGTGGATATTTTCATCCATGTCTCCTAGTACTCATACCTTCCAACATTTTGGACATAAAACCGAAGTAGATTGTTACTTACAAATGTTTCAAATATTTTCTCCCACTCTGTGACTTGCCTTTTCATTCTGTTTTCATACTAAAATAAAATTAAGACCTCTGTTTATGTTTTGAAAAGCAGAGATCTTAATTTTATTTTAATATAAAGTATATCAATCTTTTCACACTGTTCATGTATCCCAGAACTTAAAGTAAAATAAAATAAATAAATAACAAATTAAAGAAATTTCTTCCTAACTTGATAGTTGAAGCCATTCTTCTATATTATCTTTTAAAAGCTTTATAATTTTTCTAATTCGAATTTATGTCTACAATCCATCTGGGGACATTAGGGTTGTTTCCAGCTTTGGGCTATTTTTGGCAGTATTTTATGGTTAGGAATAATGCTAACATGCACATTTCATACATTTTTTGGTTAGACATATGCAGTTGTTCCTTTTAGGTATATATCTAGAAATAGAATTTTTGACTCAGAGGATAGTAGATCATTCCAGGTATCTAAAGTGTTGTATCACTTTATACTTCCATCATGAATGTATGAGATTTCCAGTTGTCTCACATTCTTACCAACACATTGTATTGATAGTTTTTTTTTTTCTAATTTGTAGTCACTTTGGTAGGTACATACAGGTGTTTCATTGTAGTTTTAATATGCATTTTCTTTCTTTTTTTTTTTTTTTTTTTTTTGAGATGGAGTCTCACTCTGTCACCAGGCTGGTGTGCAGTGGCGCCATCTCAGCTCACTGCAATCTCCACCTCCTGGGTTCAAGCGATTCTCCTGCCTCAGCCTCCTGAGTAGCTGGGACTATAGGTGCACACCACCACGCCCAGCTAATTTTTGTATTTTTAGTAGAGATGGGATTTCGGCATGTTGGCCAGAATGTTCTCGATCTCTTGACTTCATGATCCACCTGCCTCGGCCTCCCAAAGTGCTTGGATTACAGGCGTTAGCCACCATGCCCGGCCTTAATTTGCATTTTCTAATAACCAATGGTGTTTAATAGATTGTCTTACACTTATTGGATATTTTTATATCTTTGTTGGTAAATTGCCTGTCCAAGTTATTGCCCATTTTTGAAATTGTGTTATTTTGTCTTTCTTTATTAATATGTAATCGTTCTCTATATATTTTAGAAACAAGTCCTTCATCTATAAATGTATTTTAAACATCTTTCTCTGCCTAGATATTCTTTTTACCCTCTTAATGATGTATTTGATGAACAGAAGCTTTTAAAGTCCACAAGTTCTTAGCTGGGTGCAGTGGCTCATGCCTGTAATCCCAGCACTTTGGGAGGCCGAGGCAGGTGGATCATGAGGTCAGGAGATCAAGACCATCCTGGCTAACACAGTGAAAGCCCCTCTCTACTAAAAACACAAAAAATTAGCGGGGCATGGTGGCAGACGCCTGTAGTCCCAGCTGCTCCAGAGGCAAGCTAGTTACTTCCTAGATCAAAAGCAAGCTAGTTACTTCCTAGATACCATGGGGGGAGGAGAATGGCGTGAACCCAGGAGGCGGAGCTTGCAGTGAGCCGAGATCGCGCCACTGCACTCCAGCCTGGGCGACAGAGCGAGACTCCATCTCAAAAAAAAAAAAAGTCCCCAAGTTCTCTTCTTTTATGATTATTGTTACTTGTGTTCTGGTAAAATTTCTTTACCTGACAAATATGTCTTGAAAATATTCTCCTTTGTTTTTTCTAAAAGCTTTATTGTTTTACCTTTTACTATTTAGATGTATAATCTATCTTAAATTAAATTTTTATTATAATCTATGTTAAATTAAATTTTTGTATGATGTGAGGTTTGGGGTTAAAGTTGTTTTTCTTTTCTATATGGATATCCAATTGACCTAGTACAATTTATTAAAAGATCATCTTCACCTCTCTGAATTGCTGGGGTACCTTTGTTAAAAATGAAATGACCACACACACACATACACACACACACACACACACACACACACACTCATAAACACTTTATTCTGTTTTATGGTGGATGTCTCTCTGCTTATGTCAGTGCTACACTTTTAATTACTGTGTCTTTAAAGTCCTGAACTCTAGAGGTGTAAGTCCTTTCTCAAGACAGTCTTGGCTATTGTAGGTTTTGTGTGTGTGTTCATATAAATTTCAGAATCAGTTTTTATCAATATTCACAGATACACAAAGCATGCCAGCACTGATTGTGATGATTTTAAATCTGTAGATTAACTTGGGGAATGGAACATTTAATAATTTGTAGAAAATATGCAATCAAAAGATGCAATCTTCCAATTACAATTGGGAAATTTTATCTTCCAATCTATGAACATAGTCTAGTTCTTCATTTATAAGGTCTTCTTTAATTTCTTTCAGATATATTTTGTAGTTTTAAGTTAGAAATGTTGCACAAATTTTATTAAACTTAAAAGATATCAGACTTTTTAATGATACTGTTTTATATATATATATATATATATATATATATATATATAAAATTTTCTTTTTAAGATGGAGTCTTGCTCTGTCACCCAGGCTAGACTGCATGGTGTGATCTCAGCTCATTGCAACCTGGGTTCAAGTGATTCTACTGCCTCAGCCTCCCAAGTAGCTGGGATTACAGGCATAAGCCAACATGCCCAGCTAATTTTTTCATGTTTTTTAAAAAATCTAATTGTATTAGTCCATTTTGATGCTGCTGATGAAGACATACCTGAGACAGGGAAGAAAAAGATATTTAATTGGACTTACAGTTCCACATGGCTGGAGAGGTCTCAGAATCATGGTGGGAGGTGAAAGGCACTTCTTACATGGTGGTAGCAAGAGAAAATAAGGATGAAGCAAAAGTGGAAACCCGTGATAAACCCATCAGATCTCATGAGACTTATTCACTATCATGAGAATAGCACGGGAAAAACTGGCCCCCATGATTCAATTACCTCCCCCTGGGTCCCTCCCACAACATGTGAGAATTCTGGGAGATATAATTCAAGTTGAGATGTGGGTAGGGACACAGCCAAACCATATCATTCTGTTCCTGGCCCCTCCAAATCTCATGTCCTCAAATTTTAAAACCAATCATGCCTTCCCAACAGTCCCCCAAAGTCTTAACTCATTTCAGCATTAACCCAAAAGTCTACAGTCCAAAGTCTCATCTGAGACAAGGCAAGTCCCTCCTGCCTATGAGCCTATGAAACCAAAAGCAAGCTAGTTACTTCCTAGATACAATGGGGGTACAGGTATTGGGTAGACACAACCATTCCAAATGGGAGAAATTGGCCAAAACAAAGGGGTTACAGGGCCCATGGAAGTCCAAAATCCAGCAGGGCAGTCAAATGTTAAAGCTCCAAAATGGTCTCCTTTGATTCCAGTTCTCAAGTCCAGGTTATGCTGATGCAAAAGGTGCATTCCCATGGTCTTTGGCAGCTCCACCCCTGTGGCTCCTGGCTATTTTCATGAGCTGGTGTTGAGTGTCTGCAGCTCTTCCAGGTGCATGGTGCAAGCTGTCAGTGGGTCTACCATTCTGGGTTGGAGGATAAAGGCTTTCTTCTCACACCTCCACTAGGCAGTGCCCAAGTAGGGACTCTGTGTGGGGGCTCTGACCCCACATTTCCCTTCCACATTGCCCTAGCAGAAGTTCTCCATGAGGGCCCTGCCCTGCAGTAAACTTTTGCCTGGGCATCCAGGCATTTCCATGCATCTTCTGAAGTCTAAGTGGAGGTTCCCAAACCTCAATTTTTGACTTCTGTGCACCTGCAGGCTCAACGCCACATGGAAGCTACCAAGGCTTGGGGCTTCCACCAACTGAAGCCACAGCCCAAGCTCCACAGTGACTCCTTTCAGCCGTGGCTAGAGCAGCTGGGACACAGGACACCAAGTCCCTAGATTGCACACAAGACGGGGACCCTGGACCCAGCCCACAAAACCCACTTTTTCCTCCTGGGTCTCCAGGCCTATGATGGAAGGGGCTGCCACGAAGGTCTCTGACATGGCCTGGAGACATTTTCCCCATGGTTTTGGGGATTAACCTTAGGCTCTTTGCTACTTATGAAATTTCTGCAGCCAGCTTGAATTTCTCCTCAAGAAATAGGTTTTTCTTTTCTACTGCATCATCAGGCTGCATATTTTCTGAAGTTTTATGCTCTGTTTCCCTTTTAAAACTGAATGCTTTTTACAGCACCTAAGTCACCTTTTGAATGCTTTGCTGCTTAGACATTTCTTCCACCAGATACCCTAAATAATCTCTCTCAAGTTCAAAGTTCCACAAATCTCTAGGGCAGGGGCAAAATACTCCCAGTCTCTTTGCTAAAAGATAACAAGAGTCACCTCTGCTCCAATTCCCAACAAGTTCCTCATCTCCATCTGAGACCACCTCAGCCTGGACCTTATTGTTCATATCACTATCAGAATTTTTGTTAAAGCCATTCAATAAGTCTGTAGGGGGTTCCAAACGTTCCCACATTTTCCTGTCTTCTTCTGAGCCCTCCAAACTGTTCCAACGTTGGCCCGTTACCCAGTTCCAAAGTTGCTTTCACATTTTCAGGTATATTTTCAGCAACACCCCACTTCTGGTACCAATTTACTGTATTTAGTCCATTTTCACACTCCTGATAAAGACATACCCAAGACTGGAAAGAAAAAGAGGTTTAATTGGACTTACAGTTCCACATGGCTGTGGAGTCCTCAGAATCATGATGGCAGATGAAAGGCACTTCTTGAGTGACAGCAGCAAGAGAAAAGCGGAAACCCGTAATAAACCATCAGATCTCATGAGACTTATTCACTATCATGAAAATAGCACAGGAAAAACCAGCCCCCATGATTCAATTACCTTCCCCTGGGTCCCTTCAACAGCATGTGGGAATTCTGGGAGATACAATTCGAGTTGAGATTTGGGTGGAGACATAGCCAAACCACATCACTAATTGTCCAGTTGTGATATTCTTATTATGTTTTTAGCTATATCTTTTCCTTTGGGCTCTTTCTAATATACTGTTTATTATGAAATGATTTTGTCTTTTCCAATATTTTCTAGACTCATTTCATTTTTATTTCACATTTATCCTGTTTCTTTGTATATTTCTCTTCCGTGTTTTAAAATTCCTAATTTGAAATACTTTCTCATACCTCCAAATTCTTGTTTGATTATTTTTAATTCACACTGGAGTGTTTTGTTACAGTTTCTTTGACTTTGTAATTGCTATGTTGGTAGATCCTTTTCATTGGCTAAATATTTTGATTCTTACTTCCTATTTTATTCCTACAATAGCTTGTATTGATGTGGCCAGCCAAACTCTTTTCATTTTAAAATTTCGTGGATTTTCCTCTCCAAGATATGACAATGTTTCAATGAAGGAGATGTGTGAAGTGTTCAGATGTTCAGAATAATATTCTTCTTCTTATTATTTCTTATTTCAAGCATGATCTCTGATGTCAGTTCTGTAAAATGTAGTTTTA
This sequence comes from Pongo abelii, assembly GCF_028885655.2. Lineage (NCBI taxonomy): Eukaryota > Metazoa > Chordata > Mammalia > Primates > Hominidae > Pongo > Pongo abelii. The sequence continues at coordinate 202,795,939 of NC_085928.1, read as the reverse complement.
TTAAAAATGGTATCCTTTGGGGACAAGGGGTAGTATGAGTTCTGATTTTCTAATATTCTTATTTTAATAGAACATAACATAATCTTGGATTTTACCTATTTCAGAATATGTTCTTCTTCTACATATGTTTTCTTCAGTGACTGCCACTCGTACTTGTTCAAAACTTAGATATCAAATTTAGGAGTAAACCTTTTCCCAGGTATGGAATTTTAAATATTATAAAAACCTGTGCCATGTATTTCTCTGTAGGCTTTATTGTGAATTTCTGGTGACATATAAATGTTTCTACTCTTTATTCTATTCCTTGGTTTTTGTTCCTTCTGTAACAGTTATTAAAAGATATTTATTTAAAGCACCTAGTCCTTATAATAGTAATATAGAAAATCTTCTACATTGTACAGCAGTTCCTTTCATTAGAGACTTTGAGAGCACTTTATAGGCATTGTCTGGTAGAGAACATTTTTAGAAAAGATAAACAATTAAAATTCTTCTATATAAATTCATTGTGCTTTTCTAGGCTAACAGGAAAAGAAAAAGAAATACATGTCTTAGGAAGACTGAAAGACTAATCTAGTGTTTTCTCATTTATGCTTCTTGATCAAGCATTTGGAGAAATTATTTGAAAATGTTGAAGATTAACCAGAAGGGAAATGTCCAGATAGTAAGGAAGCCCAAATGGACATTAATTTATTTCAGTACCTTCTACAGAGTCTGAGAGGCTTAGGGATTAAATCCATGAGCAGAGACTGTTTCAACCCTGAGGCTTAACCTACTATTATATCCATTGCCTGCAACTGTTCCCAGAGACAAACATCATTCTGTTCTCCTAGGTCCATGTATTACTGCCTGAATGCTTCTCCGGTGAGGTTTATGATACCACCAACCGTACAATGTCTATGTTGGCCACGGTCCTCTTGGGGGCAGCAGAGCAGCAGTTGCTGTCTACTTGGCAGTTACTAAGGAGTCAGAGAAGCCCTGGAATTGAGGGAAGCTCCAGAATAAGAGGAAGAGCAGAAGACAAGAGTGGAAGTGTTAGGATCAAGAAGAGATAAAAATGTATACAGCCATGTTCTGGAGGCAGATGTGAGCTGGAAGTTAAATACAAAGAGAAGGTAATATTTGCTTTCTCATCAAATGTTTCCTGAGTCCTTAATTTGGGACAGATCCTTGAGGGTTGTAATGAGGTCTCTGCCCAGTGTAATATTAAGAGATATAAACAAGTGCCATGAACTAAGTGCAATGAAGATAAGCAAAAGGTGCTGTGGAAATTCCAAAACAGGGACTGTAGGAGTGGGGAGGTGACAGATGGTGGAGGTAGCAGTGGGGAGGACTTCATATGTGGATGACATTCATGGCAGGTCTTAGAGAATGAATTGCCAGAGAAAGAACAGGGAGACATTAGGATATATACTGCACGCCTTGGGAATGGTGAGCTGTTCAGCTGAGCTGTAACATAATGTCCCTGTGTGGAAGTGGGGAAGACAAGGCAGTCAACTTTGCCAACTGTGCCTCTCCCCTCTAAGCAAATATCTCTTTTAATATACTCTGAGGACAAAGTCCATAAGCCCTCTTCATCAATACTCCTTATTTCCATGGCTCTTTGGGGTTCTTCCTTAAGAGAATGAAGAATAATTTGTTTTGCAGAAAATTGAGAAGTTTTATTATCTAGTTAAAACCAGAAATCTCCAAGGGAGATATGACATATGAGCCCTTACTCTGCTACAACATCACAAGATAAGGACATGGGATAGGGAGAAGGGACTTTACCGGGAAGATGAAAAATGTCAACTTATCATTTAACCTTTGCTCATCATTCCCCTTGGGTCCTCTTCGTGAGCTCTAGGCATCTCCAGACTCTCTGGACTTAAATTCTAAAGGATCCAGAATTTTTAGACATCTTGGCACCTTGATCCTTTCCCTTCACTCAGCCTCAATGAATCAAAAAATACCCAGAAAAGCATAAACCTTACAAATCAATTAGGGGAGCGGTAGCACATATGCTATGAAAAAATTAGTGCAGTTTATCACTGATTAGCTTGTCTAATATTTGATGTGATGTGGGGCAGGGGTAGTAACATTCTTTTATTCTTGAGTTAAGACCCCAGACTTCCAGTGCCTACGGAAAGGACCCCAGAACCTCTTCCCAATTCAACTTGAAACATTTTTAGACTAACATTAGTGTCTGGCACAGAATAGACAGTTAATAATAATTAGATGAACCCATTAACCAGTTGATTGGACTGTATGAAACCAAAGGCATTTATGAGGATTATTATCCCTGAGTTTGCTGCTCTGGCTCTTGCCTAAACAAATTTGAGACCATGGATACTTGTGAAAGAAAGTTATAGAGATGTGCTGACAAGTCACTGTATTCCCTAAAGTTTTCCAACCAATGTGCTATTGTACAGTCTAATGCTTGTACTTTGAGAAACTGAACAATTCTGTGCTTGGAGTGACAAGCAGGCTTGCCTGCAAATAGGGCTCCTAAGCCACTTGCCTCAGGTCGTAAATAGTCTCATCTGAGACTCCTTAGAAGGCAGCATGATTAGAGAAGAATTTGAGGGTATGCTCCATGGTACCCACAAATTTGAAGAATGAAAACTCCCATTCTCTGCTTTGGCAACTCTGAGGTCTTGTTCAAGGAGATGCTCCTCCACCTGGATTTCTACCTCAGCTGCCAATTGCTGAGTGCATCTGCCAATTTTAGACAAGAGGTACGCAATGATGAAGACATTCATGTTCCAATTGATCAAAAGGCATGGCAGAATATCCAAAGTGCAGCCAGTTAGGGTTTGTAGGAGGCTGACTGTGGGGTTCTTGTGGTAGAGTTCTCAAACCCATCAGCCCTAATATCTGATACTTTTTTGTGACTGATTTACCCTTTTACTGGAGTCTGAGCTACCTCCAGTGTGACTGCTATAACAATGCAAGTACCATTTGCAGAATATGTTCAGACAATGCAAGTTAAGGTATTATCGCTGTTTTGAAATACTTAATATAAAAAAGTGTTTTGCATTCAAACCCACTTACAAATCGTAGGAAATTGTACTATTTCATTTGTTAATGAAAGTTAGGAAAAGTTGTTAGATTCTTTAAATGTAATTTGAACTACAAATAGTCCCTGACTTACAATGTTTCAACATGATTCTTCAACTTCATGATAGCTTTATAGGAGTACTAAGTGCATTTTTGTTATTTTCCACCTATGATGCGTTTATCAGGATGTAGCCCCATTATAAGTCGAGGGGCATCAGTATTTTAAATATCTAGATGGTTATAAAAAAAGTTTGGGAATGGTTTCTCATCAATGATGACTATCAGGAATTTGGAGAGCTCATCATTAGAAAGTCTTGCCAGGAATTTTATGTCAATCATAAAATCTGAATTAAAAATTTTATGTTAATTGACAAAACTTTAACTTTCTTATCAATTTTTTTGTAATTTTTTTATTTTGTAGGAATGGGATCTCACAATGTTGTCAAACCTCTGGCCTCAAGTGATCCTCCCAGCTGTGCCTCCCAAAGTGCTGGGATTACAGGCATGAGCCACCATGCCCAGCCACAAATTTTTGAAAATATTTTATTTAGAAATTTTATCACATCTAATATTTAATATTTTTCCTAATGTTTTATTTTACTTATAATTGTACATTAAAAAGAAAAGCAAACTTTTTTCACCAAAGGATTTATGGAGTGTCCAAAATAACCTTTTATTTTCTGTCATGCAAATATTATTGCTTACTGTAAAGTACCATGATGTGCACATTCACCACTGCACCCCAGCCTAAAAAAAAGAACCTGTTCTAAGTTTTTGAGACAAGTTAGGACACTTGCCTTGACTTTTTTTTTTTTGGCTTCCTATAGAGCTGCCTTCAGGTGTTATGATTTAATTCTTTAACATTTGACTTATGTAAAAGGTTATAAATCTGCTGCATTTTTAGTGTTATAGATATTGTTTATTTAAATATCCAAATTGCATGTGATAGGAACCGTTTTGAATGTCTCACTGTCTTTATGGACTTAGTGTGATCTGACATGAATTTCTTTTATCACCCACTGGGAACTCAGCAACCTGTTGAATTTCCTTTTCACACTGGCTTCCAGGACAGTAGTTTAATTATCGATTGTGGTAACAATTATTGCTAAGACATATTAGAAATATTAAAGTTTGATATTAAAGTGGGATAAATTATGCAGACGAACAGTCAAGAGTTATAATCCCCCATTCATTACAAAGAACTTCATGTTAACTGAAGATGAAAATCTTTATTGCCTAGATGCATCTACATATATGGAATTTTCCTCTTTTTTTTTCTTTTTTCTTTTCTTCCTAGTTTTAACAATAATGTCTTTGCTGATATCCACACATCACTCAGGCCTGATATAACTCTTGATGGGAATATATACCACTCTCCTAAGCCCCATGCATATAAAAGTCAGGCAATTGAAGATCTGTACAAACCATGGTGCTAATTATGACACGGCAAAGCAACAAGGGTTGAAAATATCAGAATCTGACTTAGTATTTTTACTTACCATAGAAAAAAAAGACCAAGCCCTAAAAAGTAAGAACATTAAAAATTTTACCTCCTGCTACAGTTAAAATAATTTTAAAGTGATTTTTATAAATGCAGTTCAAATTCCATATCAAAGACATGCTAAATGTGTCACACTGTCACGTTGTTTCTTCCACACAGTCCCTCACTATAGGACGATAACAATATTTCCCAAATGATGGTGAGCCAGACTGCTTTCTCTAGCTTGTCCTCAGAACCACTAACGTCTCACATCTGTTTCCTTCTATATTGCATCAGATATATCTGTCCTTTTCTGTGTGTTGTATTTATTAAAACACTCTTTCAGGCGGGCGCGGTGGCTCACGCCTGTGATCCCAGCACTTTGGGAGGCCAAGGCAGGTGGATCACCTGAGGTCAGAGTTCGAGACCAGCCTGGCCAACATGGTGAAACCCCCGTCTCTACTAAAAATACAAAAAATTACCTGGGTGTGGTGGCCGGCGCCTGTAATCCCAGCTACTGGAGAGGCTGAGGCAGGAGAATCACTCGAACCTGGGAGGCAGAGGTTGCAGTGAGCTGAGATCGAGCCATTGCACTCCAGCCTGGGCAACAAGAGTGAAACTCCGTCTCAAAAAAAAAAAAAAAAAAAAAAAACAACAAAGAAAAAACAGTCTTTCATTTTTGAGAAGGGTTACAAATTGATGAAGCTTATATAAATGTAATTCTTAGGATTATATTTATTTTAGATAAGTGCACCACTGTTTTCTTCTGCTACTTTACTGCATTTTATCTTTTATATGTATTTACCTGGATTCCACTGTTAGGTTACATTCTCTTTGAGAACAGCACTTATATGTTTTTTAAAAAAAATTTAGCAACCAATGAGTTCCACATATTCTGATGAAAATAATAGGTGCCTATTCCCCTCAGCTCTATTTTGCCTAGTTGGAAACATGACTTTAAAAGAAGCTTGGGCAAATCAGTAGTCAGAGGTCTGGAAATCAGGAAAGTCCTGAGTTTTCAAGTCTAACTCTGGGGCTAATTTGCTCAGTTATTTTTGGTGGGTTTTTTTCAGCATTGCTTTTCTTGTCTATAAAATTAAGGGATGTGGGCTAGATTTTCTCTAAAATTTCTTTCATTGTGTAGTTCTGTAGAAATAAATTATTATAAACCTTAAACTATCTTTGATTTAGCCCTGATTAAAATGAGAATTGAAGTCTGAGGCTATAAGGTATTTTGTATAGTTTTGTTTTGTTTTTTAAAGCAGGAACCTTGAGAGCCTGATAAGCTGTTGACACAAGTGCTTTTGAGAATAGCAGGTAGAGTAATTACTAGCTTATTTTTAAATTGACAAAGGAAAAGGTTAATAAATGTTTGCATATCTTCATTTACCACAAAATGTAAGTAAATCTGTACTTACTTGCATCTAATTATTAAGGAAATGGAGTTTATATCTCAATTAGTTAACCGAAAGGGGAGATATACTTTCCTATCATGTTAAAATTTTTGTTTTAATCGCAATTCCAAGAGTTGTTGGCTTATATCCTTGAAATTATATTTATTATAATTACATGCATTTGAGAAAAATGTTTTTTATAGAAAACTAAAGTTATAAACTGTTCACCATGGGAGGTTGTACATGCTTAGAAACTTTGATAATTAACCTGCTATGACCTCACCAATTTTGCTTTAATTAACCAGTATCAACACTATAGTTTCCATTAAAATGAGAACACATATAAAATGCTTTTCTCAGTAAAGTCATTTTACAAGTAAAAGAAATGTCTCTAATTAAAACATAAGATCAAATATTAATTTTTTACAACTGATACTAAGAAATCTAAATTATCTCAATGTATTATTGAAAATTCAGCAACATAATGCTCTTTTTATGATAAGAAGTCACATAAAATATCTTTAATAAATTTATTGCATTTCCAGGAAAGTAAAACCACTTTCATGTTTTGTTTATGTTAATTCAAAACAACTGATAAATACTCATGACACCAACCACCTGTCTCAACACTCTACCTCCAGGGAAAAAATATTGTTGTGACTCTTGGTGACAGTGTTAGTCTTCTCATCTCCTCTGCATGCTATACCAGCTGTTAGTTGGTGGCTACTCTAAACCACACAACTCAGGAAAAGGGTTAGGTTATTATTGGAGAGTGGCTGTTTAGGTAACAGTAACAAGCACATACCCTCCTGTTGTCATGGGTTGCTAGTTTACCTCCAGTTGGGTAGGGGAAATGAGTTGAAAAAAGTAAGAGAAAGCTTAGGTAAACTGTGAAGAAGTATATGAAATATGTAGTTAGGAATTTTTCCATCACTGTCAATCATTACAAATTAAAAATGTATTGCTCCAATGCAGGGATTACAATACACTGAATATATCATAGAAAAGGTTAAATTGGTGATAGTCTCCATAGCATGAGGGCATATAAAATATGAGTAGAAATGTGTTTGGAGTTGAACTTCCAACCGGGCTGTCAATTTGACCACTTCAGCATTATCCCAAGCTCACTATAATCTTTCGATGATTCTAACACTCTGGAAAATAACTTTCCCCTTGATTGCAAATACCAGTGTTATATGCACAGGACCCAGAATTTACTGATGGAGTGAAAACCTACAGATGGTCTGCTGAGAGCTCCTTTCCTCATCAATTTACTTATCAAGAGAATTATTACATTAGTGACACATGATCCTAACCATTGACCCCAGTTGTTTGGTTCAGGAATGGACACACTTAACTCAAGCTAGATTAGAGTCACTTCTCTCTGAGATTTCTGATCTTCGAGCTAAGATCTGTGTTGGTATCTCTTGGTAGGCTGCAAGGTTAGCATGTAAAACATCATTGGTGTCGGCAGCTATGTCTCCCAAAGTGTAGAGAGGACTGTTATAGTAAGAGTAGAATGAAGCCATTCCTAGAGAGAAGCAGAGAAGAGAGGTGGGGGCGAGGCGGGCGGGAATTCTGAAGACTCTCAAGTCCCCAATTCCAGCTGTTCCTGAAGCTTGCTATGGCTTTGCTTTTCAAATATTTTATAAGATATTTCTGTATTCTCCCAATGTATTCCCATTTTGCTTAAGCTAGCTGGAATTTTTATATTTATATAAAACAAAATCTAACTAACACAGCTTTCTTTTATTATGTTGTGTCTGGTTACTAACAGTGTCTAATGGAACTAGACTGAAATTCTGTCACCAGAAAGTGATACCACGTAATATCCATGGTCTCTACAGAATGTGCTTCAGTCTGAAGTTAAGGGTTATGAAAGCTAGTCTACCAATAATTCCCTATGTATCAATAAATGTGTAATTTTGACTGTTCAGTTAACTCAGAATGGCAGATATGAACATTCAAACATAAGAAGACATAAAGATATGAATGTGAGTCTATGTGTGAAATCGTTGCATATCTCTTTGGGGTGAAAAAATTAAGAAAAGTTATATTTGAGGTAAAAGTTATCTTTGAAATCATCTAATTCATTCTCATGTCTTTTCCAGATGGATGAACTTAGGCAAGAATGAAGATTGGTTTATAGTAATTAACAATATTACTATGTTTTCTTGACTTGGGGATCAGTATTCTCTGTGGAATACTTTGTGGATGGAAGAACATTAACTTGCTGTGTGAACTTTTCTCTCTAGGTCACAGTTTGTCCCTATAACTTGATTGAATCATACCAGACGGTAAATAAGATTCATTCTGGCTCTAATATTCTATGATTCAATGATTTTTGCTGCATAAAATTATTATACAATGTTTATACATCTATATTGAAATTCTTAACAAAGAGAAAGAAAAAATGAGAGGAGAAAAAGCTAGGCCAGAAGGACAAAAAACCCGGAAGTGATACAAATTAAGATGAAAATATAATTGATTTATTTGTTGGCAGTTGACAAATTGAATTATTAAAGTCTTTTTAGGAGCCATCTTGCCATTTACATCTGGCTTACAAGTAAATTTTACTATTTAATTTTTTTAAATTTTACTTTAAGTTCTGGGATACATGTGCAGAATGTGCAGGTTTGTTACATAGGTATACACTTGCCATGGTGGTTTGCTGCACCCATCAAACCCATCATCTACGTTTTAATCCCTGAATGCATTAGGTCTTTGTCCTAATGCTCTCCCTCCCCTTGCCCCCAACCCCCCCACAGGCCCTGGTGTGTGATGTTCCCCTTCCTGTGTCCATGTGTTCTCATTGTTCAACTCCCACTTATGAGTGAGGACATGTGGTGTTTGGTTTTCTGTTCCTGTGTTAGTTTGCTGAGAATGATGGCTTCCAGCTTCATCCATGTCCCTGCAGAGGACATGAACTCATTCTTTTTTTATGGCTGCATAGTAGTCCATGGTACATACGTAATGCATTTTCTTTATCCAGTCTGTCATTGATGGGCATTTGGGTTGGTTCCAAGTCTTTGCTATTGTAAATAGTGCTTCAGTAAACATACATGTGCATGTGTCTTTGTAGTAGAATGATTTATAGTCCTTTGGGTATATACCCAGTAATTGGATTGCTGGGTCAAATGATATTTCTGGTTCTAGATCCTTGAGGAATCACCACACTATCTTCCACAATGGTTGAACTAATTTGCACTCCCACAAACAGTGCAAAAGCATTCCTATTTCTCCACAGCCTTGCCAACATCTGTTGTTTCCTGACATTTTAATAATTGCCTTCTAACTGGCATAAGTTGGTATCTCATTGTGGTTTTGATTTGCATTTCTCTAATGACCAGTGATGATGAGTCTTTTTTCATATGTTTGTTGGCTACATTAATGTCTTCTTTTGAGAAGTGTCTGTTCATATCCTTCACCCACTTTTTGATGGGGTTGTTTGTTTTTTTCTTATAAATTTGTTTAAGTTCCTTGTAGATTCTGGATATTAGACTTTTGTCAGATGAGTAGCTTGTGCTTGCAGAAATTTTCTCCCATTCTGTAGGTTGCCTTTTCACTCTGATAGTTTCTTTTGCTTTGCTGAAGTTCTTTAGTTTGATTAGATCCCATTTGTCAATTTTGACTTTTGTTTCAGTTGCTTTTGGTGTTTTAGTCATGAAGTCTTTGCCCATGCCTATGTCCTAAATGGTATCGCCTAGGTTTTCTTCTGGGGTTTTTATGGTTTTGAGTTTTACACTTAAGTTTTTAATCCATCTTGAGTTAATTTTTGTATAAGGTGTTAGGAAGGGGTGCAGTTTCTGTTTTCTGAATATGGCTAGCCAGTTTTCCCAACACCATTTATTAAATGGAGAATCCTTTCCCCCTTGCATGTTTTTGTCAGGTTTGTTGAAGATCAGGTGTTGTAGATGTGTGGTGTTATTTCTGAGGTCTCTATTCTGTTCCCTTTGTCTATATATCTGTTTTGGTACCAGTAGCATGCCGTTTTGGTTACTGTACCCTTGTAGTATAGTTTGAAGTCAGGTAGCGTGATGCCTCCAGCTTTGTTCTTTTTGCTTAGGATTGTCTTGGCTATATGGGCTCTTTTTTGGTTTCATATGAAATTTAAAGTAGGTTTTTTTCTAATTCTGCAAAGAAAGTCACTGGTAGCTTGATGGGAATAGCATTGAATCTATACTTTGGGCAGAATGGCCATTTTCACAATTGATTCTTCCTATCTGTGAGCATGGAATTTTTTCCCATTTGTTTGTGTCCTCTCTTATTTCCTTGAGCAGTGATCTGTAGTTCTCCTTGAAGAGGTCCTTCATGTCTTGTAAGTTGTATTCCTATGTATTTTATTCCCTTTGTAGCAATTGTGAATGGGAGTTCGCTCATGATTTGGCTCTCTGTCTATTATTGATGTTTAGGAATGCTTGTGATTTTTGCACATTGATTTTTGTATCCTGAGACTTTGCTGAAGTTGCTTATCAGCTTAAGGAGTTTTTTGGCTGAGATGATGGGGTTTTCTAAATATACAATCATGTCATCTGCAAACAGAGACAATTTGACTTCCTCTCTTTCTATTTGAATACCTTTATTTCTTTCTCTTGCCTGAATGCCCGGGCCAGAACTTCCAATACTATGTTGAATAGGAGTGGTGAGAGAGGGCATCCTTGTCTTGTGCCGGTGTTTAAAGGGAATGCTTCCAACTTTTGCCCATTCAGTATGACATTGACTATGGGTTTGTCACAAATAGCTCTTATTATTTTGAGATATGTTCCATCAATACCTAGTTTATTGAGAAGTTTTTTTTATTTTTTTGTTTTATTTTTTTTGACGGAGTCTCTTTCTGTCACCAGGCTGGAGTGCAGTGGAGCGATCTTGGCTCACTGCAACTTCTGCCTCCCCAGTTCAAGTGATTCTCCTGCCTCAGCCTCCCGAGTAGCTAGGACTACAAGCATGTGCGACCACACCCAGCTAATTTTTGTATTTTTTAGTAGAGACGGGGTTTCACCATGTTGGCCAGGATGGTCTCAATCTCCTGACCTCATGATCCACCTGCCTGGCCTCCCAAAGTGTTGGGATTACAGATGTGAGCCACCGTGCCGGCCCAAGGGTTTTTAGCATGAAGGGATGTTGAATTTTATTAAAGGCCTTTTCTGCATCTTTTGAATCTTTTGAGATAATCATGTATTTTTTGTCATTGGTTCTGTTTATGTGATGGATTACATTTATTGATTTGGGTATGTTGAACCAGCCTTGCATCCCGGAGATGAAGATTTCTTGATCATGGTGGATAAGCTTTTTGATGTGCTGCTGGATTTGGTTTGCCAGTATTTTATTGAGGATTTTCGCATTGATGATCATGAGGGATATTGGCCTGAAATTTTCTTTTTTTATTGTGTCTCTGCCAGGTTTTGGTATCAGGATGATGCTGGCCACATAAAATGAGTTAGGGAGGAGTCCTTATTTTTCTGTTATTTGGAGTAGTTTCAGAAGGAATGGTGTCAGCTCCTCTTTGTACCTCTGATAGAATTCGGCTGTGAATCCATCTGGTGTTGGGCTTTTTTTGCTTGGTAGGCTATTAATTACTGCCTTAATTTCAGAACTTGTTATTGTTCTATTCAGGGATTTGACTTCTTCCTGGTTTAGTCTTGCAAAGGTGTATGTGTCCAGGAATTTATCCATTTCTTCTAAGTTTTCTAGTTTATTTGCGTAGAGGTGTTTATAGTATTCTCTGATGGTAGTTTGTATTTCTTTGGGATCAGTGGTGATATCCCCTTTATCATTTTTATTGTGTCTATTTGATTCTTCTTTTTTTTCTTCTTTATTAGTCTAGCTAGTGGTCCTTCTATTTAGTGAATCTTTTCAAAAAACCAGCTCCTGGATTCATTGATTTTTTGAAGGGTTTTATGTGTCTCTATCTCCTTTAGTTCTGCTTTGATCTTCATTACTTCTTGTCTTCTGCTAGCTTTTGAATTTGTTTGCTCTTGCTTCTCTAGTTCTTTTAATTGTGATGTTAGGATGTCAATTTTAGATCTTTCCGCTTTCTATTGTGGACAGTTAGTGCTATAAATTTCGCTCTTAAAGTTGCTTTCGCTGTGTCCCAGAGATTCTGGTATGTTGTCTCTTTGTTCTCATTGGTGTCAAAGAACTTCTTTGTTTCTGCCTTAATTTCCTTATTTACCCAGTAGCCATTCAGGTGCAGGCTATTCAATTTTCATGTAGTTGTACAGTTTTGAGTGAGTTTCTTAATCCTGAGTTCTAATTTGATTGCACTGTGGTGTGAGAGACTGTTATGATTTTTCTTTTGCATTTGTCGAGAAGTGTTTTACTTCCAATTAGGTGGTCGATTTTAGTGCTAAGAAGTGATGTGTTTTTGCAGTGGCTGGCACCGGTTTTTCCTTTCCATATTTAGTGCTTCCTTCAGGAACTCTTGTAAGGCAGGCCTGGTGGTGAAAAAAATCCCTCAGCATTTGCTTGTCTGGAAAGGATTTTATTTTTCCTTTGCTTATGAAGCTTAGTTTGGCTGGATATGAAATTCTGGGTTGAAAATTCTTTTTTTTAAAAATGTTGAATATTGGCCCCTGCTCTCTTCTGACTTGTAGGGTTTCTGCTGAGAGATCTGCTGTCAGTCTGATGGGCTTCCCTTTGTGGGTAACCTGACCTTTCTCTCTGGCTGCCCTTAACATTTTTCCTTCATTTCAACCTTGGTGAATCTGATAATTATGTGTCTTGGGGTTGCTCTTCTTGAGGAGTATCTTTGTGGTGTTCTCTGTATTTCCTGAATTTGAATGTTGGCCTGCCTTGCTAGATTGGGGAACTTCTCCTTGGATAATATCCTGAAGTGTGTTTTCCAACTTGGTTCCATTCTCCCATCACTTTCAGGTATACCAATCTATCATAGGTTTGGTCTTTTCACATAGACCCATATTTCTTGGAGGCTTTGTTCATTCCTTTTCGTTCTTTTTTTTCTCTAATCTTGTCTTCATGCTTTATTTCAGTAAGTTGATCTTCAATATCTGATATCCTTTATTCTTCTTGATCGGTTTGGCTCTTGATACTTGTGTATGCTTCACGAAGTTCTGTGCTGTGTTTTTCAGCTCCATCAGGTCATTTATGATCCTCTCTAAACTTGTTATTCTAGTTAGCAGTTCTTGTAACCTTTTATTAAGGTTCTTAGCTTCCTTGTATTGGGTTAGAACATGCTCCCTTAGCTCAGAGGAGTTTGTTTTTAATCCACCTTCTGAAGCCTACTTCTGTCAATTTATCAACCTCATTCTCTGTTCAATTTTGTGCCCTTGCTGGAGAGGAGTTGTGGTCATTTGGAGAAGAGGCATTCTGGTTTTTGGAATTTTCAGCATTTTTGCACTGGTTTTTCCTTATCTTCGTGGATTTATCTACCTTTGATCTTTGAGGCTGTTGACCTTTGGGTGGGGTTTTTATTGGGGGGTTGGGTGGGGGGGCGTCCGTTATGTTGATGTTGTTGCTTTCTGTTTGTTAGTTTTTCTTCTAACAGTCAGACCTCCTCTTCAGGTCTGCTGCAGTTTACTGGAGGTCCACTCCAGACCCTGTTCGCCTGGGTATTACCAGTGGAGGCTGCAGAACAGCAAAGGTTGCTGCCTGCTCCTTCCTCTGGAAGCTTTGTCCCAGAGGGGCACTAGCCTGCAGCCAGCCGGAGCTCTCCTGTATGAGGTGTCTGTTGACCCCTGTTGGGAGGTTTCTCCCAGTCAGGAGGCACAAGGGTCAGGGACCCACTTGAGGTGGCACTCTGTCCCTTAGCAGAGCTGGTGAGCTGTGCTGGGAGAATTCCTCTTGTCAGAATCCGCTGCTCTCTTCAGAGCCAGCAGGCAGGAAAGATTAAATCCACTGAAGCTGTGCCCACAGCCGCCCCTTCCTCCAGGTGCTCTGTCCCAGGGAGATGGGGGTTTTGTCTGTAAGCCCCTACCTGGGGCTGTTACCTTTCCTTCAGAGATGGCCTGCCCAGTGATGAGGAATCTAGAGGAGCAGTCTGGCCACAGCTGCTTTTCCGTGCCCAGCCCATACCTCCCAGCCTCCTTAGCACTGTCAGGGGAAAACTGCCTACTAAAGCCTTGGTAATGGCGGAAGCCCCTCCCTGCACCAAGCTCTATTGTCCCAGGTTGACTTCAGACTGCTGTGCTGGCAGCAAGAATTTCTTTTTTTTTCCTTTTATTTATTTATTTATTTACTATTATTATACTTTAGGTTTTAGGGTACATGTGCGCAATGTGCAGGTTAGTTACATATGTATACATGTGCCATGCTGGTGCACTGCACCCACTAACTCGTCATCTAGCATTAGGTATATCTCCCAATGCTATCCCACCCCCTCCCCCCACCCCACAACAGTCCCCAGAGTGTGATGATCCCCTTCCTGTGTCCATGTGTTCTCATTGTTCAATTCACACCTATGAGTGAGAATATGCGGTGTTTGGTTTTTTGTTCTTGCGATAGTTTACTGAGAATGATGATTTCCAATTTCATCCATGTCCCTACAAAGGACATGAACTCATCATTTTTTATGGCTGCATAGTATTCCATAGTGTATATGTGCCACATTTTCTGAGCTTGCTGGGCTCTGTGGGAGTGGGACCCGCTGAGCCCGATCACTTGGCTTCCTGGTTTCCGCCCCCTTTCCAGGGGAGTGAACCGTTCTGTCTTGCTGCAGTTCCATGCGCCACTGGGGTATGAAAAAATACTCCTGCAGCTAGCTTGGTGTCTGCCAAAACAGCCGCCCAGTTTTGTGATTGAAACCCAGGGCCCTGGTGGTGTAGGCACGTGAGGGAATCTCTTGATCTGCAGATGACAAAAACCACTGGAAAAGCATAGTAACCTGGCTGGATAGCACAGTCCCTCATGGCTTCCCTTGGCTGGGGGAGGGAGGTCCCCAGCTTCTTGTACTTCCTGGGTGAAGCGACACCCCACCCTGCTTCTGCTCTCCCTCCGTGGGTTGGACTCACGGCCTAACCAGTTCCAGTGAGATGAACTGGGAACCTCAGGTGGAAATGCAGAAGTAACCCACCCTCTGTGTCGGTCTTGCTGGGAGCTGCAGATGGAGCTGTTCCTATTCAGCCATCTTGGCCCCTCCTTACTATTTACTTTTTTACTTTTAGTCTAAGCACAATGTTTTTCAATTAGGAATACACCAGAATCAGATTCAGGACATAATTCCGTGAAGAACACTTACAACTTTGGCCTGGAGGTTAAAATGTGTTATATTTTAAAAGGCTTAGCTGTAATGATACTATCGAATTTATCGTATCTTAAAGCTAGTTACAGGGAGAATATTAACAATAACTTGTTTCTGGGTAATGTGGAAATTTCCATGACATGTTAAGATAGACAAATTCCAACACAATTGTTTTATGGGAAGATTTTGGCTTGAATCTAGGTGCCACTGCTTATTATCTGTGCATTCTTGGCAAGTTACCAAACCTTTCTAAGTTTCAACTTTCTTTTTTCTTTTTTTGTAAAATGAAGATACTATTTATACCTAATTCAAAGAATTATTGTTTGTATTAAATGAAATAATGTGTGTAAAGGACTTACCATGGTGCTTTGCATGTAGTTAGTGTTCAGTAGCTGCTCCTATTAGTAGGTCCTAATGAAGTACGGCACTTACACTGGAGACAACTCTGATAAAGCACCTTCAAGCAAGGCAGACTCCAGATTTCTGTTGACATTCCCATAAATAAGTAATCTTATTAAATCACGGACATGAAACTTTAATGATGAATTGGAAAATTTCAATCCAAACATATTTTACATGTTTCAAAGTGGTATTTAAGGCAGGGCACGGTGACTACACCTGTAATCCCAGCATTTTGGGAGGCTGAGGCGGGTGGATCACTTGAGCTCAGGAGTTTGAGACCAGCCTGGTGGGCAACATGGTGAAGGCCCGTCTCTACCAAAAATACAAAAAATTAGCTGGGTGTGGTGGCACATACTTATGGTCCCAGCTACTTGGGAGGCTGAGGTGGGAAGATGGCTTGAGCCTGGAAAACAGAGATTGCAGTAAGCCTGAGCAATAGAACCAGAACTTGTCTCCAAAAAAAAAAAAAAAAAAAAATAGAGTGGTATTTAATATTTATAGAGTTGTTTGTGGTTTACAATGCTTTTACATATAAATAAAAGTGTGTGTATATATGTGGGTATATGTATAATTTTGAATTTTTTCCATCCACCAAATAACCATATTACTAACTCCATTCTTTATAGATTTTTTTTTATTTTAAATTTTTGTGGGTACAGAATTTTACTGGGTACATGAGATGTTTTGATACAGGCATGCAATACGTAATAATCACATCATGGAGAATTGAGTATCCATCCCCCAAGCATTTATCCTTTGTGTTATAAACAGCCCAATTATACTCTTTTAGTTCTTTTAAAATATATAATAATTAAGTTACTATCGATTATAGTCACCCTGTTGTGCTATCAAATAATAGGTCCTATTCATTCTTCTAACTTTTTTTTGTACTTATTAACCATCCTCCCCTCCCCCCACCACACTCCTTCTTCCTAGTTTCTGGTAACCATCCTTCTAGCCTCTATGTTCATAAATCCAATTATTTTGATCTTTTAGATCCCACAAATAAGTGAGAACATGTGATGCTTGTCTTTCTGTGCCTGGCTTATTTCACTTAACAAAACAATCTCCAGCTCCATCCAAGTGGTTGCAAATTACAAGAGCTCATTCTTTTTTTGTGACAGAATAGTACTCCATTTTTTATATGTACCATATTTTCTTTCTTTATTCATCTGTTGATGGATATTTAGGTTGCTTCAGAATCTTGGCTATTGTAAACAGTGCTGCAGCAAACATGGGAGTGCAGGTATCTCTTCGATATACAGATTTCCTTTCTTGGGTATATACCCACTAGTGGGATTGCTGGATCATATGGTAGCTCTATCTTTAGTTTTTCAGGAACCTCCAAACTGTTCTCCATAGTGGTTGTAGTAATTTACATTCCCACAAACAGTGTACAAGGGTTCCCTTTTCTCCACATCCTCTGCAGCATTTTTTACTGCCTCTCTTTTGAATATAACCCATGTTAATTTACTAGCGTGAGATGACGTCTCATTATAGTTTTTATTTGCATTTCTCTGATGACCAATGATGTCGAGTACCTTTTCATATGACTGTTAACTCCATTCTTTAGATAAAGAAACTCTTGAGAGTTTTGATGTTTACATGGCTAATCACTGTTGGTACTGTCATTTAAAATCAGGACTTCTGACTAATTCTGGCCCAGTTCTCTATTTAATTAATGTTTATTGAGCATTTATTAGGAGCAAAGCACTATGATGGGCACTAAGAGAAATATATTGTAGTGCACACCTGTTTTTTTTCTTTTGCTCACCTAGCACTTTCTTCTAGAACTGCCCCTTTGTAGGAACTTCCCACAGTTGTCTCAGAACTGCTGCTACCCACCAAACTCACACGATAGGGTGACTGAGAGAGCTTCCACATCAGTCTCACCCCAGCTATCATAAGCAGCCAAAGGAATGACTTGATGCAAATATGGGAGATTCAGAAATCCTTTAATAGAATCTGCACCATGGTTCATGGAAGAGAGAGAGAAGTGTGTGTGTGTGTGTGTGTGTGTGTGTGTGTGTGTGTGTGTGTTTACTTTGGGTAAAGTGGACACTTGATACCTTCAAAGCCAATTTGAATCTTTCTCTGAGAATTTGGCCTTAGAAAAGAAAGTTATCTGTATATATGGACTGAAATATGTAACACTTGGGAAATTGCAGCAGTTACATTCTGCTACTGAGGAGAGGAGAAAGCCTGTCTGAGGTGAGATGGAAAAGCCAAATCAATATTCAGAAGCCCCTCAAGATGTGAAATAGAAAACATCTGGAAAGTGAGTTTTTCATTATTCTTGAGCCCAACTGCAGTCTTTCTTAGAGTTTCAGGACCCAATCCAATGTTCTTACGTTTTTTGGTTTTTAAAGTAGTAGAATTATATTTTTATTCTATGTAACAAAGATTTATAATTAATAAAAAATCAAGATTAAAGACATAAGATTTCTGCTTCTATGAGCAAGAAACATTATATTTCCCAAATGACTAATATTAGGCTAATTGCCTAAGGAGTATTATAGCAGCTTGTTGAAATACATATTCTAGGGCTTCTTCACCTGCAGGTTCTGGTATAGGATGGCTGCAATTTAGCCTAGACATCTGTGTTTTTAATAAGCTTTTCAAATGAGTCTGATGCACAGCAAGAATTGGAAACCTCTGGCAGAAATACTTCTGTAAATATTTTGAGAACATGGCAATGTGACTTCAAGATGGTGCAGGCCATGTCAATTATGATACATCAGCTGTATTTCAATTTGGGTACTGATTAGATGGTAAAATTAAACATTTCCTCTTGTGGAGTTGTTATCCCTTTGATGTGTTAGGAGGAGGAGAAGAGAGAAAGCAATGTAGTCAGACTTGGGGATTGGGGGTGGGGGTGGAAGAACAAGGAAGAACTGAAGATCAGAACTGGGGACAGTATGTAGGAAATTGGTAATACATTGTGGGTGGGCAGAGGGAATGGAGTCACTCCTCAACTTGACTCAGAAACAATTACCATGTTAGGCATCCCTGGCCAGAAGCAAGGGGAAAAGCAAAAGCAGAACAAAAGCTCTTTTGATGGAAGAAGCCACTGTCATGCCTCTGTGTCTCTTTTCTTGACCTGGCCACTGCTACGAAGGTAGTTTATAGATATAGTGGATGATATTTACCTAATCTTTGCCTCCTGACCTCATGGGATATTGGCAGATGGGCATCTTGGGAAGAATTCTTTCCTATCCCAAAATTGACCCTGCTATAATTTGCATTTACCTCAGCATCTTTCAGAAGTGCAGGCCATCAGCAATGCATGAAGCAGCTCTAACCACAATCAAGTTACAAGGACACTCATGAGAAGCTTTTCCATCTGAGAAACACAAAGAGCTCCATTGATTTTGCTAACGCCCCAGAGGTAAGTGTGAGAGCAACACAAATTGTCTTGGCGGTAGAGTGAGAAGAAGGGATGGCATAAATGATTCTTGAGTTGTTTCCTAACCTTGCCAAAAAGCATTACTGGGGAATGGAAACCGGGTGTGATTAAATTCTCAGCAGCTTAGAAAGTCATTGCAGGAGGGAAACTTAGAGATTATCCAGGGCATAATTCTCTTTACAATTGAGAAACTGAGCTCCTGAGAAAGGAAGTGACGTGTCCCAATTCACACTTCTAGTTGGTGGCAGAGAGTCAAGTTTAGAATTTAGGCCTCCCAACATCGAGCTTAGTGTTCAATAAATGTAACCATGAGTAAGACTTCTGACTGTGTATAGGGCATGCGAATATAGCCCGTCCGAGAAACAGAATTCTAACAACAATTGTATTAGTCAGTTCAGGCTGCTATAACAGAATACCAGAGTGGGTGGTTTAAACAACAGAAATTTATTTCCCACAGTTCTGGAGGCTGCAAAGTCCAGGAGCAAAGTGCTTGCTGGTGCCTGCTGAAGGCTTTCTTCCTGACTTGCAGATGGTAAAATGTGACTTTACATGGTGTGTGGGAGGGAGGGGGGAGGCAGAGCGCATGCACGCACGCACACAAGTACACTCTGGTATCTCTTCTTATAAGGACACTAATATCATCAGATCAGGAACCCACCTTTGTGACCTCATTACCTAAACCTAAATTACCACCTTATAGGCCTTATGTCCAAATACAGTCAAATCAGTGGTTAGGGCCTTAACATATGACTTTGGGTGGGATACACAATTCAGTCCATAGCGATGACTATCTTCAGACTAGCCTGCGTCCTCTGTCCTTGGCCACACTGATGATTTAAATGGAGGCAGGTACTTACTCTCACTGCCAGCAACAAAGAAACTGCTTTTGAAAGGAAGAGGATGCAAAAATACTTACCAATAATGTCTTTTTTTTAAAATTTCACTTTAAGTTCTGGGATACATGTGCAGAATGTACAGGTTTGTTACATAGGTACACATGTGCCATGGTGGTTTGCTGAACCTATCAACCCGTCATCTAGGTTTTAAGCCCTGCATGCATTAGATATTTGTCCTAATGTTCTCCCTCCCCTTGCCTCCCACCCCCAACAGGCCCTGGTGTGTGATGTTCCCCTCCCTGTGTCCATATGTTCTCATTGTTCAACTCCCACTTATGAGTGAGAACAAGCGACACTTTTTTTTTTTTTTTTTTTGAGATGGGGTCTCGCTCTGTCACCCAAGTTGGAGTGCAGTGGCATGATCTTGGCTCACTGCAGCCTCCATGTCCCAGGCACAAGTGATCCTCCCACCTCAGCCTTCTGAGTAGCTGGGACCACAGGCACGCACTACGATGACTGGCTAATTTTTTGTAATTAATGACACTTTTCGTCCATTTTATTTTCTGTGGTGTTTCATTATGAAGACATAAAGGGCCATAGGAAAAATCAGCTCAATACAAGTCAACTAATATTGATGACTCTCTTGAGGGACAAATGGAGTCACCAATGGTAGTTGATTAGATTGAGTAGTTATACAAATTGAGTAGTTGTATGGAGGTACAATCCCTTATCTATAATTCTGAAGTCCAAAATGCTCTGAAATATGATAGTTTTTCTGTAAATGTATAGCAAGTGCTCATGGTCACAAAACTTGTTCTGGCCTTGTATGAAGTTGTTTATACTCTTTACTTAGCCCACTTATTAAGAATATTCATATGTTTTCTGAAGAAACACGAAAGCTTTCAATGATAGGTTCCTGCCCCAGATCCTGCTGGGATGTTTTTAATATAGTAAGACAGACACTGAACTATCTTTCTGAAATACAAGTATACAGAAATACTTGTATTTCTGAAATACAAGTATAAATTCTTGAAACACATATGGCCTCAAAAGGTTTTAGACAAGAAAGTTTGAGTTTGTACTAAAGTGAATATTCTATTTCAAGGAGTAAAATTACATATGATATGGTAGCAGGAAAAAAGCAAGGTTAAACAGAAGTGATTGTTCTGTCAAAGTCGCTAGGAAATGAGCCAATGTCGAGGCCATCAGAACAGAGCAGGTGAGAAGGCAACTGAGCCGCGTGGAATTACTGATCCTACTTCTGCCTGGCTTCAGCGACTGCAAGTGGAGTCACGGAATTCTTCAAATAAAATGTTTAAGTCAGAATCTTTGGATTTGTATTATATAGGGTTCTGAGGAGGAGAGCCATGGTGATTTGGAAAATAATATGCAGTCGTTTTTAGGAATTTGGCAATGCTGTCTCATTGAGCAGACTGACCTCCAGGGAGAAGCTGACTTTCTGCTGTTTCCTTCTTATGCATGTTTCCTTGTTAGAAATTAGCCAAATCATTTGACCTGCATGACTCCCTTTTTTTTTTTTTTCATTTAAGTGGGAATGGTGCAAAGTGCTTACTTTACCATATTCTAATCAAGACATAAAATATCATTTTAAAAAGACTTACAGTCCCACATAGGCCTTGTTCACAAGGTTACATGACAGTACAGCCTCTGGTTCTGGTAGAGTGACTGCAGAGCTGGGTGTTAAGGGTCATGGCTCTAGTTTCAACCTCAATATTAATTTCTAGTGCGAACTTGAACATGTCATTTTTGCCTCTCTAGACTTGTTTCCTCACCTAGAAATCAGGAGGCTTGGAAATAATGATCCGTGAGGTCTGTTTTGTGATTAATGCTGAACCTACGAGTAACAAGATGATAATGATTATACTAGGACCCTCTAGTTTGTTTAGCAATTTATAGTTTATAGACAACTTCACATCCATTAAGTCACAACAAATTTGTTAATATATGCTAAGCAAATATAACCCTGGAAGTATTATTTAGTAAATGCTGAGCAAGAATAATACTGAGATGTATTATTCTCTTCCAAAACAGTTAAGAGAAAAGGGACACTACCCGACCAACATTACAGAGCAAACTATTGTCCAGTTACAAAAGGGACAGACCATGTCTCCTGACCTCCTAAGTACCCACCCCCTACCCCCCGTGTTATTTCGACTCCGGCTCACTACTTCACTGGTTTCAGAGATGGCTTGCTTAATGGCCTTCCCTAAGAAAACACACTTGTGACCCTAGTGTGGACCTAAGTGCATAGCTTTGTTTTTTACATTTGACAGTATTGTACTTGGACAGAAAATAGCCAGATCATGTTTTAGCTTCTGTTAGTTCAAGACGCTAGTTTTCCTTATTGGCTGAGGAGATACTGGCAGATGCAATTTTTAAAATATATATGAAAGAAAGACAAAAGAGGGAGTCACTTCCCTCCCTGGGCCCCAGTTTCCCCATCTGTAAATGAACCTGGCATTCAAGGGCTTCTGCCTTCTGGCTCTGACCTTCCCCAACACCACTCCTCTCTATACTCTAAGAACCCAGTTCCTCTATCACCCATGAGGCAACCTCACGCTGCTTTTGCTTCCGTAACTCTGTCTTCCCTTATTTATCTTCACTATTCCAATTCTCCCTTTTTTTTAGGCCAGCGCAAACGCCGTGAAGCATTCTTTGAACTCCTCTGCTGGAAGCTAGTGTTTCTTCCTCACCTGCCAGTCACTTGTTTGACTTGTGAATGATGCTTAACAATTTCTGCCTCATATTATAGTCATTTGTTACCTGTTCCGTTCCTTATCTAACGGATTCTCGATGACAGACACGTCTCTGTGTCCTGTCTCTTTTCCAGGAGTGTGGACCTCATGAAGTACAAATTAAATAAATATCTGAACAAACAAAGAATCGATGATATTTGAGGTCCTTTCTAACACAAACTCTGATTTTAGAGTAACATCATACTCATCCTGAAGCAAGTTTAATAAGAATTCATTTAGAAGTAAAATACTTTTTGTGAAGTTATTATAGAGACTTGTCTAATCAAAAACTAAATGATCTTGGCTGAATTCTCCTTCTTTAAAAATAAATCCATTCAAAGGTAGATGCCATGTGGTAGAAAAAATGCTACCTGGGTTTTGTTGTTGTTGTTGTTTTTTGGTGTGGGAAAAGTGAAATTTGAGATACTGTTCTATTTCTTACTAGCTGTGTGACTTTAGACAAGTCATGCCACTTTTCTGAGTCCATTTTTTTTTTTTTTTAACCAGTAGGTAACGATATCTTCACAGGGTTGGGAAGAGTTAATGTGATAATGGATGTGAAAGTGTGTTGCAAACTAAAAAGAACCCCGCACATAGAAACGGTTATTATTATCATTACCATTATTATTATTTAAGAAGTCATTTCCACGGGATGTAAATGCAGTCTCTACAGCTCCTCTGGGCCTCTAAGTGTACAGACTGTATTTACAAGTTTATAAAACTCCCAATATGGAGTTGAATAATAGCCAATCAATGCTAATGGCGCTGGATCCTTATTTACAGAGTGCCTTTCCTCTGAGATAAGAGCTGTTAAAAGCTAAATCCATCAAATTTTAATTAATTTCCATTCCGTAGATTGTCCAACAAATATTTACTGCATGCCTACTATGTGTCAGGCAGCATTTTAGACAGTGGGTAGGTCATTAATATTGCTAATGATCTACTTACCTTATGGAAAACTGCGGATCCACAGTTACGTGCAGACAATGTCAGGGGCAGGGCTACAGTCCAGAGCTTAAGGTGGGCAGTGGCCTACATTGTGCTAAGAATAATTGTTTCATGAGCTGAAGCTGGGCAACTTTGGTAAGAGGTGACTCTTTGGTAAGAGTCACATATCTTCATCCACAGAAAACTGGGCCTTTTCCTTATTTGCCCATAATGAGAAATGATGTCAGTGGCTGAAAGACACATTGTGTGACCCAGGTTGTGGGGGTTAGGTTTCTGGGCTGCTTTGGTCAGCTCAGTTTCAGACACTTTGGAATGGAAAGTTTAAATGTAGCTATTGATTGAGAGAGATTTGAGTCTGTCCCAGAGCTGACTCCTGCAGAGACCTGCACCTGGCTGCAAACACATTTCACAGAGGTGCAATTTCACTTTTATCATCTAGAGAGAACAGACTCTTTTCCAATTGAAGGATTTTTAAGATGCTGGGATCAAAGCTCTACTTTCATGTGCGGTTGACTCAGAGAACTAGGAGTCAGCAGGGATATGGTGAGCCAGCGCAAGATGTTACAGGGAGCATTAGGCATGTTTCCCATTTCCAGCCATGTAGCCTCTCAGACATTTTCTACCAAAGGGTTCCGAGTAGGCCTCCACAGCTTTGGAATATCCCTAGCAGTTTTATCTAGAACAGGAAAATCACGTAGATAATTTGCATGATCTTGAATGGCAGGATTGTTGACAGTCATTTGAAACATTTGCTGAAGGATTATCACTTTTTATCACTTTTGAGAAAGACCCAGAGATGACAGGGCCACCTCCCTCCAAAAGCTCACTATGGGATGATTAAGACTATAAATAATTAGAAGGGACCATTCATTCAACAAATAGTCCTTGATAGAGGTTTTTTTTTTTTTTTTTTTTTTTTTCCCCAAATCACACTCTTCAAAGAGTAAAAAGGATTTGATGAAACCAGAAAGTGTTTTTTGTTTTCTTTTTTCTGTAATGTGGTATTTGAGATACTTTTGTAGCTGACTATGAAAAATTTTGAAGAAAAAAAAACAAGAACAAAAAACAAAGATGGTTTGCTAATGGGTGCATTCCAGAGGTGAACAATGTCTGAGAGGCAGGGAAGTGGAAACTGATCCTGGGCACCAAGCATGGTCCTGTGAGGGCAGATTGGAGAGTATAGCAGGCAAGAACTGGATAAAGAGTTTCTGTGGGTCACTTTGGCAGCCAGCTTAACCGTGAAGGCAATACTGTGAAACTTTGAGAGTGCTATTTGGGGGCATTTAAATGATTGACCATGTACAACCTCACTCGCTAGTCTACAGTTATCTCACAATTCACCCAGTCTCTTATATGTAATAGATTTCTCTGAGCAACTGGAAAGCCAGCCTCTCCTCAAATAACAAGTGCCATTGTAATTCGTGATGAATAAAGGCTCAGAATGACCTACCACAGTGATTTTTCCAAACACTTGGGATTTTGTGTGTATGTCATTGATAATTGTCTTGCTTTTGGCAAAGTGGCCCTAGAAAAGTAGTAACCATATTGAATCATTCATTTTATTTTGATAAATAATATATTGGCTTGGATGAGAAAAAAAAAACTCTCCTATCTTCCTTTTGATTATATTCCTTTGGATCACAGGCTCACCTTTCTCCCTGGTTTAAATATAAGAAGCCATCCTGTTTTTGGAAGTAGTTACTTCTTGTTCTTCACTTGATTGTTATAATATTCTTAGTGATTTGGGAATTAGTGTATTTATATAGTTGTCTAAGTAAGTGTTCATCAAAGTAATAAACTCACTTCTACGTTTAAGTGTTTCTATTTAAAATTCTTTAAGAAATTCATCAAGTGTGTGTGTGTGTGTGTGTGTGTGTATGTGTGTATTCATGACACTACTCTTTAAAAAATACCCAGAGCCCCCAACTGACAACAGTGAGAGAAGTGTAGAATAGTGGATAGGACCTGGCCCTGGAATGCAAGAGAAATGGATTCTCCAGGGACTCTTCCATTTACCAGCTTTGTGATGCAGGGCAAGTCACATACCTGTTCTGAGCCTTGATTTTCCTTCAAGACAAATTCTCACCCTTTCCTGCCTCCAACTAATACAGTAGTTCCCCATTTATCTGTGAAGGATATGATCCAAGACCCCCAGTGGGTACCTGACACTGCAGATAGTCCTCAATGCTATATATGCCATATCTTTTTGATTTGAAAACAGAGATGACTACTAAGTGACTAACAAGCAGGTAGTGTATACAGCATGGATATGCTGGCCGAAGGGAAGATTCATGTTCTGGGCAGGATGGAGTGGGACAGTAGGAGATTTCAACACACTACTCAGAGCTGGGTGCAATTTAATACTTATGAATTGTTTATTTCTGGAATTTTCCATTTAATATTTTTGGACCCTGGTTGACTGTGGGTAACTAAAACCCTGGAAACTGAAACCATGGATAAAGGGGGAACTACCGTATTTATTGAATGCGAGGTGTGGCACACTTCTCATACAATTATGGGTGCTTCTCTCACAAAGCTTGAAGCCTAAAAGGGTGAGGGGCAAAGGTTCTCCAGCAATTTAAGTCATGATGCTCAAGAAATGCTCAACGTTCTATGAGAGCCTAGGTTGAGTGCATCAAATCATACTGGAGGATATGAGAAAGCTTCCTAGAGGAGCTGACATTTGCACTAAAGTTTGAGTGAAGTAGACAGAGAAGGGGGCACACTGTTTTTCCAAATAGGGAGAGCAGCATGGACGAACACAGAGGTGTGACACAACTTGCTATATCTGGGGGAACAATGGGAGGATCTTGGTAGGAGGTAGGAGAGAGGATAATCATGGGAAAGGTGGGATCTGGGGGTGCAGTGGTGAAGTCTCTTTTAGGCTCAGCTGGCAATACCATTGCTGCTAATAATAACTGCCTTTTGTTGACTGAATTGAAAATACAAGTTAAGCTCATTTTTAGATTTCAAAGATTGATAAAATTAGCATTGCTGAGTGCCTAGCTTTTTACCAAATAGTCATTTCTAATATGCACTATACAATTGCTCAAATGTAAACAAGTATTAACCAGATCTGCTGACTTAACTGAGATCAATTAACAATGTCAAGAGCTGAAGGATTATGGAAATGTTGATGTCCTTTTGTGATATAAAATTTTACAACTGTTCATTTAAATATTCACCCCAGTGCTTTGATAAACTGACCCAAATCTTAGCGTATTATCGAGGATAATAAGGGTTTACTAGGTAGTATTTATCCTACTTTAGTTCTCTGGAGCATAGACATTCAGTAGACTTTTTATTTCTTGGCACAATTTTATGAGCATTCAAATTAAAACTATTTTTCATGTTTAGTGTAGTAGTAACATATGAAAAGCTAAACAGGAAAATAAAATAAAACCTTAAATCCAAAATTGCAATGAGAGAGAAGTGTTGAAATTCAGTCCACCAATGATTACTGAATCCATCCAGAAGTTAAATTCAACCATTTTTTAAAGCTCTGTTTACTTGATTTATTTAACCTTGTGAACTTAGGAATAATCATTTGCAAACTTAACAATAATACTGTCAGCCCTCCATATCTATCAGTTCTACATCCATAGATTCAACCAACTGTGGATAAAAAATATTTAAAAAAAGATTGCATTTGCAATGTTCACATGCAGTGAACATTGAATTTTTTTCTTCTTATTATTCCCTAAACAAAGCAGTAAGACAACTATTTACATTGTGTTTGGTATTATAAGTAATCTAGAGATAATAAAGTAAGTGTACATAGGTTAAATGCAAATACTATACCATTTTATATCAGGGAGTTGAGCATCTGTGGATTTTGGTATCCAAAGGAGGCCCTGCAGCCAATACCCCATAGACACCAAGGTTCAACTGTATAGACAAAGGGCATAGTATATAGAGTCAGTGGTTAATAAACTGTACATATCACTTACCAGACTTTGTGCCAAGCTCTCTCTTGACCTCACCTCCAGGGCAGAGCAGTTGGAAGAGGTGAGCCAACAGGATTTCTGTGGGAGCAGAGTTGATGGGAGAGGTAGAGCTGGAAGGGCTGTTATCCTGAAGGTTCTTTAAGAACTCATGGAATTAAGGAAGAGAGATAAAAAGCACAGCTGGAAGTTGAATCTGGTATCATGCTGACTAGGGAAGTGAGGTTGTTAACACAAGTCAGACACAAACCTGGTGGCTAAGTAAAGAGAGAGAATCTAGGAGCAAATTGCTTAGTGGGTGGAGTCAAAGGATGGAGATCTAAATTTGCGTGTGGTCCATATTTTTTTTGCAGTCTCAACAGCTTGGAAAGCCAAGGCTGAACCCTTAAAGGAGCTGCACTGGGAAGGGAAGATCTGATGGAAAACTCATGCAAGATTCAGTCTTCGCAGGCAAGGAGCTAAATCTGACATGACAGGTAAGCATGAAAACAGTCAAAACTTCAGATATGGTAAACTCTGTGTTCAACTGAAATCCCAGGAGTGTTAAGCCGTCCTCCTCAATCCACATCTAGCCAACCTTTTCTCCTCATCTTCTTCCATTGCAGGAACACTAAACTATTTACTCTTCCATTGCAGGAACACTAAACTATTTACTTTTCCCCAAATCACCCTACACTGTCTTCACTGAGCCTTTTAATGCTGAAACCTCTGTCAGGACTGGCTTTCTCTACTTCATGGAAAAGGCTTTTCAGTGTTCTCTGCTCCTTCCCTGGCTGGGGAAGTAATGCAGTCTCTCTCTCTTTGGGTTCCCGTAGCACAAGTTATATAAACACCAGTGGTGGAAGATGGCTCACCTACCAAGTATATGTCCTTGAGGCACGTACAAAGGTCAAGAATTTAAATTCTGTAAGTGTTTGGTTGCATTTTTGACTTATTCCTCACTTGCTGCATATTTTGGGCAAATAATAGATCTTGGAGCCTCAGTTCCTTATCAGTATTGTTATGGGGATTTAATAATACAGTAGATATAAAGTACCAGGCATAACGATAGGCAAAATTTAGGATGTTTGGTTTGTTAAATTCAATCTTTGGAATTCATAATATAAATGAACATAAATGTGAACTAGTTACATACCTTATAATGGATTTTAGGAGCTACCTTCAGCTTAAGAAAGGAGTTTGATTTCCTAAATTATCATGCTGCTTTTTTGATAAATTCTTTGATGCCACATAAAGACAAGCCATTCTCTTCTCTTGGCAGTTTTACTATTTTATCATCATTATAACAATAAAATGGTGACACTTTAATCTTATTCAATATATAACCCACAAAGTTATTTCAGTCAATTTCATAAGCTTATTTCATTTTCTCAGTGTTGATTTCTTGATTCTGATTTTCAGTTTATCATTGAGATGGATGAACAATCCTGTTTCTTTCTTTTTCTCTCTCTCTCATTCCTTCCAGCTTAGTTGCATTCAGATTCCAGTGGTTCTCCTTTCAGGGCCTAAGTAATACTTGTTGCATGATCTCCATGCTTTTAAACAACTAAAAAACAACAACAAAAATAATGCAAGTAGAGAAAAGACACCATTTCTGTTGGCAGTTCTCCCACCTCCATCTGTGCTGCCCAAAAGTGTCTGCTTTCTGTACTTACAAGACATTAGTCTTTTGGCACTATCATCCAGAGCAAATAGTGCTGAATGTAATAATAGCAAGTGATTTGGCATGTGCATCAATGTGAAAATAGAGTTTACAAATGCACAGTAATGTATTCTGCAAGAATACATCATCTTTTTAAATGTATTTCTTGAACATACTTATGTTCAGTGAGAAAAACCACATCCTTTATTAGAAAGGTAGAGTATCTCTTCATATTCTGGGAAAATTCTTGATAGATGATTGCTATATTTAGCCATGGAAGCTAATATCGCACTTAAGGGAGGAGTGCCCTCTGTTCAGGGAGAAAACCAAGAATTGTAGTATTTTAAGTTCCCTGCTTAAAAGAAGAAATAATTGGGAGGAAACCAAAGGAAGTGGGTAAAAGGATCAAACAGTAACATTCAGCTACATTCAGAGCTTGAAACTGGAAAATAAAAATCAATAGAATATTTATCATTCATGCATTTCTTTTTCTAAAGCACTCCTTCTTTCCTTGACCAAGTCAGGATACTAGCTCAGCTCATGGAGGTCTGCAGAGCCAAGCAAGGAGATTATTAATGAGGATTGTGTGTGCGCTGCTTGTGGTGGTGGTGGAAGGTGGATGTTTCAGGAGATGGGAAATCCAAGACCAGAGGGAGAAGAAAGTAAGACTAAAAATGGCCAAAGTCTAAGAAGCCAGAAGTGGAGAACTTTTTTTTCTCCAACTTGGAGATTTGGGGAGAAAAGAGCAAGAATAAAGCAGGTTGATGGGAAACACCGACAGTGTTGATAATACTACCCAATGCAGAACAAGCATGGCCATTCAAAGTTCATTTTTATTTGCACCTGGGGTATAATGAAGAGCGAATCAACTGAATTGAAAGGTTCCGGAACATTTTCAAACTTCATTCATTTAATCACTCATTGACTGCTTCGCTAATGAATTCAGAATATAAGTACTCTATGCCTACTATATGCTGGGCACAATGCTATGTGATGGGAATACTCCACCTGTCTTAGCCTATTCAGGATTCTATAACAGAATACCACAAACTTGGTGACTTATAAACAACAGAAATTTATTTATCATAGTTCTGAAGATTGGGAGGTCCAAAATTCCCAATCTTGCTGCTGGTAGATTTGGTGTCTAGTGAGTGCCCACTTCTGCGTTCATAGAAAGCAGTCTCGTGGCTGTAATTTCACATGGCAGAAGAGGCAAGAAGCTCTCTGGGGCCTCTTTTATAATGGCTTTAATTCTATTCATAAGTGTTTTGCCCTTATGACCTAATAATTGCTCAGAGTCTCCACATCCAAACAGTATTACGTTGGGAATCAGGTTTCAATGTATGAATTTTGGGGGAACACAAACATTCAGTCTATAGCACTGCCTTTATAGAGAGGCAGATATATAAATAAATGGCAGACCTGAATAAAAAATACTGAAAATGCTATGAAGATTAAGAGACAGCTTCTTGTGAAACACTTTAACTGGGTTTTGAAGGATAAATAAGAGTTTCCTAAGCCAAAAAAAAAAAAAAAAGTGAGCCCAAGGTTATATCCAATCTTGTAGCTCTGTGAGATTGTATTTATCCCTTCCTCTGTATCACAGCCTGAATCATCTGCCAACTTGGCTTGTTGGCATGATGTAGGCAATAAAAATGAGATGAACAAGTAAAAAGATGTAAGGGAGAGGGGGCAATGAGGCAGGTAGGTGGAGATCATTTTGATGGGGTTTGTATTGCTTCATTCAGTAGTTGAGTGGCATTAGTGGGGCCTAGTAGAATACTATTTTTTTACTTCAACCTATTTTCTATTTTTTACTTAAATACTTTGCACTTCATCAACACGTAGAAGTAAAGTGTAGTAAAGATACTAAAGTGACAATATAAGATAATGGCTAAAAGTATTGACTTTGGATTCTAGCAGTTCCAAGTTCAGATTCAAAAGTCTTCCCCTCTCTAGGGCTCAGGTGTCTCATCTATAAACTAAAGGAGTTGGGCTAGAGGAACTCTAGTGTTCCTTTCAGGTCTGACTGACTTTGATTCCAAAAGGCATACAACATTCCATGGGATAGCCTAGAAGCACTGCTGGCCCAAAACAGATGCTTCCAGTATTAGGGCTGGAAAGGGCCTTATAGACTGTTTTGTCAAAGTCCCTTCTTTCACAGAATAAGAAATCAAGGATACATCTCAATCTTTACAGCATCCTTTTTATAACAGCTATTACTTTTTAATTATTAATAGCTTGTGATTCTTCAGAAAGAAGGGGAAAATGTTTAATGAATAAATTTAGAAGCAATTGGATAGGCTAAATAAGAAGTTTGTCAGTCATGATAAATAAACATAAATTTAAGATCAGATGAAAAACATTTTCATCTGATACTTTAAATTGAGACAGATTTTAAGTGACTGAAAGGGGCTGGCAGCATCAGCATCATATTATCACAACCCTAGGCCTAGAGCTCAGTATGTAAGAGAACCCTCTGGGCAGAACAGCAGTCTTGGTTCCACCTCTAACTATAACTCTTTGCTTCCTTTACAGTCCTGTAGTCACCTTGCTAGGGCAAATGGTTAGAGAAAAAAAAAATGTAAAAAGTTGTGGAAACACTTTTTTAAAAAAGCTATCAGATAGACAAATCCATTTGTCATTTATTTTAAGCTGCAGAGTATCAGTACTATCAGCAATTGGTTATGACCTCCAAGTCCCTGGTGATAATACCCTTGTGTCAATACACATGTGGGGTCCATTATGCTATTACATTCTTTTGCCGTTATTTAATTTTAGTTGGCTTAAATTACTCATTACTCTTTTCCTCCCGTTTAAAAAGCAGGGTTTTTGGAACCAGTAACACAGCTAATTGTTTCATTTCTGCATTTCACTTTCCCTGGGTAGCCATAGCTGCTATGTGAATTGAGATTTGAATATAAACATAAACCATGAAGATTTTTCATCAAGTAAGAGCATTACTAATAAAATAAAGCTTTGTTATTATTCATCACACGAACAATACACTTGTATCACATCTATCAGGCATCATGTAGAACACATTATGGAGGTTTCTTATTGGCAGCAACACATTTAGTATAGTTACCGTTTTCCAGCCCTTCAACAAGAACTTCTGGATGTATTTACTAAGTGAAATAAATAAACTTATGAAACAATGGTTTGCAGTACAACACACATAGGACTAGTCCTCCAACCTAAGAATGTATACAAATTTGCATAGAGGGTGCCATAATGAGATAGGCATCAGGAGACTACTTCTAGTCTTGTTTACAACTTGCTGTTTGACTTGAGAAAAGTTGTCCCCCTCCTAATGGGTCTTTTTTCTTACTTTTCTTTAATAAGTATTTGGGCTACAAGATTTATGAAGTTCATTCCAACTGTGAAACTATAATGTAAATATTATGAGTCCACAGATTTATGGTGTATCCCAGCACCTACACTAGTGTCTTGCACATAGTAGATTCTCAGTAAATGAACAAATGATGGACTTTAGTTAATTTCTTTATGACTGAATACTCATATGCTATTATTACAAAAATATCGAGCATCTGTGTATTTGGAATTTTGAGGGGAGGGTGGGAGAAGTGTAGGATGAGAAAATGTCACATGTCCACATTCTTTAGATGCAGCATTTTTTATGATGCCGTTTTGGACTAAACCTTGATGCACATTTGGTCTATTCTTAGCATCAGAACTCAAGGATTGGGTTGGTCTTCATAATGATCCTGAGCAGATTCAAGAAGTTACTCTTGCGTATTAGATTGCCAGATTATTTCTTATTCCTAGAATGAAAAGGGACAATCAACTGAAAAGTTTTATTTTCTAGTATACTATTTTGACTGATTAAGGTTTTGACTCAAAACCTAAACAATAATGAAATTGACATACCACATTTTAAGTGGGCATTATGCCAGTGTAACAGATGGGCCTTGAAATTGTCAGTTGATAGCTTTTGTATAAATCTCTAATATCGTCAAGTGGAGAAAGTCCTTAACAAGAAATGTAAAAAATGTTTGTCAGTTGGCCTCCAGATGCCTTACCCATGCATCGTTACTCTGTTACACGACTCTACAAGTCTCTTTAGATACTTAATAGCCCCTAGAGAGATCACTGTTAGACCATGTGGATGGGTAACTCCATGGAAAAATATACCCAGATGACCTGCATCTTCTGCCCTTTCCTGTCTTCTCAGACTGTTCCTTACTTTCATTCCTTCCCTGCAACCTGAACCATTTTTATTGAAGCTTTATCATGTGTCATTGCCTTTTTAGGAAGATCATTCTTTCACCCTCACTCAAGGAAGAGAATGAGAACCTTGCACATAGTAAGCAAGCAAGACATTGCTTTCTGAGGGACGCTGTCTAACTTCTACAGCATAGTCACTTTCACAAGTTTTGCCACATCAACCCGTCTTCTTCTTGTGCTTTGAAATTTTAATCTTCCTATTCTTTCATCTTCTATGACTAATTTCTTCCAGCCTCCTAACTTGTTTGCAAAGGCATGGCCCACCTATTAGCTTGCTTAAGAGGAATACCTGAACTCAAGTGCAGAGAAAACCGAATGTAGGCCTGATTATTTATGGTCTTTGCCCAGGAGTAAGCACTGAGCACACTTGTTAACTGACTTCCTGCCTCGTGGTGATCTTGCTGCTTCTTGCAGGTCACTTATGACCTAGTTTATGCCATCAAGGATTGCTGATTGATGCTTCTCAGTTGCCAAATGAATTGGCTTTATGGCCACGAAAAAAAAAGCTTTTTCTCGTTAAACTCATTCATTTATTCATTGGATATTAAATAAAACTTTCTAAGGATCACATGCTCTTCTAGAAGCTGGAAAAACAACAGTGACCAAAATGGACAAGGTCCTTGTTCTTGTAGAGCTTACAATCTGGTGACAGTTTGAACTGACACTCTCAGTGGAAACTGAGCTGACCATTTGTTTCATCTTAGAGGTGATGAAGTTATTTCAACTTCTAGAGGTGAGTTGACCTCAATATCATCACCAAAATGTCCCAATTGACCAACTTTTCTTTTTTAGTAAATATAAAATATGTTATAAAAGATGCTAGTTATAAAAAATGAACAGTAAGAAAATAATTGGGCACAAATAAATGGTCACACATTTCTCTCAATTTACATTCAGCACTTCTGGACAAACAGCATGAGTATATGGAAACATTGTATGCGGGCTGGTAATTGGTTTGGCATTTTAACAAGGCTTTTAAAATAGTTATAATGTAATGTATTGCTGTTAATTAATTTCAATCATTTATATTATTTCTGTACATTCTAGTAGGAACTAAAGGTATATGGTCATATAATTTATTGTTTAAGCCAGAACTGTTTTTGATGGGCAAAGGGGACATTCTTTAAAAGTATGTTGTGACAATGAGTATAAAAAGGGAACATTTTGGGAAAACCAGAATGCACATTCACCCCAAATACAAGAAACCCAGTGTCACCTAATTGTTGGCATTTTGAAATAGCAAATTGCCAGGTACTAGTCTATTTCCCCTATTCCAGGATTATCATTAAGTGAGTTCATCATGACTAGATCAAATTATGTTTCATCAACACTTTTATGAAGCAATTCTTCCTTTAAATCCTCTTCCATTTTGGGATGGGGGGATTAGATCCTTTTCTTATTAAAAAGGAGGGGACCTTCAGGGATTCCAGCTCTAATCCTTAGCCTAGATGGATCCAAGACCCTGTATATAATAGTGAGTACAATTTATTGAGTGACCAGTGTTTTAGACACTTTTATAAGTATTATGGTCAGTCCTTAAAACAGCTCTGCCTACAAGAAGATATTACTTACTTTTCCAAATTAAAAAAATAGGACCCAAACAGATTAATTGCCCAAGATGGTACAGAAAATAACAAGAAGCAAACTGTATTTGAGCCCACGTCTGTCTGGTTCCAGAATCTATTTTTTTCACTATGCTGTACTGTCTCTCTATTCAAATGTATGACAGAAAATTTAGGTGAGATACAGAGATATGATCTCTCCCAGATACTCTGGAGTTTTGTAGCTCTGGTCCCGGAACAGTACTAAGCATTTCTCTGCCTCCTTCCACTTTCCTTTTTGACATTGGAGATTCACATCTGGTAGAGAAACCTGGAAAATGGTAATAACTTCTTATGTCCAAAAGTACTTTTGCACTCTCACATGGTCCCTGCCCCACACTCATACCCCAACCCTGTGAAGCTCAGACTTCAAGAACTAGCTCTATATATGTCTCCTCCAGGAAACTTTCTTAAAACCCTCAGGCTGGCTGACTGCCAACTCTTCTGCACCTCCTACTCCACCTGTGACAACCTGTCTCATACCTTACGATAGCTTTTAAAATCATTTATGTTTCTATCATCTTCAATATACTTTATGCTTCTGTACGGCAGAGATCATGTTTTATTCATACTTTAACCTCTCTGTGCTCCAGGTTGCTTATCTTTAAAATAGAGATCATAATAGTACTAACCTCATAACATTTTATTTCTTAAATTGACAAATAATAATTGTACATATTCATGGGGTAAACAGTGACGTTTCAATACATATAATGTAAGTGATCAGATCAGGGTAATTATTATATTCATCATCTCAAATATTGATCATTGCTTTGTGTTGGGAAACTTCAATATCCTCCTTCTGCTGATTTTAAACTATGTAAAATATTATTATTAACTATAACCATATTACAGTGGTATAGAACACTAGAACTTATTCCTCCCACCTAGCTATAATATTGTATCCTTTTACAAATCTCTCGCTCCTTCCCCCTACCCTTCCCAGCTCCTCCTATCCTTTGTTCTACTTTTTACTTCTATGAAATCAACTTTTTCTTTTATCTTACACATATGAGTGAGAACATGTGGTGTTTAACTTTCTGTTTCTTAGGCTTATTTCATCAAAAATAACGTCCTTCAGTTTCATCTATGTTGCTGCAAATGACAGGATTACATTCTTTTTTATGGCTGAATAATATTTTATTGTGTATATGTACCCCATTTTCTTTATGCGTTCATTTGTTGTTGGACACCTAAGTTGATTCCATATTTTGACTATTGTAATAGTGCTGCAATACACATGTGGGTGCAGATATCTCTTTGATATACTGATTCCCTTTCTTTTGGATAAATTCCCAGTAGTGGGTTTGCTGGATCATATGGTAGTTTTAGTTTTTTTTTTTTTTTTTTCAGAAAACTCAATACTGTTCTCCATAGTGACTGTACTAGTTTACATTCCCACCAACAGTGCATAAGAATTCCCTTCTGTCTGCTTCCTCACTAGCATGTGCTTTATTTTCTTTGTCTTTTGATAATAGCCATCCTAACTGGGATGAAATGATATCTCTTTGTGGTTTTAATATGCATTTCTCTGATGATTAGTGATGTTGAACATTTTTTTCATATATTGGCCATTCGCATGTTCATATAGCTTATTTAATGAATAAAGATAATATTCATTAAACATTTAGAATCCTTATAGTGCCTGGCACATAGTAAGCTCTGAGCAATGTTAGGTCAATATTATCATCATTTTGTTGTCATTGGTGATTGTAGTTAATGTCACATAGTAAAGTACACAAAACCATGTATGCTAAATGTTATTAATTCATGAAACATTGTTATTGTTTCCTATGTTCAGGACACTCTAGACTACACTGAAGACAAAGGAGGCCATTTAAAAAATAAGAGTGGGAAAAGGAACAAGATATATACATAAATCATTCTGATACAGAATAAAAAATAGTGATGGAAGAGAAGTAAATCATCAGTTTTGGAATTATTAGTGAGCGGATCATCAGTGTTCTTGGTAGAGAGTATTTTCAGACTAAGAGTATCAGGGAAGACTGTTAGAAGGAGATGGATCTAGAGGAAAATATAAGATTTGAATTTGTAGATACTTGCGGTAGGTAGTGGTTTGATGAGGTCAAGATATTCCAGCAATGACTATGTAAGCAAAGGTAAGAAAAATCTTGACAGAGGAGCTATCATGATCAAGAAGGTGGTTTTCCCAGTCAAGCCTTATCCATTGCACTCCAGACGTGCTGACCCCTGCAATTTCCCCACATGTGGGAAACGAGACTGCATAATTTGTGGTAGTGGGGGTCTGTGATCCCACTTTCCCCTGGTTTAAAAAAAGGAAAATTTTGAGGTTTGTTTAGGATAATAGCAATTGTTGTCTAGGAGTTAAGCTTGGAGAAGAATGGAAAGATCTTGAATGTCAGACCACAAATTTTGCATTAAATTTGATTTGCTTTCTATTTAATAAAGCAGCTGGGTTCTTAAAATTATGAATAAAAATAATGATAATTTATGAACTAGAAGGTTCTCCCTGTTCTTATTCACTGTAGATAATGGGAAGGCAGTTATATGAAAAATCATTCTGGACTAGATGGCTTGCCTCTGCCTTTGAGGTATGACACTTAGGTTCTGAGCCCAGATCTGGTTCACCATGTAACTCTTATCAAGTGCCACTCCTCCCCTGCCTTTAGTTTCTCCATCTGTAAAAGAATAAATATGAAGAGTACATAGAGATGCATTCTAAAGATATCTTCTATTCTAAAACCTTTGAGAAGGAATGAACATGTAACGGGGTGCAGTATTAAGAGCAGAAATTATTTATCTCAATGAAATAGGCTATTGTTCTTAAGGAGCAACACTACTCCCACCCTTAGCCTACTTCCTAAGCCTATTCGACATTGAAAAGAAATCCTGAGTTTTGTGATTCTTCCAAACATGTATTTTGGCATACAATTGGAGAACCTAAAAATTAGTAGGCCCTAGGTTGTGGCCTCTGCAATCCGATACTCCTAAATGCTGAATGGATCCAGGCATTGCTGACCCACAGCAGTTCATTAGTGGGAGTCCTCCACTAATAATGTCCATGTCTGGCTGAACCATCCGTGGTTAATACTTGTAATCATGGCCCTAAGGCATTGGAAAAATCAAAGGATGCCCTCTGAATCACCAGAAAAAGATTAAATTAGATATAACTCCAGGTTTCTTGTTGGGAGTACATTTTATTATATTTCAATGTTTTGAAAATTGGGACTAGAAGCCTACTGTGGAAGGATCTTTTGTGAACTAGAGTATGTGACTAATCTGCACATCTCTTTCCTTAACCATTCCAGATAACAGAGTTTTCTGGACTTCTGGAGAATAAGATTATTATTCTCAAGGAGAGATGATCACCTCAGGAAAATTTGGACTATTGAAAAAGAAAGGTAGTAAATACAACACAATTTTTCCTGTTAAACATTTTGCATATAAACGAAATACAGGGTGGGCTTTAGAAATATTTTGATATGAAAGTAGCACTTCAAGAGATTTTTGGTTTTGCATCTTGCTCTAGAGCTCTGTACAAGGAAAATTCTCTATCCCTGCAATTTCACAAAAATGATTAGGTATTGCGTTTGGAAGTACTTATTATCAATAAGGCGCCTCCCCACCTTTGGGGACTTCTTGCAGGTTGTTGGAAAAAAGCTAAAAAGAGCACCTCAAAATATCCTCAGTGGCTTTTTTGAAGAAATTTGGAAGGCTTGGAGCCTGCTCATGGAACAGTTTTGAGGTGGAGGCAGGCAGGAAAACACTGAGTTTGAGTAACAAAGAAGCGAGAGAATATTAACCTTTGACAGCTCCGTAACTACTCTCACCCCACTCTCGAAAAACAAAACAAAACACATACAGGAATATAACAAGGAATGTGAAGTCAATGGGGAGAGGAGAGGGAAGCAGACAGCTGGAAAGTTACTGCAGCAAGTAGAAAGAGAAACCCAAATTGTGAACATTAAAAACGATTCGTAAATCTCTCCCCTCTGCCTTCTGAATAAAACCATATCCTGCCTGGAGACACTAGCCTCCTCTAAGACTTCAGTAATTCGTCCTGATGCACGCAGTACCAGTCCAATCCATTTTCTAGTTTGCAGAGGAAAATCCGGTCCGGCGTTTATTTTTAGCAGCGCTTCCCTGTGACCGAATGCTACAGCTCCTCAGCTGGGATAACTGAGGACCCTATTGGGGAGCGAAGCGAAGGGGGCGGGGGAGCGGGAGGCGGTGAAAAGGGGAGGGGGGACGCCCTGCGCATGCGTGCCAGCGCCCATGCAAATCTGCTGTACATCCAGAGAGCAAAGTGGGATGATCTGTCACTACACCTGCAGCACCACGCTCGGAGGACAGCTCCTGCCTGCAGCTTCCAGACCCAGGTAAAAAAAAAAAAAAAAAAAAAAAATCTGAGCGGGCACTGTGCATGCATTTCAATATCAGATGCGCGTCGCAACGTATCCCCTGTAGAGGCAATCTGCTGCTGCTCCTAAGTGTCCTTTGGTGGCTGATTGCAGCTTCAAGGTTTAAGAAATCCCATCTTTCAGGAAGCCTGAGGGGAAGGAAGGAAGTACGGGCGAAATCATCAGATTGGCTTCCCAGATTTGGGAATCTGAAGCGGGCCCACATCTTCCGGCCAACTTCCATTGAACTTCCCAGCACTCGAAAGGGACCGAAATGGAGAGCAAAGGTATGTGGTTGTGCCTATCGGGGGACTTCCCGCTGCATGTGCGTGTGGCCAAGGCAATCCTCGGCGAGGGGACTGCAGTGCTTGGGGAGCGAGCATCATACTAGGTCGATAGAGGAGGAGATGCTATGTCCATTGCAGCACTGGGGAAGTGTGGCAGGAAGGCGACTTCTTTTTAACTCCCACAGCTTGGAAGACAGTGTTTAATACTCCATCAGTTGCGTAGTGAAGTGTGATGAGTTTTTTGGGGGGAGGTGGGGGGAGTCCCCCCAAAATGGAGGAGGAGGAGGAGGTATGTGTTGGTAAAGCAATATCTTTTCTGTATAATGGATGGACTCAAATAAATCTATTTCATTTGCTTTAGAATTGCTGACAGGCACGTTTGTATCTGATATCCAATAATGCATTGCTAAAAAAAAAGTGTTTGAATTTCACCACCCCCACCTCATGAAGATGGTATTTCTGGGTGTGTATGACCACATCCTACTGCATTTTGAATATATATCAGCAGAGAAATTGGGTCTATTTGGAACAGCATGCGTTAGAACTGACCTCTAAGAAGAACAGTGTATGGGAGTACTGCTTGGCTTCCAAGCATAATGCATTTACTAGTTCTGGACATGTACATATTAATGTTCTCCTCATAAGCAAATCTGAATAATGTATGCATGCCAACTGATAAATGAACTGTAAAAATCAGCTTCTGAATGGCATATTGAACACACATAAACACAACGACTATTCTAATCACAAGATTAGATATCTTTTGGATTTAACCCCATCTATGCAGGTCTGTTTCTCCTTCTCCTTAAAACGCCCACCAGGTTGTGAGAGCCTTGAGTGATATGGTGGTCAGATATCCAGGAGGCATACTGGGTGTATTTAATTCTGGCGAAATCAGAAGAAATGATGTCAACTTTTATGAAACTATATTCATTACCCAGAACTCGGGAAGCTATATTTGAAACAAGATTTTATTTTTAAACCAGGAATGTCAGTCACTGTGGTAATGTACTTAGGATCAGGGAATGGTGGTGAGTTACCTATTTCTGGGCTGATTAATGAAACTGGAGTGTTGAATGATAGCAGTTCTATGTTCAATAAAGTATTTTAAGTATTTAATTGGTAGATTTAAAGTATTTGAACCTAGGCAAGCATTTATAGTATAAAAAGAGCTGAATCAACATGGATTAAGACTAGCTGGCAATTTTCAGTTCAGGCAGATTATTCTTATGATACGTTGATGGGCATTTCCATGTCTGACAATGATGTGCACATATGAGAGAATCCATGTCTATAAATGTACTTGAGGCATATATTATTAACTCTATTATACTCCATTTTAAAATAAAAAGGCAGTTCTTAACACATAAAGTTTTGTAATATTCTAGTTGACTAAGTATTTCTGGGACATAAGGTTAACAACAGAAAAAGAGTATCATTTTACTATGAAACAGTTTTTCTTGCTTAGATGACACCTGGTATTTGGTCACTAAATTTAGTTATTTGACAAAGGTTCTTGGTAACAGTTTTGCCTCCAATGTGTATACTAATTCCTGTTCAATCATAAAAAGAGGCTATATCTCTCAGCAGTAATCTTTTATTTTCCTTCGTTGCCCATAAAACATGCTATGTGTCACTTAGTGTTCCAGGTGATTTAATGATCAGATTGCTAACAGTAGAGTTCTAGCTGTTCTTCCAGTCTTTTGAGTTCAGAAAGGAGAAAGAATCTCAGAAATATATCCGAAAAGAATCAGTTCAGAAGTTCTATGTCAATCCAGACAGCAATGATATAGTGAATCACAGCACTGATCCAAAGGCAACGAAGACTTTTGCTGTAGGCCAACATTGTGGTCATTTTGCAGAGGTCCCATAATTGCCTCTGAAAAAAAAAAACATGATGAAAGTCTTTATGCATGTGAGTTCCTGGACTTTCTTAATGAAGCTGTGTTAGCTGCTTGGCAATCAGATTAAAAATGGCTAATTACTTATACATTGGCCTCACTTTCTAAGTTGATGCAAATGGCACAGCTAACGATGGTAGCTAACTTGAAATTTTTATTCCAGCCAAAAAGAGTATATTAAGAGAAATGTGTATTTGTGCAATACTCTAATTGGTGCATCTTTCACGTTTTATGCTGCCGTGTACAAACTTCTTCCCCCAACAGATTCAAATCTAATTCTAGGAAGACATTCTCAAATGTATGTATATATAATACTTTTCTATTAGAAAGTCTTTAAAGATAGAGTCATATTGCATGACTCAGTTGAGGGTTCAAGAGTTCTCTATCCCATACCCCGTCTAATGGCCCATTTAATCTTGAATCCCATTGCCAACACTTGACAACCTTCACATTACCTCTAGCATTTGACAACCTTTCTTAGAGCATTTTTCCAGTGTCCAGAAAGTTGAACTTCAGCTATTTACAAATAAGATCAATTTATTTTTGCTTCCTTATTTACAACTTTGCATCACTCCCTGTCATACAGGGTAAAGAAGAGAGGAAAATACATCAGTTGACCTGAGGTTCAATTCATGATCTAATTTCAGCGATTTTTGTGCACCATGTACTTAACGTTGTCTCAAAGATTTGGGTT
Source organism: Pongo abelii (assembly GCF_028885655.2). Classification (NCBI taxonomy): domain Eukaryota; kingdom Metazoa; phylum Chordata; class Mammalia; order Primates; family Hominidae; genus Pongo; species Pongo abelii. The sequence goes on along the minus strand of NC_085928.1, from coordinate 202,753,786 downwards.
GGTACGCAGTCTGAGCAGCTCTGACGGAATTTGTGCCTTGTATATCTTAAGGGCTTGAGATTCTTAAATGAGTTAAAATGTTTAGTATTTAGATGAGTGGTTCACAAAGTTTGCTGCACACTAGAATCACCTGACATACTTTCTGAACATACTCATCCTGGGATGGCACCCCATACCAATGAAATTAGAATATTGGGGTGGAAGAAAAAAGCATATATGTTTCCTTTAGAGGTCCCTATGTACAGCAGTGTTTGAAAACCACTGATTTAGACTCTTGATAGTCAAAATGTGGTTTGCAGAACAAATTTTTTAGAACTGCAGAATCTCCATATTTACTCCAGGTCTATTGAGTCAGAATTAGAATTTTGACAAAGTACCTAGGTAATTTGTATGCACATTAATGTTTGAGAAGCATGATTTAAAGTGAGGAAACAGGCTTTTTCCTTCCTTTCCTCCTTCCTTCCTTCCTTCCTTTCTTCCTTCCTTCTTTCCCTCTTCCCTCCCTCCCTTTCCCTTCCTCCCTTTCTCCCTCTCTTTTCCCTTCCTCCCTTTCTTCCTTCCCCCTCCCTCCCTTCCTCTCCTCCCCTCCCCTCCTTTCCTCTTCCCTCCTTTCTCCCCTATTCTCCCCTCCCCTTTCCTCTCCTCTCCTCTCCTCTCCTCTCTCTCTCACACACACACACACACACACTCTCACTTCCTACTGACCACCACCTATATCACATTTTTCTTTGTCTAGGTAGATTTCCAGCCTCAAGCTGGCATACTACCTATAGAAACACCTGTAGAGCTTTTCAAATGTAAAGATGCTTAGGCCATACCCCTAATAATGTGGGCTTAATTAGTTCTGGGGTGAGATCTGGGCACAAGTATTTTTAAATGGCTCCCAAGTGATGCTAATGGATGGCCAGAGTTAACCACTGATGTAGGGCATTATTACTGGTGGTCCACAGACCAGCAGCATTTGCATCACCTGGGAGCTTGTTAGAAATGCAGAATCTCAGTCCCTACACCAGATCTACCAAATCAAATCTGGATTTTAACAAAATCTAATGGTCATTTCTATGCACCTTAACATTTAAGAAGCACTGGTGTAGATCTCAGGGAACTGATTGTACCTGAGAATGAATGACACCACTCCAGGCACCTCAGTAGAGAAGATTAGATATTATCCGTCTAATCAATATGAAGGCTCATGGATATGTGATCATGTTCTAGGTCTTCTGGTTGTTTTTGTAAACGACAAAAATGAAAAAGAAACTGCGTGCCTCATATTTAGATCAGAAAACAAACTTTTAAATACCCTTGCTGCTCATCCTCCAATCACTTACTTTCAACCCCCAATTATCCTTAAAAATTTATTCTCTACATTCATTTTAAGCTCCTGACAAAGTCTGCTGTTAACTCATGGTAATGTGATGATATTTGACTACTTAAATCAAGGCACTTCTAAACAGAGTGAATATAGCTTTATCCTTTTCTATTGTCATACCTCTCTGTTCAACCCTTTTGAGATTCCCATGACCTAAGTACTTGTTTGTCCCTCACATACTGCATTTCTTACAATCAACATTGTAATTTTTGTGCTTTTTACTTAAACAAATATTTATTGAGCATCTGATATGTACCCAATGTGCCTATTTCTGAGAATGTGAAAGAAAACTAAGATGCAATCTCTGAACTTGACAATTTCACTCTTCTATCTTCACTCATATTAACCTGCTCATGGGCAAAATCTGAGCCTTTAACATTCCAGCAACCACCTAGGTGTCCATCTCAGGTAGAACATTTTAGTTTGCATAGTAGGGACTCAGATTATATGCGTTGGATAGCCTTAATTAGTTTTTTAGGCCAACTTCATGGATCCAGAAGATTGTAAGTTGGAGAAGTGTGGGAAATTTAGCTACCAGGAGGGCTCCCAGAAACATCAGTGTGATTCCAGAACATGGAAGGGAGTAACTTGACCCACTCTCTTAAGAGAGACCTGCACATGTATTCCCAAGGAAGATTCAATTCTCTGTTCTAGATTTCATACCAGCCATCAGAGTTCAGCCAGGGCCATGAACCAACACACTTAAGGTATAGAACAGTCATTTATCTGAAGCCAGTATGATTTACTCTGCAGTGGAGAAAGGAAATGTCTATGCAATCATTAGTATATCAGAACTGGAAAGTGATTTTAAGAAGAGCTATTTTGTGGTTAAACAATAACAACAACAATAATGAAAGACTGAGCCAGTATAGTGAGATAAGTAAAATATAATTCAGTAAAATCATGATGTATAGTTACTGAGTGTAGGAAATACAGTTTCTTACTCCACCTCTCATGGTGTAAATTTGGACAAATCTTTTCCTCTTTGGGTCTCAAGATTCTTAAATATCAAAGGGGGTCCAGTTCATTTAATTTAAAATACTGAGTTGCCACATTGTTCCAGGCACATTATTAAATGTGGGGGCAGAGGTATAAATAGTTTATTGACTTGCCCTCTAAAAGCTTACAATGTAGGGATATATGAACAGGACCAAGAGCTGTTGATTTCTAACATTTTATGTGTCTTCTCCATTCATCTTTCAGAGTTCTAGTAGGTTATCTGGGAGGCTAGAATATAAAGTCTTACAGTGATTAATGAGCTCCAAAGAGGCACTTAACATTCCACAGCAATAATTCCTGCCTTTTGTTTTCCCTTTGGCTTATTTAAACAAAATTATTGTGTGGGAGACCATTTGAACTCAAGCTATATATCTACTATAAAAGCTATTCCGCCTAACTAGCTACCTGCCTAACCTGTTTCTTGCCTTAGGTTATTATGAGGCTTGTTAGCCTCAGTAATAGGTCTAGGGGAGGCCAACCTACTTGCCATTCCCTTATTCTTTTTCTTTTATGCTTTTAAGTTTTTGAAGTACCAACCTTATTAGGTATGGTGTTTTGTGCTACTGAGTGACCAGTAATGGTTTATTGCATCTGTTAATATTGGGTTTCCTGATTTGTCACATATTTACACCCATAAATAACATTCGTGAAACACTTTGTACTTTTTCAAAAGGCTTTTAATATATACAGTCTCCCTTAAAACCCTGTGATTGGGCATTTTAACTTTATTTTATAGATAACAAAACAAAGGATCATAAAGACTAAATGACTTAGGCAACTCATCTTACCTCTGTTTCTCTGCAAAATAAGAATTCTTATACCCATCGCAAGTGCCATACCATAATATCATGATTATGAAATAAAACTCATGCTAATAAAGTATTTGGAACTCTTTAGAATTATAATATGACTTTCATCATTTTTAGCTGTGTCTCTCTTTACACTAGACTGTGAGATCCTGGATGGTAGAAATTGGTCCTCTGCCATTTTTGTAGTTTTAGCAGCAAGTATACTGCATAGACACTCAATAAATCATCTTCATCAACTCCCACAAAAACTTCAATTTACCAAAAGGGATTTCTTTTGTGCTTATTCTACAGTTCTAATAGTAACTTCTCCAACACCTGAATTTGTCTCTACATCTTATGGGTTTGGGGATGGAGATATATTGAGTCAAGTATTACACCTTGGATGGGTTTAAAACATAAACTGTGTAAATTCTGGCCACTAACAATGGTCTCAATCAGGGGTACATCTCAGAACCACCGGACATCCTGTAATACCTGCAACTCAGATATTTAAGAAGCACTCAGGTGATGATGTATGTCCTCAATTATGAATCCACAGATAAGCTCCAAGATGGTTACTAGGAGACTATAACACATACATGTGTTCTTTATCAAGAGCACTATAGGACTCCTACTGCCTGGGCCTTGTCTTTTATTACCACCCTCTTTAGTGTTAAGAGAGTGTGTGTAGAAGAGAGATTTCATTTCTGTACTACAGACTTGGGATTGAAAATAGATATGCAAAATAGATGGCGAGAGTTTGAGGCTAAGATGACATGCCATTTTCCCCAGCATCTTCTTCCTCATCTCCTTATTAACATCCCTGCATGCAGAGCACGGTAGGATTTTTTTAGGATCTATGTCAATAGTTCTAATTTTAGCTTTCTCATCTCTCCAGTTACTTTTTGAAATAGTCCCTGTCTCCTTGTCTTTGGGAATGTGAGACTCCCACCCAGGGAGGCCGTGGTATTTAACTGCTGCGATGCTGCTGATGGCACCTAGGCAGAAGTCCCAAAGGACACCTGTTGCCCCTTCACAGATCTTTTCTTTTTTCTTTAGCGCATACTCTGCCTGGCTTTTTACCTGAAACAAGCCCCATTACTAATGATTGAAAAAGCACACATAATTGAAAGTGGGACTTTATGTGAAAGAAGTAAAGGGAAGCTGACATTCTGTGGTTAGGTTTTTGTTTGTTTCTTGTTTGTGGATTGGCCATTAGCCTGAGAAGCAGCCCAAAGGGACTAGACTGCAGAAAAAGAATCCAGAAACTTTCAGAGGCTGTTCAGAAGATAACTAAATGCACCAAAGAGTCCTTTAACAAGCAGGCAGGAAGAGGCAGCAATGCCAATCTCTCCCTACCTCATTCACTGCTACAGTTATCACCCACGTGAAACAATCAGGTTTTCCTCGAATCCTCCAGTACTGATAGCACTCTAACAAATTGAACAAACCTCAACACAGGTAATTTGGGAAATTTCTTTTCAGATACTTGGAAACTGAAAAATCTAGATATGCTTCCTGCTTCAAAATGTGTTGGGTTGTTTTTCTTTCTTTTTTTTTTTTGCCCTTAGTTTCTTTCACATATTATAATAAATTGGGGTTACTCTATAAACAAGACTATTATATAAGATCTATTATATGATCATTCTAATTTTTTAAATCTGGAAAATTTAAAATTAGACTATTTACACATTTTATCTAGAGGCTTTTCCTTCATTTCAAAATATTTTCAACATTTCTAGCACTATTTAAAATTGAATTTGGTTTACTTCTTTCTTACTTCTGGGATTTAAGAGAGAAATATTTGCTATGTATCACGATAAAGGTTTCCATGTAAATCACGCTTTATTTGCAAGCCTACAAATAATTTAACATGAGATGAAATGAGTACTTTTTTACTATGGGCTTTGATTTGCATCAGCATAAAAAACAAACGATTATGCAAATATAGCAAGACCCTCAATAACAATAACATAAACGTGAGGGAGACAACTAAAGCAATAGCACAGACCAATCAGTGCCAGTCTTTTAAAATAAGACCATTGGTTGATTGATTCAATAAGCGGTATTTCCTTAGAACCTGCTGTTTGTTAGCTGTTCTAAGGCTGAGCTTTTCTAACTGTAGTATGTACACTGGTGGGATTATGACATTGTATACTCTGGTGATACACTGAGGCATAAAATACACATGGTGCATGTTCCAATGAAATATAACTAATATTCTAATGTATTATTCTAACAGACTACTTAGATTATTCTAATCTAATCTATTAAATGCTAGAAGGTCTGAGATCAGGTTCTGGTTCCTCTATTTATTCCATGGATGAACCTCAATGTACTAAACCTCTCTCTCTCTCTCTTTTTTTTTTTTTTAACTCGGTTTGTCCATTATTGATTTTTATTTTCTTGTTACAAAGAAATTGTTATTTTAAGCTTGTTTGTATTCTTTCTTGATCCTCTTTAGGCTTAACTTCTATAGAAAATAAACAGGGTGATCATAATTACCACATGAAATTTTAAGGACTCAGTTTGGGTTTGAGCTAGCTTTTTAATGCTGTGAACTGTGCAACTGAAGTTGTTGGATTTATAACTTTATTGAGCAATTAATTTGATTCTGAGTGAGAAAGCACTAAGAGGAAAAAAGTGCTATTTGGCTGAAGTTTGTATATGGCATGATTGTGACCACACAGGTCACAGGTATATGTCTAAATTGATGGATGGCTGCAGTGGCCCTGTGGAAAAGACCCTGTCTTGGGAATCCAGAGACCTGGATTTGAATCTAATTCCCGCCCCATCTTCAGTTTGAGCTGGTGGCTTTCTTTCTATGGCCTTGTTCTTCATCTGCAAAACAAGAGTGGATTAGAGGCAAGATTCTTTTCACTTCTGGGATTGAAAGAACCAGCATTTGTGAAGTGTTTATATAGGAACTACAGTGGATACATTCTGTTTAAAGATTTATGATCAGCTGCTTGTTCTCTCCTATCTCTTTTGGCGAACTTGATGGCATTTTTGCTTAGCAGATTGTACATTATGTTTTTATAACGTCTTTTCTTCACCCTCATATGTGTCCTCTTTACAATTAAGATGAGTTTATTTATACAACAGTCATATGTGAAGTTGATTTGGTGGATATGGTTTTCTTCTCTCTGCCAGCCCTAACCAGCACCTTCTTGCTAAAAAAAAGAAAGATTAACAGAATAATGACAAACAGTCCAAGGGCTGAGTGTTTTACTGACATTATTGATAGGAAGTCTGATTTTCTTTAGTTCTCAATCATTAGTAATATATTACTAAAAAACAATTGCACTCAATCCTTCATTGCCTTCAAACAATTTAAAAACCAATAACTATGTCTTCCAATGTTTGACTGGCTACTGATCATTTTAGATAGAAGAAGCATTTTCTACTACCAGATGAAAGCTATCCAAGGTCTAAGAGTTTCATGGTTAATAAACTGAATTTCTTGATTATGCGAAGAATAAAAGAAAGGGAAATATCTAACAGCCATTAACATGTTTATGAACATGGGTTATAATCAGAAGTGTTTATGACATAATGGTAATTATAAAAATAGTACATGTGGATATATGCACTAATTATAATAATGTAAAATTTGGTCATTGGCAAATAGTAGATTGTATTATGCAAAAAGTGACAATATTTGGATAATGACAATTGAATTATGAGTGGAGTTTTATCCTTTATCAAATATTTTATTACAGTTTTTTCCCATAAAGCAGTTTTTTTTTTCTATGCTTTATGGGGAAAAAAACTGTAATAGGTGTTGGGCTCAGTTATATACTTAAACAGATCCAGCTAAACTTAAAAAAGCTCTTTATTCTTCATGCTTTCATGCTTTATTCATGTCAAACATTGAAAGGACATTTGGAAAGATAACTGAGTCTTGGAAAGATAACTGAGTCTTTTGAAATAATGATTTTGCAGCTTTTACTATGTTTAGGCACTGTACTTTACATATATTGACTCATTTAAGCCTCATAAAAACCCAATGAGGCAGGCACTATTGTCATCCCTATTTTAGGGATGAGAAAAGTCAGGCATAGAGATGTTAAGTAATTTGCCCAGGTCACACAGCTAGTAAGTTGCAGACTGACTTCAGAGTCTATGAGCTTAACCACTACTTAACACCTAAGGCATACTTTAGTATAGTCTTATAAGCCAATCAACCTTCCTTTGTTACTGAAAAACTAGTCCCACTGTGTATGTACAGATTTTATTAACCTTCAGAATACCCAATCTCTGCAGGCTTAGTCTCACTCAAGCCCTGGGCCAATGAGATACAGACTTGAGGAATCACTGGGCCTTCCTGCCTGTTATCAGGTGGGTTCAAGAAAGAACCCACTGCTCTTATGTGCCTTAAGTTGGCTTCCACCCCTAGGGGCTTAATTAAGCATCGGGTTGCAGCTTCTTTTTCTAACCCTCACATTGCATAACTGTTCTGTTTACCTGGACAGCTCAGTGGTGTGGTAGAAAGATCATAAGACTTGAAATCAAACACACAACTAACAACTTTTTAGTCTCTGTAACTTGGGTAAGATATATTTCTGTATCCTTGCTTCCTAATTTGTACAATGACTCTCTTTGTAGGTTAATGAGACAAATGAGGAAAATATATATAAAGAACCAAGCTTAAAATTAGTACTCAATAATTACAGCTGCTACTGTTGTTATTCTTGTTGTTAGCATTTGACCCTTAGGCTTACTACTTCCTCTGCTTCTATGAGGGGCTGGATTCTTTCCTTAAAATCCCTAAGATTCCTCTTCATCTTGCCTAGTTTTATTTCGCTCATTTTTATCTGTTTGGAACCATAGAATGCCATGCAGCTGTGGTATGCAGTTTAAAACAATGTAGTCAAGATATACTCGTTTTAAATTATGCAGTAAAAACTGAATGGCAGTGACATCAACTGATTCCTATACTGATTTTTTAAATCATAGTTTTACTATTTTGTTCCCATTATCTGGCTTACAATGAAGTCTAATTTCTTCAGAAGAAAGAACCTGACTGTTTTAACAGGGATGTTGACGTTGTTGGTTGGGTCCAGGAAACGTTGCATTGTTTATGTCAGAAGAGTAAGGACAACTTTCTGACCAGTTTTCCAACTTAAGTGTGTACCAAAACACAGATCACTGGGCCCCACCCCTAGGGTTTCTGATTCAGTGAACCCAGCATGAGCCCGGGCTTTTGAGTTTACTTTTCTACAAGTTCCCAGAAGGTGCTGATGCTGCTAGTCTAGATCTTTGAGAAACCCTGGTGTAGACAATCTAGTCTAAGGCTCTCTTGCACTTGGGAATTCAATCTGGAAATAGATGTGTATTTTGCTGGTTATTCGGAAATATCAGAATAAGGGATCAGGGATAGCATTCTCATAAGGGAATTCCATAGCTTAAAAGAGTCAGTGATATCACATATAGACAATTAGCCCAGCATTACCCACAACCACACTGGTTAATTAATTAATGCAAGGATCCATGCTTGGACGTATCCATTTATCTGTGCCATGCACATTGCTTGTTACTGGGGCTAGACATGAAAAACCACGCAGTTACTGACCTCAAGAACACCTCACAAATTAGCTTTTGAAGATATGCATAAACAGAAACCTAGGAAGAACTGACAGCTGGCAATGCATGTGAAAATTTAGATTAAATTTACTTTTACCATCATATTGTCTGTGTGGATTGCTCTGGCTAGGTGTTATAGGCTAGGAACCAAGGACTAAGATAAGGTTTAAACTATCCCCTATTACACTAAATATCTAAATGTAATCTTTTGGGAATATAGAGAGGAATTTGACATCTAGGAAGGAGTTGGCATTTGAACTCACTCTTGCAGAAGGGATAAAATGAAAACATTGGAAAGTCATTCTAGGCTGATGAAATATTATATGCAAAGGTAGAGAGACATTGATATACATGTAGTAGCCAGGAAAAGATGAATGGATTCCTTAGTTCATTCATCCAGTGTCCATTTATTGTGCTGGACACTGTTTTAGGTGCTGAATGTAGTACTGACACTCTTTCCTCATAAATCATGTAGGGTTGGGACAGGACACAGTAGATGATGAATCATATAAGAAAGGAAGAAAGGTTGGAAGCAAATTGTGGAAGCCTGTTACAAATTATGTAACGTAGGTGATGATTTCATTTACATTTCAAAAACATTGACTACTGTAATCATCTTTAAAAAATTAGATTCCTAGGTCTTTTAGAATACAATTCTACTTACAAAGCTTTAATTATTCACTAACTTTTCAAGAACACGTCTGCTGTGCAAAGCAAGGCATACGTACAAGCACACTGTCAGGGCCAGAAGAAATACTGTGACCCAGTATTTCACTCTGATTTTTGCCAGTCTCTACTGCTAACACACTTCTCTTACTTAATGGAACAATGAGTTTCATTTCTGTTCGCTTTTGGCTCTCAACTCTCTAAAATTCTAGCGTTGAAACCTATAGACTAGTATTCTAGGGTAAAGGTCCTTTTGAAAATAACCTTTTGAAAAGCGTCAAGCTTAAAAATTATTTCCTTAAGATCTATAAATTATTAAGACTCAGAATTATAACAGAGTAAAAACTATGCAAGTACTAATATATATGCATTTTGCAACTGTGTTATATGAATTTTCTCAAACTCGCTTATGCTTAAATATATGAAGACTCACGTCAGAAATATGTTTGTCTCCAAACTCACCCATCGCTCTTTCAAAGGTATATTTTTGATATTATGATGACCCTTCTTTAGAGAAGACAGAGTTCTAAAAGAACAGTTTCTGAATCCAATTCTGGTCTTGATTTTTGTCTTCCTAATTCCTAGCCAAAGACATTGGGCAAGGGTCCTAATCTCCATAATCCTGGATTTCCTTATGTATATAATGGAGATAATAATAGTAGCTATTTATAGAGTTATTTTGACTATTAAATAAGATAATATAAGTATTTACTACACTACCTGGCATATAATAAGCATTTAATAAAATATAGATATTATTATTTTAAGTATCTCAAAACTGCTCTGGTACAAAATCATCACCATGGGGTTTTGCTGAGTCTGATGGATTCGAGTTTGCTTAATTGTTTAAATGAAATTCAAGCACTACACTTCCAATGTGTGCCTTTAGTTGTAGCTCAGTGTAGTGCTGTAAAGTATGGCAGCTCCACAAAGATTTTACTTTTGAATCAAACACTTACAACTGCTCCAGGAAGACACATCATACCAAACTGCATCATCGTGATCAATGGTTGAAGTCTAGAAAGCACCTTGTATAGGGAAGGTCTCAGCTTGATTTGTAAAAGATTTATGAACAAGATTTTGAAGATGAAGCTCAGCAGATGATTTTCATCTAATAACCATAAGGTGTGGTTAGACAGATGGCAACAACAGCCTTGTCTTGTCTCTGAGCAACCTCTTTTAATCTCAACTGACCCCAATGAATCGTGTCTTAGGAAAGATGGGAGGATGTTGGGGAACACACTGCAATCTCCTGTGATACTCAATTCCATCAGAAATGCTTTTAGAGCAAAAGCAGTATAAAAACAATCTCTCATGCATAAAATTTGAGGTGATTTCTTCTTTCTTTTTCTGTTTTTACTTGCTATTTTTGTCACAGTTATAGAAAGTATATTGTGAAATATAGTACTTTCTTGTCCTCTCTCCCATTTTTTCCTCTACAATCACTTTCGACTCTTGTTGATGTTTACCTTCATATGCTAAACAATATTCTCTTCTTACTACCTCTTAATTTCTCAGTGTCCCACCAAGGAAATAGCTTTCAAGTCTCTCCCTTTATCACATTCTTACCACAACATGCTTCCTTTCCATCTCATCATCTTTCCAAGGCTGTTACATTGTTATTTTTGTTAGATCAGTATTTAGTAGTTGCATGATTATGATTATGTAAATACTTTTATGACTAAGACAAATTAAACTATGATTACTCCTCCTTTTGTCATAAGATTTTTTTTTCCTGTGGTTGATAACTGTCTTGTTTTTATGTGCCCAGCTTTCTATATACTTTGTACTATATTTAACTCCAAGTCCCTGCCAGTTATCTGAATCGCATCTCAAGACACTCGGATGCACAGATATTCTATCAATTTCATTGTGAAGTAATATCCCTCAGAACCTGATGATTGGGTGCTATGTGCACCCTTTTTCTGTCATTGCTTTGGTCCCAGGGTCTCTTTTTCCATCACCCTAGAAAATTTTTGCAGGTCTCTGCTTGGATCTCCTGTTATCCTGCATCCTCTGTATTATTCTTTCTTAGTTCACTCTCTTATTTTGGTGGAATACATTCTCCAACAGCTTCCTAAAAAAAGGATACACAGTAAAATTTCTGAGCCTTTTCATATCGGAAAATATCTTCATTTTTCCTCATATTTGAACAATCATGTGGTTAGGTATAGAATTCTAGATTTAAAATAATTTTTCTTCAGAACTTAAATTACACCATTACAACAACTTTTTTTCTGCCAGTTTCGTTGTTCTGGTCTGATGTCATTCTAACATTCTGATTTCTTATTTTTTGTACATGCTTGATATTTTTTTCCTCTGAAAACTTTTAGTGTCTATTCTTTTTTCTCAGTGTTTTGAAAATTGATAGTAATTTGCCTTCTTATAGTTTCATTTTCACTCATTATGCTGTGTATTTACTGTGGAAACCCTTCTTTAATTCTAGAAATTTTTTCTTTAATTCTTTAATCTCTAGAAAATTGAAAATAATTTAGTTTTTGAAAATATTTTCTTAATGATCTCCTACTCTCTTTTTTTTGTTATTGTTGTTTTGTTCTGGTATTCTGGAAATCTTACTTAATTGTTTATATTTTGGATTATTTTTCATAGGTTTCTATTTTTCATATGTTTTATTTCCTATTCTCTACCTCTTTTGTCTTTTCTCTGTTTTCTAGATTATGGGCTCAAGTTTATCTTTTAATCTTTTTCTTAGATGTTTTCTTTAATTTCTGGTATCACATTTTTAATTTCCAAGAGGCTTATTTGTCGGTTTTCTTTAATTGTTCAGTTTTATATTATGCTGTCTTATTTCACAGATGCGATATTTTCTAATAATTTGCTGAGAATATTTATGATTTACATTTTTAAAGAAGTTTTAATCTCCCTCCATAACCTCTGTTTCCAGTAAGCTTTTTGTTTGTTTTCATTTCTATCTTTCATGTTAGAGATTTCCTGAAGATATTTTTATATTTGGTTACCTGTTCATATTTAAAAGTGGGTGTAGGGGGCTAAAAAGGTGACTGGAAGCTCTGTGTTCATGAGTGGGGCTTGTTGTCAATGATCTTAGTTGTAGAGTGATGTTGGTGGGCTTTTCACTATGGAGCTCCTGAGGTCCATATCTTTAGGTCTTACCTCTTACGTTTCCAAGATTCCTCAAAGAAGACTCTTCCATTCTCTTGCCTGAATGGGAAAGACCTGGCTGTGAGGGTCCTGTGGGTTTTGGAAATCCGTATAAATGTTCACTTAATCTCCTGATTTTCAGTGTGGTATTCACTCTGTCCACTATGCAGAGAGTTTCTGCTCTATCCACTACAAAGAATAAATATCTAGTCTTCTCCTGGGATTGCGGAGAGCAGTTGGCTAGATGCTTGATGTTTGGGAGAGGATTTGAGGTTATAATACCGTCCTAAAAACAACCTTTCCACTATTTTTGCATAATTTACCCTTTTCTCCTTCACCTCACTTCTAGACAAACCTGGTGCTACCACTGTCTAAACTTTTGAAGATTGTGCAATCCAAGTTAGGTTGCCTGTTGGCTTTCTCCACTGCTGACTTAGGACTCAGCTTTCTCAGATCTGAAAAATATATCTTCACCAGCTGGTTTTCCAGTTCTAAAATTTTGTTGTTGTTTTCTTCTCTCTCTTTTGTTCCATCTTTAAAGAATTATGCAAAACATATAAACACACCTGCATCCATTTATTGTACTTTTAATTATGTTTCAAGTAGGAATGAAAGTAAAAGCCAGTGTTCAATATTTTATCCTTACTTGGAAGTCTCTTTACATCCAAAAATACTAAATAACCCCATGGAAAGATACTCTCAACTCAGAAGTGCTTGATGTAGCATTTTGGGGAGTTCTCAGCAGTGCCCTGGCCAGCTCCCTCAGTTTATCCAATATACTGTAGGCTGTCAGACATAAGGGTCATTAAGGTATTCTTCCCTTGAGAAAACACCATGCAAATAGCTTTAAAAAGTTACTGGCTTAAGAAAATTACCAAGGTCATCTCCAGACAGGTTTTTAAAGTTACCTTTGACATTCTCATTCGTCTGTTCTTCCACTTTTCAAGCATACATTGGACACATAGCCTGAGCCATGCATATTGCCATGAGTTGGCAAAACAGGATAATGAATAAGAGACTGACCTCATGAACCTTCCATGCTATCAAGGAAGACAGACACCAGTGTTCAAGATGCAATATGGTAAATGCCATCATAAAGATATTAACAAGTGCTAGAGGCTCTAGGGGGTGGGAGTGATTAAGTCTGCCTTCAAAACTCATGATTAGAAATGTGTCTTAACTCTCACCATTCAAGCAATAATTTTCCAGAACAATCCCCAGGCCAATTTGTAACTGGAAAACTTAATAATTTCCCAGCACCATAATAGAGTCTTAACTCGGTCAGAAGAGAATTTGGAAGTGATTTTCAGCTTCTTCATTTTATCTGGGAAAACCTGGCTCAATCCTGGTGAAGTCAAGACTGAAACTTAGGTTTCTGGAGTCTCATAGTAATATACTTTTCACTAAATTATATTGAGCCCCCACCCAAAAGCCCAATTATTTTTTGACATGACTGAAATTTTAATCAGTAGCTCTGAGTCTCAGAGATCCGGATGTACTGATTTTAAAAACCTCTAAGAAGTTCTTTCAAAACAGTAACTTAAATGAAGGAGCTGTACTTTGGATACAGATACAGGACTCCAAACTCTTTCATGTAATGCCATAAAGAGAGAATGGCTTGGAGCTCTCATTGCTTCTTTTGAAAGCAGGGCTACCATTCTTAAGCTAGAAGAACAGGGCTCTTCTTATTTGTACAGGTTAGTATTGATTGAACTTCAAATCAGCCAGCAAATTCAGGGGACAGTTGCCCGGATGAAGCTTCGGTGTGTCATTTTGCAATATATTTTTGAGACATTTCTGTGTTTACATTGCCTTGGAAGTACACAACAGATGTATAAACATAGAATTTAAACATTTTGGAGAGGCAGACAATGTTGTCTTCAGTGAACACTTAAGAATGTAATGTTTTCTGTTAAATATATGGTTTCATGACTTAATTAATGATTAGCAAATGGTATATTATGGGGAAGCTAAGAACTATAAAAAATATTGTTCAATTGTCAGTTCTTTATCAGTAATATAATAATAACAATAATTACATTACTCATTCAAAGCACAATACAACTTGAAAGTGATATTATAATATCTTCCCAAAGTATATTAACTTTTTATTTCCACAAATGCTTAGATTGTAATTTTCTCAATAAAGCTTTTGCTTGATCCTATTCTGGTAAGAAGTCCTTTTTTCCCTGGTCCTTCAAATCTCTCCTGTAGTGTTGATTTCTTTCTATGCTATACTATAGTTCCTTGGGTCCAAGCTTGTTTTCTAGGCTGTGAATTTCATGAAGGCAAGGGCTATGTCTTCTTCTTTGTAATTTCAGTGACTTGGCACATGTTAAGCATATAATAGAAGGTAAATTGAGTTAATTCTATAGGGACTATGTCATTCTGCTTTGTAATTTCAGTGACTTGGCACATGTTAAGTATACAATAGAAAGTAAATCGAGTGAATACTATAAAGCCCTCAATATATTAACATAAAATCTTTGTTAATTTAATTTTTATAGCACTTTTCATTATATCTGAGGCATAAAGTAGCTAAAGTCTCAGGGATGATGTACATGTAACACACATGCTTCAAGATTTCCTTCTTTCACTTTTGAAATGCCTTTCATCTCTCACCCTAGGCTGTTAGGGCCCTCTAAATAATGGATCCTATTGGCCGGGCGCGGCAGCTCACACCTGTAATCCCAGCACTTTGGGAGGCTGAGTTGGGTGGATCACGAGGTCAGGAGATCGAGACCAACCTGGCTAACACGGTGAAACCCCGTCTCTACTAAAAATACAAAAAATTAGCCGGGCGTGGTGGCGGGCGCCTGTAGTCCCAGCTACTCGGGAGGCTGAGGCAGGAGAATGGCATGAACCCGGGAGGCGGAGCTTGCAGTGAGCAGAGATCGTGCCACTGCGCTCCAGCCTGGGCGACAGAGCGAGACTCCATCTCAAAAATATATATATATAATAATAATAATAATAATGGATGCTATTCCATATGACTGAACTTCCTGTTGTCCATGGAAGAGAATCATCAATCCTCATCCCTGGGAAATCTGGCTCGGCATAAAAACTTTCTCCTTCACCTTGGTGGAAGAAATTCCTGTGCTGTTTCTAAAAATGAGAAAGAAAAAGAAAACATTCTCTGTTGTTCTCATTCTTTTTTTTTTTTTTTTTTGAGAAGGAGTCTCGGTTTGTTGCCAGGCTGGTGTGCAGTGGCACAATATTGGCTCATTGCAATCTCCACCTCCCAAGTTCAAGCGATTTTCCTGCCTCAGCCTCCCAAGTAGCTGGGTTCACAGGCACCCGCCACCACGCCCAGCTAATTTTTGTATTTTTAGTAGAGATGGGGTTTCACCATGTTGGCCAGGATGGTCTCGATCTCCTGACCTCGTGATTCATTTGCCTCAGCCTCCCAAAGTGCTGGGATTACAGGCAAGAGCCACCGCACCCAGCTATTGTTCTCATTCTTGAACAATGGGGAACAGCATGATTCTTTATTATTATTTGTGTATCTGTGTTGTGACCTGTCTTCAGGTTCTCTTCCTTCTTGACGAAGACTGGATGTGCCATTCTCGGTCAGCTCCCATGAAGCCAGCTCTAAACACCTCCTTGCATTCTAAGTACAGCCTTGTCATTAGTTACACCCCTGGCATTAGTGACTGAGATTGCACTTCTCAGGACCTTTTGTGAGTCCCAACAAAGAGACTTCTGCATCAGTTCAAAGGGTGGCATTTCTGGAGCTACAACTATTACAAACTTTGTTGTTGAAGATAACCTGGGATTTCTGCTTCTTGAGGCCTGAGGTTAGAGATGTTTCAGTTTCCTCAACTCAAAAGCGGAAACTGAAATAAATGGGTAATGAAGGCCTTTCTTGTCCTTGATGTATGAATCCATTTTCTGGACATTCATTTCTGTGACTGTCTTGTCCTTTTCCTCAACAATTCGTCTGTTACTTTTGCATGGGTTATTCATCTGGTTAGTATTAACATTCTTTTGAAATCATCTTCTATGTTAATAAACACTTCACAAATCTACTGGTGAAGTCCCCTTAGAATCTTGGCTTAATAGGGTTATAGTGAATAGTTCTTTTTCTTTGATTCTATCTCTATAACAAAAATTGCTGTGGATTTACATACAGAAAACTAGATGTGTTGTAAAAAGGTCAGGGTTCAAGTTTAGCTCTGTGACTTTGGACATTTCATTTTATCTTTCTAGGCCTTAGTGTGTTGTAAGCAAAGGTAAATATCTTGCATCTGGGGTTCTTGAGGCGGGGATTCAAGGAGAGAAAGTATTTGGGAAGTGCTTTGTAAACGATATTGTACTATATGACAAGCAAGTTGTTATTAATAGAGGCCTGACTACTCCCAATTGTTTCTGCTTGGTCAGTTAGTTCTAGATGAATAAATTGGAGAGGACAGAAAGGAAGGAAATGGCACTGGGCTGGGAGTCGGGTGATCTGGAATTCATCCGGGTGCTGTTCGGCAGTCAGTCGGTGACTTGATGTGACCTTGGCAAAGTCGCTTCACCTCATGTGCTTCTGTTACGTCATTGGTAATATGAGGTGGGCGAAAGAAAAGATGATCCAGAGATTTTTTTCCAGTTTACAAAAACATGTGATTATTAGAGTTTAAATTATGAGATTATTATTTATTTAAGGATATCATTGAGTTTAGTTTATTAAATCATAAGTCTTACCAATAGTGGGCCCAAATAATATACATATTTTGAATATATAATTTCAAGGAATTATTTTAAAGAAAATGCCAAAACTTCATCTTTTAACCACTGAAAAGGAACTAATGAAGTCTCCTATTCACTACATTTTTGTATTGTATTTGGGAGGAATGTGTGTATTTAAAGGGAGGCTAAGGATTAACATGAAATTCTGTATGAGAAACCAATTGTGTCTACAGCACCTAAAGCACATTTTGTTGTGATATATTCTCTAGTTACTTTAAATTTGTTTGTTTTCCTTCATTTAACCAAAAAAATGAATAATTGTAAAGAATCAGGCACTATGCTAATCACTGTAGTTAAGATAATTCCTATTATAAGACATGGTTGATCTAGTGTAGAAAGCAACATGGCTTAAAAATTATACAGGGATGCCTCGTGTCATTGTACTTTGCAGATGTTGCATGCGTCGCATATTGAAGCTCTGTGGAAACCCTGAGTTGAGCAAGTCTATTGGCACCATTTTTCTAATAGCATGTGCTCACTTCAGGTCTTTGTGTCACATTTTGGTAATTCTTACAGTCTTTTAAGTTGTTCTATTATTATAACTTTCATGGTGATCTGTAATATTTGATGCTATTATTGTAATTGTTTTGGGAGCGCCACAAGCCATGCCCACATAAGACAACAACTTAATCCATAAATGTTGTATGTGTTCTGACTGCTGAAGGAAGAGAAACAAATTTAAAGTTACTAGAGAATATATCACACCAAAATCTGTTTCCAGTGTTGTAGACATAATTGACTTCTCAAACAGAATTTCACCTGTTAATTCTTGTGTGTGTTCTGACTGACTGGCTGTTCCCCATCTTTCTCCTTCTTCTCAGGCCTATTTCCTGAGACACAAAGATTTTAAAATTAAGCCAATTAGTCACCCTACAATGGCCCTTAAATGTTCAAGTGAAAGGAAGAGTCACATGTCTCTCACTTAAAATCAAAAGCTAGTAATGATTAAACTTAGTGAGGAAGGCATATTGAAGGCTGAAATACACTGAAAGCTGGGCCACTTGCCCTAAACAGTTAGCCAAGTGGTGTATGTAAAGGAAAAATTATTGAAGGAAATTGAAAGTGCTACTCCAGTGAACACAGGAAGGATAAAGAAACGAAACAGCCTTATTGCTGATGAGAAAGTTGTAGCGATCTGGATAGAAGATCAAATCAGTCACAACATTTCCTTAAGCCAAAGCCTAATACAGAGCAAGGCTCTCTCTTCAATCCTGTGAAGGCTGAGAGAGATGAGGAAGCTGCACAATAAAAGTTAGAAACTAGCAGAGGGTGGTTCATGAGGTTTAAGGAAAGAAGCCATCTTTGTAACATAATGCACAAGGAAAAGCTGCAAGTGCTATAGTAGAAGCTGCAGCAAGTTATCCAAAAATATCTAGCTGAGATAATTGACAAAGGTGGCTACACTAAACAGCAGATTTTCAATGGAGACTTCATAGTCTTCTACTGAAGAAAATACCAACTACAACTTTCATAGTGAGAAAGAAGTCAATGTCTGGCTTCAAAGCTTCAAAGGACAGGCTCACTTTTTTTGTTAGGGGCTAATGCAGCTGGTGACTTTAAATGGAAGCCAATGCTCATGCACCATTCTGAAAATAGTAGGGCCCTTGACAATTATGTTAAATATACTCTGCCTGTGTTCTATAAATGGAACAACAAATCCTTGATGAAAGGCCATTTGTTTAAAGGATGGCTTACTGAATATTTTAAGCCCACTGTTGAGACTTACTGCCCAGAAAAAGAAAGATTTCTTTTAAAATGTTACTGCACATTTACAATGCACCTGGTCATCCAAGACTTCTCATGGAGAAATACAAGGAGATTAATGTTGTTTTTATGCCTGCTAACACAACAGCCATTCTGCAGCCATGGATCAAACAGTTATGATCCATGAGTGATCAACAGCCATCCTATAGCTATGGATCAAGTAGTTATGGATCAAAGAGTAATTATGACTTTCAAGTCTTATTATTTAAGAAATATATTCATAAGGCTCACTTGCTGTAGATAATGATTCCTCTGATGGATCTGGGCAAAGTAAATTGAACATCTTATGGAAAGGAGTCATCATTTGAGATGATATTAAGAATATTTATGATTCATAAGAGTAGGCCAAAATATCAACATTAACAGTAGTTTGGAAGGAGTTGATTTCAATCCTCATGAATAACTTTGAAGGTTTCAAGACTTTGGCTTATGTCTATAATCCCAGTGCTTTGGGAGGCAAAGACAAGAGGATTGCTTCAGTCCAGGAGTTTGAGACCAGCCTGGGCAACACAGTGAGACCTTGTCTCTACAAAAAATTTTTTAAAAGTTAGCTGGGCACAGTCATGCAATCCTGTAGGAGCAACTGTCAAACACTTATAAAACCATCAGATCTCCTGAGAACTCTCTCACTATAATGAGAACAGCATGGAGGAAAAACTGCCCCTGCAATCCAATCACCTCCCACTAGGTTTCTCCCTTGACATGTGAAGATTATGGGGATTAAAATTATTGATGAGATTTGGGTGGGGACACAGAACCAAACCATATCACAAGGTTTGAGAGGATTTACTCCAGTTTTGAAAGAAGTTCTACTGTGGGTAAAATGCTATCAAACAGTATCATATTCTATAAAAAAACTTTTGTGAAAGGGAGAGTCAATCGATGTGACAAACTTGAGTGTTGTCTCATTTTGAGGAACTGCCAAAGCCATCCCAATCTTCAGCAACTACCATCATGATCAATCAGCAGCCATGAACATCAAGGCCAGATTCTTCACCAGCAAAAAGATTACGAATTGCTGAAGGCTCAGATGATTGTTAGCAATTTTTTAGCAATGATGCATTTTCAAATTAAGGTGTGTACATTATTTTTTAGACATAATGCTCTTATACACTTAATAGGCTATAGTATCATGTAAATATAACTTTTCTATGCACTAGTAGCCAAAAAATTTGTGTCACTTGCTTTATTGCAATATTCATTTTATTGTGGTTGTCTGGAACCCAACCCACTATATCTGTGAGGTATGCCTGTATAAGGAAGATAAAACACAATTCCAAAATTATAGGATAAGGGATTAATTTTGCTGAAAAGATAGAGGGAATATAAAAACAGAATATTTAAAATGCTTTATGGATTATAAGTGTTTCTTATGTACCATTTTATTTAAATATTAAACAGACTTTGTCAGGTATAGAACAAAATACCATCTTTTGATAATCAGTTTGGAATCTCTTGCAACTCTCAAAGCCTGAGCAATGTAGAGAAAATACTAATAACATATATTGTTATTTAAATAATTAAGGTGGATAGTTACATGTAATCAACTCTTTCAAATTTCTGAAAGTTTTGCCTAAAATGACTTAGACTAGTTTATTTTTATTTTTATTTTTATTTTTTAACAGAGTCTTGCCCTTTTCCCTTGCCCAGGCTGGAGTGCAGTGGTACAATCTCAACTCACTGCAATCTCCTCCTCCCGGGTTCAAGTGATCCTGCCACCTCAGCCTCCCAAGTAGCTAGGACCACAGGTGCATGCCACCATACCTGGCTAATTTTTGTATTTTTGCAAAGCTAGGGTTTCGCCATGTTGCCCAGGCTGGTCTTAAACTCCTGGATTCAAGCAATCTACCTGCCTCATTCTCCCAAAATGCTGGGATTACAGGCGTGATCCACTGCACCTGGCCTTGGACTGGCCTTTTTACATTTGGGCATGAATATTACCCTATTAGTCATTCTCTTTTTAAATAAGAAGGCTACAAGAAAGTTTTCAACTTACATAATGTAGGTATTTAGTTCTATGTATATTTTCAAGGTGAATTTCTCTAATACTTATAGCACATTTGTTTGTGATCACAAAGCTAGGAGAAACCTTAGTTCCATTACCTAACTTTAGAATTATCCACAATAGCCAAGATATGGAAACAACCCAAGTGTCCATAGAAAGATAAATGGATGAAGAAACTGTGGTATATATATAATAAACTACGATTCAGCCTTTAAGAAAGGAGAGCCCAACATTTGTGACAACATGGATGAACTTGGAGATCATCCCATTAAGGGAAATAAGCCAGATACAGAAAGGAAAGTATTGCATGATCTCACTTATACGTGGAATATTTTTTAAAAAGTCAAATACATAGAAATAGACAGTAGAATGGTGGTTACCAGATTATTAGAGTTGTGGTGGGAGGTGCTATGGGAGGGAGGGTAAAAAGTTTCAGTTATGTAGGATGAATAAGTTTGAAGATCTAATGTACAGAATGAGGGCTATTGTTAATAACATTGTATTGTATTATATACTGGGAATTTGCTAAGAGCAGATTTTAGGTGCTGTTACAAAAAAGTGCTATCTGAGATGATGGAAATGGTAATTGGCTTGACTGTAGTAATCATTTCACTATTTATATATCAAAACATCATGTTGTATACTTTAAATATATAATTTTAAAAATAATCTAACTTTACAGATAATGAATATAATATGCCTTTTTTCATAAAATAAAATTATTTTCATAAAAGACGTGTCTTGCTCAATCACAAAATCAGGACTATAATTATGGTCTCTGAGACGAGTTTTCTTGCCGCTATACCGCAGTCAGAGTAAAGATCACGGCAAGTAGAACTTCATTTGATATGGGAGGTGCCTAAAATTCTCTTGGTTGCTGTTTTTCTGTCAGCACAATAGTTTTACATGAATTCTTTGAAAAATAATTAATGCTGTGTTTAAAGTTACTACTGCTTGTTGATGAAAAGAGTTTCACTGTGTAAAATATTTGATGAGATTTATTCTGAGCTAAATATGAGGACCATAACCCATGACATAGCCAGAGGAGATACCAACAACATGTGCCCAGAGTGGTCGGGCTACGGCTTGGTTTTAGGGAGACATGTCATCAGTCAATACATGTAAGATGTATATTGGTTCCGTCTGGAAAGGCAGGACAACTCGAAGGGGCAGGGCTCCCAGGTCATAGGTAGAGTCAAAGATTTTCTGATTGACAATTGCTTGAAACAGTTATTATCTGAACACCTGGAATCAATAGCAAGGAGTGTCTGGGTTAAGATAAAGGGTTGTGGAGACCAAGGGGTTTTATCATGCAAATGAAACCTCCAGGTACCAGGCATCTGAGCTTTTATCAGACTTATAAAGGTGCCAGACTCCTCTTAGTGAATTATCTCCTGGACCAGAGAAAAGATTGGAAAAGGGAAGAGGATTCTCTACATAATGTAGATTTCCTTACAAGAGACAGCTTTACAGGGCCATTTCAAAATATGTCAAAAAAATACATTTTGGAGTAAAATACTTCAGTTTCTTTCAGGGCCTGCTACCAGTCATGTTGGAATTTTATTGCTACCAAGAGTCTATTTTGTCAATCTTAAGATCTCTGTTTGAATGTTAATGCTGGTCAGTTGTGCCTGAATTCCAAAGGAGCAATGTATAATGAGGCATGTCCCACCTCCCTCTTCCCATCATGGCCTAAACTAGAGTTTCAGGTTTATTTTGGAATGCTTTTAGCCAAGAGGGGTTCTATAAGTTGTTGGGGGCCTTAGAATTTTATTTTTGGTTTTCATGTTGTACAATACTAACATTTCAAGGAAGTTTGACTCTTTTGTGACCTCAAATGCCTTTAATAATGTATCTGCTCAATCATGTTAAGTAGTTGAACATGAAACAACGAGATATGGTGGTCAGAGTTATTGCTTCCATCCTTGCCTCAGTTTCAGTGACAAATCTTTAAAAATGAAATGTATCTTTTTATTATGATGTGACAGGACTTTATTTGGATTTGTTTTATTGCTCAGTAAAATTCTAAGTTTACTTTATTTGAACACATTAAATACAGTGAACCTTAAATTTCAATAACTGTGGCTACAATTTAATTTTTTCTTAAAAAAGCACAATTTTCTGGTTTTATGAATGTGATCTTTTTTTATATGTTATATTATTTGGATTTTGTTAAGGCATTGTGTCCATTTTTGGACTGCAGTTTAGAAGAAGCTCATAAAAATAGACAGAGTATATATATAAAATGAGCACTTTAATGGTAGGTTAAGAGAATTGACATTGCTTAACCTGAAAAAGAGAGAGCTCTGGAAATGTGCTAATTACCACCCTCAGGCATCTGAAGTGATTTTATGAAAAGTACTGTAGTTTTTCTTTCCACTTAGGAGAGATTTGGGTTTTATCTTGTGTTAGAGGTGATGGGAGCTTCTCTCAGGGATTCAGCAAGGGTGATTGCAGTTTTCATCTGTTAATATCTCTTAAGAGAAGGATACAATGAAATGATTACAACGAAAAGATTAGGTATGATGAAATAACTTACTCAAGCATGTGACATTGTCTCTCAAGCCTTCCTCCTAAAGATGAGGAACTAGAAGCTCAGAGAGTGCTGGAGAGAGAACTTACATCAAAATCTTGCATCAAGCCTTACATCAGGGCTTTTGCATGTCTCTGCACTACTTCTGAATACTTACTGAGTGATCTAATATTTCATTAGAGTTGACTACACAAAATGAATTGGAATGGGAGGTCAAGCTCAGGATAAATTGAGAAATGCACCTCTTTCCAAGTATTGCAGGTGATGGCTTATTTTGTTAGAGTGGTGACTTTCTGCCAGTGTGGCTAAAGAGGAATAGATGTGTTGATTTTGATTGATTTACATTTAGAAATTTTGGAATATTTGTAATGTATCCCATTGTGCTCTTCTTTTATAAACTAGAAATAAGTATGTAGGCATGGATATATTGCACCCCACCATGACCGAATAGTTATTACTCAGAATTTTTCACACCTAGCAGTGTTGCTAATGTTTCATCAGGTATAGCTTTTTGAGAGCCATGATTACCACTGACTCATTCCTTTTCTATGACTTGAAATTGTGTAGGAAAGGGAAAAGTAGATGAGTTTAAAGAGATTTCCTTGTTGCAGAAAACACTAAGGTATAACAAAATGAAAGAGTTGCAAATGGCATGGATGATGTGTTGCGCAAACCCTCCTCTGAGAGATGTAAAACTTGAAGGCAGGAAAAAGACATGGCTGGTATTTGGAGACAGGTGAGGACTAGAAACAAGGAATGAGAAGGAAAAACAAAACTGAAAGCTGCAAATGGGTTATAAGGATTTATCGGGAAACACTGATGGCAGGTTTTTAGTGGCTAAGACAAAGTTATCATCCATATCTTTAGACAGAAAGAGGGAAGACAACTCTTTAATGCATAACTCTCTTTAAAGCATTAACATAAAGAACTTTTCTGAAAGGGTCAAAGGGACTAATACTAAAAACGGAAGTGAACAATGTGATGAGCACTCTGAAAGGCTGAGGTGTATTGACAACTAAGGTCTTCTCACTGGTGTTTTGTGGTTTCTCTTTGAAAAATGGAGGTGATTCTCACCTTTTGGGGGAAGATCTATTGCTATTTGACCATCGCTGGCAAGTATCTAACTGTTTCACATCTCCAGAGAACCAAAGGTAAATTATAAAGCTGACAGGAATATTAAAATTCATCGTTTCTGCTCAATGTATGAATTTGGATTAATATTTAACTATTCATTAAATTTTTGTATTTTGTCTTCTTCCCACTGTCAGTAAGTAAGGTTCAATGGAATTGAAGTCAGTGTTTACTCACTTTTATGGCTTCTATGCCCTCAGGATAATGTCTGACGCATATTAACACTCAGTAAATATTTTTATTATTGTTGTTGTGTATACAGCCATTGCTATTCTTATTTTTAGTATTATATGATATTGGTGTTTAGAAGGGACTTAGAACCTGGTTAATTCCTGTATTTTGTGATAAAAGACTGAGGCTAGGAAAGGGCATGTATAAACTTATACAGCTACATAAACAAAACTTGGTTATACTGACTTCATTCATCTCCTAGTCCAGAACAATACATTTTTGAGTAAACAACTTTGTTAGAGGAGGTCATATATAGTATATAGTTTTGATGAGCATGCACATTATCTGAGATTCAATACTTTAATAACCCTCTTATTAATTGATTAGTTAATTCATTAAAATATTGATTTGTTAATTCACCAATATTTCTTGAGACTTATTGTGTGCTAAGTACTGCTTTATATAGAGCAGTGAACAAAAGCCAATAGAGTTGTCTGAGTTTCTGAAGTTTACCTTCTGTGATGGGAGAGAGACTATCAAATAAATAGAACATTTTATGTCAGATGTTGGAAAGTATCATGAAAAAAAAAGATCAGGCAAGGGGACAGGGGATTTTAGGAGACATTAGTAGATTAATTTAGAATTTTACTTAGGTAGGTCATGAAAGACCTCACTGAAGAGGCAACATTTGCACAAGCACTTGAATTAGGCAAGGGAGCAAGCAATGAGCAAACAATGGTCTGTTTGGGAGAGCAGCATTTCAGATGGAGGGAACAGCAAATGCAAGTCCTCTAAGGAGTAGTGTGCTTGGCATATTTGCAAAGCATCAAGGAAGCCAGTGAAGTCAGTGAAAGTGAGAATGTTGGAGATGAACTTTGGTGAGGCCACAGTACATCTCCATCTTCATGGCCCATCTCCTGACCAGTGGCTTCTGTCACAGTCAAATCGCAGATATGCAAGGCAACACTCGTGGGACTAGTCGGTCCACCTTCTCCCTATTATAGGGTGCTTTCCGCCATAACCAGCTCCTTCAGGCAAGTGACATTTGAGCCTTCTGCCAGGTTGAAATAATAAGTGCCTCCTGAATACTAAACTGGGGATGGGAGTTGACCTTCAGTGAATGCCCTTGTATATCAGAAATGTGGGACAGTATCAATAATTTCCCCTTAGAGAATGTGCATTTCTCTTCTGATGCAAGAGCCTCAGATTGCTGATGGGAGAGACAAGAAATGCAAAGTAGTTTGCAAGGAGTGAAATTCTTTCTATTCTGTTTCCAAAAGCAATGCAAGTCTAATATATACCTTCAAAGAGTTGTTGTAGACTCAGACCATGTTTCATTTAAGAGAGCTGTGTGTTTTTCTACAAGGTTCCTCAGAGCCCCCTCTAGTAACCTTTAGGGAATCACTGCATTGCTAAATCACCACATTAGCCTACTGCCTTCTGGAAAATGCTGATCCCATTGCTTCTGTCAGCAGGAGAAGTCATCCCTTGGGCTGGAACCAACCATACTGAGAACTAACTGAGAGGTGGGGGAGTGTGGGGAAGCCCTTAAAAAGAAGTTCAGATCTTCAGGGTAGTGTGGGGGGCAAACAATCCTAGGAAATGCTGTACTAAATAGAAAGCACCTGTTTTTATTATTGCTAATCATAAAATCACTTTTTAAAAAAATGCATTACAGTTTATAAAGCTTTTCCCTATCCCTTACCTCATTTAGTCTCCTCTTCAATCTAGTGTGTGCTTGTTATATAAAATGATACAAACCAGCACATCTGCATCACCCGAATCTTGTTAGAAATGCCCCACACAGACCTACTGAGCTAGAATTCATGTTTAACAAGACCGCTAGCCCCTTAAAGTTTAAGAACATTGCTGTAAAGCCTACAGAACAATAATTTCTTCTGATTACAGTAAGGAAATAGAGAATTAGCCTCATTGGGTGACTAAGCCAAGGTCACCCATTTAGTAAGTAGTGAAGTCGGGCTTCATACCCAAGCTTTGTGCCTCCTGGTCCAGCAGTCTCTTGGCTGCAGTCACTTCCCACTCCACAATCCCTTCATAGCATACCTGCAATGTACTAGCTTTTGAAAGAAAAATAACCCTTTTTCTCTGAACCCACCTGCTCTTATTTTCTCCACCAGCTCTTCTGGGCTCCTCCCTCATCTGTTTGCTGATTCTAGAAATGCAAACACACTGAAAAGCTCTGCAGCCATTGCCCACGTGGCGCCCTCAATGAGTGAATCTGATAAGAATTGCTAGCATCAGTCACTTGCTCAGGGCTTCTCTGCAAAAACCTTCTGGCCTCACTTAGAGGAAAGGGTACGAATTCAGAACAAGACAACAAAGATCATGCAGCTGGAACATACTGGTGGGTACAAATGGGTTTTTCTACTATTGCTTACAGTTAGGAAATGATTAAAAAAAAAAAAAGCTGAGCTTAGCATCACAGAAAAACACGTGTGCAGAGAGCTTCATAGCCCACCATTCAACAGAATCTTGCTTTGTCACCCAGGTTGGAGTGCAGTAGTGAGATCTCAGCTCAATGCAACTGCTGCCTCCTGGATTCAAGTGATTCTCCTGCCTCAGCCTCCCAAGTAGCTGGGATTACGGGTGCATGTCACCATGCCTGGCTAATTTTTGTATTTTTAGTAGAGATGGGGTTTCACCATGTTGGCCAGGCTGGTCTTGAACTTCTGACCTTAAGTGATCCACCCTCCATGGCCTCCCAAAGTGCTGGTATCACCGGCATTAGCCACCGGCGCCCAGCCCTTAAGGATATAAAATGTGCAGAAAGTGAGTGCCTCATCCTCGGCAACTAATTGACCCAATAAGTAGGCAAAACTTAGTCTGCTGGGTAAACAACCCCTCATCCATAGGAATCATACTTTGAGTGAGGGAAAATTCTAATAGAATTTTAAATATTTGCTTCATAGATCCTGAACTAGAATTCCCTAAGTAAGTAAAGCTCACTGATCTCAGGTTGAATTCTCACATTTTATTAGTCAGTTTGTTAACTGAAAAAACTGACATAAGACATTTCCTGTGAACCTACTACATACATGAAGGTCGTGAGAGTAGGTGATAGGAAAGTTTCTGGTATGAGTGATATCTTCCCTAAGAGCCTGCAGTTTAACAGAATTCATGTATATGTACATGCAAAATGATAATGGAACACAAAGGGACATTTCTCCCTTACCTTCCACCTCAGAGAATGAAGTCTCAACCTAGGAGGCGGCATTTGAATTATTTATGGACAGAAGGTAATTTGGGGACATTCAGAGTCTGCAGAGTAGAGAAAGTCATGGGCAAGGTGAAAGGAACAATGTGAATAAGACACAACGAAAAATGCTAGGTTTGTATTTGCAATAGCAAATAATGTGTTGAATATGACTTGTAATCTATCAACTCAGAGATAAATATGCTTTTGTTTTCTTTTTTTCTGATTGTATATATTTAAGGTTACATGATGTTTTGATATACATAGACATAGTGAAATGATTACTACTGTCAAGCCAATTGACACATCTATCATCTCACATAGTTATCTTTTTTTTTTTTGTTAAGAACACCTAAAATCTACTTCCCTAGCAAATTTTTAGTATATGTACAAATATTATTCACAGTAGTCCTTATGCTGTACACTAGATCTCTACTTATCCTACACAACTGCAACTCTTTACCCTTTGGCCTTCACCTCCCCATTTCTCCCAACCTTCCAACTTTGGTAACCAGCATTCTTCTCTCTGCTTCTATGTATTTGACTGTTTTTTAGTTTCCGCGTATAAGAGTGGTACAGTGTATGCCTCTCTGTGCCTGGCTTATTTCACTTAGCATAATGTTCTCCGGGTTCATCCATGTTGTTGCAAGCAGCAGGGTCTCCTTTTTTGAAGGCTGTATACTATTTTACTGTATACTATTTTACTGTGTACATATATATGTATATATGTATGTATATGTACATATATGTATATATGTATGTATATGTACATATATATGTATATGTATGTATATGTACATATATATGTATATGTATGTATATATATGTACACACACATGTATGTATTTACACCACAATTTCTTTTCCATTCGTCTGTTGATGAACACGTAGATTGTTTCCATTATCTTGGCTATTGTGAATAATGCTGAAGTGAACATGGGAATGCAGGTATCTTGATAAAGTACTGATTTCATTTCCTTTGGGTATATACCCAGAAGAGGGATTGCTGGGACATGTGATAGTTGTATTTTTAATTTTTTGAGGAACTTTCATACTGTTTGTCATAATAGCTACACCAATTTACATTCCCACTAACAACGTATAACTGTTCTCCTTTCTCACCACCCTTGCCAACATTTTTTATGTCTTGTCCTTTTAATAATAACCATCCTAACAGGTGTGAGGTGATATCTCATGTGGTTTTGATTTGCATGTCGTAATGACGTTGAGCACCTTTTCACATAACTGTTTTATATTTTTATGTCCTCCTTGGAGAAATGTCTATTCAGGTCTCTCGCCTATTTTAAAACTGAGTTATTTGATTTTTGTTATTGAGTTGTGAGTTCCTTATATATTTTGGATATTAACTCCTTATCAGATATATGGTTCACAAATATTTTCTCCCAATCTTTAGTCCGCTTTTTCATTCTGTTTATTGTTTTCTTTGCTGGGCAGAAATTTTTTTGTTTAACGTAGTGCCACTTGTTTATTTTTTCTTTTGTTGCCCATGCTTGATATCTCAGCCAAAAAACAATAATAAAAATCACTGCAAAGGAAAATATTAATGTCTTTTTCACGTGTATTCTTCTAGGAGTTTTATGGCTCTATGTTTAGATCTTTAATTCATATTGAGTTGATTATTTTGTCGTGTAAGATAAGGTTCTGATTTTATTGTTTTGATGTGGATATATAGATTTCCCAACATCATTTATTGAAGAGACTCTCCTTTCTTCATTGTATTTTCTTCCCCTTTCAGAAATTAGTTGACTATATATGCCTGGGTTTATTTCTGGCCTCCCTATTCTATTCCATTAGTCTATGTGTCGGTTTTCATGGTAGTACTATATTGTTTTTATCTTCGTAATATAATTTGAAATCGGGAAGTGTGATGCCTCCAAATTTATTTTTCTTTTACAGGGCTGCTTTGGCTATTCAGGGACTTTTGTTGTTCCATAAAAATTTTAGAATTAATTTTCCAATTTCCATGAAAAGTGAAATTATAAGAGGGATTGTGTTGAATCTGTATATTGCTTTGGGTATAATAATTTTAACATTATTAATATTTCAATATATGAACAAGACATATCTTTTATTTGTATCTTCTTCAATTTATTTCATCTTATGGTTTTCAATATACAGATCTTTCACCTCTTTGGTTGAATTTATTTCTAACCATTGTATTTTTTTAATGCTATTATAAATGGGCTTATTTTCTTGATTTCTTTTTTGGACAGGTAATATTTAGTGTAAAGATATACAATTGATTTTGTATTTTTTTTAATCCTGCAACTTTACTAAAACCATTCTAAGAGTTTGTTGTGAAGTCTTTAGGGTTTTCTACATAAAGGATCATGTCACCTGCAAATAGGATAGTTTATATTTGGATACCTTTTATTTATTTTTTTCTTGTCTGGTTATTCTTGCTGGTACTTCCAATACTGTGTTGAATAGAAGTGGTGAGAGTAGGCATCTTTGCCTTAAGCCAGACCCTAGAGAAAAGCTTCTAGTTTTCTCCCATTGATTGCCATATAGACTATTCATAAATGGCTTATAATATGTTGAGTAAATTTTCTTTGATGCCTATTTTTTGTGAGTTTTTATCATGAAAGGATGTCAAACTTTGTCAAATGCTTTTTCTGCATTTATTAAAATGACTTTTTTTTTTTTTTTTTTTTTTTTTTTTAGACAGGGTCTGCTGGCTCTGTCACCCAGGCTGCTGGAGTGTAGTGGTGTGATCTTAGCTCACTGCAACTTCCACTCCGCAGGCTCAAGTGATCCTCTCAACTCAGCCTCCCAAGTAGCCAGGACCACAGGAACCACACCACCACACCTGGCTAATTTTTGTATTTTTAGTAGAGACAGGGTTTCACCACATTGTCCAGGCTAGTCTTGAATGCCTGAGCTCAAGCAATCTGCCCGCCTTGGCTTCCAAAGTGCTGGGAATACAGGCGTGAGCCACCGCATCTGGCCTGATCATGTGGTTTTTATCTTTTATATTGTTAACGTGGTGTATCACATTGGTTAATTTGCCTATGTTAAACCAACCTTGCTCCCCAGGGGTAATCTCACATAGTCACAATGTATAACTTTTTAGATGAGTTGTAAAACTTGGTTTACTAGTATTTTATTGAAGATTTTTGCATCTATGTTCATCAGAGGTATTGGCCTGTTGTTTTCCTTTCCTGTGCTATATTTTTCTGGCTTTCATATCAGGATAATACTGGCCTCATAAAATGGGTTTGTATGTATTTTCTCTACTTCTATTTTTTAAAATAGATGAATAGGATGGATATTAATTATTCCTTAAATGTCTGGTAGAATTCAACCATCAAGGCATCTGGTCCTGGGCTTTACTTTGTTGGGAGGTTTTTAATTACTACATTAATCTCTTTATGTGTTATTTGTATGTTCATGATTTCTCTTTGTGATTCAATCTTGGAAGGTTGTATGTTTCTAGGAATTTTCCATTTCTCTTAGGCTATCAAATTTGTTTACAGATAATTTTTCATAATAGTCCTTCATGTCCTTTTTATTTCTGAGGCATTTATTGTAATGTTTCCACTTTCGTTTTTTATCTTGTGTCTTTTTTTAAATTCTTAGTGATTCAAGCTAAAAGTTTGTTAATTTTATTTTTTCAAAAACTCAACTCTTAGTTTTGATTTTTAAATAGTTCTAGTTTCTATTTGATTTATTTCTGCTGTGAGCTTTATAACTTTTTTTCTTCTGCTAATTTTGGATTTAGTTTCTTTTTCTTTTTCTAGTTTTTTGAGGTAGAATGTTAGGTTGTTTATTTGAGAACTTTCTTCTTTTTAATGTAGGCATTCACTGCCGCCAACATCCTACTTAGGAGTGCTTTTACAGTATCCATAGTTTTTAGTGTGTTGTATTTCCATTTTTGTTTGGTTTAAGAGAGTTTAAAATTTCACTTTTGATTTTTTTTCTTTGACTCATCAGTTGTTTAGAAGTATTTACTTTAATTTCCACATGTTTGTGAATTTTCTAGATTTTTCTCCTTTTATTGGTTTCTAGTTTCATGCCATTGTGGTTGGAAAAGATACTTAATATGATTTCAATATTCTTGCATTTACACAGGCTTGTTTTGTGGCCCGACATTTAATCTATACTCGACAATGTTCCATGTGCCATTAAGAAGAATGTGTTTTCTGTTGCTGATGGACAGAATGTTCTGTAAATGTCTGTTAGGCTCATTTGTACTGAAGAGTAGTTCAAGTCTAATAGTTTGTAATTGATATTTTGTCTAGATAATCTATCCATTGTTGAAAGTAGGTATTGACACCCACTTCTATTATTGTATTCCTGCTTATTTCCCCTTTCGGATCTGTTAATATTTGCTTTATATGTTTTGGTGTTGTTATGTTGGGTACCTATATATTTATAATTGTTGTAGACTCTTGATGCATTGACCCCTTTATCATTATATAATGACCTTATTTGTCCCTTGTAACAGTTTTTGGCTTAAAGTCTAGGTTTTCTGATATAAAAGCTACCTCTGCTCTCTTTAAGTTTCCATTTGCACTAAATATCTTCAGTCTGTGTATGTCCTTGAAGGGGAAATGAGTCTCGTGTCAGCAGCATATATTTGGGTCTTGTCTTTTTTAAATAATTTATCTGCTCTATGTCTTTTGATTGACAAATGTAGTCCACTTACATTTAAAGTAATTATTGATAGATAAGGATTTACTATTGATATTTCATTAATCATTTTCTGGATATTTTGTAGATCCTTCCTTCCTCTCTTGCTGTCTTACTTTGTGATTTGGTGATTTTTTTTTTTTTTGTAGTGTTGTGGTTTGATTTCTTTCTTATCTTTTCTGTATCTACTATAAGTTTTTGCTTTGTAGTTATCATGAAGCTTAGGTAAAACATTTTATAGTTATACCTGTATGTCTACTTTAAGCTGATACCCACTTTGATCACAGATAAAGCTTTATGGTTTTACCATTTCCCTGCATTTTATGTTGTTGATGTCACAGTTTATTTCTCTTTATATTGTATATCCCCATTAACAAGTTAATGTAGCTGTAGTTATTTCAAATACTTTTTTCCTTTCAATCTTTATACTGGCACTATAAGCAACTTACACACAACCATTTCAGTATTATGGTATTCGGATTTTGACTGTATATTTACATTTTCAGTGAGTTTTATGCTTTTACATGTTTTCATGTTACTAATTAGTAAGCCTTTTGTATCATCCCAAATAAATCTCTTTAGCATTTCTTATAAAGCAATTCCAGTGGTGATGAACTCCCTCAGCTTTTATTTGTCTGTGAATGTCTTTTTTCTCCCTCTTTTCTGAAAGACAGCTTTGCTATGTAATGTATTTTTGGTTGGCAGTTTTATTTCTTTCCACATTTTGAATACATCATCACTCTCACTTGGCTTGCAAGGTTTCTACTAAGAAATCTATAATGGCCTTATTGGTATTCACTTGCATGTGACTTGCTTTTTTTTCTTCCTGCTTTTAAAGTTCTTTCTTAGTTCTTAATTTTTTATTGTAATGTATCTTGATGAACTCTTCTTTGGGTTGAATTTTATTGAATTCCTTTGAGCTTCATGTACCTGCATGTTCATTTATTTCCCCAGGTGGGAAGTTTTTAGCCATTATTTTTCTAAATAATGGTTTTCTGTCCCTTTCTCTCTCTGTTCTTCTGAAAATCCTATTATGCAAAAAATAACTCTCTTGATGGTGTTTTATATATAACATAAACTTTTTCATTCCTTTTTTCTTTTTTCTACTCTGACTATATGATATAAAACAATCTGTCTTCTAGTTTGCTTATTATTTCTTCTGCATGATCTATTCTTCTTCAAGCTCTCTATTCCATTTTGTTGTTCAGTCATTGTATTATTTAGCTCCAAAATTTCTGTTTGGTTATTTTTTAATGTTTTCTATCATTTTGTTGAGCTTATAATTTTATTGTTTTATTGTTTCCTAATTTTTTAAACTGTTTTTTGTGCTCTCTTGTTTGCTGAACTTCTTTTAAAATGATTCATATTTGTACATATTCGTGAGGTGCATGTGATACTTTGTTACATAAATAGAATGTGTAATGATCAAGTCAGGATATTTAGGGTATACATCACTTTAAGTATTTATCATTTCTATGTGTTGGGAACATTTCAAATTCTCCCTTCCAGCTATTTTGAAATATATAATACATCGTTGTTACCTGTAGTCACCTTACTCTGGTATCAAACATTAGAATGTATTCCTTCTATCTATGTGTTTGTACCTATTAACCAACCTTACTTTATCGCCAACATCCATATACCCCTTCCATCTTCTGATATCTATGGTACTCTCTACATCCTGGACATTGACTTGTTTAGCTCCCACATATGAGTGAGAACATATGTCTTTCTGTGATTGGCTTATTTCACTTAACATCACCTCCAACCAATTCCGTCCACGTTGCTGCAAATGACATAATTTTATTTTTTTATGGCTAGATAGTATTTCATTATATATATATCCCACATTTTCTTTATCCATTTGTCCACTGATGAATTTTTAGATTGATTCCATGTTTTTGCTATTGTGAATACTGCTGCAATACACATGGGGGTGCATGTATCATTTTGACATACTGATTTCCTTTTCTTTGAATAAATATCCATTGGTGAAAATGCTGGATTATATAGTAATAGTATTTTTAGTTTTTCAAAAATCTCTATACTGTTTTATTTTTTACTGAGCTTCTTTAGAAAATTATTTTGAATTCTTTGTTATAAAATTCATGAATCTCCAATTCTTCTGAGATCAGACAGGATTGGGCATATTCAGGGTGGTATGACCATAGACAATGTCCAATTCTTTAAGGTCACTTATTAGAAGTTTATTGTGTTCCTTTGGTTTCATATTCCTCTGATTCTTCATAATTCTTGTAGCCTTACAAAGGTGTGTCTGTGCGTTTGATGCATGCATTCCTTTTCCCAACTTTATGGACTGGTTTTGGTAAGAGAAGACCCTCACCTGTGGCAGAGGTTGGGGAGTGGTTAGAGGGGGATGCATGCTGGGGCATGCCATGGCACCAGGTATAGTGGTGTGGGGCACCATGAATGGACGTGTACAGTAGCTCCAGGTCCAGGGGTGGATGTGGTGTCTCATTGGCTCAGAAAGCTGGGGGTCCATGACATTGGCATTTAGGTTGTTCTTGGTGGCAAGAGCTGTGTGAGGTCTGCTGTGGCTGTGACGGTCCTCAGTAGTGTCTCTGAGTTTGGTGGCAAAAGGCTGGGGCAGAAAGTGGTGGGGACCAGAGTCAGTGGTGTGCATGTGCTCAGCTGTGGAGGCTGGCTGAAGGCATGTGTGTGGCAGCAAAGGTCAGTTGCAAGCTTGTGCATCGTGGCAAGGGCTGGCAGCAGAGGAAGGGGCTAGGACTGACTGCATGTGCACGTGTTGTAGCAGAGGTTGGCAGTGTACACAGGCATGATAGCAGGTGTCAGCTGCAGGTTGGGACAGGGGTCAGGCTGACTACATGTGTGTAGGCAGTAGTGGGCCTGAGATGGAGATGTGCACACCTAGGCAGCTGCAAGGGCCAGTTCTGGGTACAAGAACAGTGGTGGAGGCAGGAGCTGGGGGATGGGGCCTGCTATTTACAAATGCACAGCTGCAGGGGTAGGGTTGGGTGCATGCCCTAGCCTGCTGCAGGGGACAACCTTGGGTGTGAACACGGTGGTGATGGCTGGGTCCCTGGGCCGGAGCTCCTTTAGAGACAGCAGCTGTTCTTTGTTTCCTTTAAATTAGGCCAACCCAATTCTGACTTTGACTACCTCTCCTTGGTGGTGAATTATTTGTCAGTCGCTATTGGACCTTATTCCACCTACCAGGCAGAGTCAAAGTTCTGCCTGGGTCTTATGAGCCTTAACCCATTTGTGGTCATTGGCCACTGTTATGGAATATGTGACCATGTGTGGGGCATGAGAGTCTTCACTGCTACCAAGAGCTGCCCTTTGCCTGGGGTTCAGATCCCCAGGCAAGTCACATGGCCATCACTCCCCAGAATGCTGCTGACTGTCTCCACTCCGCTTCCTCTTAATACCCCTGTGTATGTGTTTTTAGTCCCAAGGCAAATATTTGTCTCATCTAGAGATTCTTTTTTTTTTTTTGATGTGAGAGACTATTTTATTAAAAATAAATCAGAGGGCTGGGCGCGGTCATGCCTGTAATCCCAGCACTTTGGGAGGCCGAGGCGGGCAGATCACGAGGTCAGGAGATCGAGACCATCCTGGCTAACATGGTGAAACCCCATCTCTACTAAAAATACAAAAAAATTATCCAGTTGTGGTGGCGGGCGCCTGTAGTCCCAGCTACTCGGGAGGCTGAGGCAGGAGAATGGCATGAACCCGGAAGCCGGAGCGTGCAGTGAGCCGACATGGTGCCACTGCACTCCAGCCTGGGCGACAGAGAGAGGGAGACTCCATCTCAAAAAAAAAAAAAAAAAAAAAATTAGAGAAAAAAGTCATTGTCTTTTTTTTTTTTATACTTTAAATTCTCGGTTACATGTGCAGAACATGCAGTTTTGTTACACATAGATATTTTTAAGAAATCTCTTTCCCACATACCTCCATCCCTGAGCCTTACACATCTCCTTGCTGAGTATAGTCTTTTCTAAGACCTGTGATCTCCAAATAACTTCTGTTTTTCTTATTGAAAAAATACCTGAGTCAAGGAAATACTACCTTAAGTAACCCACTTCAAATAGCACAGGAAAAAGAGAAGAACAAATGTAAGTTAATGTCTTCATAAACAACAGCACTACATTCAGAACAACCGGGGCATGAGGTCTGTGAGATAGAATGGTGGGTGCTCAGACTGGACACTTTTTGGGGTTGTGGCGATGGGGAGTGGTGTGGGACGTCTTCCATTGACTTCAGTGACTCTCCTCGCTAAGATCATACAAGCCTACATTTCAGTCTCGGTTCCAACTTTCTGACCCTTTTTATCATTTATGAACTTGCCTCTGTGCCTGTCTTTCCCTCTTCCTTGTTCAGAGCAAGAGCTGGCTCTCCTTTCATTTTAAGCCAGTCAACGTTTCCCCTAGATCCTGTCACCTCCTGTGTCTTGTGGGATGCTGCATCAGCACCTACTTCTAAGGCGCTGATATTTTCATCCTCTTTGCTGACTTCTCAGCTAATCGACATGCTCACATTTATCCTATATGAATACAAAATCAGCACATGAAAAGCCCTTCTTTTCATCTTCCAACTCTTTCTAGCTCCTTCCTTCTCCGTTCTTCACAACATCCCTGATTGCGCCACACTGACTTTTGCCTCCAGGACTCTGAAGTGCCTGAGAAACAGCCTGTTCAGTGTCAGTCATGGAGACAAATGGGCTCTGCCACTTACAGTATATTCTCCTGGAGAAATATACTGTAAGCTTTTTCTAAGTCCCATGTTCTTAATTTAAAAAATGATAACAGTGAGGACAACCTTAAAATACTATTGTCAGGATTCAAAAACAAAGTAAGTAAATCTTTTTATCACAGTCCTTATATATAAAAGATAGGAAAGATTTGGAAGTATTATTATTTTTCTCAAATATTGCACCCTTAGCCTGAAGTCTGATTCTCTCCCTCTTCCATCCTTCCAGTTTTCCTGGGAAATTTCTGCTATCTATTTATACTCTGCTCTGTGCTGGTACCTGCTGTCACCTCCTTCCCTACCTTTCTTCTTGTCTGATGTGCCCCCACTACTCTCTCATGATACCTAAGAAACTGTCTTACAGTTATTTGAATTTTTGTCTCCCTCTCAGTACTGCTCTGCGAGCTCTTGGAGAACAGGAACTGGGCTGTAAATCTTATATCCCTGTGCCTTTGTTGTGTGGTTGTGAGCACTCAAATGCTTGTTGAGTATAATTTTATTTCACAAACTTTTATAGTGCTTACTGTGTTCTAAACACTTTATAGATATTAACTTTGTAGGCCAGGCATAGTGGCTCACGCCTGTAATCCCAGCACTTTGGGAGGCCGAGGTGGGCGGATCACGAGGTTAGGATATCAAAACCATCCTGACTAACACAGTGAAACCCCATCTCTACTAAAAATACAAAAAATTAGCCGGGCGTGGTGGTGGGCACCTGTAATCCCAGCTACTTGGGAGGCTGAGGCAGGAGAATGGTGTGAACCTGGGAGGCAGAGGTTGCAGTGAGCTAAGGTCGTGTCACTGCACTCCAGCCTGGGTGACAGAGCGAGACTCTGTCTCAAAATAAAAAAAAAAAGATACTAAATTTGTAATCTTTACAACAACACTATGATGTGGATACTATTATCTTCATTCTACAGATGAAGAAACTAAGGCACAAGGAGGTAAATTTGCCCAAGGCCACATAACACAAGTAAATAGGGGAGCTGACATTTGAACAACAAGGTCAGTCTCCCTCATCCACGTTGTGTTTATTACTATCTGCCCTGGGTTAATATTATTATATATTCCTTGCCTGCTTGAAGGATTGTAATGAAGACTATGATATGAATAAACTTTGTAGACTGCAAAATATTGAATGAATAAAGAAAAAGTGTTATATAAGTCATGACAACTAAAAAGAGAGCATTATAAACATAACGCTTTATAGAAATTTGATGATGATCATCAAAATACTCTTTTAAACCCTGATTTTGAATCACTGAAAAGAGAGACTGCTATTCTTACATGCTTTTCAAAGGTAAGCAGAAACTGAAAAATAGTTTAACATATGTCACCTCTGGAGTGTGGTCCCACAGTTATTTTTCTGCAAGGATCAATTCTACTTGAGAACAGCTGTTTAGAGCAGATGAACTTCCTAAAATGGCCCTGGAGAGAAAAAAGCAAACGGGCAGCTGCTTGACCTTTTTCCAAATGAAAAAAGACAAACCCTGATCAGTTGGTCTTGATTGGCATGTTCAGAGTCAAGGAGCTTTAGATCTGTTTTTATAACAAATCACTTGTGATGATTACTCACTGCTCACTAACATTGTATCACAGATCTTCTGGTGGGTCTGATGCGTATTTCCGTTTTAACCCCATTAACACAGGCAGCTTGGACAGCATGTGCCCTCAGTAGTGACCTGTGGGGAAAGGCAATAGAGAGTGTTTTTACAGATCGCCTGTGTCAGAATTACCTGGAAGGGTTGAACCATGCAGGTTAATGGGATCAAACTTAAAACTACCGATTGATAACCTTTGGGAGAGGATTCTAAGATGTTGCATCGAGAGCAAGCGCTCCCAAGATGACTCTTAGGAATACAGGGACTGGGTATCATGGAAGGGAGATGCTGGTCTCTTATAGCATCATACAGGATGAGAATGACTCTGGAACTTAAGTTGACCTTTCCCAAAAGAATTCCAGATTTTCTTTCTTCTGCTGGTTATGATCAGTTAATTGACGCTTCCTGTTGCGCAGGGAACCGAGATTTGAGTTGCAGCCGAACAGAAAGATATTCCTAAGTCTGCTTTGGCTCAGTTTACATCAGTGATTTCAATTCTGTTCCCTGTGC
This sequence comes from Pongo abelii, assembly GCF_028885655.2. NCBI lineage: Eukaryota > Metazoa > Chordata > Mammalia > Primates > Hominidae > Pongo > Pongo abelii. The sequence goes on along the minus strand of NC_085928.1, from coordinate 202,714,211 downwards.
CTTTAGGAAGAAAAAAAAGAAATGAATTTTCTGGATGGCCAACATTTGAATTGCTTGAGAGTGATAAAAATAAGCCCCACAGAGTAGCATTTAAAGAGATGATATATTAGGCAGGGCTTTATTCAACACCTGAATAATGATGGCTTCCCCCTAGAAAAAAAATTTTTTTTAACTTTGTAACAGCTGCTTAATATAGCAGGGAAATGTTTCTGTTTTAAGCCCTGTTAGGAGGTGCTGGTGCAGACAAGTGTGTCCTCTTTGACATCTTGAAACAATTTTTTATGTCATTCATCACACCAATATAACCATGATTTGAAAACGCTATCAGTAGCTAGTCTCTTATAATCACATAACACCCATGCTGCCGCCAGAGCACACCAGTAACTGTAAGCCAAGGAGCACTTGTAGAAGGTGTTTAGAGTCCATTTACTTGTCTAAGAACACATATAAATTATAATTATTGTCTAGTAGGTATATTGTATGCAATGCTACAAGTCAAGTCTGACGCTAACCACTCAGAGTTAGCGCTGACTCCAGAGGTTAAGGACGCAATCCGCAACAAGATTGCACTGACTTCAGATGCCGGCTGCCAGTTCAGGTTCCTTAGGCCACTTTCACCTCTCACCAACTGAATACAAATTCGGAAGGGGATTTCCCATGACCCTCTCAGGTTAGATAATTCATTAAAACAATTCACAAAACCCAGTAAAGTATTATACTTAGGATTATAGTTCTATTATTAGGGATATGATGCGGAAGCAGCCAAATGAAGAGACACATAGAGTGAGGTCTCTAAGAGTTTCAAATATTGAGCTTTTTTGCCCTCTCCCCATCAGAGCATGTCACCCTTCCGGCACATTGATACATTCCCCAACAAGGAAGCTCACCAGAGCCTCAAGGTCCAGAGTTTTTATTAGGGTTTTATTACCTAGGCATGACTGATTGAGTCATTGCCCACATGAACGAAGTGAACCTCCAACTTCCCTCTCCTTCTGACCCATGGCTCAAAGTTGCAACCCTCTAATTACATGTTTGGTCTTTCTGGCAGGACTAGCCCCCATCCAGAGACACCTCCTTAACTCAAACTCAGGTGTGGTTCATGGGCCCAGCATGAATCACAGACACTCTGATGATTTGGGAAATTTCAAAGGTTTAGAGTCTCCATCCCAGAAGCCCAGGACAGAGACCAAATTCTTTGTTGTATAACACTGTAATTCTCAGAGGATGATATTTCATATTAAATAAGTTATCTATTGGGACCTCATACAATGTTGAGGAGGAATGAATCTTAGAAATCATTTAGTTTAAACCTCCCTCTTGACAGGTGAGGAAACTGAGATCCAGAGGTGAGGAGAATCTCCCAAGTTAGTTACTAGTAAACAGCAGAGGTGGAGCTGGAGTCAGAGTTAGGTTGAGGTTTTCTTACCTCAAGACCTCAGATTTGGGACCCGGATGGAAATTTTCATGCAAAATTTACATGGGAAACAATGGGGATTGGAAAAAACATGCATGACTGTGTGTGCACCAGCTGTGTGTGTTCAGGGGCTTATAGCAGATAATATTGGGTGTCTGCTGTTTACCTTGCTTGTACCAGAGCTGCCATATGGTTAATGAGGGTTCTTTTGACCACTGCTGGGAGAATTACTGAAACATAAAACTTGAGATGTGTGTCACCATTTCTTCCAGTCTAAGGAAACTTATTATAAAAGAGAAATCAAGAGCCCAGATTCTGACTGTCTGACTCAGTCAACTCATGAGAAAATGATGGGCAAACCCTTCTACCTGCCACTGTCTTAACATCTCCATTTTTATAAAAAGGGTGAGCAGAGAAGAATGGCCTCACAGTCTGACACTATGGAATGTCTATGAAACATTGTATGTGTGTTTTTTTCTTGGGGCACAAATTTTTTAAAATGCAAAAAAAAAATGCAGTCATCCTATGGTGACCCTCAGCGTGTTGCCTTTCCTCCTCTTGTGCATGTAGGTGTTGGCTGACTAGATGATTTTTATGACCCCAGCCAGCTTCTGGAGTAAATATCTGGGTGGGGTGTTCATCATTGCTCCCTGTATGCCCATCTGTAAAGTAAGAATAAAGATATTTCCTTTAAAAAAGGAGGATTTGGGTGATACTTGGGAAAGGAAAAAATAGAAAACTTAAAAAAATGACTTCCAGTTAACTGACTTTTTCTCTTTCATGCTCTTTCTTTATTCATTTCTAAATCCCTCTGGTCACAGGGATTTTTAGAGATTGGTAGAGGCAAGGCACAGGCCTCAGTCTAGGCACTATCATCTACTTCTTGTCTTCACCTGCCGCCTAGATTCTTACGACTTGTATTCTTCCAGTCTAGAACTTTCTCCTGGACTTCAGAACCAAAGCACCTCAAACTCTACTGACTCCAGCTGAGCTCTTTGTCTTCTCCTCAGTCACTGCCTTCTGCTTTTCTCACCTTGCCAAATGACACCACAATCTACATAGGCACTCAGAGTGGAAACTTAGTCATTCCTAAGGCAGCCCTTTCCTCACCTAGTCTGACTTCATGTCACCCCTTTTATTGTCTCTAGTTTACATTGTTATATCTCTTTGGTTCTGCTGTCTCAGTTCACACTCCTCACTTCTTATCTTCTGCAGTGGAGGCTTAACTGGCCTCCATTATTCTGACCCTTTATCATTTATGAGAAGACATTAATTCTATGCTCTATGTTACATTGAGCCAGGTGGCTTATAGTCAGAAACAGTATTGAATAAATAAAATGTTTACAAGTATATTCCCGAGCTGCCTATATTATTGAACAACCAAATAACCTGAAGACTTGTTCAGCTGAGCCCAGCAAAGGCCCTTACTAAATGTCTTCATGTAAATACATTATTTAGTCTCATTTAGAGTAGCTTCCAACTATTCCTATTCTTTGATCCTGGACGCTCATGAGCCTGGGCTTTATAGGTAGGGACACTTTTGTTTATTATTATGAGTCTAGCATCTAATGACCTGGCAAATAGTGAGTGCTTAAGTTCTTGTGGACTGAATGAATGCAAGAATATACTTCCTAATGGACTTGGGAGCTAGGAGGACCCTCAGAGAAAACTTAATAGAATGTATTCATTTATAAATGTAGATGCTATGGTTAAAAGAGAGGAAGCAAGTCACATTGTGAACCAGAGCTTGTCTGGCTGAGCTGTTCTTATGCCTCTCACGTTTCCTATTGGGTTTCCTGCTGTGCAATCACTGGTCTTTTTCATTGCGGAAAGTTTTCTTCTGTCCGCACCAATCCTCACCTCACAGTCTGACCTCTTTGGCTTTTACCATGTGATGACCTGAATAACCCCTGCAAAAACTCCTTTCTTCATAACCTACCCCCACTACCACCTCCCAACCGAAGGTCACCACCACCTGCTTTCCTGCTGGAGTCCATTGGGTTTATAGCTCTTCCAGCTCCTTGAACCTCTTTCCTCTTGTGTCCTGGGCATAGTCTCTTGTCCCCTTTGCACCATTTCCTTCGGCAGCAGTCATCTTGTTTTTCACCTGGTTATGGCATTAATCTTCTAATCATTCCCCACTTTTTCTAGTTCTTTGTTCAAAATAAGGTTTGGAACAGTGGTGTCCACTTTCAGATTTTTCTGAGGACCCAACAAAATTCCTCCCTTGACCCTACAGTATCTGTTTCTGACTTTTACAACCGCTTTCTTCACACTGAGGCAATGTGAAACATTGATAAGCTATTTTTTCCAGTAAAGGAAAAAAGAAAAGCCCTTAGTGTAGAAATCTTTCACCAACATCGGAGCCAGAGAAAATGTTTGTTTTTGTTATTTCCACTTTTAAAATGTGATATTTTACCATCAGGCATACATCTGGTGGCAGGGAGTAGAAGAGAGGATTTTATGCTCCCCCAGCTCAGAAAGAATTATTCTCTCCTTCCCTGCCACTGAAACGTAAAGTCCTCGGCTCCCAAGTCTGAAGCCCCATGTCCTGGTTAGCTGGCTCCCTTGATAATGTGCAGCTGTATGGAGAAGCCACAAAAAGCAGCCATCATGATTAAGAAGCTTTAGAATAATGAGGTGTTTGGCCTTTGGTGTGACCCCTGGTTGGCAGTGGTGGACAGGATCTGGGGCCTCCCTGTATGAGAAGATGAATCTAGATGTCTATCTATGATTTTTTTTTTTTTTTTTTGGTTGGCAGGCTGGGGTGGGGGACAGTGAGGAGAAAGGGTCCTGCTCTGTTGCCCAGGTTGGAGTGCAGTGGCACAATCACAGCTCACTGCAGCCTCAAACTCCAGGGCTCAAGCCATCCTCCCACCTCCCACCTCCCACCTTCTGAGTAGCTGGGATTACAGGCATGCACCACCACACCTGGCTAATTTTTGTATTCTTTGTAGAGATGGGCTTTTGCCATGTTGTCCAGGCTGGTCTTGCACTCCTGACCTCAAGTGATCCACCTGCCTTGGCCTGCCAAAGTGCTGAGATTACAGGCTTGAACCACTGTGCCTGGCTAGATCTCTTTGTGATCTGAAGTTGGAGCAGAACTGCTTATCTTTCGTGTCAACTCCACATTTTCTGCCTATCTTCCTGTATCTCACTTTGTACATTCTCGCATCCCAGACTTACCCTGCTGCTTCCATTTCCCATCTAAATATGACCTTCCATGCCTCCTCTATTTGCTGCATACCCTTACTCCACCAAGGAGCTTCTCACTATCTACTCATTTCTTTTTTGCTTAAAATACTTCCTGTTCTCCAAAGCTGGGATCCAGAGCAGAGATTCTCAAAAGCATGGCCCCCAAATCTGCACTGTTAACCTCACCAGGGAACTTGTTAAGAATGAAAATTCTTGGGCCTCACCCGCATACCCACTGAGTCAGAAACTCTGGAGTAGGCCCAGCAAGGTCTTCAGGGGACTCTGAAGCATATTAAAGATCGAGAACCGCTGCTCTGGAGTGAATTCCAGGTCTTCCACATTACCCAGTGAGCACTGTCTAAGGGCCCATTGAAATGAACCTTATGAAAGATAAGCTGGGCCTGGGCTGGCTCTCAGGAAGGCCCTGGATTCTGTACCATGCCATGCACTGATCCTGTTTTTCTTTATCCCATAAATGTTTATGGAGAACTTCTTACTAAATGCAAGGGAATATGGTGGGCTTCGGGAAGACTGCAGAAATAACTTAGCTATGAATTTTGCACATATATAAGCTGTGGGGGAAAGGAGGGAGGTTTAAGGTATGTAAACAACTACCAGGCAAAAATTGTCAAGTCATCGATGAGAAACTGAGAAAGTTGAGTGGAGGGAGAAATTGTTTCCTGGTTATGGCATAAGGACATGAATGAGTTTGAGTCTTTCAACAACAGTCATTAAATGCAGGTGGAAGAGCTGAGAAGGGGATCCTCACTGACTTCAAAAAAGTTCAGAGTTGAGGAGAAAGAAGTGACAGTAACGGTGGCCCTCAGTGTGAGACGCAGACCAGGATAGTGGTTTCTAAGCATGAGCTCTGCAATCAGCTTGGCTTCACATTCTGTATCTGCCATTTATTAGCTGTGTGAATTTGAGTAATTTACTCAACCATGTCTTTACCTGTGTTCCTCATCTGTGAGGTGGGAATAGTAAGAGTACCTACCTCACAAGGGTTTTGTAAAGATGAGCACACAATAATAAGTGAAAAGCATTTGGAACATTTAGCCTGTCACATAGTCAAGGCTCATAGTAACTAGAGGTTAGTCATTTTGTCATTGAGTATTGTGATAGCAACTTGTATAATTGAAAACCCAAAAGTGAGTACTACATTGTAGAACTGTTCTTATGATGTTTTACTCATGATAGAGTAGCTTTAGAAAGCATTTAGACAGTAAGCCGGGCTAGGCTTACTCACTGCCAATACAAGTACTTTGTATTTGTAGAGAATATAGTGCCAGGACTTAATCTGGAAATGACTCCAGTGTTTCCTCTTCTGATGAATGGGTTCTTAGTCAGCCTGCTCCAGACTTATGGATTAGGACTGCCAAATTCAGAACTTCTAATGCCTGGCAGTCCACTTAGGGTACCAGCTCTGTGTGAGATGGAAGACAGGCCAGGATCTGTCTTTTGCATCATCATATGTCTCTGGGTGGGGCAGCTTGCATTGAAAAATATAATAAAAGGGTGAGGTCACATTGCGTCCGTTGGTGCCAAAGCATTCTGCTCAGGCATAGAACATGTGGCTATTTTGTTTTTTCAGTTTCCAATTTTAGAGTTTTTATTCTTTGGAGCCTTTTGTATCTTTCTGTTAGAAGAAGAAAAACCAATATATTGAACTAGCTAGTAAAATGATTAGAAAATATTCATATTGAAACAATTGGAGATTCTGTTCAAAGAGAAAAAAATTTTCTCCCTGTATACGTATAAAAAGCTCTGGGCCAGAACTCTGAGAGCATCACGGTATGGCCTCAAGTTTGCCTGACACAACTTCAGGAGTTTCTCTTTGGCCTACTCATCTGTATAGGTGAGATCAGGAATAGGGGGAAGGCTATGGTCATCTCAGCCCTGAAGTTCACCAGTTATTATCAATGTGGGGCTCACTTTTGCCTATAGAACTAGGCCCAGTCAACTCTCAGTGTGGGGGTTGGGGGAGGTAATAGTTTGGAAGGTGAGGAAGGAGTAAGGTCACTGTTTGGCAGGCCGTCTTTATTGTATGTGTTGAGGTATGGACTTTTCATGCTACACAAAGTCAAGCAATCTTTGTGGTACATGTTTAGGCTGGGGTTAGGACAACAGTCACTACAGAGTGAGCAAATCCATACGGCAGATGAGTGACTTACTAGACACTGGAGGAACACTGCGCCTCTATCTCAAACTCAATGAATTCATTTTCTAGGGCTGCTGTAACAAAGTACCACAAACTGAGTGGCTTCAATAACAGAAATGTATTTTCTCCCCATTCTGGAGGCTGGAAGTCTGAGACTGAGGTATCAGCAAGGATAGATCCTTCTGAGAAATATTAGGGATACTCTGTTCCATTCCATGCCTCTTCCTTAGCTTCAAGTTGTTTGTTGGCAATTTTTGCCATTCCTTGCCCCCACTGCTGCCTTCATCTTTCCATAGTGTTCTCCCTGTGTGTATATTTGCATGTAAATATCCACTTTTTGAGGATGCCAATCATACTGGATTAAAGCCCACCCTAATGGCCTCATTTTAACTTGATTACCTGTATAAGGGCCCTATCTTAAAATATGGTTACATTTTGAGTTACTGTAGGTGAGGAATTCAACATATGAATTTTGGGGAGACACAGTACAACCCACAAACTCACATATAATGAATCCATTCTAATTCACTTGCATACATTATTACATGGAAAGAGTTAGAAAGCACTGTGGACCACAAAACGGGAAGCTTGAGGTCTACCTCTAATTTGCCGGCTCTACCGCTAATTTGCAATGTGACTCAGACACGATTTTAAGGCCTCTTTCCATTTCATAAAGAGAGGAGTTGGTGTTGTTCTCTTAGATTTCTTTCAACTCTATGCTCCTAGGACTCTGCAGCTCTTTCTCTGAAGTTCTCCTGTTCTGTCTAGGAAGTCTGATGTTGGGTGATACCATCATACTTATTCTTTTGTCTTGTAGTGATGTGAGCTGGGCCAGGGGTTGCTCCAACAGATTCCAAGCACTCATTGCAAGAGGAGAGGAAGAACTGAGTCATACTTTTATTTGAACTTAATGCTAAATGAAACTGAGAATACTCATATGGTCTTCTGGTTTGGTGGCTGTGTGATGGGTTCACACAGAGGCTTCCTTCTCCTCTACATTCTCCATTTGGACAGGCTTTGTCAAAAGCATATCTCTCCAGTTTCAGTTGATATAGGATATGTCAACCTGAGTGAGTTTGACCACCTGGTGTGGTGTATTGGGTTTAAGACCCTATTGGAGTATAGGCACCAGTGGATTTTGCTAAGTATTCACAGCCAGTGCAAATAGTGAGCCATGCTGTGCAGACCTCGGTTGTTTCCACTGATCTGCCTAGCTATTCTTGAGTGCCTTGTGAAGCACATCAGGGAATTGTTGACTTGCAAACATTTTAATAATGTGTTTTGATTCCTAGTTTGTTCTTTAATGTTTCCTACCTTTAAGAATCCTTTGAGCATTGTTCTTCAAATACTGTAAGGTGACCTTTTGTGTGTCTTGGACAAGTCACTTCAGCTCTCTGAGCAACAGATTCCTCATCTATAAGACAGGCATAAAAACCTGTATTCTGCTCCCTTCTTAGGCTACAAAAATGGAGCAGATGAAATGGTGGATAATGAACACAGGGTTTTAAGGATGAGAGCCATGTGTCTCTGTTTATATTGTTTTGGGGTGATAATTAGTGACATCCCCTTGTACTCTCAAAAATGTCTGAGTGTGCATAATAAATTATATAATCCTTATATTATAAAACAATGAATGTAAGGATTCTTGGTTTTATCATTTATGTCACTATGTAAATTATCTTAAAGTTTGGTTTCTTAGCCTCACTTGAGAAAAAAAGTACGACTTTTTTTTTGTTGTTGTTGTTTTTTTGTTTTGCTTGCTTTGAAGGACAGAATAAGAGCTTTATACCCACACTCTTTCACATAATTGATGTCATTGGCCACAGTGCATCCCAGGCGGGCCCTGCTGCTGCGGTATCCTGGGACCGTCCAGGTCTAGCCAGTGCTCAGGCTGTCCACGGGCTTCAGTCACTCAACTGATTTGCTCCTACCACTTCCTCTATCTCTAAGACTGTCTCCAAAGTGATACTGGTTTCTGCATTTGCCCATTTTCTTTCTGCACCTAAAGACAAGTACTGAAGCCCAGTCTATTTATAGGATAAAAACCATGATCACACAGGTAGATAGATGATGGTAAAAAGAATGAAACATGGAAAGGCTACAAAACTTAGGAAAGGGTATGATGTTCTTGCAAAGGGTTTGGCCTAAAACCTATCCTTCTCTACACCCTTGCTGTGACAGAAACTAAACCCCAGTGGGCTTCTGTCTTCTGCATTTATGGCCAAAGCTGGGACACACACAGTTCTCTCCTAGTTTAGAATACATTTTCTCTTTTGGGAAAAAGCATTTCTCCATTAAAGTCTTGTTCCTCAGCTAAGGCTAAGGCTGAGTAACAGGTTATATTCTTTCCTTGAATGAGCAGTTTTCACCTTTGAGAATTTTTAGATTGGAGAGTACTCATTTGACAGAAACTTTTATTCATCTAACTGCATGTATCTTATTAATATAATTAAAAACTTTTTTTTTTTTTTTTTACAGTGGAAAGCAACTTAGGGATCACAAAATCTACTGCTCTCATCTCCCTTATACAGTGGAAGAAAATGAGTACTCAGAGGTTAGAAACTGTCCTTTAATTACAGAGTATGGGTCTTCTGCAGGTCTCCAGGCTTAGGGTTTCTTTCTAACATACTATTCATAGTCATTTGTTTATAATTTTGTTTTAGCCCAGTGTATTTGAATATAATAAATGTTTACCAATGAACAATGCAATTGTGGATGGACTGTAGAGTTTCTAAATGTGTGTCACAAGAATTGAGTCAGTGGATAGCATGCCTTTTGCTGCTTTTGTGGATTACAGTGGCCAGACTTTGGCATCAGTACTTTTAACATTCATGGTGTTTTGATTAGATAGAAAGCAACAGACCCAAGTCTATGGTACATAATAATTTGTCACAAGGTTAATAACTACCACATGGGTTGTTCTAGGAATTACATGAGATAGGCCGCAAAAAAATCCTGAGTATGAATGTAAATTCCTTAAGTCGCAACACTGGATGTAGGAGGAATCACTCAATAAGACAGTCTGGTCATAAAACACTTAGCAATAACTTTTGAATGAGTTAGAGTCAAGAATTAGACGATTTGAAAAGGTGTCTGAGTGTGGTGATTTCTCAAGGATCTAGAACCAGAAATACCATTTGACCCAACCATTCCATTACTGGGTATATACCCAAAGGAATATAGATCATTCTATTATAAAGATACATGCACACATATGTTTATTGCAGCACTATTCACAATTATAAAGTCTTGCAACAAACCCAAATGCCCATCAATGATAGACTGGATATAGGAAATGTGGTACATATACACCATGGAATACTATGCAGCCATAAAAAAGGAATGAGATCATGTCCTTTGCAGGGGCATGGATGAAGTTGGAAGCCATAATGATCAGCACACTAACACAAGAACAGAAAGCCAAACATCACGTGTTCTCACTCATAGGTGGGAGCTGAACAGTGAGAACACGTGGACACAGGGAGGGGAGCAACACACACTGGAGCCTGTCAGGGGGGCAGGAGGAGGGAGAGCATCAGGACTAATGGCTAATGCATGGGGTGCTTAATACCTAGGTGATGGGTTGACAGGTACAGCAAACCACCATGGCATACATTTACCTATGTAACCAACCTGCATGTTCTACGCATGTATCCCAGAACCTAAAATAAAATACAATTTTTTAAAAAAGGAAGAGATTTCTGGATGTAGTTTTTATGAATGTGAGCAATTTATTATAATACTTAACTGATTTGTCTCTGTATTATAGTGTTCTTTACGTTTTTCTTGCCAACACCACAGGCCTCTGTGGTTGCCCCTTTCTAATGCTCCTCAAGACAACCTGCTGATATAAGCAAAGAGTAAATGAGGGAGGAGAGTACCTCCTCATGTCAGGAAGCCTAGGGAGTTAGATCACCTGGATTTGCTCATTTCCTGGACAAAAACTGCCCTTTTAATCCTCAATTTCCTATTAAGGACTGATTCAACATTATCATTTCCCAGGGAGAGTCTTCAACTTGAAGTGATCACTCAATCACTAAGAGCCTCCAACTTGAAGTGATCGCAAAACCACTGCAGCTGCACCTTTCTTATGCATTTCTCTTATTGCCTTTTGGATTGGACTTTATGCCTTATTTTTTTCTCCATTTCCAAGGGTGCCTTGCCTAGAATGTAGTACATAGTAGGAGCTCATAAAATGTCCACTGAAATTGAGTTGAACAGGAGAGATAAGGAAGGAAACTCAGTGGATCAAGGCCAGCTCTTGCCAAGAGTTCCAAACTTCATCTTTGTACCTGAGCTGCATGTTTCTATGGCATTGATGAATTCCTTGGCAGCAGAACATTCAACAACTGAAACATTTATGAAAATTTAAGCAAATGGGTCAATAAAGGGAACAAAATGAAGCCCACACAGTCTACTCGTGTGCTCTTTTACTTTTAAAGAAGCTTGTTTGTGTTATCACTTCAATGGTTTGGTAAACAACTGTGCCTTCTCACGGATCTGTCCCCTGTGTTTGAAGTGGTAAAATGTGATGATTAGTCATGGGTAAAAGCTGTATGCATCTTTACAAGCTGCACGGCAATATGTGTGCAGGAATTTGAGGTAAGTAGAGATGGGTGCATGGATATCAACCTAGAATGACAATTTTAATGTGTGTTCATCTACTTGGAATTTTCAGGTGTGTCCATACCAGACTTTTTTAAAAAAAGAACATTCAGATAACTTAGTGATTTCTTTATTTATTTATGGCAACAGGAAAATCTTATTTTTAAATGCTTATAAAAATCCAGAGTTGCCCTCAAAGCATTTGGTCTGGGAGGTATGTATCAGAGGAGTTGCCTTACTTTATCACCCACTCCTACCCACCCTAGGCTCTTCTCACAACTATGAGATTCTGTGAAACACATAAAGCCCCTGTATTATTTCCTTTTATTGTCATATTCCTGCAGTTTATTATAGAAGACTATTGGACTGGAAGTCAAGAGAGCTACGTTCTAGTGCTGGCTTGGCTGTTAACTTGCTTTTAATGTTGAGTAAGCCAAACTCTCTCTTTGGGTCTCAGTTTCTTCATCAGTGAAATAAAGAAATTTGTCTGTATGAGTTCCTTGCTATGGTGATCTAAAAGATTGATAGTTTTATTTAAATCCAATTAATTATGAAAAATTATTTATTCCTTTACACTAAACTTATAATTACATAATTTTAGCAATGATCACAGGATTCAGATTTCTTAGATGATGTTTGAATGTTTGTGTGTGTGTGTGTGTGTGTGTGTTTGTGTGTGTGTGTATTGACCAAGAAGCACAAGATGCTTTATTGAATGCCTCCACTTCACTACAGCCTTCAGTTTCTTACCTAACTAGAGGACTATTTCCAAGGTGTAAAGAGTTATCCCGTTTATCATTGTATGTGATCTTTACAGAAAGTGTGTAAATATAATAAAGGGCATTTCATGTCCATTTTACAGTGGAAGAAAAAGCTGAATCCTTTGAACTTGCCCCAAAACACACAGCTGGTAAATGGTTATGGGTATTTCTGCCTATTTGTCTAATGCGTCTACTAAACGTTGGGTTAACTTTTGACTGCTAGAAAACTGGTGATTAGAGAACATGACCAGTACATGGAATTTTCGCTGAAAGCCCCACAAATATTTTGTCTTTAATAATTGATATCTTTGAATCCTGTTTATCTAATCCAGAATCAATGGTAAATGAGATATAATCTCTAGTTTCCCAGCTATTCAGCTGATCTCCGCTTTTCTCCCCTGCAAAACATATTTTACTACTAGACATGTTTTTTTTCTAAAGCACAAAAGCAAACACATCACTCTCTTTTAATGTTTTCCTGCTGTCTTCTTCAAAGCTCTGCAGGATAATCGAAATTCCTTTACTTGGTATATAAAAGCATTCATAACCTGGTCTTTGTCTTCCTCAACAGTTCCCTTTCTTTCCATGCCTTCCATTTATTTATTGAAAACCTATTTCTGTACTTAACGATATTCCAGTTTCCAGGCTAGGAGAGACATGAAATCTGATAAATAAGATAGATCTAGGTGATTCCCTGAGATTACCATCTACAATCCAGCTGAGCCAGATGTCATGGATTTGATACTGCTCAGCCCAGATTGCTCTCCCATTTTATCTATCTTCACTGTACCTGGAAAACATCTGCTCATCTTTGCAATTCAATTTTTATCCCCTTCATGAAGCATTTCCTTGAGTCTCAAGGAGATTCAAACTATCCTTCGGGTCCCCATTATACTTTGTATATATGTCTATGATAACAAAAATAATGCTTTAACCATTCTTACTGATGTACTAGACTGCAGACTCTTTGAAGGTAAGGGACTCTATGAACATTTATTCAGTGCTTTAACTGTTTGTGAGTCCAAGTACTTTGCAATCAACAAACCAAGAACACTGGTCTATTTATTGTGCTCGTATTATATGTAGAAAGGCTGATCTGCCCGTAGTTCTATCCCAATGGATACATGTACATCATATCCTGGCCTTTTTATTGTATGGCAATTTATATTATTCACAACATTATTATTATTTCAAAAATATTATTGTTGTTAAAGATTGTTCATGTGTGATGATTACTCTAAAACATTCGGTCTCAGAAGATCTACATAATTCAAAATTATTGAAGATTTCAATGCGCTTTTATGTGATTTATATTTATTAATACCTACCTTATTAAAAATTAAAACAGAAATGCAAAAATAGTTATTTACTAAAAATAAGTAACTAAATAAATGATTACATGCTACTATAAGCAATATATTTTTATTAAAATAACTATATTTTTGAAAACAAATAAATTAGTGTGAAGAACAGCATTATTTTATATTTTATAAGTCTCTTTTAATGTCTGCCTTAATAAAAGACAGCTGGATTGTCAATCTACTTCCGCATTCAATATATGGCAAATATTGTTTTGGTTGAGGTGTGCTAAAAAATCCAGCCTCGTATGGAATATAGTTGGAAAATGGAGGAATATTTTAATGGTTCTTTTAAATAATTGTGGATATTTTTCTTAACACTACATCAAAACTCAACCAGTGATTGTTTCTTAAAGGTTAGAGATAAAAGGGAATTCAAAGTCATATCAATGAACTCTTTATGCTCTTTCACATTAGCTACCTTATAATTTGAATGGATGTTTTACCGATGGAATATGCTTTAATATCATATATTGATCATTTGAAAAATATTGGTTCACTGAGTCATGCAGCTCTTTCATATGCTGACATAGTTTATTACACAATGTCATCATCTGTCATGGAGCCTCTGGAAAACACATTATCATAAGAAAATGATAATGAAAAAGGTAAATAACAATTTAATATTATTGGAAAAATAACTGTGACCTTGTGCACTCCTTGTAGAATTTCTGGGGACATCCAGGATTCTCTGGACCACACTTTTTTTTTTTCTTTTTTTTTTTAAGACAGGGTCTTGCTCTGTCTCCAGGCTGGAGTGCAGTGGCGCAATTTTGGCTCACTGCAACCTCCGCCTCCCTGCAATCTCTGCCACCTGGATTCAAGCGATTCTTCTGCCTCAGTTTCCCAAGTAGCTGGGATTATAGGTCCCCACCACCATACCCAGCTAATTTTTTGTATTTTCAGTAGAGACAGAGTTTTGTTATGTTGGCCAGGATGGTCTTGATCTCTTGACCTCATGATCCGCCCACCTCAGCTTCCCAAAGTTCTGGGATTACAGGCCTGAACCACCATGCTGGGACCACACTTTAAGAGCTGTTCCATCTGTCAATCACACTCATGTCAATGTTCAATTTCTGGAAAAGTCCTAGCCATAATAACATTTCTTCTCTTCTATTTTTTCATGTTTTGCATTTTCTATCATAATCTTTTAACTTCCGTTTCACTAATACAATATTCTACTCTAACTTATATACGATTTAACATATCTATTGAGATTCTTATTCCAATAGCCATATTTTATTTTTAAAAATATTATCTTGTTTACTTGCCTATTCTTTTTTGCTCTAACAATTTTTAAAATACCTATGAAACATATTAGAGCATATTTATTTGTGTTTCACATTTTGCATTTTTCTTATTTGCTTATTCTAATTTCCTAACTGCCTATTCTTTCAATTCTTATCATGGTTATTAGTCTGTTCTTTTCTCTGAGGGTTCTAATCCTCCTTTTAAAAAGTCTTATTCAGATTTATCTATTTTCTCTATTTCATGGATATGGATTATCCTGTTTGTTGTATCTGGTTGCTTTATGTCCCATTGCTGAGCTTTTTCATGTGCTTTAAGATTCTTATTTGAGGTGTCATTTTCTTTGGAGACTGCTCTCTAGTAGTGTAGGGAGTTCTGCAGTTTTTAAATTCTGGGACCTACACAATGCACAGCTCCAAACCAGGTCTCATGATAGCATCTCAGTATGAGTTTTACCATTTGTGGGTAGTCAAATTTCAGGTCCTGCATCTGTGTACCACGCAGACCCTGTGTACCAGCAGAAAACCAGCAGAAGCTGAATTTCTGCTTCTGCCCTCAGAGTGGCACATTTCTGGCCACAGACCTAGGAGAGTGAGAAGAACTCTTCTCTTTGAAGGTGGGCAGTGCAATCTCAGCTTCTGCATTTATTTGGAGAGCCTATCTCAGACTCTCCTACTAGGCAGGAGTCATATTTGTCCCCCATTGAATATTCCCATTAAGAATCCTGATCCAACGTTTATATTCCTTCCCAGTTCCCTGTAGACTAGTAGCTTTGTCTCCGCTTATTGCTGTGGGTTGCCGCTCTGTTTCCACGATGAAGAAATTTTTTCATTCTTAGAGTATGCAGTTTTCAATTATATATAACTTATTTTGTCGCATCTTTTAGTTACTTATTCTACCATTTTTTTTTTTTCGGAGTTCAGAGTGGAAGAGGGAATTTTTGGTATGTGCTTAGTCTGCCATTTGTACCCATTTATCCATTTTAGGAAAGTACTAACATTTATTAAACCAATTCTCCATTCTTGGACATTTGGGGTGTTTTAATTCTGGTTATTACAAACATCACAATGATAAACATCTTTATAGCTAACCATTTGCACGTATCCATTATTATATCCCTAGATTACATTTTCAGAAGTAAAACTAATGATAATTTTTACCTTTTCATTATGTGTGTCTGATAACATTTTTCTTCCAGCTTAAAACCCCTCCTTGGCTTTTCATTTCCTTCAGGATAAAGCACTAACAACATAACATGATGTTAAAAATGTGTGAACATCTCACTCTTTCTGACCTCTTGCCTCCTGTTATACCCGTCTTCTCTACCACACTTGCCGTTCTACCATTCTGCAGATACTCTATGCTCTCTCACTCCTGTGTCTTTCACTGTGCCTGCGCCTCTATCAGGGATACTTCCCTTCACCCCATCTCTTTGCATAGTGATCTCCTACTTTTTTTATTTTTATGGAGTCTCGCTCTGTCACCCAGGCTGGAGTGCAGTGGTAGCAATCTCGGCTCACTGCAACCTCCGCCTCCTGGGTTCTAGCGATTCTCCTGCCTCAGCCTCCCAGGTAGCTGAGATTACAGGTACACGCCACCAAGCCTGGCTAAGTTTTTTTTTTTTTTTTGTATTTTTGGTAGAGACCGGGTTTCACCATATTGACCAGCCTGGTCTCTAATTCCTGACTTCAAGTGATCCACCTGCCTTGGCCTCCCAAACTGCTGGGATTACAGGTGTGAGCAGCCACAGCTGGCCCCTACTCATCCTTTAAAACTCTGCTCATGTGGGCTTTTTGCTGTGAAGCCCTCTGTGACCTTTCTAGAAGCTTTTCTCCCTTTTATGCTATTATATAGATCCTCTATTAAAGCATTCACTACAGTTGTTTTACATGATTATCTCCACCACTAGGTTGGGAAATTCTCAGAAATTGTTATCTGAATCCCAGCACTTAGCAGAGTGCATTATACACAGTAGGTACTCACTCAATGTCTAATCAATGAATGAATGATATTATATAACTTTGTGAATTGTATCATGTTGAATCATGATTTTTTTCCTTTTGCTTCCACATAATAAACTTGTTTTGGGTGAAGATTATATTATGATATTCTTTATGTCTATCTATCTGTCTGTCTGTCTGTCTGTCCGTCTGTCTATCTGTCATCTATCTATCCATCTATCCATCCATCTAAACTATTGTATTCTTTAATCTCTAATCTACTAATGTAGTGTCAATCATATTGTTGGCACACTAAACATTTACTGTTTGATTGACTATTAAGCAAAATTACAGTATTGGTGAGGTTGAAATGAGTTTATTATGAAGTTCTGCTGCAGGTCATTGCACTGTGGGCTATCAGGACATTTGCATTGAATATTCACTTTGGATGAGCCTCTTTCCCTCTCTTAGTTTTCTCAGACATAAAAAAGGCTTTGGACTTCAAGACCTCCATGGTAATTTCCAGTTCTAATAGTCGATCTTCTTACTCATAATTATAATCCTATGTCCAACACCCAGACTATGGCCCCTGTTCTATAAAAAATAAGTGAGCCCCATGTTTCATAGTGGCACTTGTTTATAGTATATTTGTATTTTGTGGAGTGCTAAAATAGAAGTCACAGCACTTGTATTTATGTTTTAACTTACATCTGGAAAAATGATTGTATAAAGTCCTGGGAAGAAAGCTTGTAAATCCTTCTGGAAATGTTTTGACTACAAATGAGCATCCATCCACATTTCTAGCGAATTTGAAAGTGATAGAAAAAATGATAAGCTGTTTGCTGCTTTGTAGAGAAAGTTCATAGACTGAAAATAAATTCTTAAATTAAGAAAAGCTATATAAAACTGAGTTGAAAGCAGATATGAAACTCAAGAAAGCATCCTTAATTGATTATGAAAAAGAAAGGTATTTAAAATTAAATGACTTCCTTTTTAATGTTTATTTTATTGTTATCAAATTGATAGCTATTGTTTTGGGGTATGGTCATTTCCAAAAATCTTTCTCTCTTCTACTTCATAGGTAAGTTATATTGGTTTTGTTTTAACTGCATGGTACTAAGGATTATTTCTTAGTGGTATTAAAATTTGATGTGTGTACTCAGTCGTAACAAACAAACAAAACTACCAGAAACTTTGAGAATAAATTCAATTTCACCATTACTGAATGTGTCTTCTTCATGAAAGGTCTTCTTCCATGACTAATTGAATTGAATATGCTGAATTCTGTTTTGAGTGCTGGTCCCACATATGAGACCTTAGATAAGGCATATTCTTTTTTTAAAAATTTTACTTTAAGTTCTGGGATACATGTGCAGAACATGCAGGTTTGTTATATGTGCCATGTGGTTTGTATACATGTGCCATGGTTGTTTGCTGCACCTATCAACCCATCATCTAGGTTTTCAGCCCCACATGCATTAGGTATTTGTCCTAATGCTCTCCCTCCCCTTGCCCCCGACTCCCAAAAGGCCCCTTTGTGTGATGTTCCCCTCCCTGTGTCCATGTGTTCTCATTGTTTAACTCCCACTTACGAGAACATGCGGTATTTTGTTTTCTGTTCCCTTGTTAGTTTGCTGAGAATGACGGCTTCCAGCATCATCCATGTCCCTGCAAAGGATATGAACTCATTCTTTTTTACGGCTTCATAGTATTCCATGGGGTATATGAAGGCACATCCTTTATTGATTTCAGGTTTGTCATTTATGGTAATGGCACAGCAATCTGTTCTCTCGCTTTGACTTATCTGTAGTTCAATCTTCATTTCCTTACCTTTTCCTATAATTGTTCCATGAACCATGATGAAGTTGAATTTTTTCATATTTAGGTAAAAGTCTAGAAAGAGGAACTGTGTCTAATTTGTTTTTTACTCTCCACCCACTCTCCTGCCCCATCCTATTACTAATGTGTAACATGCATTTAAGAAATATTTTGTAACTACCTGTATTTCAGTAAAAAGCTCAAGCTCTCTAATACAGAAATCTTATTTCTCATTACCCTTAGATAAACCGTGGTCCTGATTTTGCTGGATTTTCAGGATTAATGCACTAAAAATCTTAGTGAACGCCAGATGAGGTTTCTGGATAATCTGTTTTTCTTCTTTGTGCTTTTCTGTGTTTTCTAGTTCTTCTCTACTGGGTAGGTATTACTTAGCTGTACAAAAACTAAATGTTAGTAAAACTCTAGATAGTAGACATTATGTCGATTTGTACTGGATTCTTTATTCCATGCAGAAGGAATAGCAATAAATAATCAAACTATTTGGGGCTGGCTTTTTGGTGACTTTTTGTTGTTGTTGTTGTTGTGAGACGGAGTCTCACTCTGTTGCCCAGGCTGGAGTGCAATGGCGTGATCCCAGCTCACTGCAACCTCCACCTCCCAGGTTCAAGTGATTCTCCTCTTCAACCTCCTGAGTAGCTGGGATTACAGGTGCATGCCACCACGCCCAGCTATTTTTTTTTTTTTTTTGTATTTTTAGTAGAGCCAGAGTTTCACCATGTTAACCAGGCTGATCTTGAACTCCTGACCTCAGGTGATCCACCCTCCTTGGCCTCCCAAAGTGCTGGGATTACAGGCGTGAGCCACCGTGCCCGGCCTTTGGTGACTTTTAAAAACCTCATTGGGTAAATTAGGGAAGTAATGCTGGTGGTAGTTTTAGTGCTCTGATAAGACTTCTAAAATCAGAAGCGCCAAGGTCCTAGAACAACTGTGGGGAGGAGTTTCACTTATTTGGCATGTCTATGACTCATTTAAAACAGGAAGTGCTCACACTCAGTGCTCCTCAGTTGCTACTACTTGTCTAATCCACACAGCAGTAACTTTTTTGGATTATAATGTCTCTTCATTTTATTATGAAGGTATCTTTTTATATCTCATGATAGATTCATTTTGTTGACACAAAATGAAATATTAAGGTATGTTACAATGAGGACCACATTGCTTAACTTCACAATTCCAACCACTTCCTCTTCCACGTATCTTGAGAAAGGTAGGAGCATTTTTACTCTTCACATCCATAGACTCACAATCAGCTTTATCACTTACTAGTGGTAGGATTGGAGAAGCTTATGTGTACTATGTCCTTCAGGGGCTTCTTATCTAACATGGGGATACTATTACCTGCCTGTCTATCTAATGGGATTATATAATGCATGTGAAAATGCTAGACTAATTGCAAACACAGAACAAATGGATGTTGTCACCATTATTGTCGGATCTCTATGTATGTGCAAAAGTGAAATCCTTGGAGACAAGCTGGAAGATTTTTTTTTCTTTAGCATCTCTTCTGCCAAAAATATATGTTGATTGCAGCTGGAAGGAAACCATTCTGGAAAGGAAAATAATGTTGAATAGAAATCAGAGCCTGTTTGATATTTGACAGCTTGGACATGTTTCTTTATGTTTAATGATAATAATAATTTGACTTTTAAGTGGCTTCTCTGACATGAGAGCCCCCTAAATCAGGAAAGCTATAAACTGATGCAAAGCTACCCCCAGAGAGATGACATGGAAGGGTAAATGGGATTGACCAGTGTGTTTGGCTGAGGGTACTCATCTGCCTAAGATTTTGTGGGCTTCACAGGAGGCCTGTTCTGTGGCATGTGAATGACCTGAGAACAAGTCACCCACCAGCCTTGGACTCCATTTATTGAGATTCTACTATGTGCTACCCTCTGGAGTAGGTGCTTTGACAAAATTATTACATTTGACCTTCAGAACAATTCTGCGAAGAGAGTGCTATTGTACCATTAATGTCTGTAGGAAAATTGATACTCAAATATTCCCTAGACTACAATTATCATCAGATCTTCTAATTCTAAATCTGGTACTCTTTTCATTTTATAGACAACTGCCTGACAACCACATAAAACTGTATTAGTAACTACCCATTTACAAAGCACTTCTACACAATTTACCTTACTTGATTGTTACTTTTTCTGTCTACAGGTTTTCCAAGTCATGCTAGTGTGTTATTTCTGTCTCAGTTCTGGTGGCCTGCCTAAAAAGAACATTGCATGATCATGAACCAGAATTCTGGTATTGTCTCCTTCACCAATTATCTTTGATACTTAAAGCCCTAAAAGAGAAGGGAATTGCCTCTACTGTAGCTATTTGGTAGAAGAATCCAGAGGAGAACCCAGGCTTCTTGAGAACCAGGTCTCCCAACGATCTTTGGAGATAAACAGTACTAAACATACAAGTATTTGTGCATTTCTTGAGATCATTATTTAATTATTTAAAAAGTATAATTATGATCTATTCCTTCTGGTAATCAATAAGACTCTGACTCAAAATGAAATAAGGGAAAATGTTGGTAGAAAAAGACTTAGTATAAAGGTTGGTCCTTATTGATAGTGAAAACGATACTTAGAGGAGAAGAAGCTGTTTAAAGCTTGCATTAGTTGTAGAAACCCCAGCTTGAGGCATTGAATCTGTAAAAAATGGAGACAGAGTTTGGACTATGTTTAAAAGAGTCTATCAAGGGCTCCTCTTTGTAGAGGACCCAAGTCAGACTTCCTAGAAGGTGAAAGCCTATGGAAATCAGCTTGTCATAGCAAATGAATGTATTGGAGACTGACTCTGACCTAGGTAGCTTTCAAGTAATCCCTGGGAAAGAGCATTTTAGAGGTTGAATTGATGAGATGGTTAATATGGTTATTGAAGTTATTGGAGGCTATTTATTTGGATTTTGCAATGATTCAGATTTATGAAAATGAATCTGTAATGAAAATGAATGGTGGAAATAAGCTAATACAGGAAGTGTTCAGCTACCAAAGCAAACCTGTCTTTACAATAAGACAAGGATATTACCTCTGGAGGATGAATAACATATCATTTGAGATATTTTATTAAAAGTTAACTGTGACTCTCTTTTGAAGGCAGTCGCTATTACTCCAGGGAGAATGACCTTGAGGCTACTTCCTTCTTTCTCTTACCTTTCCTTTTCTTTTCTTTTCTTCTTTCTCTTACCTTTCCTTTTCTTTTCTTTCACCATTCTTTTCTTTCACCATTTTCTTTTCTTTCACCATTTCTTTTGGACATACCCTGGTGAATGAAGACTGTGGAATATGGAGTGAGGAATAAAGAAGCCCACTCAGGCTGAGTCAGATGCAGTAGGAGATCAGTGAAAGGGATTTTTCATTAGGGAGTGGGATGTGTTGATGTGATAAAGCTTCTTGAAGTAGAATTTTATGGCAAGCGTGATATTGTTACTGGCCCATATTTATGCAGCTTTTAAGTAGTAAAGCTACGATTTGAACTGGGTCTGTCTTGAATGCAGAGGCCACAGGGAATTTACCAGGGAATTTACAATGAGAGCTGGCTCTCATTGGTTTTGGATAGCAGAAGGTTGAACCTTAACATGTTAGTCATTTTATTTGCTAGATAGATTACATTTTGTCTGGAACATGGTAATCTCAGACTCTGGTCAGTCTTCAGCTTAGGAAATATTTTCTTGATTATTATTTCTATTCCGCCACTTAAGATTTGTTCTTAAGGATAAAAATTACTTGTAAAGATAAATCTCCAGTATTTACTATTTTTATTATCTTCCCTTTCATATCTTTCACGTTTTCTGATTCTTGGGAGAATTTCCTCTTTACATCAATGATTTAATTTTTATTGAGACTGAGTCTCACTCTATCACCCAGGCTGGAGTGCAGTGGTGAGATCTCAGCTCACTGCAACCTCTGCCACCCGGTTCAAGCAATTCTCCTGCCTCAGTCTCCCAACTAGCTGGGATTATAGGCGCATGCCACCATGCCCAGCTAATTTTTGTATTTTCAGTAGAGACGGGGTTTCACCCTGTTGGTCAGGCTGGTCTCGAACTCCTGACCTCAAGTGATCCGCCTGCCTTGGCCTCCCAAAGTGCTGGAATTACAGCTGTGAGCCACAGCGTCCAGCTGATTTAATTTTTTTATAGTGCCTGTTTTTTTCTTTTCCAATTCAAGGGTAGGATTAATTTGGCTATTGTTACCTTGCTTTTCTCAGCCAGGTCCCTTAATAATTTTAGACTATATTTCGATAAATTGTCTTTTTATCTCATCATTTATCATCATCCCTAACCTTAACAAGCGTACTATTTCATGTATTTACTTGAGAACCCAGAACAGACGTTCCCAGTTTTTTTCTTAATATTAAATTATTATTATAATTTTTTAAAGAACTAGGGTTTTCTTCTGCACTTTCAGAACAACTTTTCCTTGTTTCAATTTTATAGCATGGGTCCAATCTGTGCTGTTTTTTTGCCCCACCCCTACCCCCAAATGTTTACTTTTCCTTGAGCATGAATCCAACCCTGGAATTTCCGAAAGTGAGGCTTCTCTGTTTTCCCTTATTCCCCAGTAATTTCCATGAGAGTGTAATAATTTGTACAAAGCTCTTCACTAATTTTTAGGAGGTCTATTAGTATGGCTCTGCCTAAATAAGGAAGTATCTTCTGCTTCCAATGTAGAAGATACTTGTTTGGCTCTGAAGAAGATAATTTTTCACCCCCTGTAAGTTGAAAATTTTCTAGTTCTTACTTTTCCAAAAGCAGAGTATACAATGGTCAGAGCTCTTCCTATCTTCACTAGTGCCCACTCACCAACTTTACATTACATCCTACTTGGAATTTCTTTCTTTCTTTTTTTTTTTTTCTACTTTAAGTTCTAGGGTACATGTGCACAACGTGCAGGTTTGTTACATATGTATACATGTGCCATGTTGGTGTGCTGCACCCATTAACTCGTCATTTAACATTAGGTATATCTCCTAATGCTATCCCTCCCCCCTCCCCCCACCCCACAACAGGCCCTGGTGTGTGATGTTCCCCTTCCTGTGTCCGTGTGTTCTCATTGTTCAAGTCCCACCTATGAGTGAGAACATGAGGTGTTTGGTTTTTTGTCCTTGCGATAGTTTGCTGAGAGTGATGGTTTCCAGCTTCATCCATGTCCCTACAAAGGACATGAACTCATCCTTTTTTATGGCTGCATAGTATTCCATGGTGTATATGTGCCACATTTTCTTAATCCAGTCTATCATTGTTGGACATTTGGGTTGGTTCCAAGTCTTTGCTATGGTGAATAGCGCCACAATAAACATACGTGTGCATGTGTCTTTATAGTAGCATGATTTATAATCCTTTGGGTATATACCCAGTAATGGATATATACCCAAAGGATTATAAATCATGAAGGATATGAACAGACATTTCTCAAAAGAAGACATTTATGCAGCCAAAAGACACATGAAAAAATGCTCATCATCACTGGCCATCAGAGAAATACAAATCAAAACCACAATGAGATACCATCTCACACCAGTTAGAATGGCAATCATTAAAAAGTCAGGAAACAACAGGTGCTGGAGAGGATGTGGAGAAATAGGAACACTTTTACACTGTTGGTGGGACTGTAAACTAGTTCAACCATTGTGAAAGTCAGTGTGGCGATTCCTCAGGGATCTAGAACTAGAAATACCATTTTCCCCTGCTTGGAATTTCTGTACCACTGGGCATTACAGTCTTCAACTTTTTCTATAAGGGTAATCCACTAATGCTGCTTTAGGGAAAAAGCAAATGTCACAGGAGAGAGAAAATCATCCTATATGGCTTAGTTAACCATTTCCTTATTGTATTTTCTTATTGTAATATATGTGGGAAGGGGGATGTAAGATTTCTAATTTCTGCAGGCTGGAGAGGGAGCTACACAGTGGGAGTGACTGATGGTTTCTGCTACTTTTCTAGCCCTGTATGTACACATCAGCTGGGGATGAGGTCGCATGCTCATCTTATACAGATGAGTATTGATTTCTCCTGGGTGCTGAAAAACTGTTGTTAGATATTATCTGTTTAGTTTTCATTGCTATAGTTCTGTCAGGTCATATTTTTGGTTTTTGTGTATTTTAATGGGATGTAGGGAGAAAAAATGAAATGCCATAAGATGTATCAACACTTTATTTTTATGATGTCACACTAATGTATTGCTACAAACTTACCCTCAGTAGTTATAATTTTCTGGGATCCTTTTAGAATAGATGATTTCCATTTTCGAGCTCATATTTTCCTATCCATGGAAACCTAGCGTCAGCAGCTGAAACCATCAGTTTTGGGATGACTTTCAAGCCTGATTTGTCCTGTCCCATGATCCACTCAAGGCACATAGGGAAGCAGCTTGGCATCCTGGCCGGACCACTAACCCTGGAAGGCAGGGGCCATGTATGACTTACCTTTGAATCCTGTGTACTTTGCAAAGGGCCTGGCACCTGGGTTTCTAGAATATATCAAATTATGGTTTTGTTTTTTTTTTTTTTTTTTTTTTAGAACAAATGAAAAGCCTATAAAATTTCCAGAGAAAAACTCAGTCACCTTTTCAGGCACTGTGTCTTCAACTTCTAATGGGATAATTATTTTGATATGTTGCAAATGAGGTTTTTAAAAAATCTTAAGTGCAGTGGTAATTTCATACTAATTATTGCACTGGACAAATAAATTATTTTCATTGAAAACCTAAGTTATGCAAAACTATGATTTAAAAGAAAAGCAGAATTTTTATTTCTCAAGCTAACCTATTATTTCAAAATAAGCCAAGTGCCCTGCTTTCTAGGATAAAGCTAATGCACCCTAAAACTTCGTTTACTAGTTAGCGTGCTCCAAACTCTGCGTTGCTCTGCTCTCCATGAAGATCTTCGTGCAGAGGCTGCAGCTTACTCAGCTTCAGAAAGTCATGGCAGAAGTAATAAAACTGCTGGTAGCAGCATTTAGATACCCAAGGGAACATTCTCACAAGCCAGCAGCTGATCTTGAGTTGAAAGAGGCAAGTGGTGAGCTACAGAAGCAATGCAGCAGTCTGATATGCCAAGTTCTGGGTACCTGACCACTGGCAGGTTCAGTAACAGCTTTCAGCCTGCTAAGGCAGGGGTCCAGTTTACCACCTATTTTGTTTATATAAAACTATATAGAAAATCTATTTAAATGTGATTTTTTAAACAGTGGACTGATTGATTATGTAGCACATTTATCATGGTTTTTCTGTGATGTTTCAAGAATCACTGATGTGTCCTATTGTATTTTTGTCCTAGTTAAACTTCACAGCATCTCTGTCAGTGCACTGTTTTGTATCTGCAATTGCAAAGTGCTGATAAAGGTCCTTTCTGTTTTCCAAAGGAGCAATGATAGAGTGAAAAAAAAAGCCCCAAATGGTCTCGTCATTGCAGAAATATAGTTTAGCCCAGAGTAAAAAAGCCTTTAAAACTTCATATTATCTTGCCACATTTATTACTTCTGAAAATTTTATTAGTGTTTTGATCTTTTGGCAATTTAAAATGGGAGCTGCATGTTTGAAAACTAAAATTATTGTTTGGAAATGTCTAGGAAATATGGTTTTATTGATAAATTTGGGTTTAAGTGTTAGCGGACATGCATAGCTTGGTAGATACGTAATATAAGATCCCATTATAATATAGCCAAATGTAGGATTTTAAAAATTATGATTAAAATGTCTACTACCTGTATTTTAAAACCACATGAGTCTGAATCTCATAGATTTAACAAATTCAGGTAGTTGGAACTCAGTTGTAAACTAAGAAATAAGGCCAAAAGGGATTTGGTGCAGATAAAATTGATACCCAGAAACTTGTATAGTCTCAGCTCTTCTTTCCTTCTCACCTCCCTCCCCTCTCCCCCTACACTATGGGAGGTTCTTTTAGGAGCTTGTTTTACAGTTCTAATAGTTCTATGTGTGTGTGTTTTTTAAATAGTTTTCTCTAGTTAAAAAGAGGCAGTTCCAACTCTGCCAGGAAAGGCAGACAAAGAAAAATGATAAAAATCAGACAGAAAAACTCTAAAAGCATTGGGACTATCTAGTGAAGTGACAGGAAGCCCTGAATATTTCATTTGCTCTAATACAGGACAATGTGGATATTCATCATAACCACCCTGACATGTTAAGGGAAGATTAAATTATGTTCAATATGATATATCAAATGAAGTTCAGAAATGCACAGTACATTTCAGGAAGCATGCTGTGCAAGAAAGTTATTGTCTTTATGAATGTAAAGGAAAAAAAACCTCAACTCACCAGAGAACATAGATATCCAGAATAGCAACCATTATATGATTACATATTAACCTTCCCATTGTTGATATGTACTGGGGTCCTCTGTTATTTATATGCGCTGGCCGTGGGACACTATACTAATACCTATCCCTCAGTAATGTTCTGTAGATTCACTAAGATTTGTCTTTGTAAAGTTTTTGACATTGTACTTGCCAATTAGTATATATTTAATAATTGTGGCTATTATGCATTTCAAGCTTTCTGTGAACAAAAAATACACTGGAAGCTGGGTCGTGTCAAGGATTACAGACCACACATTACATTTTCATGAGCCTACACTGCTAGGTGTTTTCTTGTTGGGTACTCTGAAAAATAGTACATGAACTAAAAGACTGTCGACATCGGAGAGAGTATGCCATAATCTTGAAGTAGCTGGCATTGTTACTGGATATGTATGGCTTAAGTCTTTGGTTTCGAAGTGGGAGGCTGTCCTGTGCCTTGCAGGATGGTTGGTTAACAGCATCCCTAGCCTCTACCCGCTGGATGCCAGTAGCACCCCTCATCTCACCCCAGTTATAACAATCAGAGATATATAGGCATTGCTCAATGTCCCTGGGGGCCAGATCACTCCGGCTGAGAACGACTGCACTAGAGAAACAAATGTGTAAATATGGAGCACGAAGTTTTAATTAGTGGTCACAAGTTAATGCTGAGTGTGTTTAAATTCTCATTCCTTTTGTGCTATGAGGCTTTGACTACATGTATCTGCTTTACTATAATTCTCTCTCTCTCTCTCTCTCTCTCTCTCTGTGTGTGTGTGTGTGTGTGTGTGTGTGTCTTTTCACCTTATAATTTAGGTGTTGTTTAGTCACAGAAAGGATTGGGATGAAACAGTGTGTTTTATCCAGTATTTTGAGAATAAGGTCTCCTAGGTGAGCTTCCGTCACTGATTTTTTGGATGGCTGTACATTAATTAACATACATTTATTGAGTGCATACCCTTCTAAAAAGTCCTGTGCCAGGTACTGCAAGGAAAAGTTTTTTTTTTTTTTTTTTTTTTTTGCCTGAACCTCCTGGACGAGGGAATTTCTTTTCTGGTGTTTAACATTTCTTTTCTCGGCCCATGTGTCTGGAGGGCTGGTTATTCTTCCCCTCCAGTCCCAAACAGCTTCTTTTCCTATGGCTTCACTGACCTTTTGCTCTAAAATCTTCATGCTTATATTCACCTCTTCCCATTCCCCCATCTCTATTGCATCATTATGCAGGTTTGCAAACATCATCTTCTTCTTCTTGGCATGACTCAGACTCCTGATAACGTTCCATTTCTGGTTGCCTTATTTAGGGAAAATCATCTTCTTCTTCTAGCCCATATTAGCATGGGACACTGGTCCAGCTATTACTCAGTCGCTCTTTAATTTCAAAATATAGTCGTAATCAAAATTTTCTAGCTCTTTATTTTACTTATATTTTGGGGGACTCATCAGTTATGATTAAATGAGTCAACTAGTAACAGAAATCTAAGTAATACTTGTAAACAAAATAGAATTAATTTTCCCTTTATGTAGAAGTCAAGAGGCTGGTATGGTGATGTTGTGATTTCATCAGCCTCTCAGTTTTTCTCAATCCTTCTATTCTGCATTCCTATTCTGTAGCTTCCATCCTCAAGGTCAAGTCATGGTCTAAAGATGTCTGTCTGTCTATTGCAGCTCCAACCATCACATCTGAGTTTTAGAAATAGAGATGTAGAAAAAAAGAAAGGCCTGTCAATGGAATGCTTTCTGCTTCTCTGAAGTCCCTCTTAAAATTGTTTAAATTTTAACACCTATCTACAAGGGCGGCTAGGATATGTAACTGGGCACATTGTTGCTATCAACAATATAGAGATTGTGTTAATAAGGAGGAAGTGAGAATAGATATTGGCCAGGCAGCAGATGTCTCTGCACACAGAGAATTTTGAGTGGAATTTATGTCATCGACGTTACATATACCATATACAAAATAGGACTTTAAGAAGATGTTTCATAATCTATACAGCAAAATTTACTATATTGAGTTATTACTCCTAACATTTGTTCCTTGTGCTAAAGTACAGAGTTGGAAGGATTCTTTATCATTGCTCCAAGGAGTGAGGGGGAAAACTCACATTCCTCTGAAAAGTAAAAAATGTGGTCCATCAATCTAGTTGACTATTTTTTTTTTCACACTGATCTGTCAGAAGTGGCTGATTAGCTATGGGTTTCTATACATAGCTAGCGTTTATCAGAGAAATATCATGAGGACACTCTTTCTCTTGAATATATGAACAGCATAAGCAGTTTCTGCATGTAAGGGAAGGAGTGGTACACAGGTCTGTCAAACTGTGATGCAGGTGGTATGGGGAAAGGAACAGACTACGTTCAAGAAGCCTCTCTTCTGCTTCACATGGAACATTTCTGACTCTGTCACTTTTCCTCAATCACTGTAAGCCTCTGCTTTTCATCTATAAAATGGGACTAATCCTTAACTCGGCTATCATTTGTTGTGTCCCTTCTTAAAGATACATTGAATGCCCATCTGTGGCAAGATACCAGGGTAGGACAGAGCTATTGTTATGCTTAAATAAAATATCTTGTAGAAAATCATATGTAAATTCAAAATGCTATTGGGTTGCTGATATGGAGATTATTTATTTTTTTATCATTTAGATCCAGATCAGATTTTAGCCATTCTTGGCAACAGATAAACTCTATTTCTCAAAAATTTTTAGTAGCAATCAATTATCTCAAAAAAATTCTGCTGTCTTGTGTGACACTGCAACTATGTATTACCCATTAATGCTAATTAGGAAGGACCTAGAAAGCACAGCCAGATAACCTATAGTTTATTCCCAGCCCTCCTACTTGCCCTCCAAACTTCCACAAAACACTAGCTTCCTTTGTGCCTACTTCCAAGCCTAAAATTCTTAAGTAACTTTATTATTTATTTATACAATAGCAAAATCCTGAAATCCTTCACATATTTGTTAGGCAACATTAAATATTTGTAAAGTCTGAGTGGCACCCTCACCTTAAGAAGCCTCAAATGAGGCCAGGTGCTGTGGCTCATGCCTGTAATCCCATCATTTTGGGAGGCCAAGGCAGGTTGGATCAACTGAGGTCAGGAGTTCTAGACCAGCCTGGCCAACATGGTGAAACCCCATCTCTACTAAAAAATATACCCATACACAAAAATTAGCCGTGCATGGTGGCATGCACCTGTAATCCCAGGAGGCTGAGGCAGGAAAATCACTTGAAACGGGGAGACGGAGGTTGCAGTGAGCTGAGATAGTGCCACTGCACTCCAGCCTGGGCGATAGAGCATGATTCCATTTCAAAAAAAAAAAAAGCCTCAAATGAGGATTATATATTGAAAGAGATTTATTTATTTATTTTGGTTTAATGAAAATTTGATCTGTTGTATTTTAAATTACAAATTATTGCTTCAAGGTTTTCATACAGGACATACAGGAACTAATTAGAATATTTTTAATATTATAGATCTGTACTGCATTCTCAGAAGGCTACAGAACTCTGTAAGAGAAAAATAATTACTTGGCCTGCATTGTCTAAAAGGAGATCGTATCTAGTTAAGGAAAACTGGTGGCATTGGAGCATGGCTTTGACAGATTTTGATGGGCACAGAAAGTGAGGCTGGCTGAGCATTCCAGGAAGATACCAAAATGTAGGGACCAGAGAAACTCCTGGGGATGATTGGGGAAAAGTGAGAAGATTTTTTGATTATTCTAAAGAAATGGACTGAATACCTCGAAAACAAGAGCTATGACTTATTTCCCATCACCACTCCTAGCCTAGTTACAGTGATGACATGAAGAGAGCTTGGTGATCATTTATCAAACTGAATTACAACCAGTTTTAAGCCAAACCCCAAGACTGCAGAGAAATGGATATGCCCACCGTCTCTTCTGTAATTGTCGTGCTTAAATATGACATGGGTGTTCCATAAAGAGCATTTCACAATTTCTATTTGTGCACCATTCGAAATGTGATGTCACAGAAGGCTAACAGTAAGTTGTGTGTCACAACAAAACTTTATTCCAAGGAGAGTAGGGCCACAGATGGCATCTACTCAAATTAACAATGGGTGCTTAAGTCTCCCTTTCAGTAGCCCTAAAAAGTGATGACTCACCACCTCAGCATAAATTCCTAGTTTATTCCCAAACAGTCCATCTTGCAAGCTTCTCTTACATGCACACACAAAGTTAGCCTGTAGATTTCAGGAGCGTGTTGGTAATTCTGGGTTAGAACTGACGTTTTTTGATATAAGGATATTCAAATGGGCAGAAGTCCTTTAAAGCAGTGATTCTCAAATTTGAGTGAACATCACGATCTCCTGGAGTACTTGCTAAAACACAGGCTTCTGGGCCCTACCCTCAGAGTTTATGATTTGGTAAATTTGTGACACTAGCCTGAGAATTTGTATTTCTCACAAGTTACCAGATAATACCAAGGCTGTTGATTTGGGCACCAGACTTTGAGAACCATTCTTAAGGATATTCTGAAGCCAAGAGCAAGTAAACATCCTCTGTGGCAAAGCTTGGAGAATGAAAAACATAGAGAGGATATTTTACTTTGCTGCCTCAGGGCTGGTCTGGCTTTCTCTGAACAAAACGATGCCCACTCAGTCTTTCTCCTGCCATACAGGCCAAAAGAACTACCTTCCTGGGTGAGCTTTGCACTCTCATCCATCTGGGCTCTCATTCCTGCTCTTCTTTCCATGTTGGCACGCCTTCCCTTGCTATGTTCACCTATTGAAATACTCCTCCCTCTTCAAGGCCTACCTAAATGCCAGAGGCTGTCTCTGATTTTCATGAACACAATGAGTTGTTCAATGGGCTCCCATAGTTCCTTGCTTACATCTTTATGTCCCACTTGTAACATGTGCCCATGGCATACAATTCATTTTATCCACTTTAATCTCTCCTGGAAGTGTAAGATCTAGAAGTCCAGAAGGGCAGGGATTGTGTGAGGTTTGATATTCCCTGGCATCTAGCAGTGTCTGGCATAGAGTAGGTACCTGGCAAATAGTTTTTGAATAAATAAATAAGCCTTCCAATCTCTTCTCTTCTCACTTAGCCACATCCTCTGCATGAATAATATGACTGGAGGGAGGGGTTGCATTGATACAGAATGAAGCTGAATTGAATCTAGAGACTGACAATTGAAGCTTAGCTCTACATTTATTAGTTGCTGGACCTCAAGCAGTACATTGAACCTTTCTGTCCCATCCTCTGTCTAAATCAAAGGGTCCTAACTCTCAGCGATGTTTCAAAGATTAAACAAGGCATTATACATGAGTGCTTTGGAAAACCATAAATCCTATATAAATATGAATATGTTAATTGCTTAATATTTCCGTGTATAACAAAAGTATGTACATCTCCTACAATGACCCGAAGTGACAGTGGTTTTAATATATTTTCTATAATGAACTAGAATAAATGTTTTATTTGTCCACCCATTTTAAATGTGTTGCATATAAGAAAAGCATCTTATTTTTGTTTTTAATTTGTTTTATTTTTTATTTTTTGTCTTCAAAGGTGAGGGGAAAAATGAGATTGTTGAATTGAGAAGCAGGCCTCTTATTTGCCATATACCAGTAAATATCACTTAACCTCCCTCGTCGTTTATTATAACTTGAAACAATCCATAGCTTGACAGGGTGTGAGACCTGGAAGACTCTGGGGGATATCATCTAGGCCCCTAATTTTACAGAAGAGGAGCTGCAGTTCAGAAAGAAGTCCCCTGCCCAGGTTCATATGACTGGTTTGTACCCAATTCACCCCACCTGAATATCCCACTCTGAAGGCTTCAACAAATGTCAGTTAGTCTGAGAAGGTCAATGTTCTGTTTGCTCGTCAGTCCTGGGACTAAGGTTTCTATCAACCCATTGACCCAAGTAATTAGAATGTTTTGTGTGTTTTGGAAATTCACCTGAATTTACACATTTAACTTCCTAGTAGGTGTCTGTGCCTACGAATACAAAGGACATAGATGTACAGATTTCATCTGGAAACTATTTTTTGGTGTCTAGATAATCAATATCTTCTTAGCAACTTAAGACATTAGGACAGAAATATATTTAACTTAAAATCTTACTCGCTGTTTAGAATTAAATGTTGGTCAATGAAACCCATTATTTACTTTTTATATTCATGTTATTCATATTTTTCAAGTAAAAAAATCAAGCTATCTTGTCAGATGATAGGACAGAATATGTAAAGTCATAATTTTCCTATTGGACATACATTAATATGTGGCATTGTTTTATTATATATTTTAAAAAATATTACTCTTTAAGAGATGCTGTTTCATTCCTTAGGTCAAGAATACTTCAGATTTATTCAGAAACTTCTATGGAACATCTTTGTGTGCCAGGAACTGTGCTAATTGCTGATAATATGAAGTTGAAAGGTACACAGGTCTTGTTTGGAAGAAACTTATAGACAGACTAAAAATGTATTTAAGGACAAATTATGACAGTGAGGTATAATAAATTCAACAATGAGATAAATAATAGGTATAGGGTTGGCACAAGTACAAGGGAGTGGGTAGTTGTTTGGGTGGCTCAGGGAAGCTCATACAGATGGGAACTGTCTTTCAGAATGAGTAGGAGTTTATCAAAAGTGGAAACTAGGAAAAGGATGGCAGTTCCAGTAGTGGAAATAGCAGGTGCAAAGGCATGGAGATGTGAAACAGTATGGCATATTCAAGTGGTTGTAAGTCGGTAGACATCTCTGAAATGCAGAATTTGTGTAGGTTGGTAGTAGAAACTGAGGTTGAAAAAGGAGGTAGGGACAAGTTTCCTGGAAGGCCTTTGAAGGCCCATTAAAATGTTTAAAGTATTCTGCAGGCAGAAAGGAGTTTGGAGTATGTGTAATTGTAGAGACATGTGACATGATCAGATGTGCTCTTAAAGAGAGTATTTTGCTGTGTTTGTGGCTTCCGCCATGACTCTCTTTGGTTCTTCTTCCTTACAGTCTGCAACAGTGAAAGACTGTTTCCTACATGAAGTCTGTGAGAGAGGGAACAGGTCTGCATGTTGCCAAGTTATCAAAGAAAATACATTTCCTTCAAAACCAACTTATCCCCTGAAGCTGCTAGTAAGAAAAATATGAGCGAAATATACCACAGAATAAACTTAAGCTGTATTTTAAAAAGACTATTATCTTGTATGAAAGTAATTCATAAGTTAAAATGTTAAAAGGCCAGGTGTGGTAGCTCAAGCCTGTAATACCAGCACTTTGGGAGGAAGGGGTGGGCAGATCACTTGAGGTCAGGGGTTTGAGACCAGTCTGGCTAACATGGTGAAACCCCATCTCCACAAAAAATAAAAAAAAATTAGCCAGGCATGTGACAGTGCACGCCTATAATTCCACACTCCTTCTTAGGAAGGTGAGGTGGGAGGATTGCTGGAACCGGGAGGCAGAGGTTGCAATGAGCCAAGATGGCACCACTGTACTCCATCCTGGAAGACAGGGGGAGACTCTATTAAAAAATAATAAATAAATAAAATAAATAGTTTAAACAATATTTCAGTGTAATTTTAGTAACACAGAAAACTCAATATATTTATTATAACTCAAAGTTATAATAATAAGAATAAAACTAGACTGTCAAGGCACCCTATGAATTAAGAATTAAAACGGTCATTAGTTAAGCAGCAGAACTCTTAAGGAGAAGTCAATGAATAATGAGATTTACTGCACTTTGGGAGGGCCTAGCTCTTTCCGCCCATTGAATAGACATTACCGTTGGGGTCACTCTACTTACTATAAGTGCTTACTATCGTGTGCAGTGGCTGAGGTTTTGGCTGTGGCGATCAATCCTCTACTGTTGGATGAGGGATAGGTGAAATCACTTCACAGGTTACGGTAATGAATTTTTCACTGTCTGGGACACTATCAGTTAAATCACATGATGGCTACTTATAGGTGTATTGATTTGAGAGCTAAGACAACTGCTATTGGATAGGGTGACTCAAAAGCCTTCAACTTTTGACACCCTGCTTGTGCTGATTTTTAACATGATAGAGTGACCCCTTAAGATTGCAGTTTCCCTTCCTCCACACTCAATAACATTTACTCTACCCTCCAAAGAGAAGGATGACTTGAAATCATTCCAAGAATGAGTTCCTCGGTTTATTTGAGAATCCATATTGGAGATTAATTAGCTCCCAGTTTGGTGAACTCCCTAACTGGCTTCTGGCCCCATACTTCAATTTCAGTTTATATTTAGTTGTTACTCAATGGAAAGCCTTACCTCACAGATAATTTATTCTACTTTCTGAAAGCATTGTTTAAAAAGTCTTTTTTCCTTCTATTTCTCTGTTGCTCCCTTCTAATGCCATTTCTCATCCTTCATATTTTGCGTAAATTTTGGAGCACAAAGCATAATCATGAATAAAATAATCTCTATTGAAGCAATGATTATTTGCTTAAGAGATGTTTATCTGGTTGGAGAAGAATGAAAACCAACAAAGGCCAGAAAATTCATGGGTTTTTAAAATAATTTGTTTTTGTTAAAAGGGGAAATATCTACTGATGTAAGAGTTTGAAATTCTAAGAGACTAAAAAAAAAAAAAAAAAAATCTAAATAGTCTTTGTTCCTATAAGTCCATGGATAGTTAAGAATTGACCATATTGTGGGGGAGACAATCATTTTGTGTATATAGATGTATCTTAGTGCCTTACTTTTCTTTGTGAAATGAACAAAAAACAATGACAAAAATCAACAAAACCAACAAAATCAATTATTTTTTTCTAGGATGCATTATTATCTGGGCCACTAGTCAGTTGTTATAGACCATTTCTGTTATATCTTATGCCATTATTTACTTTCTATCAGACACTTGTGTATATTTTTATCCTGCAATAATAAAAATAATAATAATAGTAAAAATAATGATAGAATACTGTGTCATGTCAGAATGTATTGGACTTCATGTCAGAAGATTTGAATTGGTATAAAACTGGATATGCCACCTACTAGAAGTTTGAGTCTGCATAAAGTGGCCTTACCTTTCCAAGCCTCATTTTGACCCTTTGTGAAATGGGGTTATTCTTTCTGCACTGCTCATTTCATAGAGCAGATATGAGGATCACATTTGTTAATAGATAGAAGTGGGGACCTATCAAATACTAAAGTGTTTTTATTCATAAATATTTTTAATCTGCTATTCTTGAGCATTTTCCTATTTAGTTTGCTTGGTTATTTATTCATTTATTCACGTCTTATTTTCTAAGGAGTTCATTAATTTTGATGGAATTGCCATCATATATTCATGTGTTTGTATATATATGTATGTGTGTGTGTGTATATATATGTATCTATTTTTCTCTAAACATCCATAATAAAAGTGTTAAGTCATATTCCCCAGGTTGATATGAATTCCAGGTAATTATTCATTCTTTGATTATTAACTATCAAGGGAAAGCTGAAAAATTGATAAGTCCACTTTTTTTAATACTTCCTGAATACTTGCCATTATAAGGATTCAGCATCCTGATAAGTCACTAGGTTTCTTAAACTAGAAATATGATAAAATTTTAAATCTTACCTTGGCAGTCTTCAGAATATTGGATGAATTTAACCCCTCTATCTTTTTAATGAAATGAACTCATAGGTTAGTACTGGCAGAATAAATGGTGTGCAAAACACCCCTTCTGGTTCATTGATGAATATTTTATGTGAGATAGAACCCAAAACCTCATTAAAACCCCAATGTGTTATAACTCTGCCTCATTTTTGATCAGTCAATCTTATCATTCAGCATGAAGGATGAGACTTCCTAACTATACTTTTATAAGGTAGCAAGTGGCAATGTTTCATAAGACACATGGGTCTTGCCATCTTCATGCATTTGTGATGGATTATTGAAAGTGTTTTCAGTTTCTTTCCAGGTAAAAAATTAATCTTATGAAAGTGAATTTCCAAAGTCATTGTTAAATACAGACGTAACTCATTTAGCCACAACTCATTAAAGACAATATCGGTTTTCAAAATTAATTCTGGTAAAATCCTATGTAAGCAAGCTCTCTAGATCTATCTCTATGTTAGGGTGTCATATATTGACACTAACAGGATGCAAGGAGGTCTCCCATGACATTTTTAAAAAACTTTATTGATATATAATTTACATACCGTAAAGTTTACCCAT
Organism: Pongo abelii; assembly: GCF_028885655.2. NCBI lineage: Eukaryota > Metazoa > Chordata > Mammalia > Primates > Hominidae > Pongo > Pongo abelii. Next base: position 202,677,244 of record NC_085928.1, on the reverse strand, counting down.
TTAAAGTATACAACGTACTGGTTTTCAGTATATTCACAGAGTTGTGCATCTACCACCATTATCAAATTCCAGAACACTTTCAGCATTGCAAAAGAGAACCTGTACCCATGCAGCAGTCATTCCCCATTTTCCCCTCTCCCTAGCGCCTGGCAGCCATTAATCTACTTTGTCTCTAACGATTTGCCTACTATGAACATTTCATATTGTTGGAATCATACAATATGTGGCCTTTTGAATCTAGCTGCTTTAACTGAACATAGTGCTTTCAAGGGTCATTCCTGTAGTACGTATCAGTATTTCATTCCTTTGTATGCCTGAACAATATTCTCTTGTATGGCTATTTCACGTTTTTTATTCATTCCATGAGTTCTTTAGTTTCATCAAAGTGTTCTGTGGATTCCTCTTCCTACTCCCCAGAAGAGAACATTTCTGGTGGACAAATTAGCCATATATAATGACTCATATATTTATATTAATTGGGAGAAAGGAGCTCATTAGTAGACACCATACTGTGCTGGAAATGGTCAAAATCTAGGTTTCTTTTGCAGGCTTTACTTCCCCTGCCTCTTTTATTAAACATTGACTTCCTGCATTCCACACTCTGATGATTGATTGATTGATTGATTGATTGATTGATATTGTGTCTCAAGCTATACATTTTCTCTGCATAAATAGATCTCTTTGAACTCACCCCTTACTACCTATCATCCTGGGTACATGTGAGATGTCCCAACCACACTGACCTTTTCAGTATCTTGAATACAAAACTAACTCTTTCTCGTTTTAGAGTCTTCACATATGCTGTTCCCACTTGGGGCGATTTTTACTTAGCTAACCCTTTGTCAGGCTTTTGTTTCAATTTAAATGCCCATATTTCAGAGAGGCTCTGACCATCTCCTACTCCCCAACTCAGTCTAGATTACATGGCCCCTGCTATTCCTTTTCAATAGCACTCTACACCTTTCCTTTCTGGAACTTAATGTAAGTTTGTTATCGTGGATTTGCTTGTATGCTCTAAAGTGTAACCTTCACTAGAATGTTGGCTCTAAGAAGGCTAGACTTTTTTTTTTTTTTTTTTTTTTTTACCTGTTTTGTCAACTGCTGTATCCTCAGCATCTAAAACAGTTTCTGGCACAGAATAGGCGTTCAATAAATATTTGTAGAACAAACATTTGACTTTAATTACCACCTGTACTCTGATGACTGCCTACTTGGAATCTCTCTCCTAGACATATCTGATGATCCATTCTGGTATGGGCTGTCATCTTGACATCTCTATCTGAATGTTCCACATGTATACCCAAGTCAACAGTTCTGAAACTGGACTCATTATCTTTCTTCACCAACTTTGCTTCTACCTGCCCTATTTAGTGGAATAAAAATTCTTCTTACACCTAAGCCAGAAATCTAAGCATCGTCTTAAATTTTTTTCTTTCTTCAGCTATTAATATGGAACTGGTCATAAGGTCCAGTTGATTAAGTGTCCTAAACATTTCTTTAATATGTTTTTATTTCCACCATCACTATCTTAATTACTTCTTTTCTCTCTGTTGTGCTGTTATGATATACTCCTAACTTGCCTCGCCCCACCCCAGTCTTATTTAATTCATACCTCACACCGCTGTGAGCTTTCTAAATCTAATAGTTGACCATGTCGACTGCTTTGTTACAAAGCCTTTGGGGATTATTTCTTACAGGTGAGATCCCAACTTCATTACTTGGCCTGCAAGCCCCAAGCTTTTTTGGCTTCAACAGGAGCCATGTTCCAGTCATGCCAAACTGCTTTTATTCCCCAAAATATGCTGCTTTTTAAAAACTATGTGCCCTTTCCCATAAGGTTTCCTTCACCCACAAAGCCTTCTTTCTCCCATCTACTTAACAAACTTATAGTCATTTTTTAAGATTCTGCCCAAATGTCATCTATTTCTCAAAGATTTGGCTAACTACCCTAGAAGAGTTAGGTTTCCTTCTACCATGCTCAATGACACCTGTACTTATCTGAATAATAGCTGGAACCCTGTGGATTTAATCATCATGATAGCAATCTCTAACACTAGACATGAGCCCTTGAAGGGCAAAGACTCTTCTCTGCTGACCTAGGCTTCAGATGATGTCAGACTCGGGTTTAAATCCTGATTCTTACTTGCAGTCCCACAGCTTGGGTGAGACTTTTAACTCTTTAACTGAGAAGATGTGTGTAAAGTGCCTATTATAGTACCTGACGTACAATAAGTATTTACTTAATGGTAATTCTTATTCATATTATTTTTAATAGTAGACCTAACAATAGTGTCCTAGGTGTAGGACAGCAACTGACATTTGGTAACATTTGTTGAATTAATGATTAAACAAAAATTAACTTTACTGTTGGTGAACCATCATGCAATAAAATAGGAGTCAACATAAACTTATGAGGTGATCCAGAAAACAGGAGCACAAATATATGACAACAGGGGTTTTAGCCTAGAGTGGTTGGAGAGAGGGCTGGGTGTCTTGGACTTTGCTTCCCCCCAACTTCCTGAGGGCCAGATCTGGAAATCTGAAAGAATTCATACAAGAATCCAGGACTCCAAAGGTATGTTCAGACTAAGTTATTTAATGAAGTTATGGTTTGTTCTAAAAATGTATGGACATGATAACAATAGCAAAGCAGCAAAATACGTATTTACATTTTAGCAGTGGACATCACCAACTAAAAAAAATTGTTAGGGAAGCAATATGATCAAACGGGGATGTATGGGCACAAAGAGCCAGAAGACCCAAGTCTTAATGCTGGGTAAGTTGCTTCATCTTTTTTAGACCTTCATATTTTACGTGTAAGGCTGGAAGTTCAGCCTAGAAGTTCCTTTAGGTTTTTTAGCTTTGTAAGTTCTGAAGTCACTTGGTTTACTCTTCAAGTAGGGTGTCAGTGATTTCAGAACAAGAAAACTTCCAACAAATCAAGACCCATTTATTTTGTGAGAACTCGTTGAGGTGATTTACCACAGTATAGGAGTTCATCTGTTTTTTCATTTGTATTGTTTCACCAAAATTCAGATGCCAAAAAATTTCCCTTATTTGATAGTCTTATCTGTGGTTTAAAAAATGTAAATACTATTTATAATTTATATTCCGGTATAAAACAGTAAAAACCAGAATGACGAAGGCATAAAAATAAGTGCCACTGGAAATGGGCACTAATGAAGTTCATTAAGAATTCAAGGAAGCAGAGCCTTGAAGAGTGGACAGGATCAGAATATGAAAATTAAAAGGAAAGGACATTGATATTATTTAAAAGAACAAGGAAAAATAGTGTAATATAACATGGCTGGTTTGGGAGTAGAATGAGGGACAGAAAGTATAATTTACATGCAGGAGAGCTCGTTGTGGTAAGATTAAAATGGTAGATTGGGGCCAGATTGCAGATACATTCACTGTGTATATAATCTTTACTTTCAAGATTCATATTGGACAAAATCCCCTTTTGGTGGTAGTTTCCTCACTGATTAAGACAGTTGGACTAGATGATCTGTAATAGTTCATCCAATCATAATTTTAAAAAATTTTGTAATTCTCCATGTCAGGATCAATAAGTGATATTCTAACTAGCTAGCTAGAGATAGATAAATGGATATATATTCTAAATTTGTCTATCTATCTATCCATCCATCCATTCTAAATGATCCCCCACTGTTTTCAGAAGCTTAGAATAGTAAAGAATTTCTCTGATATTTTAACTCTAAGTCTGAATTATTTTTAAAAAATCATGACTGCCAGCTATGTGCAGAAAACTCTTTTGTGCAATATCATTCCCTGAAGAAACACTTATTGATTGTGAATATACAGCCAGGTAATTTGCTACTGGTAAGAAAATGTAATTGATAGGTGATCTTACTGTAAGTCATAGCATTTAGTTGTAAAAAGGAATCAAAGGAAAGAAATAAAGAGTAGGACTCCAGATGGATTGGGCAGGACTCCCCATCAAGCTCCTCATCAGGTTCCTGCCAGTGCTGGCACGGCGACAAAGAGCAGTGATGTGCTTCATCATTTTCTTTGGGCTACGAGTAAATGGCCCAACAAAATGGATTTCATGGCAAGGGCTATGCTGACCTTCTATTAACATTTAATTGGAAATTCTCTTTTCCTTGAGAACCATTGGAACTATGTGAAATCTTTCCTCAGAGAGAGGCAATTCTTACTGGTGGGAGTTGCTTTCACTTGATCATCTTAGTTTGGCAACTTTTGAAAACCTTCTTTGTTGAATAAGTAATATATGTACATGGTATAAATTTTAAACAAAAGAATAATAAGTATTTCCTAACTTCTTCTTTGGCCAGAGACAAAAGTTCTTCCTGGTTATCTTTCCAGAGATAACCATGCACAGGAAAGGACTGTAATTGTTTTTATAATATTATCCTTTATTATGTTTTGGCTTCTGTAATCTCAGCTGTGATTATCTTGTATCTTTCAGGTGGAGTGCTGTTCTCTTAGGAGCACCTGGGTTCTGGGGTCAGGGCAGGAATCTCTTGCTGACTGAACAGTGCCCTTAGGAAAGTCCTTTGAATTCTTGGAGCCTGGTTTCCCTCTCTGTAAAGCAGCAATAGTAATTATTTCCGTGGGCATCTCATGTGAGAGATTACTGGAATAATGGATGTGAAAGTGTTTGAAACAGTAAAGACTTACGTAAATATGGTTTGAAAAGGAGGTGTCGACTATTGAGAAATTAGGAAAAATTCTCAGACATTTGGTATCCTCGATGAAACAGTTTGATAAGCCCATGGATGTATAATCAAAACACAGAAGGATATAAATCAAGTTCTGGGTATGTCTAATTTATAAACAAAAGATACGCTCTTTGCAGACACACATCAACATATTAAACATCTCTTCACAGACATCATTTAGAGAAGGAGTGAGCACATGTTTTCTGTGAAGAATCAGATAGAAATATTTTAGGCATTTGAGTGCTGTGGTCTCTGTTGCCGCTACTCACTGTCATTGTAGCACGAAGGCTGCTGTAGACAATGAGCAAACAAATGATCAAAGCTGTGTTTCACTACAACTTTTTATTTAGGAGCATGGAAATTTGAATTTTATATAATTTTCATTAATCAAAAACATTTTCTTTTCAACCATATAAAAATGTGAAAGGCCAGCCGGGCGCGGTGGCTCACGCCTGTAATCCCAGCATTTTGGGAGGCCAAGGCAGGTGGATCACCTGAGGTCGGGAGTTCAAGACCAGCCTGACCAATGTGGAGAAACCCCATCTCTATTAAAAATACAAAAAATTAGCCGGGCGTGGTGGTGTGCGCCTGTAATCCCAGCTACTCAGGAGGCTGAGGCAGGAGAATCACTTGAACCCGGGAGACAGAGGTTGTGGTGAGCCGAGATTGCGCCATTGCACTCCAGCCTGTGCAACAAGAGTGAAACTCTGTCTCAAAAAAAAAAAAAAAAAAAAAAGTGAAAGGCCAGGCATACCTGGCTCACAACTATAGTCCCAGCATTTTGGAAGGCTGAGGCAGGTGGATCATTGAGACTATCCTGGGTAACACAGCCTCTGTCTCTACAAAAAAATAAAACAAACTAGCTGGGCATGGTGGCACGTACCTGTGGTCCCAGCTATTTGGGAGGCTGAGGTATGAGGATCTCTGAAGCCCAGGAGATTGAGGGGGCAGTGAGCCATGATCGGGACACTGCACTCCAACCTGGGCAACAGAGTAAGACCCTGTCTCACACAAACAAACAAACAAACAAACAAAAAAATGTGTTTTAACTCTCAGCCCATACAAAAATGCGTTGCAGTCCAAAATTGGCCCATGGGTCACAGTTTGCCAAACACTAATTTAGAGCAAATTGTATATAGAAAAATGAACTTTTACCAACCAAAATTTTTATTTATTTACTCAAGTTTTAAATACATTTTATGTAAGATTGGGCTGACTGTGTGGACATGGGCAGGCCATGTTATCCTCTGAACCTCACTTTTCCTCCTATAAAATAACGGAGGTACCATTCTATGACCTCTTAGGAGCTTTCTTTTGCTAATATTTTGTGATTTAATGGCTCTGAATAACCTACCTCTATTGGAGTTCATCTTTACTTATACGTGATATATAAAATTCGCCTGTGAAAACCATTCTCCCGGCAAGCTTTTGGCTTCTATTTTATTTTATTTTACTCTTTTATTTTTATTTCTTTAAATTTAAAATATAATTTATTGTCCATATTTGATATATACAACATGATGTTATGGATACATGCAGATAGTAACATGGTTCCTATAGCAAATCAGATTTACATATCTATCATTGCACATAGTTGCCCATGGTTTTTTGTTTTTTAATGTCAAGAGCAGCTAAAATCTACCCATTCAGCAAATACAGCACACATTTATTAGCTGTAGTCCTCATGTTGTACCACATCCTCCAGATCTGCTACCTCACAACCTATGACCTACATCCCCCATTTCCTTCCCCCCATTCCCATCCCGTGCCCCTGGTAACCTCTGTTTTATTCTCATCTCTGTATATTTCACTCTTTTTTTTTTTTTTTTTTTAGAGATTCTACATATAAGTGAGATTAGGCAATATTTTTCTTTCTGTGTTTGGCCTATTTCACTTACTGGCCTCCAGGTTTATCCATTTTGTGGCAAATGGCAGGATCTTTTTCTTTTCTAAGGCTGAATAACACTTCATTGTATATACAGTCCTACCTTAGTGTCTATGGGGGGTTTGATTTCAGAACCTCCCGAGAATACCAGATCCACAGATGTTCAAGTCCCTGACATAAGATCTACATTACTTATAATATCTAATACAATGTAAATTTTATAAAAGTTGTTTTTCTGCATTATATAGGGAATAATGACAAGAAAAAAAAGCCTATACATGTTCAGTACAGATGCAGTTTTTGTCTCAAATGTTTCCCATCTGTTGTTAGTTGAATCCACAGATGTGGAACTCATGGAGGGCATACTGTGTATACCACTGTTTCTTTATCTATTTGTTGTTGATGGACACTTATGTTGTTTCCATATCTTGGCTATTGTGAATAACGTTACAATGAATGTGGAATTCAGACGTATTTACAAGGTGGTGAGTTCACTTTTGGGGGCATATGCCCAGATGAGGGATTGCTGGGTCTTGTGGTAATTCTATTTTTAACTTATTTAGAAATCTCCATACTGTTTTCAGTAATGGTTAACACTAATCCACATTTCCACCAATAGTGTAAAAGGGTTCTCTTTTCTTCACACCCTTGCCAATGTTTGCTATCTCTTAACTCTTTGGTAATAGCCGTCCTCATAGATGTGAGGTGATATCTCATTGTGGTTTTGATTTACATTTCCCTGATTATTAATGATGCTGAGCACCATTTTTATATACCTATTGGTCATTTTTCTGTCTTCTTTAGAGAAATGTCTATTAAAGTCCTCTGCCCATTTTAAAATCAGGTTATTTGTTTTTCTGCTATTGAATTGTATGAGTTCTTTATACATCTTGGATACTGATCCCTTATCAGATGCATAGTTTGCAAATATTTTTTTTCCCAATTCATAGGTTTCCATTTTATTTTGCTGATTGTTTCCTTTGTAGTTCAAAAGCATTAAATGCAGTGAAAACCAGAAGTGAACTTCTACATCTTTTTGGGTTCAGTTTGAGTTGCCTTGGTTTGGAAGTTTCTATTAAATTAGGTGTTTTGGATGTGCACTAATTCTTCATCACCTCCTGGGTATCATTTGGGACACTGCCTTGTTATTCACAGCCTAGTGAATCTGATCAGTGGGATTTTTCCCATCCAACACTCCCACAAACGTGGGCTGTAACTCATACTAAATGAGCACATCTATAAAACAGAGAAGTAATACCTACTTTGTGGGCATGTGGTGAAACTTAATTAGTTAATGCTTCTAAAGAACTTTCAAATCCGTGGATAAAATGTATTATTCAATTGCTAAGAGCTGTCATTGTTTATTATTTCCTCTAGTATTTGCCAGTGAGTGCTTTACTGTTAGGATATAATGGCAGCAATTTTGAAACAAGCTGGCATTTGACTTTGTTTGTAGAGTGCATGAAGCTACAGGTAACATTTTAATGAAATCTTTCCCTCCTCCCCACAGTGTCATTAGGTACACAGGTACTGCCTCCTTCTCTTAAAGCTTTACACAATTGAGTAGTATTTAAGTAACATCATCATTGCTATAAAAAGAATCAAAAGAAAGAATCTTTTTCTAACTAAGACCAAGTGATTTAGTAACTTAATCCTTGTTTATAATTTTTTTGATGCTAAGGCTATGTCTAATGGAAGGAAGAACAATAAGTTGTATTCAATAATTTACTAACAGTTGTAATTGACCTTTTATGTTGGTCAACATTATAGTTTAGATAAGAGCCACTTGAGACAGGCCCTTGGTTACTCTTCTATTATTTATATATATACATATATACACACACACATATATACACACACAAACACACACACACGTAGCTTTGGCAAGGCTTACGATTTTTAGATGTCATGCCATTTAAGGCTCACTTGCAATAATGTGAAAGCCAGCCAGCATGTTATAATATGAATAGAAAGAACACTGGCCTGGAGGCAAGCCACCTCTTTAGAGATTCAGCTTTTCCCCTTCTTAGCAAGTTCCTTTTCTTTCTGTGTTTCAGGTTTCTTGTTAAATTGGACAATCATACTTGATTTTCAAACTGTGTTTTTGGAATTTAAGGCTTAGAACAGATGCTTCAAAATTTCTACCAACAGTTAACTACTTTCCAACAAATATTAAAGACTTATATGCCCAAGAACCCCCATTTATTATTTTTTCTTATATATATTGTTTCCTTTTACATTTTTATCTGCAGATTTTTATTACTTCGGAAAATAATTCTAGTCTGTGACTCAAAATATCCCTTCCAGTTCTGGCGTCCTATAATCTTTCCCCTCAAAGGAAGCTAACCACCACAAACTTTAACAAGACTTCCTAAAAATACAGTTCTTACTTAGCACAGAGCCTATGGTCCATTTAACAGAGAAGGAAAATGAGGCTGAATGCAGGGAGGTCTACCTTCTGAAAGGCACATTTGGTAAGTGGCAGAGGTGAAATTTGAACCCAGGCAAATGGACTTTAGTGCCTCAATGCAACATCAATGCCATATTTCCTACAGATGTTTGTGGCACCATGCTAATAACTGTCAGGGGCCACAAATGAGACAAATTTTGTCCTCCTAGAGCTTATGGTCGTAATTTAAGCTGAAAGTAAATATGAGTGAAAGCACTGAAAGAAATGCCAGGCGGCCTGCACGTCGGTGGCCAGAGGAGAGGTGCAGAACATGGCTATTCTGGGAGTCCGGAGAAGAGGGCCATAGAAACTTGGCATCACTGAAGTGCCATTATAAAACCAGCCAAAAGCATTGTCAGCATTCCGCAAGATTTCCATTGCCTTATCCAAAGAAATAGGAGCAGGGGAGAGACGCTATAAAAGGAAGAATAAAGGAAACATCTATTTATCAGCTGTGTTCTCAGTCATCCCTCACTTGGCTGAGCTGACAGCCTACGATAATCAGGCTAAGGTGGTTTGTCAGGTAATTCTGTGCAGGCCCATAGCTCTTTGGCTTCCTATCACCTCCCTTCTCCCACCTCCCTAATCAGTAGTAACACTCTGTTCGTTGCCATTGCCCTTCTCCTCTCATGGCCTTTCTTAGTGCCCTGGCCACACTGACTGTATCCTTGTTTCCATTTCTGCTTTTAATTTAGTATGATACAACTATAGCGTTTTGGAATAGTCCTCTCTGATAACATCACTGTTGCTCTCCCGAGTGCCTGAGTCATCAGGGAGAAGTCCCCTGAAGTCACCTCTGCTGACCAGTATGGCTAGGTCACCTCATGGCACAGAAGGATTCAGCAGGCAGAATAGCCAATAGCTATGACTCTTCCTCAAACTCTGCACCAATTCTGATACATACATATGCACCCACACCCATTTTCAGGGGACTAGACACTGTCATATCCTTGACTCATGGAGGAGAAAAGAGGTAAAGATGTAGCATGACACCTTGGAAGAGATTTATGAAACCATTTGTTAAGAGTTGATTTGTGCAGATTTCAACATGATGAAATGGTGGTGGTTTATATTGGTTGTTGAAATTTGTGCAGAGAACTTTCTACAGCGATGGAAATGTCTTCTGTCTGGGCTGTCTAATGTGGTGGCCACATGTGGCATTTGAACCCTCGAAATCTGGAACTTGAAGTAAAACCAAGGAAATAAATTTCAACTTTTATTTAATTTCAAACATTTGACTAGTGGCTACCACATAGAACAGGGTAGCTATGGATGAAAGTATCCAAATATTCAGAACTGACAATCTAGGGGGATCTAGTGTACCAATGCTAATACTAGCATTGTGTCTTCCTAGTTACATAACATATCTTATAAGGTGAGTTTCTATACATTACATGATTGTATTTGAGCAGAAAGGTCTGAGTACTTCAAGGACTTCTATTTTATAAATATTTATTGGAAGTACACATATGCCATTTATCCTCCAGATCCCTGTCTCAGTCTCAGAATCTTCCTCAGTGCAGTGTTTCGGGTAGCTAGTGTCAATTGGTTGTATTTGTGAAGAGAGAGACACCTGATTTCTGTCTTTGAGGTGCTAGAGACAACATATATAGTGTACTTTGATATAGACATCATCAATTAAGACTTGATGACCAAATGATCTTTAAGGTCTGATCATGAGATTATATGATTCCATCAATTAAAAGAGAATCAGTTCTACATCCTATCCAGGCTTCTCCATAGAACTTCAGAAGAGAAACCACCTCTATAGCACTAACATATACTAAAAGGATGGACCTCTACTTCCAATAAACTCCCTCCGCACACATAAAAAAAGAACAGAAAGAAAAAAATGTACAGCAAGATTTTAAACCATCTATTGGTTGAAGTGATATCAAATAACTGATTGTTTTCTCTGGTTTCTGGATTAATGTATACACAGTGTCAGGCCACGTCATAAGCATTATAAAAACTTATTACGGTCAAGCACTTTTAGGTGTTGGTATAGTACAGGGTTTAATGACAAATTATTAAGTATTGTAAAGTGACGTAGCAAAATCAACAAAGCTTTACCAGGTTGTACTTAAGTTAAACAGTAATTCTCTGTGATATATGCAATACTATATATATGTATCAATTCTAGCATCAAAATGTACGTGTGTATATGTAGGGATTTCAGTGTTTTCACAGTGATTTTTAAAACACAATCAGGTTGGCCTAAAGCAAGAAGAGTTATGAGTGAAGAGGTACTTGAAAAAAAATTAAAACATTCTGAACACTAACACAGGGGACAAGTGATTCTAAATCATGTTATAGCTCTATCTTTTAAAACTGTAAGAATGTCTTAAAATTATTATGTGATTATAGTAATAGATCGTAGTATTTTAAAAATTATTCTCGGCCGAGCGTGGTGGCTCACACCTGTAACCCCAGCACTTTGGGAGACCGAGGTGGGTGGATCACTTGAGGTCAAGAGTTCGAGACCAGCTTGGCTAACATGGCGAAAACCCATCACTACTAAAAATACAAAAATCAGCCGGGCGTGGTGGCATGCACCTGTAATCCCAGCTACTCAGGAGGCTGAGGCAGGAGAATTGCTTGAACCTGGGAGGCAGAGGTTGCAGTGAATAGAGATCATGCCACTGCACTCCAGCCTGGGAAACAGAGTGAGACTCTGTCTCAAAAAAGAAAAAAATTATTCTCATCCCTATTGTGAACTTATACCTAAAATCAGTCATTCTTTCTAAACTCTCACAATTCTTCTTAAATATATAAATTAATTAATCTAGCTAATTAATTTTAAGTAATTTAAGTTTCTATAAAGCCATTTAAATATATAAAGTAATTTATTCATTCATCATCAGTGATTTATTGTACACCTTCTTGGAACAAAGTATACTGCAGTATACACTCTTGAGAGATAGTAAGGTATGGGGCTTCCTCTCTCAGATGTCAGTTTCTCCTTTTGGAATTAGGTGGGTGTGAATGTGTGTGCATATATGTATGTATAGTCATCCCTCAGTATCCATGAGTACGTCCTGTGGATAACAAAATCCATGGATGCTCAAGTCCTTTATATAAAATGGTGTAGTATTTGCATATAACCTATGCACATCCTCCCTGTATAATTTAAATCATGTCTAAATTAATTTTAATTTCTAATACAATGTGAATGCTATGTAGATAGTTGTTATACTGTATTATTTTAAAAATTAATTTTATTTTTATTGTATTACATTTTAATTTTATCTTTTTGGATATTTTCGATCTGCATTTGGTTGAATCCATGGATGTAGAACTCATGAATATGAGGGCTGACTGGATGTATGTGTATGTGCACATGTGTATATGAATCTACCTGTGTAGGCATCATGTACATACAAGAAGAAAAAGATGAAAGAGAGAAAAAAGGAAAAAAGAAAGAAAAAGGAAGGACGAATAAAGTATGATGAAAATTATATTTTGCTTCGTATCCTTTGAAGCAAAGAGGTAGTGCTATGGTAATTGAGGAGATAGATTTATATCTGCACTGGGCCTTTAGGAATGAATTTAGACCTAAATGGATTTTGAGCATGCAGATATGAACTGAGCAGACAGGGATTTCAGGAGAAGCAACAACGATATACAGTTACAAAAAGGTAGAGGAGACGAAGGCACCTATCTAATTCACCTTGGTTAAACATAAAGGTGCATGAAGGGTTGTTGAGATGTGAGAGAAGTTACTGAAAATGATGGCCAGGTGTCCACTTCGGGTATCATGAGCACGAAACCCTGAACTTTCAGCTGTTGGCTGAAGGGAGTTGAGGCTCCATATAGGACTGTCACAGATAGTTAATCCTGTGCTGATTATTGTGAATTAAAAGAAGTTGAATGAAGCAGGGGCTTCTGCAGGGTGATACGGAATGACTCCAGTACTACAGCAGCACATCCTAACTTCTCTGACTTGGGCAGCATAATGTTATAGAAAAATGGAGTGAATTGGATAAGGGTTGAATATACTTTTGTTTTGGTCTTGGCTCCACATCCTATTACTTGTGTGATTTGGGGGAATCTTTTAACTCTTCCGTAGTGATGAATCGTGTTTTCCCAAATTAATGTCTGCCAGGAACCTAAGGATGCGATCTTATTTGGAAATAGGATCCTGAATTAAGATGAAGCCATATTAGCTTAAAGGGGGTCCCAAATCCAATGATTGATGTCCTCATAAGAAGAGGAAAGGCCGGGCGCAAGGGCTCACACCTGTAATCCCAACACTTTGGGAGGTGGAGGCAGGCAGATCACTTGAGGTCAGGAATTCAAAACCAGCCTGGCCAACATGGTGAAACCTTGTCTCTGCTAAAAATACAAAAACTAGCTGGGCGTGGTCATGTGCACCTGTAATCCCAGCTACTTGGGAGGCTGAGGCAAGAGAATTGCTTGAACCTGGGAGGTGGAAGTTGCAGTGAGCCAAGATGGTGCCACTGCACTCCAGCCTGGGCAACAGAGGGAGACCCTGCCTCAACAAACAAACACAACACAACACAACACAACAAAACAAAACAGAAAGGAGAGGGCACACAGAGAAAAATGCCAAAGTGGGGATGAAAGCAGAGGCTGAATTGATGCGTCAATGAGCCAAGAACACCAAGTATTGCCTGCAACCACCGGAAGCTAGGAGGGAGGCATGGAATAGATTCCCCATCAGAGCTTCTAGAAGGAACCACCCCTGCAGCATGTTGATTTCAGAGTTCTGGCTTCTATAACTATGAGAGAATACATTTCTGTTGTTTTAAGGTGCCCCTTTCTGCTACTTTGTTATGACGACCCTGGGAAACAAATACACCTTCAAACCTTAATTTACTTCACTGTAAAATGGGGATGATGATTTTTACCTCTGAGAGTTTCTATAAGAATTAATGAACCAGAATCAAATTAAGAATATATTTGTCGAACTTAAAGTGCCCTACAAATATCTGCGAATTTAAAAATCCATTTTCTAGTGTTGGGAAATATATCTAACCGTTACTGAGCATTAACTATGTATCAACCACAGCATTAAGCACATTATGCCTGTTCTCTGGCAGTAGAATTAGCAATATTTAGTTGTCATTTTACCTGCTTGGCATTTGAAGCTTGATGTCAACAAAATTTTGTAAGTCTTTACTTACTGGGGGAAAAAGTGAGTGCAGTGGTTAAAATGAAATGATTAATGCATTTTTACTTTCTGACAGTGTTTTTCTTTCAGTCAAAATCATTTCTTTTTCTCTACAGATAAGCAAAATTGCTATGCTATGGTTTAATAAGTAAAATATGTACATCAAGTTAAAATAAAAATTTCAGCAGGTCTTGAATTCCATGCTCTGGTTTTCAATTACTACTCACCCTCTCTTAGGAAAGTCACACTTCTCATCTGCCTTGGATTAGATGGGGGGAAGGAGCTCCATGTACCACATAGTAAGTGTAATCTGGAATTCCAGGAGAAAATGTATGTGTAAAGCTATTTAGCTCAGTTCATTTTTAGATGATTTGGCAACTATTGGCTAATTTGTTTGCGTTGCTCTCCTGAGAGAACTACGAGTTGTGTTCTTTTGTAACATGGAAGCTGAAATGTAGCAGTTCAGTGATTTACCAAATTAGTAAAAGGAGTAGATGTTGCTGCTGGAGCTGGACTCCCAGGAGTTTAGGACTCTACTCATTGATGGGCTTCCCCCACTAGCATGTGAAGACGCCAGGCAGCCCCCACAAAGCATCCTGACCGTGCTTTAAGTGGCCAAAGAAGTTTTCTAGGTTTATATTCTATCACATATTGCAGAACCCATTTGCTCTGTCGTTAGCCTTCCAGTTTCCATTCCACTGCCTTATATGCAGAAATACAATGATAACTATAATGAGGTACGCCCCCTGCCTTCAATGTGTCATGTCTAGTAATGGAGAGAAGTTAAATCACAGTGTGTGAAGTGGCGTGCCATTTTTTAGAGCTCCACTTTAAATAGACAAGGCCACTTACTTTCAGCAAGAATGAGAGGAATTATGTAGACCGAAACATCCAGGTGCTAAACTTGCCCACTGGTGTGGTACAAGGAGTTAGGAAAATTATCCAGGTGTGGCTGCAAATGAGGGCTCAATGTGGTGAACAAATGATGTTAGCAAGATTTTCAGTTACAGTTAAACAGTTGCTGTGGGAAGCCAGGAGTGCTATACGGGATGAAGTGGCGTTATGTTCCAATAGTTGGGCTAGATGTTGTGATGGATGCTAGAGGGGTGCGAGGACATGGTTAGTCTCAAATATCCAGACACTGGCATCAGAGTCGTAGGACCTAGTGACTAGCCTGAAGTTTAGGAATAGGACTCTTCTCTATGAACGGGGAAGTGAAAAGCAAATTCGGGCCAGCAAATAGATGGAGGACACTGAACTCTGAAGCAGGTTAGCAAAAAAATATCCTTCTCATAAGAACAAAGGCAAAAAAAAAGTGACAATGGCTCAGGAACTGGAGAAAGAGATAAGGAATAAGCTGCTAGCAAGAAGGACTTGACACTTATGAACTCCAGAATATGGAACTGGAGACAGTTTAGTAAATTGTGTCATGAGGCAAAATTTGGGGGGAAAGCCAGAATTGGAAGTGCCTGCAGATGTGAAACATAGCTTTAGCCTCAGCTGTTGCAGGGAAGAAGAGTGAAGAAGTTTGGAACCAGGCTAGGCCATAATATAGTTTTTCTAAGAAAAAAAAAAGTGGCCCGGGCGCGGTGGCTCATGCCTGTAATCCCAGCACTTTGGGAGGTCGAGGCGGGCAGATCACGAGGTCAGGAGATTGAGGCCATCCTGGCTAACATGGTGAAACCCCGTCTCTACTAAAAATACAAAAAAAAAAAAATTAGCCGGGCGTGGTGGCGGGCGCCTGTAGTCCCAGCTACTTGGGAGGCTGAGGCAGGAGAATGGGGTGAACCTGGGAGGCAGAGCTTGCAGTAAGCCGAGATCACGCCACTGCACTCCAGCCTGGGCAACAGAGCAAGACTCCATCTAAACCAAAAAAAAGGTGAATTTTTTTATAGCAACGTGTCACACAGGGTTAAGAGCACAGGAAGGGTGGAAGAGTTCTAGTTCAGCCTTTGTTAGTTATCAGGGGCATGACCTGGGTAATTTTTTTTTTTTAGTCCTGATTTCTGTACCTATAAAATGAAATCGTTTCTCTATATTAATAGTTCCCAAATGGCAGGCCATGGGCTGTGTGTTAGGTTGTTCTCGCATTGCTGTAAAGAAATACCTGAGACTGAGTAATTCATAAAGAAAAGAGATTTAATTGGTTCATGGTTCTGCAGGCTGTACAGGAAGCATGATGCTGGCATCTGCTTGGCTTCTGGGGAGGCCCCAGGAAACTTACAATGATGGCAGAAACCAAAGAGGTACCAGGCGCATCACATGGCCAGAGCAGGAGCAAGAGAGGGGGACAGGGAGGTACCCCACACTTTTAAATGATCAGATTTCTTGATAAGTCACTCACTATCACGAGGACAGCACCAAGGGGATGGTGTGAAACCGTTCATAAGAAATCCACGCATGATCCAATCCCTCCCACTGGGCCCCACTTCCCTTACTGGGGATTCCAATTCAACATGCGATTTGGGCCGGAACTCATCCAGACTATCTCAGGCTGGCACTAAGTTGCTAATAAGATCACCTAGGGAGCGTGTTAAAAATACATGTTCTTGTGTTATATCCTCGCAGATTGTGCTCGAAATAGTCACGGGTAGATCCCAGATATCTGTGCTTTGAACAGGCACTCCACGTGGTTCTGAGGTAGCAATGGAGATGAGACTACCTTAGAGACCATGAAGTCTCTGCAACAGTCTGTTTTTATGATTTTTCTCTTCTCATCATTTGCCTTTGTACTTTTTTGTGTTCCTGAATTGGGATGATGCTCAAAGATCCAATAAAGAAGTTTATTGGCACACTCTTTCCAGCAGTCAGTTGAAGTCTGGGAGCCAAATGATGCAGGGAAGTTAGTTTTTATTGCTTTCTGAGCCCCAGCAGCACAAACAATCAAAAGTCTAATCTAGAATCTGTTTTCATCTGACTTCTGAGCCCATTTTTGCAGATGCAGAAGTTTGCATTCTTGAGATCGCTGGTTTCTTTTTTTTCTATTTTATGAGGCTTTTCTGAAGCCTGACTAGTGATATCTCCCCAGCATTTTAAACTCTTTAGAGAAAAAGTTTTCATAAATAAATATAGGATCAGTCATGGTGGTGATTAGGTGATTTCTGCAGTCATGCAGAACAAGGGAAAAACTTTCTGGAGTTTGTCTTAGATGAAGTAAATCAACTTGCTGTGTTCAGTGGGTTACTTTTGGAGAATATGATATGCTCTAGGGCCCACATGTTACCTTGTTCTCCAAAAATAGCATTTCCTACTCATTAAGCAAATTAATTCTTTGTCTTTCAGAAGATAAATAATGTACAGATTCTTCCTAGATTCTAAACCTCACAGTCAGTCATGATAGTCTGTTTTATCTTATATTCATATAAAGTTAAAATTAAACATTATTAGAAACTTTGTAGTTTACAGAAACCATGTTCGAGAGAGAGGAAATGGTTTGCTCAAGATCACACAGTAAATTGGTGGCAAAAACAGTCTCAGCCTCTGGTTCTTAGCTCTACATTCAGTGGCCAATAAAAATAATAAGAATATTCTCCATACCTATATTAGTCAGGGTTCTCCAGAGAAAAGGAACCAATAGGATTGTGTATGTGTGTGTGTGTGTATATATATTAATATCTATATAGAAAGTAATGGTAAAAACCACAATTACTTTTGTGTCAACTTATATAGTAAAAAGTATATATTTATGTATATATGTATATATATTTATGTATATATGTGTATATATGTATTTATGTATATATTTATGTGTATATATACATAGATGTATATATACTTTTTTAATGTATATATTTGCTATATATATATTAAATCTATAATGAAATCACAAGCTCACAGTGTCCTCCATCTATTTGCTGGCCTGAATTTGCTTTATATATTTATGTATATATATGAAACTTTGGTTGGAATGAAAAATAGTATATATATACATATATACTAATATATATATACACATATATGTCTGTGTGTGTGTGTGTGTATATATATTACTTTGGTTGGAATGAAAAATTGTATAGCCCCTCTGGAAAAACAGTTTGGCAGTTTTTATTTATGTTATGCTCTTGAGTTTTATTCCAGAAAAACAAAAAGTATATTCCCACAAGAACCTGTATATGATTGTTCATAGCAGCTTTATCTAAAATAGCTCTGAAGTAGAAACAACCTAAATATCCTAAAAGAGGAGAATGGTTTAACAAACTGTGTTACATTCATACCATGAAATACTACTCAACAATAAAAAGAAACAAACTATTGGTATCTAACAACATGGATGAATCTCCAGGGAATTATACTGAGTGAAAAAAGCCATTCACAAAAAGTTATTTACTGTATAATCACGTTCATGTAATGTTTTTTAAATGACAAAATTTTAGAAGTGGAAAACAGAGTAGTGGTTTCCAGAGGTTAGAGATCAGTTGGTAGGGTGGGAAAAGGAAAGGAGAGTATGTTTATAAAAGGGCAACATGAAAGATACCTGTGACAAAACTAATTTTGGTTGTGGTGGCCTCCACATGAACCTCTACATATGATAAAATTGTATATAACTAAACACACACACACACACACACACACACACACGCACACACACAGAGTACAAGTCAAACTGAGGAGGTCTGTGAATTATATAAATGTTAATATCTTGGTAGTAAGACTGTAATAGTTTTGCAAAATGTTACCATTGGGGGAAACTATGTAAAGTATACACAGGTTCTCTCTACATTATTTCTTACGGTTGCATGTGAATCTGCAATTATCTTGTAAAAATTTCAAATAAATGATATCCCTACTAATAAGCAAGTTAGAAAACTGTTAGTATTTTTCTTGTACCTCAAAAGGATATTTTTATGCTTCTATTGCTGGCAAGGACAGAGGAAAATAGATACTTCTATACTGTACTGATGGGAGTAGAAATTGCTGTACTTTTAACAATAATTTGATATATTTAATCCTTTGGCATGATAATTTCACACCTGTGAAATTGTCCTAGGAAAATAATCAGAAAAATGAATAAAATTTACATATAAGTGTTTTATTATGCTATACAGTATAGTGTATTATGATAGCAATAAAACTAAAAATAACCTACATAATAAAATGTAGTATTTTACATGTTTTATTAAAATTATATTTTCCAACAATATTTGTTAATTGAAGAAATGCCCCTGAGACAATGTTAAGTACAAAATATAAGATAAAATTTTATTTATTATATTATAAACTATATATCAAAATAGATATCTGACTCCTATGCTTACTAGCTGTGTGATATTGGGTGAATTGCTAAACCTCTCTGGACTTGTTATCTGTGCAATAGGAATATAATAGGAATCGTTCATTTTCTTTTTTAATTAAATGATTATAGCTCTTCCAAGCATATCCTAGCATGTAGATTTTTAAGCTGATAGTAAATAGCAGTTGTATTTGGTTAGTAGTAATACTTCTCATATTTACACTCTTCTGTATTTTAAAAATCTTTAACAATGAGCATGAGCATGTGATACTTTTTGTTTAAAAATAATTACTATAGGCCAGGCATAGTGCTCATGCCTGTAACCCCAGCACTTTGGGAGGCTGAAGTGAGAGGATTGCTTGAGGCCAGGAGTTCAACATCAGCCTGGGCAACGTAGTGAGACACCACCTCTACCAAAGTTTGTTTAAAAATTAACTGGACATGGTGGAGCACACCTAGCTACTGAGGAGGCCGAGGTGGGAGGACTGTTTGAGTCCAGGAGTTGGAGGCTGCAGTGAGCTATGATAGCACCACTGCACTTCAGCCTGGGTGACAGAGCAAGGCCCATTCTCTAAATAAATAAATAAACAAACAAACAAATTGGCATGTATATGTGGTGTTTAACTTATTCCTTCTTACTGTAATGATGACTATTTCTTGTCGATATTTAATTTATATCCAAAATGCCTACAGTTAGTCCATTTCTGAGAGAAAAAGACATGCAAATTTCTACCCAGCTGAAATTTTCCTTATAGATTCTCTTGGATAGTGACAGAGTCTTTGAATGGAGTATTTAATTTTTAATTTTAACTATGCCCAAATATAGGGTGTATACTTAAGGAATATGATTTGATCCTGAAGAGCAGAAAAAAAGGCGTTGAAAAATATTTACTGTTAATTTTGTTAGTAGATAATTAATTGACTGCCTGGAAAATTAATCACTGATGAGACCATGAAATAAATAACATATGATAATTATTTCAACAGATTGAGATGATACATTGGTGATTGGAATTGAAACCTCCAACCACTTACTGGGTCAGGTTATGAAGCATTTAATCATTTACTTATTCTTGGTGAGCATTTAATTTGTGTTAAAAATGGCAGTCATTATAGCAGCCGTGAGAAAATTTTGTAGACTTTATGCATTGCAGCACTGTTAGAGCAAAGAGCAATCTGAGGAAATAAGAAGCTACAGAATGCGAGTCAACAGGGACTGTCTCATCTTTCTAATTTCATCTATTTATCTAATTTTACCCAACAAACTAGCTATCAATTTACTTTTAACCCTTTAATCCTAACTTTGGGATCTTGTGAAAAATTGCAGTTCATGGTATTAGGTTTTTAAAGTTTAGAAACATGACATCTAATAACTGTTTTGCCTATTATTTGTTTCCATTTGTATTTGTTCATGCCCTTTTCCTTTTTAATATATTTTGTGTTTTTCTTTTCAAAATTTTATTACCTAAATACCCTTTGGGATAATCTAGACACCTGGTAACAAAATACTTGAAAAAAATATGACTTTTAAAAAAAGGTTTACTTTCTGAAAATAGAGATTTTTCCTTTATGTATTTGCTCAGTTTTTAAGAAAAAACCTAGAATCTGTATTGCTTTCTGAAAATCATTAGTGTTTGACACTAATGTTTCTTGTTTAACTTTTAAAAAGGCAGTAACAGCCTGAACTTATTAGGTTCTCATTATTAAATTTTTAATATAGAAAAATAATTTCAAAACAGAAAACATTCAAGTGGCTATTAAACATATGGAAATATGCTCAATCTCAATCTTAATAAGAAAAAAGCAAACTAAAAATTAAACATCAATATACCATTTTTAAATCCACAGATTTTCAAAGATGAGAAAATTTTATAACACACTCTATTGACTCAGTCGCAAGGGGAACAGGCACTCATAATACAAGTATGAGGACTGGTATAATATTTATCAAGGACAATTTGGCAATATCTGTCAAAATTACAGGTACACATATTTTGATCCAGCCATTCTACTTCCAGGAATTTACCTCAGATATCCTGGGACATGTGAAAGATGATTCTGTAAAGTAATACATCATAGAATCATCTATAAAAGCAAAAGATTAGACACAACCTAAGTACTAACTAAATGGTGGCACATCTATAACATGAAATCCTATATATTTGAAACATAACAAAGCTTTTAATATGCTATATGGACTATTTCCCAAACTTGTTAAGTAGACAGAGCAAAGGTACAGGACTATGACAGTAGACTGTACCCTATTTGCTTCTTATTAATGTTTTCATAAAGTATCTCTGGAAGAAGGCAGTAAAACATGACAAAATGGCTACTCTATGGAAGGGTACTGATAGATCACAAATAGGGGATAGAGACTTTTAAAATGTATGGTCTCTTATACCTTTTGGTTTTTAAACTATCTGATTATGCTACCTAATCAAAAAAAAATTAATTTTACAATCATTGTATACACACATAATGGAAATACAGTAAACGGAAATGTTTAAAAGCAACTTTCTCCTTGCTACGAAGCTAATTTTTTCCTACTATAGTCCTTTAACAAGGAAAATGCTATATAATTATTTTATAATACTGATGAAAAATGATTTTTTAAAGTTTAAAGAGAAGAGTAAAGCTTTGCAGCATTGAATTCAGTTTATTACTTCTACTTGTATTATTCACATGAGAAAAAATATAAATGAACACCTAAATAAGTGAATCACTTTCCCCCTTCTCCTTCCTCCTCTTCTCTCTGCTCCTCCTCTTCATCTTCTTCTTGTCTAGTTTATCTGTAGCATTGACTGGTATTGGAAGGATTTTCAAAATACATTCACAAAATATAGGTATGTGCATGACAATTGTAAATTAATATTTAGATATTCATCTAAATTATGTTTTTTCTATGTTGATATAAATAGAAACAGGCCTAACTGCCTTTCTGCACATACCAGCCTTATTTTAATAGGGATTTTATTAGTTTTTCATTCAGTTTTATTTGGGATTTTTTTTTTTAATCTAAGAGATTGTTCCACATTTGCTACTGGGTTGTATGCCCTATATATATTTCTATGGAAAGTATTAGCACATTTCACTAATTTTTGCTATTACCAACTCTAAAGAAACTATGGAAAAAAGGAACTTAAACCACGGAGCCTCATAATGTCATGTCATCTCAATCTAGTTCAAGATATGGTGTGTTTTCACATTTAATTAACCTTCTGTCACATCCTGTGATAACCTAGTCTTAAAATTGATTATACAGTCGAGCATGTTTTTGGAGGGTCCATAAACTAATTACTTTTTCAAGCATACAGTTTTGGCAGCTAGTCATGATTACTTCTGAGGCTCCTGTAAGGGGCTGTCAAAGAAGGGTTCAGCTCTGATGCGCCATGAAAAAAATCCAACAGGGAATGATAGCCGAGAGAGAGGTGAAGTTGGTGAAGTTATTGGACTTCCTTGGTCTCTGGCTACTTTTATTCCAGCCTCTCTTCCTTCTGCTGAATCTGCACTGCAGTGACTCATTTATGTTCTTTACACCTAAGGAGGACAGCATTCTACTGTAGGCAAACGTATGAAAGAAACTAATGGAAGTCTGGTTTCCTTCATTCATAGAGCCTTGCTCTTTCTGCAAAACAAAACCAATACATCCGGATAAAAAACAGAATACAGAACAAAGTAAACACCAGGGACTATGTACAAAACAAAAGAGCAATTGCAATTTTTAGGGCATTATATTTACAGGATTATGAAGAAATTCAGTTGACCTTGTGGCATCACCCCCAAATCTGTATTAGTAGCAGTTTACACTGGCATTCAGATACCAAGTATCAAAACGTGTAATTTTAGCAAACATTGTAATCCCCTGATCAGAAATTCGATCCAGAGCTGTTCACAAAAAGCATATTTGGCTTGCTTAAATTGTTTACTTTCTTTTGTCTCATCAGAAAAAGGATGATACCTCCCTCTGTGCTCTTGTAGTCCATTTGGTACTGACTTCACTTTTGCCTTGTTATTCGTTGTTTTCATGTCAACATGAACATGAATATGAACACACTGAGGACAAAGACCATGTTATTTCTATCTTTATCTACCATAACCTCTAGCAGGGGACCTGGCTTATAGCTGTTACATAGTTGATGTTTATTTGATTGAATTGAATAATGAGTGACACTTTGATTATTCAAATGTAAACAGAGGGGAAAGGAAGGGATATATGCCAGGTTTGAAATAGAAATTGGTTTTATTTCTAATATATTAAGTGCTTGCTGCAAATGTCATAATCCAGAAAGATTGCTCTGTGGTCCCTGGATCTAGGAGAGAAGACGACACTGACTTACTCTCCTTGCTTGTCCAGGAAGGCCACCCTAAGAAAACAACAAAACCTTGATTTCTTTAGCCACGTGTGTGTGTGTGTCTGTGTGTAAGTATGTGTGCATTTGGGTCCTCACCTGATGAAGAAAAGTGAGAAATCTGTTTATTTGTGGATACGAGGTGTTTCACAGTTTATGAAATGCATCTGTGCTTTTCCATGATCATATTTGATGTTCAAAACAATATGAGAATACTTTGTCTAGTTTACAATTATGTAAACTAAGCTTCAGAACAGTTAAGTGATTTGCCTAAGTTCTCCTAGTTAGTAAACATTGGAACCAAGACTGGGGTAAACTTGAATTATGTGGGGACCTGCCTTGAACGCCACAGTGATTCCCACTGACTGGTAGTCCCTGCCCCCTCCTTTTTCTAGTCACTGTTTCCATGAGAGAATGTTGTATGTCCTGGGTGTCTTAGGGTAGTGTGAGGATTGGAAACATCTAACCCAAGGATTGGACTCCTAGTTTAGTGGTTTCTGCTCAGGGCATTCTAACAATGACTTACCTATTGTCTCATCGGTTAGGTGATAACTCTAAAGAAGGGCTCCACGGGAGGTTGAAAGGAGCGCTCCTGGATGACTCTGTTCCCACATGTCTCTTTCTTTCCCTTTGGACTGCTCCATAGTCTTCTTGTCTCTCAGTTGCTACATTTTGCTTGATACCCTTGGGCTGAGGGAGGGCATGCTGTGGAAATGATTACATCTACATACCAGTTGGCACAGAGAAGCCATGCTGTGCGTATTTATTTGTGCCCATGCCATTTGACAACAGCAAAATTTAGTACTTGGCTTGCATTTGTAAAGAAATAGGAAAAGAGGCCTTTTCCTCAGTGGGCTACTCACCAACAACTGGAAGGATTTGAGTTCTCAATCCTGGATGGCTGCAACTTTCTTCATATACATCTGGCATTATTTGACTTCTCGTCACAGGGTAAATATTTGGGGTAGAAGATATGTACCAATTTCCATTATTGCCCCCAAAGAACTTGCATTATATCATTTCCAGTAGTGGCATTGGAGCACAGTACCAAGCATCTTGCCAAGCTTTCCAGATTTCTTGAGGCCCCTTCTGGTTCTGAGAGCAACAGTTCTTAGGGCTGGAGGCAGAAGGATGTGTGCAAGTGTATGTTCCTTTTTTTTTTTTTTTTTTTGTATTTGTATCTTGCCTAAGATATTGCTGAAAACTTAATTTAACCCTGCTACTTCCCTAAACAAAAGACATGATTTTCTCCTCAATAAGAATATCTACTTTGTGACAGGCACTATGGTCCACGAGTTATCTATATTATCTACTCTAAAATGGCCCTGCAGAGTGGGTGCTATTATTCCCAATATGCTATGAGGAAAGTGAGGGACTCCATATTTTCTCTAAGATCACAGTGGCAGAACTTCAATTCCAAATGGTTCTTGTTGGGCTTCAAAGCCCATGCTTTTTCTGGTATGCATTACTGCATAGCTGAACTAAACAGAGACTTAGTTTTACAAAAGGTGACAATTAATTTCACACAGTAAGTTTTACCCAACCTGCTAGCTATGGGAAACAATTCTGGACAGAAAATAAATTATACAAGAAAAAAGAATTTCATTGAGGAAGTACATTTCTCTATAAAATTTTTGAGGAAGGAAATTTATTTATGAAAATTAACCAGCTAAATGCAGGCAGAAAAGGTGAGGGAAAAGCGCACATATCATTTTGGGGGCGGGTGAAAACAAAAACAATGGTTTTTAATGGATTTAAAGTCAACAATGGATTGCTTGAAGAGAATGCAAAGTTTAGGGGAGGAGATGTTTGAAATTTTCAAGTCATATAGAATTATATTCCCTTAATTTACCTGACTAAAAATATTTAAGTAGTATGTTAGAGTCAGATGATGCTGGGAGTTAATTCTCCAACTTTACAGATGGAGGCTTATGACCTGGAGCTCATAATGGTATATATGTAGACGTAGAACCTGAGCTTACTGAGCTTGAGCCCAGGTCTCCTTTGTGAGCTGCCATGATAGGCTTTGGTAGGGAAGTAGACATCCCAGCTCTTTCAACTTGCCTCAAAAATGAATCCAGAGCTCACTGCATTGATGTTGAGGGGCTCAAAGCTGGGTACATGGCAGTTCAGACATTTTGATCTTAAGAATACATCTGGACAATTCTGAAACCAAATAGACCTCATAAATAAAATAAGAGTGAGTCTAGTGAATGATGTACTCAGGGAGGACACAGCACATTAGGTTTCAGAACGTAAAAGCTAAATAATGTGGAATCTTGATCAGTAGCTTGCCAGGCGAGAAGCTTGGGCAGCAGGTTGGTGGCATGCTGGCTAGCTTAGACAGGGTGGCATTTTTCCTACCGTATAGTTTTTATGCAGAGCACACTCCAAGCAAATGATTCTCAGCAGGGAAGGATGCAGATTTTCTCTAGTGTGTTACAGCTACTGGGGTAGATGAAATATGGGCCCTGGAAGCCTTTTTGGCAAACTCTCCGATTACTGTAAGGAGTGCTTATAAAAGGAAGAAGAATGTGGGCTCTTTTTTAGTCTATTGAAACCTTGAAATATTTTTTAGGTTTGAGTGTGTGTGTGTGTGTGTGTGTGTGCATGCACACGTGTGTGTGTGTGTGTGTGTAATTGATCTTGTTAAACTGAATCATAAATTTTTTTTTGTGAATTCAAGGCCAGAATGTATTTTCACGTCCCCCTCAATGAGGAGGATGAGAGTGAGGTCGGCAAAAATGGAGTGTTGACACGAAGTGGATGCCAATGGGAGTGAACCTGTGTTATGGGGGATTTGAATGCGGGCACAAATGACCACAGGGTATCCCGGTCTGAAACAATCAATAGGTTTCTCAATAAGTATTTTTGTCCTCTCAACCCATCTCAGCTACCTCTCCCCAAGGGTTAAGGAGAAGCTGTCAACTTGTTGGTTTGGAAGCTGATTAAACTCCATTGCTAAAATCCATTCTTCTGCTCCAGCTGAAAATTTGCCCAGCAGGAGATGGTTTCCTGATTGAAGATATGACAAAAGAAAACATAGGTCTAACAAGTATTCCTAATTATTTTTTCAAGATGTTAAGAATTTATGGCCAAATAAGTTTGGAATAGAGCAATGTATCTCCAATTTCCCACATTATAGGAAAATCAAACAGCAAAATCAAAGAACTTCCCATAGGGAGTGTCAGAACTGGGTTTACTACTTGGATTCTAAAATCTCATACCTGAGCAAGATGCAGAGGTAACAGTCCTCAAATTACTCCCAGCCCAAAGTTGCCAATAAAAGTTCTGAGGTCAGTAAAGCCCATGGCTATGATACCAAATGTTTTAAAGATGTCAGCAGGAGGTGCTCAGGGGAAGCTTGGCTAGAGCGACTGATGGGAACGCCAGTCAAGGCCCAGATGTACTTCTTGAGCCTTGTCCTGCACCTTCCTGCCATACGCACTAGTCTAATCACCTTTCCCAGTTCCTGCCCACACTTTTCACTTCTCTTTGCTTTTCATATATGCTTTTTTTTTCTGTGCCTGGAAATGCATGCTCCTTCTTTGAGGCCCAGCTCAAACATCACCTGTTCTGTAACATCTCTTTCAGATTCCCACCCATGGGGGGAGGAAGGAGGAATAAATTTCTCTCTCATCTCATCTCATTTGCCTGATAGAGGTTACAGGCAGCCAATTAAAAAATCTAATAACATGCTAACCACTTAAAACAGGACTACTAAAAAATATGTATATGTAAATTGGCAAGTGTTTACCAATTAAATTAGCCTTTAATTAGCTAATTTAATTAGCAAACATTTACCAATCCCTTGTATATATTATATATATATTATATATTGATATATATATATTTTTTATAGGCCTATTTTAAGTGGTTAACATGTTATATGATTTTTTAATTGGCTGGCTGGAACCTCCATCAGACTGTAAGCCAGGTCTTATATGTGCATTCCCAGTCCCTAGCAAGAGTTTCTCACTTAGTAGGGATTGGTGAACGTTTGCTAATTTAAGGCGGATTCTTGGAACTGTTCTCACCCAAAGAGCAAATCCTCTTACTATTTTTTTTTTTAGTATTATGAGATAGTCGAGCTTTGATCTATGAAGGCAGAAGCCACATTTGTAATTGAACAGGGTTATTACCTTTCTTTTTCATCTGTGAATCTGATCTGGAAGACTTAGCAGCTTCAAATGAGACTGAAGTTAAAATTTTGAAGCAGTCCATTTCTGAGCCAGAGTTTTAGA
Organism: Pongo abelii; assembly: GCF_028885655.2. NCBI lineage: Eukaryota > Metazoa > Chordata > Mammalia > Primates > Hominidae > Pongo > Pongo abelii. The sequence continues at coordinate 202,649,250 of NC_085928.1, read as the reverse complement.
GAGAATATTTTTGGCTTTAATTCTGAGGAGAAATCGGTCAAATTTATTATTGATATGCTGACATTTTAATACATTAACTAACTCTTCTCATCTTGTCTATCATACTGTAAGTCTCCTCCCTTCCTTCCTTCCTTCTTTTCACCTAGAAGTGATAATTAATTTTTTAAAATCAATCTATTTATTATCTTGCCTTACATCAAATGGCACTAATCTGCCAAAACCTGATGGACTTGAGTCTGAGGTCATGGGATACACATTGAGCTTAGAGACCTGTACCAGTTTGGAATGCAGTTCTATTAGCAGTAGCATTCTCTGGTTAACTTAGCAGACTTCAGAATTTTTTTTTTTTAGTTCCCCATGATGTCTTTTTATAAAAGAATGTACTCTTTTTCACCTTAGTGATTCCATTATAAAATCAGAAAAATGTACAACAAGAAAGGACCTTGGCTGTCACTTCAACAAGCCCTCTACCATTCCTATTAGGGGTTGCTTATGTTCATCTTGAATACTTCCATTCAAAGCGATTTATTATCTTCCAAGTTAACGCATTCCTTTGTTAGTCAACCTCAATTATTCTTTGCCATCCTGGGTATACAGATGGAGTCATATTTATATCAATAACCCAGATTTATTTTCCTTTCCTATATATATGTTCTTAAAATACCTAGGATAGCTGGAGTACTCCCAGCGTTTCTGGGTATGTCTGGATTGTGTGTGGAGGGTATTTCCAGAGTATTCATAAACTACCATGTGGGTTTCAGACCCTGTTCAGCATCTACCCAGTTTTTCCTCTCCTACTTAGCATTTTCCTTGTCAATTTCTTCTCGTCTCAATAATCTCTACTAAAATTATTCTACCTGGTGGTTGTCGGACTAGCACTATCAAAATTACGTGACAACTCATTTGAAAGGTGGAATCTTGGATCCCACCTCAGACCCACTGAATTGGATCAGCATTTTAATAAGAGCCTCAGGTTTGTTGTATTCTTATATAAGTTTGAGAGGCATTAGTCTGTCTAAATAGTGCCTTACGATGCCTGTGGCTTTGCCCATTCTTATAACACCAATTTCAAGACTAAAAGAGGTGCTTCTGGATGATTTCCAAACCAGAATGGTCAAGTTGGAGAAGGTTCTGCACAGAAAGTGGGAGAATGACTTCTCCAATTTTATGACCCCCTTTATCACTTTGTAGTGTCCTAGGCAGCCATGTCCTGAACCCCACTCTATCCGTGGAGCTTTTCATAAAACTTGATCCTCCAACCTCCCACCTCCCCCACTTTCCTTCTGAGGGATCCTGGAAATGCTATCTACACCATTATGTTTTTTCCAATGACTTTTTCAAACTTCTCTTTAAATTCTTAATATATCCTAGCCTATTCTCCTTCAGTCTGAAATTTAAAAGCTTACCTAGAAATCAGTTGGTGCCAAGACCCTTATGGACCCACATACATCACACTCTTGCAAATAAGCCTGAATTCCTTCTGGATTTAACTGAACCAGCCCATATTCATTTCTATTGTACTGACATTATACCTTCCAAAAGCTTCTTTATTTTCTAATTTTTGTCTTCTGAAGCCATGAAAAAATATACTTTTAACCTGTCTTCCATGTAACTCTTCTTTAGGTATTTGAAGGTCATTTTTATGCCCCTGTCCCCCAAACTTTCTCATTTCTACACTGCACATTCTCACATCTCTCACATTTTTCTCATGTTTGATTTTTCAGTTATTTGTCCAGAATACAGCTTAACTCTCTAAGAGTGGATGATACAAATTGATCACAAAATAAATTGATGACCACAAGCAGGAGATAGCAGAAGGCAGAGAGTAACAACACAGGACATTCTCATATACATGAGGGTGTACATAATGCCGTAGAAGATTTCCACATGCAACCAAGCTGGAAAAGAACTCTCTTACTTTACTACCTCTCATGCATCAAACAGATGAGCTACTCATCTTCTCTTCTCAAAATATCACTGCCCATATTACTTTTTTTCACCAGTTTATTTATATTCTAGATTTTAGTTTCTCAGCACTTATGCTGAGAACTCTTCAAACAACAAAATTCTGAGAGTCTATGCCTCAAAGGCTCTGTGTGTCCAGGGCTACTCAAATTATTGGATGTTAGAAACAACAGATTTAGGAATCATAATAAATCTGATGTAAGAAATATTGTGATGGCTGAGGCTTTTATAAGTTGATGAGGTACATACCTAAATAAACAATAAACTAACTTAGATTCATAGGCTTCACTGATAGTATTCCATTTCTCAGATTGTAGATCGTAATGCTTTAGAGACATACTACTTTTATTTGTTTTAATTAAACAAATAAAAATAAGTTAAATAAACCATCAGTGATTTTGAAACTTCTCTGAGGCTGTGACAACTTTCTTTTCTTTGCCAATGATTCCAATAAATATAACTTAAGATAATTTTTTATCAGTAAAATTTGCTCTATTGGAATTGATTACATATAAGTATCTATAAAATATATTAGTTGTCAGTACATTTGAGATTATATGTTATATTTTAAGAAAAAAATTTTGTAAGCATAAAACTCATAATTATCTATTGTACAATTTTTAATGTTATAATTGATTATATTTACAAAGAAATTAAAATCATCCATAATCCCATTACTTGTAGATAAATGTGATATTTTGATGTACTTTTTTCATTTTTAATCAGTGAAATATATAAACATATGCATGAGTATGGTTATTGACTCTATGCAATGTCGTATTCTGCTTTTATCACCTGGCATATATTTCCATCTTGTTAAATATTCTTTGGCTTTAATTCTTGCATAACAAACCAGCACAAGAATATGCCATGCTTTGTTTATTTTACCATTATCTTCTCGCCGAACATTTAGATTGCTTTTAACATTTTATTGCTTTCACTGGAATGAATATTCTTGTATATATATTTTGACCACTTCTGTGATTATTTCCTTATAATGGATTCTGTGAATTGGAATCAGTGAGTTACAAATTATGGACATGTCATACATATATTTTAAATGTGTAGGTGGTTTAGTTTGTCCATTAATTAAAATGCCACTTGGGTGGAGTGGATAGCGTGTATGGGGGCTGGCGGGGCTGGTAAGGGGTGAGGAAATGGAGAATTGGAGTTACATATTCTCAAGGAAAGAAAAGGAAAACCATTTGTTAGTAGATGATTCAAGATATTAGCTATTAAGTAATTCTAAACACTCTAAAATGTGATTTTATAATGAGAAATCTTAGTTCTATACTTATAGAGAAGGGAGAGTTTCGAATCTTTTCATCTTCTAATAGAATAAAAAAGCACACACATTTAAAATGTGTAATTAGTTGTTTATCTTGGCATAACACTGAGATTAAATAATCTATTTAAAAATTTTTTAAAAGGTTTATGTTATTTTCTTCCTGTCATAAAAGGAAAGACACACAAAATCAATACTGTAAACTACGTGAAGGCAAAAGATGGCGGCTGTCCCAGGGGGTCTGTATCTCAGTCCCCCATAGATCTTTTGACACATGAAGTACACAGTAGATATCTGGACAGTGTAGAGAATCTCTTCCTTGTGACTTCTGGAGTATTAAATAGATCTGGTCAAGATAATTTTATTTTCATCAAAATTCTTAGAGAGTGATATAATGGAGAAAAAAATCCCTGTAAACAAATAAAACAAAAACAGTATGTAAAGGCCATTCTGAAGGTGAAGTACTTATAGAAGGCTGGAAGTGCTCCTCTGTCTAGAGTTTGCGGTAGATGGGATTTTTTTTCTTAACCAGGAAAGTCCAGGAACTCACAGAAAACGTTTCTCTCTCTCACTTTTCAAAGGCCAGTTACCTGAAACTCTGTCTCTGTGTTATTCCTTTGCCTTATTACAGCATAAAGAATACTAAATAACACCTTCAGAAATGTTTCCTTTTAAAATTTAGTCTGGTACGACTGAGAAAAAAATGGATTAGAGTTTTAAGAAATCTAAATTGTACCATCTGTAGCAATACAAAGAAAACACACTCTGCTCTGTTCATGTATTTAAGGTAAGAAGCACATTTAAAGAGTCATACAGAAAAAGCTAGATACATTAACTTGAGTGAAATAGTTTCTTTTTTTCTTGAAATGGTTCAAGTCCTTTTCAAACTACCACTGAAGTTTTTTAGAAGTTAAAAAATCCATGGCAGGATAAAGATTTCTTCCTTCTTGTCACCTATTAAAAGCATTCTGAATACTAAAACTCTAATTTTATTCTCTTCACTTCATCTAGATGTAGAAATATAAGGGCAGATGAGCAAAGGATCTTTGTAGCAGATTTTTCAAAAAAGGAGGATTTAAAAGAAAAAATTTAGCTTTAACCATAGAAAATGTTGACCCTTAGGAAAAAAATTTTAAATGCGATTAAAGGAAAAAAGCATGAAGGAAATAAAAATTTAGAAATAAAATGATCTGTGGTAGGGATATACAGAGTGCTACATTGGACACACGTTCTCACCCCTCATACTCCTGGAGCAAGTATATGTTCAGGAGAGATGAATAACAGTGTCTTCAGTGGGAAGCAATGGGGAAGGACAAGAAATGCTAGGATGCCAGGGGAGAGCATGCCCTTATGACTTTGATGCAATAAGAAACCCATCCATCATTCCAAGGTTGATCATTCTTACCACTGATAAATGAATTAATTTACATTCCTTTGTTTAATGGCCTTATTGCAATTGTAAATTTATAAGTGATGTTTTAGGATCTTATGCATAATTACTGAGAAAAAAGTTTGCATTTTTGAGCCTGTACACAGGGTTGGAATTTTACTAATCAAAGATTTCATTTTGGATGTTTCCAATAATATGAGTGTAAGTAGGAATGTGTCTTGGTAGTTTGCTTGGTGTACCTAGGATCATTCACCTTTGACTTCTCTTAATTGGGAAAATTGATCATACCTATTTTTTTCTTAGAACATGCCAAGACTCTTGGTAAATATTTGTAAATTTTTATAAAATAACTGGAAAATTGTGTTGAAGGTCTACAGGTCAAATAGCATTTGTTCTACAGAAGAGTCCCTTATTGGATGATTTATTCATTACATGTTCTCAGAACCCAGATATAATAATCTATTCAGATAAAGGTAAATGAAGTAAGTCCTATATTGTTTTGCTTTTAGTCTTTAGTGTCATATTTTTATAGCGAACACTTTCTCATCGTACTGTTCCAGAAAATAAAACAGAGCAAGATATCTGTGGTATACCTGTGAGGGGGTTGTCTGTTACAATTTCCTCTATCATAAAAGCAATTAATATAAAAATGCTCATAAACAAAATGAGAAAGGGCTTGGAGGCAATCAATAAGGGACAAATTATGCAATAAAGTTACTGATCTCTTTTCAGAGATAATTTTCATCAAATGAGTTGTACAAAAAGTCTTCAAGGAATAACTGACTTCAACAAGCTTTCCACTGGTCAGCAAAACTTTTTGCTTTGAAGTAAAACAAAATAAAACAAAACAAAACACAGATCAGAAAAAAAGCAGTAAATAAGAAGTAATGCCTACATGTTCCCACCAAGAAAAATGAGCAGGGAAAGGTCACCAGCTTGTGTTTTCAGGATTATTTGTCTATCCCACAGTTTGTGATTCCAAAGTATTTTTATCAGCATTAATTAGTTTTTCCCTTAAAATTTTGGAAACATTCAACTCAGAAGAGTTATGCCAATTTAAATCTCAAAGAAAAATTTGGGCAAGGAGCATGTTTCTTGGAACAGGGGGTATAAAGGAAAACTGATTTATATTTATTTGGTTTCCATTAAAACACCACAAGTTATTGGCTTAAATTACCGTATTTTTTATGTTTTGAAATTAATACATGTTCAGCTTAGAAGATTTGATATAAAATAAGCAGAAGATGAAAATATATAGCCCTAATAATGTTATTTCATAGTTATAACTTGTAGGTCTTTTTTATATCATAAGTAGCTTTGTATCCTCCACCCTCACATTTTTTTCTTACTTTATGGTGACCATTTTCCCATGACATTTCTCATTCTGCAAAGTATTTCACCATCTAGGTTTATCATAACGTATTTAATCAGCCTTCCTTTTAGTAACCATCTAGGTTTATCATAACGTATTTAATCAGCCTTCCTTTTAGTAACCATTTATCTATTTATTCTTAATTAAGATGAATATCATCAATTGAATACGAAGTCAACCATGTAAGCCAAACACAGTTATGAAATTCAGATGTGTGTTACAGATCCCAGTTTGGCATAATAAAGCAAAACTTCGTTTCTCTGTCTTCCAAGTGATTCATTTACTTTCAAAAGGCTAACAAAGGAAATGATATACAAACCTAGTCAATTAAGAAGTGCAAAAATATGGAGAAAATATAAAAAAAATCCAGGTAGATAGGAGCACCCAAAGTCCACGGCCATAGAAGGAAAGCAGAGCATACTTCATCCAGTCACTACAAACCTTTAAAAACAGAGCCATTTCTCTACTACTGTGACTGGTTTGTTTTCATGGCCAAGAACTGGCCTTGGTTGCAATTCTACATGGCTAAGATAAATGGGTATATAGAGAGTCATGTGGTGGCATGAAGCCCAAGTAGGATTATAATCCCAGAGCCTCTGCAGGCCTGTTTAACAGGGTTGAACTCATCAATGACTCTCCCTAGAATGTCTGCCTCATCTCCCTCAACTCACTTGAGTGCACAGAGATTCCCTAAAACACTGAATCTCCATGAAATGGAGAGTGAATAATTTCCCAAATTTATTTGAACATGGGGCTATTTACTCACCTAAAACAGCTATTAACCTTTCGCAGGTGACTACTGTCCTTTGGAACATAGTTTGAGGAACATAGCTCTGACTAGACAGCATTACTCTTTCTCGTACTCCTCTAGCACTTATATCTGTTGCTCCTTCAGTATACATCCTTTTAATATGACAGCAGGAGTAAAACCTGGAGTGAATATTACAGTTACGTGGGAAGTACTTAAGAATTCCTCTGTTCTTCTTTCTGAAACCAGGCCCCAGGCCTGGTTTTGAGTTTCTTGGGCCATTCTATTACGAAGCTGTGTTCAGAACCATTGCCTGACGGTGCACTTTTTCTTTATGTATTTTACAGAATATGTTTAATACAGCTTCAGATATCCTTAAGGCTAATGCAGGGACCTTGTAGATAATAGATTCTCAATAGATATTTTGTTGAATGAATGAATACACCCCTAAAACATGCTAATGCAAACAGTATCAAAGTAAGATCTAAAATCAAAATTAAAAAGGCAATCCCTGATAACTGCCTCCTTTTCTTACCACTGTGTATGTAGGCTTTAAAAGCTAGAAATAATTCCAATAAGTAGCTGTACATGCTTTCCAAGGATACTCTGATCTTCCCAGAGGCTTAAAGAGTTTTAAATTCTACAAGCAAAGCAGAAAGCAGAGCTTCTAGGTATGTAGCTTCCACGTATGGCATTGCAATAGAGCTGGCCCTCCGTCTTTTCTTCTTTTCTGCTTCCATGTATGGCATTGCAATGGAGCTTGCCCTCCATATTCTTTTCTTTCTTCTATAGCTGATTATTAAGTGATTAATATGTAATGAGCACTATTGTAGGCTTTGAGATTATGCTAGTGGACAAAACAGACAAAAGTTCTTGCCCTTACAGAAGTTAAAATCTAACGGGAAAATAAAGATCATGATAAGGGCTAAAGAGGAAAGTAAAACAGAAACAATTATAGGGAGTATAAATGACGCTGCAATTTTTATATAAGGAGGCTAGCTTAGGCCCTGCTGAGAAGGTGTCATTTGAGTAAACAATGGAATGAGGTGAAGGAATATTTGGGTGACAACGTTCTCCAGGCTGAGGGCACAGCAAGAGCAGAGGTTTTGAGACATGACCACACACCTGGTATATTCAAGAAATAGCCAGGGTATTAGGAGTAAGAGATAGTCAAAGAAGAAATGGGGAAGCCAGATCTTGCAGGACCTTGCAGGTTCTAATATGGACATTGGCTTTAATTCTTACAGAGATGGAAAGTCATTGAGGCTTTTGAATAAAGGAGTGACCTGATCTGACATTTTAACAGGATCACTCTGGTTTCCATGTTGAATAAACTGAACAAGGTAATGGATGTAGCAAAGAGACCAGGCAGAAAGCAATTGCAATAATCCGGATGAGATGATTGTGGTTTGGAATAAGGTGTTAACAACGGGAGATAAACAGTAGCCAGGTTTTATGTGAATCTTCCCTTTGGTCTGTGGACCAATATAACAAGACTGGACAGAACACACAATTTCCTCCCTGGATATACATCATCACAACTCTACTGTTCATATTTTCTTGGAGCACAGTGTACACTTCTAATGGCTTCCTTTTTATAATGGCAGATAATTTAACATAAAAGGAAAATTTGATTCACATTCAGTAAGCTCTCAGCTTCTTTTGCTTGGATTCTGACTGACCAATGAGTGAAAGAATCTGAAGAGGAGATTTCTGTACCCAGCAGCGGGTGGAAATAGATGAATGTGAGCATTCTTTCTAATTCTGAGATTCTGTGATTCTGTGATCCTTAGTAACTCTGGAAATTGAATGTTCAAAGACTGAAAAGTTATATATGATAGTGGCACCAATTGTCACAATAAATTGGAAGCAAATACTAATGATCATGGATGTATTTAAAATATTTCACACCTGTCCTAGCACAGACCAGTCAGAACAGATGCCAACTGTAAACAACAGGCACAGCCATGCATCAGGCTGAATATTAGTTGTGCTTATGCTCAGGTACAAATCAAATTATATTTTAGCTGACACGGTCTGACAAAGATCTACGTCTGTTTGAACCAAGTCAAGTGAGCAAGTGTAGTGAACACAGATGTTTTGCCTAGGTTTGTGCCTGATATTTTGAGAAAAATATTAAAAGGGGTATAAAATACAGTTATGTCCTTCTGAGTGTTTTTAATCTGTTTCAGAAGATTACACTTTGCACTCAAAACAAATTAAGAATGTTGCAACATATGAGGCCATAACAACTATTTTACGGGTTCTTGGCCTCCCAGCGGCTTGCCCCTAACACGGTAACTGTGTCTTTCCTGAGATTTCAGAGTAGTGTAATAATGAAAGAAGAACAAGCTTACTTGCAAGATATTAGGAATTGTTGACTTCATGATGCTTGCTGGCATCTTAACAGACATGCAATGTCTCAAGCCAGCGTGCAACACACTAACTTAGGCAACAGCCGTATAAGGCAATATTTCTTTTCCATATTCATGATCCCTCCCTCCTACCCTGGTTTGGGTGCTTCCCAGCACTATAAGAACCAACAATCATAAGCCAAAGTATATCTGGAGAGTGGGAGAAGAAGTCCTGCAAATGCAGCCTTTTCACACGCTTCACCCCCCGTTTATGATTGGCTTCAGGAAAATCTGTGTTTTATGGCATCTGATCAAGTATGGTCAGGGTCTGCAAATGCATCATCTATTCAGCATGTAACACAGTTAGCTGGGTAGAGGGTATGACTACCATCCAGAATCAGCACACCAGGCTTATATAACAAATATGGAGAGTTTACAGAATTTTAGTTTATTTGACCTATTGAACCCCCGTCATTAAGAAGAAACTAGAGGAAGAAGAGACTGATCACAGCTTTATCCAGAAGGAACACAGAATTTCCAAAGTTAGCTAACTACAGATTCTGTCCCTTAAGCTGCATGCCCGTTATAGCTCAGCCAAATGCCTTTTTTAGTATCCTCCTCTTTAAGCCTGCCTCACTAAGCTGGTTAAGTGCCAGAATATGTGGAACTGACCATGCACTTCTTCTGCATTAAATATTTTGGAGCTGGTAAATTTAGAACAACCTAAAGAGTCATGTTATGTCTCTCTCTACTGCTTATCAAATTGGCATAAGGGTTAGAGACTTAAAACTGGGAGCTGGATTTTCCCAGAGGGCTGAATTATTTAACTGTCAGCAATTTTGAGGTTCACAGTAAAGTAGCAATAATGAAATCATCTGCTTCTAGATGTAAAAGCATCTTCTCGGAAGGCCAGAAGGAGTTTGCAGCTTTTTCTATCTGTTGGGTGTTCTGGGCCCTGCCTAATACACACTGTTTATCTGACCTGAAATATGAGACGATTCTGCCATAGGAGAATAAATTCTGTATAAATTTAAAAGGGAGGGTCTGCATGTGCTGATGGCTCCTTATAAGGGGATAATTTGTCAAATTTGGTACATATTCCTCTCCTTTTTTAATTTTTAATTTTTGTAGGTATATTGTAGGTGTATATATATGGAGCACATGAGATATTTTGATACAGGCATACAATGCATAATAGCCATATCAGGGTAAATGGAATATCCATCACCTCAAACATTTATCACTTTTTTGTGTTATGATATGTATACTCTTTTAGTTATTTTTACATGTTCAATAAATTATTGTTGACTGTAGTCACTCTGCTGTGCTGTCAAAAGCTAAATCCTATTCATTCTATCTAAATATTTTTGTACTCATTAACTGTCATCACTTCTCGCTGCCCCCACCACCCTTCCCAACCTCTGGTAACCATTATTTTACCTTCTATCTCTATGAGGTTCGATTGTTTTAATTTTTAGCTCCCACAAATAAGCGAGAGCATGCGAAGTTTGTCTTTCTGTGCCTGCCTTATTTCACTTAACAATGGCCTCAATGATCCAGTTTTCTCATCTGTAAAATGGGCACAGTAATGGCAAGGGCATGTTCCTAACTGGGTTGCTGTGATGCAGAATTCAGTCAGAAGAGGGACTGGCTCAAAGTAAGTGCTCAGAGAATGTTAACTATTCTTCTTCTTCTTTTTTTTTTTTAATTTTCAGTGTTCTCTGGGTATGTTAACTATTTTTATTTGCTCATGGTGAAACGGAGAGAGCCGACAAGAAAATTTCCACCAACGAACTTTTTCTGTCCTTTTTAAAAATTGTCAAAGTTCTATTGAAACACATGGGGAGCTTAAATAAAATTAATGAATCATGCATCAGAGTAACAAGAGTAATAATCATTGTATTTTTAAAACAATTAGAAATGAAGAAAACCTTTTACTCCAACAAAGGAACTGACATATTTTTGAAAGCGTGCTATATGTCAGGCATTTGTAATGGCATTGACATCATGTTTAGTCTTCCCTTTACCCTGGCACTACTATCAGCATGTAATAAAGAAACTAAAGCTCTAGTTAACAGAAGCTCTAGTGGAAAGCAGGATGAAAACTCAAGTCTGACACCCCTGAAACTCCTCCTCTTCCACTAACTCCAAATACCACCATATTCTTCCTTCTTTCTTATGCCGGGCCTCAATTTTCTTTCTGTGGTGTTGAAGCACCTTCTCTCTGTGCTCCTCTCTTCTTTGCTCAGCAGAACTGCTTTCTGATGCCGCTCCTGAACACATGGGGTTTCCTGGATAAGGTGGATTTCATGGGAACTGCTGCAGGATGTGGCAGCTTGATGTGGGTTTTTGTCCAACTTTAGTCAAATAGCAAGTCTCTTATGTCCAACAGTCAACGGCTAATGACTCTGGTTGTAGTTGTTAAATAAACAACAGTGAAAACATTTCAAAAGTTACAGAGAATCAGTCAGAGCATCAATGGTAAAATTGTGACTCAATGGGTGTGTGTACCTGCATGTGTGTGTACCTGCATGTGTGTTGGGGGAGGGGGTTGTCCTTGAAGCTGTCTCTGCATTCTTATGAAGTTCCAGTAATAAACATTTGTATTCACCTGACTTACTCAACATGCTGCTGCAATTGCTTTAAGATATTTCATGCTGTTTGGAAGAGGGGGATTTATACCCGTGAGTCAGGGGGAAGACTCAAGTTTACTGGAGGTGCGGAGTGGGGAATTCCCAGATGGAAGCTGTTTGGTAGCCCAGACTTGAGAATAGGACAGATCCAGGTTCAAATCGTTGTGCTGCTTTTAAATAACTGTATGACCTTGGACAACTTACTTAACCCCTTAAGCCTTGTTTCTTCCTGTGTAACGGGAAAATAACCATATCAATGTTACAAGATTCTCTGTGACGATCAATAAAGTAATGAGAATCAAGTACATGGCACATAAATTAGATAGTGCCTGGTGAACAGTGATTATTAATGTGCACTAATTTATTATTATTATTTTTAAATTTCAACTTTTATTTCAGATCCAGGGGGTGCATGTGCAGGTTTGTTACCTGGGTATATTGTGTGATACTGAGGTTTGGTGTACAGTTGATCCCATCACCCAAGTACTGAGCATAATACACAATGGTTAGTTTTTCAACCCCTGTACCCCCTTATCCCTCCTCTTTCTGGTAGTCCTCAGTGTCAGTTATGGCCATCTATATGTCCATGAGCACCCAATGTTTAGCTCCCACTTATAAGTAAGAACATGCAGTATTTGGTTTTCTGTTCATGTGTTAATTTGCTTAGGATAATGATCTCCAGCTGCATCCATGTTGCTGCAAAGGACATGATTTTGTTCTTTTTTTTTTTGACTGTGTAGTATTCCATGGTATATATGTAGCACATTTTCTTTATCCAGTCCACCATTGATGGACATCTAGGTCGATTTCATGTCTTTGCTATTGTGAATAGTGCTGTGATAAACATATGAGTGCATGTGTCTTTTTGGTAGAATAATTTATTTTCTTTTGAATATATACCCAGTAATGGGGATTGCTGGGTTGAATGGTTGTTCTCTTTTAAGTTCTTTGAGAAATCTCCAAACTACTTTCCACTGTGGCTACACTAATTTATATTCCCACCAACAGTTTATAAGCATTCCCTTTTCTCTACAGCTCACCAACATCTATTGTGTTTTGACTTTTTAACAATAGCCATTCTGACTGCTGTGAGATGGTATTTCATTGTGGTCTTGATTTTCATTTCTCCGATAATTAGTGATGTTGAACATTTTTTTCAAGTTTGTTAGCTGCTTGTATGTCTTTTGAGAAGTGTGTGCGTTCATGTCTTTTGCATCTGTATTTTTCTGTTTTTGTTGGGCCTTTTTAAAATGAGATTATTTGTTTTTGGCTTGTTCAATTGTTTAACTTTCTTATAGATTCCAGATATTAGACCTTTGGTGGATGCACAGGTTGTGAATATTTTCTCCCTTTCTGTAGGTTGTCTGTTGACTCTGTTGTGAGTTGTTTTGCTGTGCAGAAGCTCTGAAGTTTCATTAGGTTCCACCTGTCAATTCCACTTGCTTTTGAGGACTTAGTAATAGATTCTTTCCCAAGGCCAAGCCAATGTACAGAATGGTGTTTCCTAGGTTTTCTTCTAGGATTTTTTTTTTTTTTTTTTTTTTTGAGACGGAGTCTCCCTCTGTCCCCAGGCTGGAGTGCAGTGGTGTGACCTTGGCTCACTGCAACCTCCACCTCCCAGGTTCAAGAGATTCTCCTGCCTGCCTCAGCCTCCCGAGTAGCTGGGACTAGAGGCGTGTGCCACTGTGCCAAGCTAATTTTTGTATTTTCAGTAGAGACAGGGTTTCACCATGTTGGCCAGGATGGTCTCGATCTCCTGACCTGATGATCTGCCTATCTCGACCTCCCAAAGTGCTGGAATTAAAGGTGTGAGCCACTGCCCCCGACCCTCTTCTAGGATTTTTATAGTGTGAGGTATTAACACTGAAATCTTTAATTCATCTTGAGTTTTTGTATATCATGAAAGACAGGGGCCCAGTTTTACTGTGGCTAGCCAGCTATTCTAGCACCATGTATTAAATAGGGAATCCTTTCCCTATTACTTGTTTTTGTTGACTCTGCTGAAGATCAGATGATTGTAGGTGTGCAGCTTTATTTCTGGGTTCTTTACTCTGTTCCATTGGTCTATGTCTGCTTTGTACCCATACTATGCTGTTTTAGTTACTATAGCCTTATAGCATAGTTTGAAGTTGGGTAATATGATTCCTCTGGCTTTGTTCTTTTTGCTTAGGATTTTTTTTGCTATTCAGGCTCTTTCGTGGTTGCATATGAATTTTAGAATAGTTTTTTCTAGTTCTGTAAAAAATGACATTGGTAGCTTGATAGGAATAGCGTTGAATCTGTAGATTTCTCTGGGAAGAATGGCCATTTTAACAATATTGATTCTTCCAGCCCATGAGCATGGAATGCTTTTTCATTTGTTTGTGTCCTCTGTGATTTATTTCAGCAGTAGTTTGTAGTTCTTCTTATAGAAATCTTTCAGTTCCTTGATTAGATGCATTCCTGTTGTGGGAAGTCAGGGACCCTGAACGGAGGGACCGGCTGGAGCTGAGGCAGAGGAACATAAATTGTGAAGATTTCATGGACATTTATCAGTTCCCAAATAATACTTTTATAATTTTTTATGCCTGTCGTTACTTTAATCTCTTTTTTTTTCTTTTTATTATTATTATTATCATTATTATACTTTAGGCTCTATGGTACATGTGCGCAACGTGCAGGTAAGTTACATATGTATACATGTGCCATGATGGTGCGCTGCACCCACCAACTTGTCATCTAGCATTAGGTATATCTCCCAATGCTATCCCTCCCCCGTCCCCCCACCCCACAACAGTCCCCGAAGTGTGATGTTCCCCTTCCTGTGTCCATGTGTTCTCATTGTTCAATTCCCACCTATGAGTGAGAATATGCGGTGTTTGGTTTTTTGTTCTTGCGATAGTTTACTGAGAATGATGATTTCCAATTTATCCATGTCCCTACAAAGGACATGAACTCATCATTTTTTATGGCTGCATAGTATTCCATGGTGTATATGTGCCACATTTTCTTAATCCAGTCTATCATTGTTGGACATTTGGGTTGGTTCCAAGTCTTTGCTATTGTGAATAATGCGGCAATAAACATACGTGTGCATGTGTCTTTATAGCAGCATGATTTATAGTCCTTTGGGTATATACCCAGTAATGGGATGGCTGGGTCAAATGGAATTTCTAGTTCTAGATCCCTGAGGAATCGCCACACTGACTTCCACAAGGGTTGAACTAGTTTACAGTCCCACCAACAGTGTAAAAGTGTTCCTATTTCTCCACATCCTCTCCAGCACCTGTTGTTTCCTGACTTTTTAATGATTGCCATTCTAACTGGTGTGAGATGATATCAGAGAAATGCAAATCAAAACCACAATGAGATACTTTAATCTCTTAATCCTGTTATCTTCATAAGCTGAGGATGTACGTCACCTCAGGACCACTGTGATAATTGTGTTAACTGTACAAATTGATTGTAAAACATGTGTGTTCAAACAGTATGAAATCAGTGCACCTTGAAAAAGAACAGAATAACAGCAATTTTTAGGGAACAAGGGAAGACAATCATAAGGTCTGACTGCCTGCATGTGCATGCAAAAAGAGCCATATTTTTCTTCTTGCAGAGAGCCTATAAATGAATGTGCAAGTAGGGAAGATATCACTAAATTCTTTTCCTCACAAGGAATATTGATATTAATACTCTGGGAAAGGAATTCATTCCTGGGGGGAGGTCTATAAATGGCCGCTCTGGGAATGTCTGTCCTGTGCGGTTGAGATAAGGACTGAGATACGCCCTGGTCTCCTGCAGTACCCTCCGGCTTACTAGGATTGGGAAACTCCATCCTGGTAAATTTTTGGTCAGACCAGTTCTCTGCTCTCAAACCCTGTTTTCTGTTAAGATGTTTATCAAGACAATACATGCACCACTGAGCATAGACCCTTATCAGGAGTTCTGCCTTTTGCCCTTTGTCCTGTTTCCTCAGAAGCATGTGATCTTTGTTCTGCTTTTTGCCCTTTGAAGCATGTGATCTTTGTGACCTACTCCCTGTTCAGACACCCCCTCCCCTTTTGAAATCTTTAATAAAAACCTGCTGGTTTTGAGGCTCGGGTGGGCATCACAGTCCTACTGATATGTGATGTCACCCCCGGCACCCCCAGCTGTAAAATTCCTCTCTTTGTACTCTTTCTCGTTATTTCTCGGATGGCCGACACTTATGGGAAATAGAAAGAACCTACGTTGAAATATTGGGGGGCAGGTTCCCCTGATATATCCCCAGATATTTTACTTTATTTTTTTGTGGATATTGTAAATGGAATTGTGTACTTGATTTGGCTCTCAGCTTGAACATTATTGGTGTACAGAAATGCTACTGATTTTTGTGCATTGATTTTGTATCCTGAAACTTTACTGAAGTAATTAATCAGTTCCAGGAACCTTTTGGCAGAGTCTTTAATGTTTTCTAGGCATAGAATCATACTGTCAGCAAAGAGATATAATTTGACTTCTTATTTTCCTATTTGGATGCCTTTGATTTCTTTCTCTTGCCCGACTGCTCTGGCTAGGACTTCCAGCACTATATTGAATAGGAGTGGTGAGAGTGGACATCATGTCTTGTTCCAGTTTTCAAGGGGAATGTTTCCAACTTTTACCTATTCAGTTTGATGTTGGCTATAGGCCTGTCATAGAAGGTCTTATTATTTTGAGATATGTTCCTTTGATGCCTAGTTTCCTGCAGGTTTTTATCATGAGGGGATGTTAAATTTTATTGGAAGCTTTTCCTGTGTTTATTGAGATGATCATCTGGTTTTTGTTAATTCTATTTATAGAGAGAATCACATTTATTGATTTTCATATGTTGAACCAACCTTGCCTCCTAGGAAAGAAGCTTACTTGATCATAGTAAATTGACTTTTTGTGTGCTGCTGGATTTGGTTTGCTAGTATTTTGATGAGGATTTTTGCATTTATCTTAATCAGGGATATTGACCTGTATTTTTCTGTTTTTGTAGGCCTTTGTGCACTAATTTAATTAGAAGTGCCAGATACTCATAAGCAGCAATGTTTTCCTGGGTCCCACAGTGGTATCGTAGATCTTTTCCTTAACAAGTATCTATTGAAACTTTGCTGTTTAGAAACATTGCAAACACACTGTGGCAGCAACTTGTACATGCCTGAGAGTGGACACTTCTTATCAGCATTAATTCAACTACACTTCACAGCTCTGAGAAGATGTGTTATCATCAACATAGAATTTGATGGATAAGGTGGTGGAAGGATTTGCTTAGTTGGATCCTTCTCATTTTTTAGGTTTTGTACAAATACCACCTCCTGGGAAGGAACTTCCCTGACCATGATGTCTCAAATACCCCTCACCTTACCCATGACCCAGCCAGCTGTAATCTGTCCCCTTTAGTATTATTTATTTATTTGTTTACTAATTTTTTATTTCTTAAATAATAGACTTTATTTTTTGAGCCATTTTAGGTTCTGAGGAAAATTGAGCAGAAAGTTCCTATATATCCTGTCCCTCTCACCACATACACAATCTCCCCACTATCAACATCTTAAACCAGAATAAGACATTTGTTACAATTAGTGAACCTACATTGACACATCATTATCATCCAAAGTCCATAGTTTACATTAGGGTTCTCTCTAGGTGTTGTACATTCTATCAGTTTAAACAAATGTTTAATCACCTTTATAGTAACATGCAGCATACAGTCAGCCCTCCATACTCATGGGTGCTACATCTGTGGATTCAACCAACTGTGAAACAAAAATACTTAAAAAAAAATGGACAGTTGTGTCTATACTGAATATGTACAGACTTCTTTTCCTTATTCCCTAAAAAATATTGTATAACAACTATTTACATAGTATTTGCATTGTAGTAGGTATTATAAAGAATCTAGAGATGATCTAAAGTACATGGGAGAATGTTTACAGGTGATATGCAAATACTACACCATTGTATGTGGATTTTGGTATCCACAGGGGTTCTGGAACCAGTCCCCCAGGAATACTGAGGGATGATTGTAGTTTCACTGTGCTTAAAGTCCTCTGTGCTTTGCCGATTGATCTCCCCATCTTCACTAACCCCTAGCAACCAGTGACTTTTTTTTTTCTTTTCTAAGCTGACCTATAATAATTGTACATATCTGTGGGGGTACATTGTGATTTTGCAATACATGTAATGTATATGATCAGAGAAGGGTAATTAAGATATCCATTATCTCAAACATTTATCATTTTCTTGTGTTGGGAACATTCAATATCCTCCTTGTAGCTATTTGAAACTACATATTATTATTAACTATAATCACACTACAGTGGTATGGAACACTAGAACTTACTCTTCCTATCTATCTGTAATTTTTATGTTTTAACAGATCTCTCCCTATTTCCTCTGTACCCCTACTCTTCCCAGCCGGTAGTATTCTCTGTTCTACTTTTAACTTGTATGAGATCAACTTTTTTAGCTTCTACATATGATTGAGAACTTTAACTTTCTATTCCTGGCTTATTTCATTTAATGTAATGCCCTCCAGTTTCATCCATGTTGCTGTGAATGACAGATTTTATTCTTTTTTAAGGCTGAATGGTATTTCGTTGTGTATTTATATCGTATGTTCTTTATCCATTCATCAGTTGTTGGATACCTAGATTGACTCCATATTTTGGCTATTGTGAATAGTACTGCCATAAACATGGGGTGCAGATGTCTCTCTGATATTGCTGATTTCCCTTCCTTGGGATAGATGCTCAGTAGTAGGATTACTGGGTCGTACAGTAGTTCTATTTGTAGTTTTTCAGGAAACTCCATACTGTTTTCCATAGCAGTGGTATGAGTTTACATTTTCACCAACAGTGTATAAGGGTAGCCTTTTCTCTGCATCCCTGCCAGCATTTGTAATTTTCTGTATTTTTGATTACAGCCATTATAATTGGGGTGAGGTGATACTTCATTGTGGTTTTGATTTGCATTTCCCTGTTGATTAGTGATGTTGAGCATTTTTTTCATGTATTTTTTGGCCATTTGCATATCTTCTTTTGAAAAATGTCTTTTCGGTTCATTTGCCCATTTTTAAATTGAATTGTTTGTTTTTTGCTGTTGAGATGTTTGAGTTTCTTGTATATTCTGGACATTAATCTTCTGTTGTATGAATAGTTTGCAAATATTTTATTTCATTCTATAGGTTGCCTTTTCACTTTGTTGGTTATTTGATACTACCCAAAGCAATCTACAGATTCAGTGAAATCTCTATCAAAATACCGATGATGTTCTTCACAGGATTTTTTTTTATCATAAAATTTGTATGGAACCACAAAAGACCCCAAATAGCCAAAACGATTCTGAGCAAAATAAACAAAGCTGAAGGCATCACACTACCAGACTTCAAAATATATTACAAAGCTGTAGTAACTAAAATAGCACGGTGTTGTTATAAAAACAGACACATAGACCAATGGAACAGACAACAGGGTCCAGAAATTAATCCACATACCTACAGCCAACATTTAATTTTTGACAAAGGCACCAGGAAC
This sequence comes from Pongo abelii, assembly GCF_028885655.2. NCBI lineage: Eukaryota > Metazoa > Chordata > Mammalia > Primates > Hominidae > Pongo > Pongo abelii. Next base: position 202,629,986 of record NC_085928.1, on the reverse strand, counting down.
AGTCATTGTGGAAAGGACAATTTCTTCAATAATTAGTGCTGGGAAAACTGGATAACCATATGCAGAAGAATGGAACTAGATCCCTGCTTCTCTTCCTACACAAAAATCAACTCAAAATGAATCAAAGACTGAAATATAAGACCTGAAACTGTAAAACTACTAGAAGAAAACATAGAGAAAACAATTCAGGACACTGGCATGGGAAAGGATTTTATGAATAAGACCTCAAAATCCAGGTAACAAAAGTAAATATAAACAAATGGGATTGTATCAGACGAGCCACTAATTTTACTATATCCACACTTTTTTTCTCTATAATGTCATGTAGTTGGATACTTTATTTTTAAAACATATATATCACTATTTGTATTATTTACATGTTTCATTATTTATTTTTTTCTCCCTCTAGAATGACAGCTTCATGAAAGCACAGTCATTTTCTTACTTTTTAAACGTTGTATCCTCAGTGCTAGACTATGATTGTCTCAGAAAAGTCCTCAATAAATATTTATTAGTTAATAAATGAGTAAATCTTCCCACCATTAAAATTACTTTCATCCTTCTGCTAACATTAGAAACTGGTCATTGGAAATACTTACGTAGTGGCAATAACAATATTGGTTGTCATTTTTATTATCTTACAGATGCCAGGCACTGTGGTATACATTCTAAGTACATTATTTTATTCAATTCTCAGAACTGTCTTCTGAGGTAGGTAACATTTAACCGGTAATATAGGTAGTATATAAGTAGTCGAGACATTTTTTTAGGTACAAAAATGAGATTCAGAGAAGTTAACTTACCGAAGATCACATATTTAGTAAATTGCAAAGTTAAGGCCTAAATTCAGGACTGTAGGATTCCAAAGGTAACAGTCTTTATTATTATTATTATTATACTTCAAGTTCTGGGGTACGTGTGCAGCACGTGCAAGTTTGTTACATAGGTATACACTTGCCATGGTGGTTTGCTGCACCCATCAACCCGTGATCTACATTAGGTATTTCTTCTAATGCTCTCCATCTCCTAGTCCCCCACGCCCTACAGGCTCTGGTGTGTGATATTCCCCTCCCTGTGTCCATGTGTTCTCATTGTTCAACTCACACTTAGAGTGAGAATATATGGTGTTTGGTTTTCCGTTCTTGTGGTAGCTTGCTGAGAATGATGGTTTTCAACTTCATCCATGTCCCTGCAAAGGATATAAACTCATCCTTTTTTATGGCTGTGTAGTATTCCATGGTGTATATGTGCCACATTTTCTTTGTCCAGTCTATAATTGATGGGCATTTGGGTTGGTTCCAAGTCTTCTTAAACTGTATGTTGGAATTTAGAGTGAGAGGAAAGTGTATAGCTAATCCATTCCACTCTTTGGATTTGAAATATGGTTGCTTAATCTAAGTGCCTTGATATTTAACTCTGGTCCATTTAATAATTACACATCTACTATTTGCTGTGCCATGTGCTCTAGGGTATCACCTGACTTTTCTTAGAAATGCAGACTTTTAGCTGTACTCCAGGCCTACTGATGCAGAATCTGCATTTAAACAAAATCTCCAGCAGCTTTGTATACATGAGACATGTATGTTTGAGAAACACTGCCCTCTAAAGAATATCAAGACCCAAAACTCCCATGTCCTTGACTAGTGAGCGAACAAGGATCTTAGCTTTTAGAATACCTTGCACTTTAGGAGGGGACATAGTTACTCATGCTTATCACACTTGCTAGCACTGATAAACACTCAGAATTATTATAAATTACACAAGCAATGAGCTATCAGCCAGCTAGTAAGGCAGATAGTGTTGCTGTGGGTGAACAAGCCAGCCTCTAGCCCCTCGACAGTATAAAATATTCTTTTCCAGTAATGCATAGACAATGCAGTTTCTTTTTCTTTTGCTGTGATTCAGTGGTGGCGTGGGCATTTGGTGTCATGTTAGCTTTTCTAACTGTAGTTGAGTAGAGTTCTGTAATACCAGTTAGACTGTAGTACATCTGCAATTATGCAGTAATGTGCATTGCCAGGAAGGGCTGATATTTTACTACAAATCACAGAAGAGCTACTGCATGTCCACCAGGGAAGTTGTGGGTGGTCAATCTTAGCACAACTTGAGGCTGCTGTGTTCTCACAATAGGGAACAAAGTGTTGACTGTTTTCTAACATCTCTAGTCCAAACAAACCCAACCTTCGTTACCCACTTTACAGTTTATGAGCATTTATTTACACAAGGGAAAATGAATTTAGATACTCCAGGTATGCCATCTATCCCAGCCTGTCTGCATCAAAATGCCAGATTGTCATCTCCAGTTTAGGCCCCCTCTTTTTCTGCTGTAAGTTGTATTTCAGTCTGAGGATGAATTCAGCACTTTAATCAGTGCATTTGTTTTCTGCTTTGTCATACACATAACTGGCAAGTCTGGCCAGGGCACTGTTTGCAGATGAAATCTGCCTGTGTCTGGAATGCAGAGTGGCCAGTTTCTCCGATTTTTCTTCTCTTTCTCAGTCAACACAGCCACTCTTTCCATTTGTTCCCAGTTCTATGCACACTATAATTATGTATATTTCTTTTCATGCCACTTACGCTTGTACATTTCTGCATCTAGGGTGAATGCAATTTATTCCATTTTCTCCTTTGTGGCTCAGACTGTTGCTTTCTTCTTTCTCATTGATTCCTGCACTGCAAAACAGTCAAATGGAAATACAATATGTTGCACCTGACATCCATTTAAATCACCTGCCATGATAGTAATACATGCTGGTGATTTCTTAGTGTACTAGTCAATGGAAAGCTGTATTTGTATTGCAATAATATGCCTATATTTGCTTTTTCTGGAATATGCTGTGGTTTGGTGCATGAACAATTCAATAAAATTTTGAGGATGTAGTGGGAATGAGTAATAACACTTCACTCAATATGTTCTTTAATGTTCAAATCCTAACAGTCCTAGCACATCCTTTTGCCCTTCCAATAAGTTAGGGTAGGAATTAGCTGTTATTGTGCGCTCTCACTACTCAAGGCCCTGGACTAGGTACTCTGTATGTACATTCTTAGTTTTACATATATTTTTGCTTAATCCTTATTACAGATTAAAGTTTTAACATATACATATACTTTATTTTACAGGCAAGGGACTTAACATTCATAGAATTAAGGTGATTTTTTTCAAGGTATCATAGCTGGTCAATGACAGAATGAAGATTTGTTTGACTCCAGCATTTATCCACTTTCTACACACTATCTTCCTCTTTGCAAAGTTTTAAATTCCAGAAAGTTTAGCAGCCTCCTTGCTGTCTGATGCTGATTAATTGGGTGGAATAGAGTCTATTTTTTAAATCTCATTCAAAGTATTCACTGCAAAGCTGCTGGGTGTAAATAATTGTTTGTGTGTAAAATAGATGCTTTCTGTTATTTGTGAGTAATGTATTATGGGTCCAATTGCATTTTAAGAACCTTTTAGCTTATCCTAAATCCTCATGGCATTTTTAATCTAGTTTTCATTGTGTGTCAGCAAATAATCCTGGTGAGCAAGACTAAAGATCAAGTGCTAGCCCTGGCTTTGCCATGTATTTGCTTTGTATCCTAGGGAAAGACATATCAAGCCTCTAAAACTTAGCTTATTTATCTGTAAAGTAGAGTAATACACAAACCCTATTCGCCTCACAAGATTGTTGTATATGTTGAATGAGATAATGAATATGAAAGGCTTAGGAAACCACAATCATACATAGAAATGTATCATTGTAAGTCAATAGGTGTTTGCCAGGTCCATAGCATTAGCCTATGTTAGACACCGCACTGAGGAGGCTACTAGGATTTCTTTTCCTTCAAAGAAGTTAAAATGTAGACAAACAAAAAAAAATGGTCATTGAACAAGGTCTTGATGTTTTAATAAATTTACAAAAATTACTCATTGTTTTCAATATCATCAGCAGTTAATTCTCAAGTAGAGTAGGCATCATGAGAAATGCTATTATCTAATATGTTGTAATTCACATTTTAAGAGTGTATTATATTATATTATATTATATTATATTATATTATATTATATTATATTATATTTTTGAGTCAGGATCTGGCTCTGTCACCCAGGCTGGAGTACAGTGGTACAATATCGGCTCACTGCAACCCCCGCCTCCCTAGCTCAAGCCATCCTCCCACCTCAGCCTCCCAAGTAGCTGGGACTACAGGCATGCACCACCATACCCAGCTAATTTTTGTATTTTTGGTAGAAACAGGGTTTCACCATGTTGGTCAGGCTGGTCTTGAACTTTAGCTCGAGTAATCCACCCACCTCAGCCTCCCAAAGTACTGGGATTGTAGGTGTGAGCCACTGTGCTTGGCTTTCAAAGTTTTTTAAAAATAAGTCTTACTTTACTATGTCTTGCATTCAACTTGTCAAATTGTTACAGTGAAAAATGCCTTCTAATCTACCAAGACCAAGTTCAAAGCCTACCACTTACTACAACAATGAATTTCCAAGTGTGGTGCCTGCACTAGCAACATCAGCATCATCTGAGAAATTGTTAGAAATGCGAATTCTTGAGTCTCACCGCAGGCCTACTGAGTCAGATACTCTGGGGTGTAGCTCAGCAATCTGTGTTTTAATAAGCCCTCCTGGAGATTCTCATACATGTTCAAGAGTAAGAACCACTGCTCTACTAAAGCCTCAAGGTATAAGTCAGATGTTAAGAACTCAAAGGTTCACCGAGGCCAAGAAGTACACATGAATGAGGGAAAGGACTGGAAATAAGATTATCAGGAGTGGGAGGAGGAAACTGTGTTGAGTTGGAGAGCTGCCCTTGCTTAATGGGAGCAGCTAGTGATTATTCTAGACATTGGTTCCCATTTAGGAATGTGAAGCAGGTCCAAATATAATTTTCCAAAAGATGAAAGAAAACATGACTGTCTTACAAATATATAGTGAACGTGTCAAAGATTAATTTAACTCATAATAAGAATTTAGTAAGATGACAGCTGGTTCAAAGGAGAAAATGAGAGGCTGGAATATTTATACAGTCAACAGAAATAAGAATACTGAGAGAAGATAAAGTTAGTTAAAAAATTGGTTAATACCCTACAAGGAAACAAAACTGTTATCTGTGGAGTTATTTATTCTATTGTACAAAAATAATTTACAATCACTCAATCTTCTACAAGTTGGCATCTAACTTTATAGACTTTTAACTCTAATCAATAGTACACAGTAAATCTAACAATATTGCATCACTAGAGTCTAGGGCCTAGACAATTGTATAAGTCTTAGGCACGTATCTTAGTCCATTTTCTATTGCTATAACAGAATATCACAAATTCGGCAATTTATAAACAAAAGAAATTTATTTCTTACAGTTCTGGAGACTGGGAAGTCTAAGACTGAGGGGTTGCGTCTGGTGAGAACCTTCTTACGGCATCATAACATGGCAGAAAATATCACATGGTGAAAGGATGAGAGCATGTCAGCTCAGGACTATCTTGCTCTTCTTATAAAACCGCCAATCCCATCATGGGGGCCCAACTCTGGTTAGGATCAGACCTTATCTGATCCTAATTATCTCCCAAAGGCCTCATCTCCAAAAGCCATCAATGTATGAATTTGGGGATTACGTTTCCAACACATGAAACTTGGGGGACATATCCAAACCATAGCAGCAGATTTTTTAGACAATATTCTATTATGATTGAATGAGCATGCTGTAGTCCTTTTGTCTTATTTCCAAGGCCTGGATGATTTTTTCTTAACAAGCAAGTGTGGCAGACCTTCTACTTTTAAAGGAAAACCGAGATCAGGATTTATATGTGAAATTTTTTCTTTAATAAATATAGGCTAAATAAAGTGTGCTTGAGGACTGGCAACTGTGGATTGCCACCTTGCAAACCAGGTATAAACCATTATTGAATGAATGTGCGGACTCTAAAAATAGCCTATTCATCATGTGATGACACTCATTCTGTTCATTTTATCCACTGTGTCCAGTTATGCACCCCGTGTTTCACTATTAAAGCCTGTTATCCAACTTTTGAAAATAGGTAGTCTCCTGTTCAAATGTCCTTACCAGACATTTCGAGCCTCAGCTCCACTATGTTCTTCAGAAAATTTCAGCAGGTTTGCTCTTTTTGCATAACTTTAACAGACAAGCTGCTTACCCTCTTAATATTTAAGCAATTCAAGGCAGGACTAAGAATGAAAGTGTCTAGACAAAGTAAGACCAAAACCATTTAAATCCTTATTACAATATTCTTAGGCAGAGTAATGCAATTTGAGGATTTTTATAAAAAGAGGATCTTTTTCCTGGTTTTTCCTTTGTTCCAGAGCCTTCTACCGTTTGAGCCAGTAGCTTTCAAGCCTCAGAGGGAGGGCAGAAGCAACCCAGAACAAAGAAATCAATGCCTAGCTTTGAACTGAAAAATGAACTTTTAAAAGTGTACCACAGAAACAATAGTTTTGAAACCCAATGCAGGCTTCTTGTGAGATTGTTTTTTAGTTTGTTTGTTTGTTTAGTTCCAAAGATTGACTTTGCTAATAAAGATTCAAAGTTTGGTGAACTCCAAATGTAGAGTTTGTTCATTCATTCGTTCACTCATCCTACAATTATTTATTGAGTATCTATAAAGTGCCAGACACTGGGTATTCAGTAGCAAACAAAATAATGTGTTCTCATGGAGTTTATGTTCCAATGGGTAGAACTGAACATATATCAGCAAATAAACAAATAGTATGTCAGGTGACAATAAGTGCCATGGGAAGAAGAGGCAGCGAGAAGGAGAGGGTTACAGAGGGCATAGGGTTGCTATTCCACGTATGATCATGAGGGAAGTAGGTGACGCAGATGCATGGCAGTCGACCAGACCTGAAGGCAGTGAGGAAAAAGATATCTGGAGTCTAAGCAAGGGGGACAGCTTGTGCAGAGGCCTGAGGCAAAAGAGAGGAGGCAGGAAGGGCAGGTAATATAGGGCTTCCTGGGTCAATATCAGAGCTTTGGATTTTATTAAGAATGAAGGGAAAACCAATGAAGGATTTTGTGGAACACAAGAGGGATGCTATGTAACTTGCATTTTAAAGGGATCGCATGGCTGCTGTTCTGAATATAGATTCTAGAGAACCAGAAGAGGAAGCAGATAGACCAGTGAGGAGGCAATCACAGTAGTACAGGAGGATGATGGTGACTCAGACCATCATTGTAATGGCAGGCAGGTGAGGAATTATCAGCTTCTGTACGTATTTATCATAGCCAGTCAGAACCACATGACATCAAAGGAGACAATTTTGTGCCTAATGGGCAGGAAGTAGCACTAGAGGAGCTATGAGTCGAGCTGAGGTGTACTGAGTCTCCATGAAATGCTCAACCCCTCTTTCCTTTGCTTGATACCAAGCTCTGGAGATAAAGGGAAGATGGAGACCCTTGGAGAAACTTGAGGGGATTCTGGAACAGAGGTTTTGTTTTTGTTTTGTTTTTCCTGCAAGGACAACTATGAGCCCTGTGGAGTATCCTGCATCCTGCGTGATATTATGATGATAGAGGAGCAACAACTGGGTGAGGAGCTTGGGAAGATGGACAAGAGTGTTGCTTCTCAAATTCCTATGCATCCCGCATGGTGAACAACTAAAAGTTTCCCATAACCCTAAGAAAGAAACAATGATAGCAGGGGAAAAAACCAGCAGAAAAGAAGGATCTGTGACTAGGATCAGGAGGACACAGTTTGCAAATACCGCTTTACCAGGACCTGTGACAGGGCCAGAGATGCTGGTGGCAGTAGATAAATAAGATTGGATTCTAATACCTAGAGCTGGGTACTTTGAAATGTGCTACAGGGTACACCAGCAAAGATAGGGGCAAATAACGAAGACGTAATCTCTTCTCCCTAAGAGGAGGGTTTATCCCAACAGAGCTTTGTAAAATGTATGCAGTCTTCATCAACAAGAAAACACTGATAAAACAACTTCAGACAAAATGTCTGTTTACTCTACCAGGCCCGAGTTGAATGGTGAGCAATTATAATTCTAGAATTTTGAACTAGATAAGAGTATCCGGGTATATAGGGCTACTTGTCCTAATAAGAGATTTTTTCCCCTGCCTAATCTATTTTTATTGTCTACACAGCCTGTAGCAAAACAGAGTAGCAAGAGGAGTCACTTATAAGTAGTTTTTCTTATAATTTGTTTTTCTGGCTAAACCACTGAGATTAGGTACTGTGGCAAAAAAAAGAAAAAAAATTCTTAGCTTCCAGTTTTATTTGCGGTAGGAATAATCTAGTCCCAGCTCTCCCTCTACCCATACCCCTCCACCCATCCTTCCCCAAAGTCTTAAGATTCTCCATCTATGACGTGAAGGGCTTGTGCAGAAAATAATTACAGTACCTTTAATTCTAAACATGGTGGACTTTCTATTGCCACTTAAGCATTTCCAGCTATACCATCCCCTTTCCTGTCACTCACCTCAGTGTCTGGCACAATGCCTTGCTTATATTGGGAACTAAATATCTTTTTGCCTTATGAGTAAATGATGCATGAGAAAGATGACTGCAGCCTGAGCCCACTGTAGGGCCTTGCTGGAGGTAAAGGGCTTGATGGGCCTTGGCCTGAACCCCATGGGAACCAGATTATAAATAAGCCACAACTAGCTTATTTCCTACCTCTTTTTCCTCAGTGCCACCACTTAGCTACTTTCTGGTTTAGTCCTTTAGAAAAAACAATAAGCACATTTCTCCTTTCTTCTCTTTTCCTTCACTCGCAGCGGTTTTAAGGCATGAAAACTGGGAGCCGAGCATGCCCAGAAGTGAAAGATTCTCTCACGATGACAAATTGAGTCTCTATTTTTAAAAAATGTACTTAAGAGTGCTCTAACTGGTCATCAAAAAGGCTAATTAGAAACTTCCAATCCCCAGAAGCACTCAAGTAGAAGATGGATAGAAGACACTTCTTAGAGCAACACTGCTGCTTTGGTCCGATTGTGCCTATGAAGGAACTGGGTTTTGCCTGGTCTCCATAGATACCGCCTTCTTCACTGACTTTGTCTTAGACTCACACTACGTGTTTCCAATACGAGATAGCAAAGCATATGACTAGAAAATGAAGAGAGGTGAGCTGATTGGACTGAGGAAGGCAAGGCCCCTTGAGGAGACATAGACAGTTTGGTGTTTTGTTAGAAAGTGATATGCATGGGAGGAAGATGGAGAGAGAACTATTCAGATAAATATGTGAGCAAGGGGGAGCAGAACAAGGTTTATGTCAAGAACAGCAAGCTATCAGGTCATCACTGTGGCTGGAGCTGTTTTTTTGTTTGTTTTATTGGGACAGAAACTTAAGTTGATGGTGCCACTTTCGAGAGGTTTAAAATCTAAGGCCAAGAAGTCTGTATTTCACAAAATCCATAACTCAAGAAAATGTGGCAAGGTCCATGTGATTATCTGCTAGAAGTGTGGTACAGAGAGGAGTGGAACATGAATAATTGTGACCCAAACCTCCATCTTTGGCCTTGAAGCAAAAGGAAGTCATTTGTTTTAAAGATGGATGTAGAAATAATTTCTGTTGATAATTTTTGTGCAGCACTTGACTTCTATGGGGTTTTTGATTCAGAATAAATACTTATCTACATAATTTCATTTATTTGTTCTGCTGAAAAATATTGTTTTCCTGCTAAAAAGAAAAACCTTCAAGTGTTCATAAAGCTTTCTGATTATCTGCAGTTCTACTGATATGTTCACAAAAAAATAGGGATAAATGAATTCGAAATGTAGGAATTTAATTTCCTGAGAACTATGTGTGTTTTCTGAATGAATTAACTATCTATAAAGTGTGACAATGTGCAAAGCAGTTTAGGCTTTACAAATTTTTTTCACGGTTTGAAACTTTTCTCTTTATCTGTGTTCTGATTTTATATATTTCCCTGGTTCCATACATATACTGATTCTAGAATGAATCACTACGGTATCTAGTTTTACACCCATTTATGCATGAATGTGATATCTGAAGCCTGAGTTTTAGGTTAAATATGGTGGTAGGGTGGAAAGAGCAAAGGAGTTTGAGAGAGAAGAACCAAGGCTGGAATCCCCATTATACCACTTCAGAGTCCAGTGGCCCTTGAGCAATTAAAAAAAAATCTCCCAAGATCATTTTTTTCTCATCTGTGTAGTAGTAAAAACAATACCAATCTCCATCTTGGTAGAGAAGGGAGATAAGAGTTTCTCTCACAGGTGATGAACAATCACTATTCTTCCCTCTTCTCCTTTTTCCATAAAATATATTACTTGCTTCCATAGTCTTTCTCCTAAAAATTGTCATTTTCTCTGAAAAGTCCACCTACCATGTGACCTTAAGAAAGTGATTTGTGTACTCCGAGCATCAGTCACTCTTTATGTAAATCGAGGGACTAAAGGAGATTGCCGGGGACCTTACTTCGATTAGTGTCATTCAGTGAGTTTGGGGGATTTCACCTACTTCTTGACTCCACTCTTCCTTGACTGTCCATTTCCTCCCTCCATCCCGTGAATCCTGTAGGGTTTCAGTGTGACTTACATAATGGGTGTTCTATATCAGACATCCTGGACTTGCTGATGAGATTTAAGCCTAGAAATAAGTTGATACAATTTGCTGAGACCTACTCATGGAGCAGGCAGTGTTTTTCCTCTTGTTAGCTAACTTTCTTTTCCATTCCAAAACATTGTGATCTGCAAGTCCTTAAGAATTTTATATCTTCTGACAATTTAGCACAACCTGCTTGTATAAAACGGTGTTATACAATCCAGTAGCAGTTGTTTTCTTTTTTTAAAAAATTTTAGGACTTTTTTTTTTTTTTTGAGATGGAGTCTCACTCTGTCGCCAGGCTGGAGGGCAGTGGCGCAATCTCGGCTCCCTGCAAACTTCCCCTCCTGGGTTCAAGCAATTCTCCTGCCTCAGCCTCCCGAGTAGCTGGGACTACAGGTGCACACCACCACACCCAGCTAATTTTTGTGTTTTTAGTAGAGATGGGGGTTTCACCATGTTGGCCAGGATGGCCCCCATCTCTTGACCTTGTGATCCACCTGCCTCGGACTCCCAAAGTGCTGGGATTACAGGCATGAGCCACCACGCCTTAAAAATAAGCTTAAAATAAGCTAATAAAGTGTGAAATTCTTGACCACGCTGATACAGTTTCTAGCGATCTCTGTTGCACACATCCCTATTAGTCTCAGCACTTGAGTATTCTGTTATCGAGCTCAAGAAGTGGTCACAAATACATACAACAGCTAACAAGGTAAGACGATAATATGTTTCATTCTTTTGCTCTCTAGAACAAACATTATAATTACTAATTTATCTCTCACCTAAAGAAAAATCCCAGGAATTCCAGCGTGGTTTAATGTAGTGGAAAGTGAACTCAAATAAGAGGACCTGGGTATAAATACTGTCTCCCAGTTTCTAGCTGTATAGCCTTGGTGAGTTAATTTGAGTTAATTTTCTGAGCTTTAACATCTTCATGTATAAGGTAGGAATAATAACCCTGGTATCCCAGGATGTTGCATGGATTAAAAGAGTTGATATATGTAAAATAACACTGTAAAGTCTAAAACACAAAAATTAGCATTATTATAAAATAACTTCTTGCTTGTTCCTAACACCGTTACTATTGTTGTTTTAATTTTATTTAATTTTTTATCCAGATGCTGAATTCTTTAATATGTCACTGTTTTATAAAAGAACTTCTTTCTTGTTCCTAACATCATTACTATTATTGCTTTAATTTTATTTAATTTTTTATCCAGATGCTGAATTTTTTTTTTTCTTTTTTGAGACGGATTCTTGCTCCGTCGCCCAGGCTGAAGTGCAGTGGCGCGATCTTGGCTCACTGCAAGCTCCGCCTCCCGGGTTCACGCCATTCTCCTGCCTCAGCCTCCCGAGTAGCTGGGACTACAGGCGCCCGCCACCACGCCCGGCTAATTTTTTGTATTTTTTTCAGTAGAGACAGGGTTTCACTGTGTTAGCCAGGATGGTCTCGATCTCCTGACCTAGTTATTCACCCACCTTGGCCTCCTAAAGTGCTGTGATTACAGGCGTGAGCTGCTGCGCCCGGCCTGGATTCTTAAATATTCCACTGTTGTTAAAAAGTGCTATAAAATACAAGGAAATCATAGATGCTCAAAGAAAGTCTATATAGAGTGATGAAATAACTAAATTAGGTAACCAAAAGTGAAGGCAAAAATAAAAGTATTATTTGTCTTTTTCACCCATGTATTAAGAAGTTGGTGCCCAAAGTTTTAGAATTAGACATTCTTTTTCCTCTCATTTTCAGATTTGAGAGAGATTACGTATATATAATGAGAAAGAGGGTCTCCCTGTGTCACCCAGCTGGAGTACAATGGTGCAGTCACAGCTCCCTGTAACCTTGAAGTTCTGAACTCAAGCGATTCTCCTGCCTCAGCCTTTCAAGTAGCTAGGGCTACAGCTGTGTGCCACCATATCTGGCAAATTTTTTAAAAATTAAAAATATAGTGATAGGGTCTCACTGTGGTGCCCAGGCTGGTCTCAAATTTCTGGGCTCAACTGATCCTCCTGCCTCAGCCTCCCAAAGTGCTGGGATTACAAACATGAACCACTATGCCCAACCTGTGAGAGTATCTTGAGTTGATTTTCAGCATGGAATTATTTCTTTGTTATTATACGTAAACATAAGGCTGATGTTTAGCTGTCATGCTTGGTAAAATATTACAATATATCCATATTCTGCTGTTCGAAGACCCTCCTATTACCACCACAACCTCTTCCAGGAGCGCCTACTCCACAGCCCAGCAATAAGATGGGTCCACTCCTAGAATAAGTGGGGGGCTCTAGAAACTTGCTTGATCACAAGGCATTCATTCTGATTGATGACCCTGCAGAACTAACCATTTTGAGTACCACTCTTACCAAGTTCTACATTGAGGATTAAGTGTCTCCATTACTACCAGAAGGTAATGTTTTTTCATTAACAGAAATGCTAGATGGAGCAGTTATGAGCAGCACTTTCCCTTCAAATGCCTTGCTGGCATTAACCTTAGAGATTTAATTCAATTCAGAAATTGGTTTAAATCTGTAGCTTTTGTATATATTATTCTGAGTAGACCCCCCCGGGGTCAGTGATTCCAAAAAAGTGTAAGAATTATCATATTAGACTCTTTCTAAAATAATACATTATTAGATTTATAATGTAGAGACACAGGGGGAAATGTGTACAAATGGAAACCATACTAACAAGAAGTACAGTTGTCAGCAGTTTAATAGAAAGAATTTTAACAAGACTTGAATGATTTTTTTAAAAAAGTAAAAATGAGTGTGGTCTAGTCTGCAGCAGGACATACCCACATTTCCAACATAAACAAATGGATCTCTATGGCGTTACCTAGACTTACATTTATATTTACTAAAGCTTCTCTACAAAAATGAGAGGATGAAATTTAGTCTTTGATACCCACTTCTGGAGGAAAATAGAGCCTTCCTTGCTGGCTTCTTCCTTGCTATCCAGGTCAGGCAAAGTTATATTGCAACATAGACTGTGTCAGAGGTAATTAAGCTCTTTCTGGAGACACTAATGCCAATTTTCCAAGCACTATTTTGGAATGATTTAATAATATTAAGATCAATAACAATAGCTGATTGTATAACTACATTTACTATTTGTCAGGTACTATACTGAGTTCTTTATTTACATTCTTTCATTAAATCATTGGTAACAGCCAATGAGCTGGATATTATTATGGCCCATATATAGATATGGAAATTGAGGTTTAGAGAAATTAACTTGTGTAAATTTCCAGAGTTCATTAGGTAGCTCATAAGCAGGAATCCAGAGCCTTTGTAAGCTCATAAGCAGAAATCCAATGTAGGGTAATATACTGTCTGCTTCAGTATTTCAGTTGTTCCAGGTCTTCAGTTTTAGGAGATGTGATTTACCTGCTTGTTACTCATGCTTGTCTCATCTGGGTTATATCCCCCCCACCCTGAAAAATCACAAGTGCACAAGAAGCAAAGACTCATACCTTTTTATTCAATTTGTGTGTGGTGGCTTTCACATGTACACTTGGTTAATTTTTGTGTTTAGTAATCATTATAACAATGGTTTTTTTCTTTTATGGACTAGTCCCCACTTTCCAATGTCAAGTTATTTTCTTTTGATAAATTTTTTCAATACAATATTTTCTCTTCATATATTATTACTGCTACTACTGTATGCTTTCTTCACTAGTTCTTAGAAATGTTGCTAAATTTCAACTAAATGTACGTAAATACATTTGACTAAGTATAAGTAATCATGGGGTTTCATCGGTGAAGCTAAACTCTTAGACATAATATTACATTGCTGTAAATACAGTTATTCTCTTCCCTACCTACTCAAGACAATTGACTATTGGCCCCAGTCTTCCACCTATTGTTGTTATTTTGCTGGTTTTGGGTGTTGAGGGGCTCGGGGAGTTCATGGATGGCAAAATAAGTCTGAGCAGGAAATGTCAGGCAACCCCTCCTCAGAAAGTGGGGAGAAAAAAATTGGGTCCTGGAGTCCCCAGAGTTCTACAGGCCCAACCTCCTTGGGTCAAGCTGGTGAGATACATACCAGCTTGTTAGGTGTCTAGAAGTTTCAACCAATCACTGAGCCTAGAATCCCTTATGGACATTAAAGTGGGAGCAGGAAACTTGCCACCAGGTTGTGCCAAACCACACCTCTAAGTGTTGGATACGATCTGTACTGAGATCCCTGAAACTGCTCCCACCCCTCACTCCTGCTTACAGCTGGAAAGAGGCACAAAAATTATTTATTATATATGATAGAAAATATAGAGATTTATAGTTGAACAGACCTGGGTTATATCCTGTTGCTTCCAAGGTTTTTGTGGAGTCAAAAATAAGACAGTGGTGAGTGCAAGCAGGCAGGAAGCACAGTGCCCAGCATTCACTAGGCACTCCATAGCATTGTTTGGACCCAACCTGGAAAGAATTGACTTGGCCTGCAGTTTCTTCCTTAAATATTGAATTCACCTATGCTATTGCCACATTACTTTGTTGAAAGCAGGGTAACTTTTTCTCACTTGATGTTGAATGCAACAGAATAAGCCTGTTTCCAGAATGAGAATTTTTTATCTGAAAATAACTGAACCACATCTTGTCTTTAACCAATTCACTGGCTTCAGCAAGGCACGTAGCTAGGGCCTGGCATACACTATTGAAAAGCAGATGTCATATCCCAGAGATGTCTAGAGATGGGGATGGCATTCTTTGTGGAGGGGCAGAGTTTTGTTGGCAGCTTTACGGTAATTCATCAATAGAGGAAAAGCAACATTGCGTAAAAGCCCAGGAGAAGCTTGAGACCTGAGGAAGTGTCTTAGCCAAGCAGAGAGAGCAGAGAAAGGAAAAAATCTTAGAAGCTGATAACAAGATAGCCTAAGGATCAGACAATACAGGGCAGCCTGGCACAATCCGGAAAGGTAGGAGACAGGAGTATCAGATTTTGTCTACAAACTGTGGTGATAAGGCCAGGGATAAAGGATAAATAAACATAGAAAATGTGGCTGACGTTCTGGTATGCAACTAAAAGAGCCAAACCTCTATGTGAAATCGTCTGAAAGTACCTAGGGCAACAGTAGGCAGCACATTCAATGTAGAGAACCTCAAACTCTGAACCTATTGCAGTCTGCTTCAGAGATGCCTCTGACTTCAGATAAGGCCTCAGTGTATCTCTGGACCTCTCTGGGCCTCTGTTTTCCACAGGGATCGCTAATATACTATATAAAAATTGTTATAATTATGTTATCATGATTAAAAATAAGACTGCAAATAATATTCTTAATTGGTGCAAATTTACAAGGCCGAAGAAGATCGGCATACAACAAAGAAAAGGGCTATGGCTTTTCCATACTTGCAAGTATAGAGGTGTGCCCTCAGGAAATGCCCAGAGATTTGAAGGGTTAACAAAGGTATCAAAGAAACAGTAATTACTAAGGTTAATCTGCCAGTAATTATTCATCTCTTTTACTCCTTCTGAAACAGTGCATAGGCAATATCAGAGGAAATAAAGGTGTGGGATGAAGCCAGTTCCACGTCTCTTAAATGGCTCCTTATTGAATTTAGAAATACCTGAATCATTAAACTCCATGATTCCATGGTAGATCAGTTTGATGTTCCTATGTATTTCTAAAGAAGATTATGAGCTCAGATTTTTTTTTAAGTCAGCAGAACCCTATTCTTCACAGCAGCTCAGCAGGCTTTGTAAAGCTAGTCAGACTGAATTTTTTTCCAGGATTTAAATTAACAGAGAAAAAGATAAAACGATCATTTCAGAAGCAGCCTTTTAAGGCCTATAAAACAAGCTAAATTGAAAATCAGGGTTAGGAGGTAGAGCCTTTGTGAAATATGTCTGTAGAGATAGAAATCCAGTTACTGATGCCTCTCCTAGACACCTGTCTGAGTGTGGAAGCACCAGGGAAACAGGTCAGATGTCAAGACTGTGACCTTGCTCTTCAATTGTAGGTAGGATGAAGTCAGGGGGTCTGAAAGTTACATTTTTTTTCTGATCCATTTTAGAAAGATTCACATTTAGTAT
The DNA here is from genome assembly GCF_028885655.2 of Pongo abelii. NCBI lineage: Eukaryota > Metazoa > Chordata > Mammalia > Primates > Hominidae > Pongo > Pongo abelii. The sequence goes on along the minus strand of NC_085928.1, from coordinate 202,613,445 downwards.
TCTGAAACTCAAAACTGCTTCAGTCTTTTTCTGCTATTATATGTGACTTAATATCCAAGTCTTGAATTTTTGAAACCGTTCTTGTCAATTCAGAAGGGCTGAAAAGTAGCACTAAAGCAAATCAAAGATAGGTTCACTCTCACTGCCAAAAGTATTTTTTTAGGACCGGTACCAATATTTTCTCTAGAAAAGGAAGAACATCATATTGTGAAGATGCTTGAAAAGTATAAACTATTTTATGCAATAATATCATTAAACAATTCACATAGCTCATCTGATATCTTATATACCTTCAATGTTTTCCACACTACACTAGGCCCCATGGAGAACATAAGAGAGCATGAAGCCAGTGATACTCACCGTTGACCTGCAGAGAAAATAAAGGTGTGTGTTATTTGAGGCAGTGTATAATTAGATAGCAAACTGGATATCATTTAGCAATGCATAAAATAAAGATTTGGAAACTGGAGAAATGAATGAGAACTAAGCATCTCTTCATGGAGGAGATGCGATGTGATCTAGCTCTTGAAGAAAGGGGATGGTCTAGAAAGATTGAGGAACAGATAAAATCTCATCTAGGCCAGGCTGTATGTGATGAGGGGAAGGGAAGGAGGAACCAAATGAGCAAATTATAGAGTCAAGAATGAAAAGTGCACAGTGTGCATGTTTCTGTTGAGGCTAGGGATGTGAGGAAGGGAAACAGAGTGGGATAGGCCTGGGGAGTACCTACCGAGAGCTCAGGTGTGGTAGGGTCAAATGAAGCTGAGAAGCTAGGCACAAGCATTTGAACTGCCTTATTCATCTTCAGCTTGATCCTGGTTCATACCCAGACCTTTATATCTATGTTCATAATGACAGTTAGATAAGGATTTTTTTTTCTTTTTTTTTTACTAGCTGTGGAAGTATTTCCTGCTCCATTTTCTAATCACCAACCACCAGGACTGAAATTCTACTTAGTTTCAAAGCTATTCAAGTCAGTTTAGCTCCTGACCTTTAGGACTGCTCTCACTTCTTACATGGCATTTGAAGTTTTCATTTCTCTTTGTGCTGGACCACATCTCACAGTGCTTAGTAGCTGGAAGGCTTCATCCTTGTCAAAGATCAGCCCATCCTCTTCATAACGTGCTAGACTATGTATTAAGGTAGGAAATAGGAATCCAGTAATAACAATAAGTGAACATGATAAAGATACAAACTCTAACTTTCAGTTAGAGTTCCCCTCCTTTATAGGCTAACAACTCCAGTTTATATTTATAGTATGTGCTTTGGAAGAAGATATGAAATAAAACATAAATTTTTTATGTTAACAGTCTATGGCAGATTTGCTACAATCCTAAAAATAACTTTATAGAGATTCTAAATACACAGCCACAGTTATTTTTGAAAGCTTAAAACTATTTTTAAAGCTGCCATAATTTAGTAATTCTGAAATAAAATGCAAAGTTAAATGCAACGGTGAACCAGGTTAACATCTGTACAGTTATATATAGCTGCTTAATAATCAAGAATTTAGAAAGACTCTACTTTAATGGGCCTAGAATAATTTTATTTTCCCACAAATCCTGAAAAAGTACAAATGTTGCAGAAATGTTGTCAAAGAGTAAAACATTGAGTCTATCAGGACATTTGAATACCCCGAAGAGAGTAAGGCATTCATTGTTTCAAGCATTTTTGTATTTATTTATAATCTTTTAGGTAATTAAACATAATGATATTTTAGAGATAATGTGCTCAGCACATTGAGTCATTAAGAATTCACCATGCCATGTAGATTTGCATGTGGGAAAAATTTGAATTATAGTGTATTTAGATAAAAAAGCCATCATGCCATTTGGATTCTAAAGAATGGAAAGATTTGAAGTCCTCTAAAATATTTTCATTTACATTTTAAAAATCTTCAAAGTCAACAAAGAGTGATGGGAGTTGAATATTTCAATGGAAGGAAAGAGAACACTTGACCTCGATTATAGAGAGCATGACAAAGTCAAGAAATTTTAGAATGTCCAATTGTCCAGAGTTAATATTTTTGACATTTTTGCATGTATTCTTCCTGTATATATATATATATATGATAGACACACACATACACACACACACACACACACATATAAAATATATATATATATATTTTAGAGAGGTGAGGTCTTATCATGTTGCTTAGGCTATAGTCTCAAACTCCTGGCCTCAAGACATCCTCCTGCCTCAGCCTCCCAAAGTTCTGGGATTACAGGCATAAGCCACTGTGCCCAGCTGTATTAAGATGTGTTGAAATATATTTTAACATGCTTTGAGTCTTTTAATTCTCTACATACTTTGTTTATTTAGTAATAAATTGTGTTTTTTGGCCCACATCATTGAAAGTCTTCTATATAATGTTTAATGATAACAATTATCTATGAAACAATGATTTCATAATTAACTATTCCCTTCTCACAGAGTATATTATGTCCAATTTTTCTCCATTATAAAAATAGAACATTTTAATAGACATTTTATACATATCTGATTATTTCCTTCATCTCAAATTACTGTTCAAAATGCATGGACATTTTAAGACTTTTCGTATGTATTTCAAATAAATAAATCTACTTCAGATTAAATCCTCACAACATGTATTAGTGTCATTAAAATTATTTATTGAGGCTGGAAGCGGTGGCTTATGCCTGCAATCCAAGCACTTTGGGAGGCTGAGGCGGGCAGATTACCTGAGGTCAGGAGTTTGAAACCAGCCTGGCCAACATGGTGAAACCCTGTCTCTACTAAAATTATCTGGGCACAGTGGTGCGTGCCTGTAATCCCTGCTACTCAGGAGGCTAAGGCAGGAGAATCGCCTGAACCTGGGAGGCGGAGGTTACAGTGAGCTGAGATCGGGCCACTGCACTCCAGCCTGGGTAACAGAGTGAGACTCCGTCTCAAAAACAAAACAAAACAAAACAAAACAACAGCAACAAAAAAAAAAACCCTCTTTATTGAGAAGGATTTTTTGAAAAGCCCCACATGTGGGACCAATTGCCCTCATCAGACATAAACTATGTGGAGCTATACCTTAGGATCCCAGTATCTAAATATTATGACACATTTCCTTAGCAAGCTGCTCCACAGTTCAGCGGTCACTAGATGTTTCCTAAAAAAATTATTGAGTTGAATTTCAGGGAGAGTTTGAAGCAGTTTTCATCTCTAATCATTTTTTAATAAGGGATTTCATAACATTTGCAAAAAAAAAAGAAATTTTGACTCCATGATAAATTCCAATAGCTTCTTCTAATACCACACATTGGCTGTCACCTTTGTAGCCAGCAAGATAGCACACAGGAACTTGAAATTGATCACTGCATAAGATCTTGCATAAAGTGCCTCAGAAAAATAAGTAAGTATATAAGCAAATAAAGAAGTAAGCTACAACGTTGTATGTCTTGGATTTCTAAAAAAAGAAAAAGGAAAGAGCAAGCACTGAATTAAAAGTCAAGAAGACCCTAGTCTTCCTCCCTCCCAGATTTTAAGTTATTTGAGGTCAGGGAGCATGGCATCTGTCATCACCATTTCTCTCTACTGCCTATGAGAATGACCAGGAAATAGCCGTCAGTAAAAGCAGGTTACCTCAATGAATGAGTGAATAGATAAAAGAAATAACGAATGAAGGCATACTGAGCTTGAGGCTCTTAGAAGAATAACACGTGGGACCAGGTGCAGTGGCTCACACCTGTAATCTGAGCATTTGGGGAGGCCAAGATGGTCGGACCACCTGAGGTCAGGAGTTCAACACCAGCCTGGGCAACATGGAGAAAACTGCCTCTATTGACAAATACAAAAACTAGCTGGGTGTGGTGGCATGCACCTGTAGTTCCAGCTACTCGGGAGGCTGAGGTAGGAAAATCGCTTGAATCCCAGAGGCATTGAACACCGGAGGCAGTGGTTGCAGTAAGCCAAGATCATGCCACTGCACTCGAACCTGGGTGACAGAGGCTTCATCTCAATAATAATGATAATAACAACATGTGGTTTACAGCAACATGGAAACAGTGCTTGTGTGTCCTCAGCTTACCTATCCTCCAGGGGATATTTTCATGGAGATACAGGAAGTGCCTACCACAACAAATACCTCCACTCCTTGTTCAGGAACATATATGTGCAATTCAGTTTTTACTCTCTTAAATGTATCTTGAGAATGAGTTGTCTGCACAATTTCATCTTTTCTTTGTGTGCGTGTATGTGTTTGTGTGTGTTTTAAGAATTGCTTTTCATAGTGCTGTAATCAAGTCTTGTACCTTGAGAACAGATAGAGATCTTAATTTTCTTTATTGGAAACAGGCTTATTACCAGGGTGCAAGGTAACCTTTTCCCAAATAGGAAAATGTTTCTTCAAAATGAAGACACATCATAGATGGAAATAACATTGAAACCCTGTATTTTAAAGACCATTGTCTATTTCAGAAAAACCTTAATGATCAACATTAGGTACTTGAAAAAGAACTAGTGAAAATCATTAAAAGAAAAGAGAAAAAGAAATTATAAATTTAAAGGAGTGTTGGAATGAAGATTTGGTGATAGACATTTTACAAACCAAGGCAGCGTGGGAGGTCTTCAATTGGTATTTTTAAATGTGAGCAGATGGGCTGAGCATTCTTATAGAAAGTGGATGTGTGTGTCTATGTGGTGAAAATGCAGTTCATGAAGGCTGTTCCTTTGCCGGTGGGAATAATATGAGCTACTCGCTTTGCAATTATAGGAGAACTAAAATCAAATCCGCAAATCATTTTACATATGGTGACCCAGTTCTTATTTTCTTATTAACTGTCCAGGGAGTTGTTTTTTTCTTTTAATTCAATAACTTGAGTGAAAAAGGTAATATCATCAAAAGAAATTTGAATGTCCAGCAAGTAAAGATCAGACACATCATAGCAGAAGAATATCTATTACTTGGCTCTAACAGTACTGGGTGTCTCTGAGGTTAGGTGGGACAAAAATTAAAGACACATTTCCTACTTACAAATCTAATCTGAGAGGCAAAACTGCCAAGAAATTAAGGAATAAGAGCAGTTAATAAATAAGTTTTGAATATATGCATTGTTGTTATTGTTGTTGTTTTATCTTAAAAGACAGTAAAGGGTTAAGAATGCAGACTCTAGAGCCACAAGGCTTGGGTTTAAATCCTGGCTTTACTAAATATTTCCTAGCTGTGTGACCTTGGGCAAATCACTGAATCTTCCTTTACTCCAGTAAAAAGAAAGGAACAAGGAGAATAATAGTACCTATTGACAGGGAAGTTTAGGAAGACTAAATTAGTTAATATATGTAAAGTGCTTAGAGCAGTGTCTGGCACATTGTGATTGCTACATAAACATAGTGTTTTCATTTACTGTTACTTACTTGGTATTAATTTGATATTACACAGGTAACTAGAGTTTGAAATTATCTTTCAGACAAATGTACCAAAAATATTTTTTGTTGCCGTAGAGAACATGATTATCTTTCATGAAGTGACTGTACAATGTTGCTATTTTAGATACCCTGCCCCCCGCCAACCATAACCCCTTTCACTAGACCTTGCTATCTCCCTGCACCTTTCTTTGGAGCCAAATATTTACCCATAGTTACTGCTTGTCATAAAAAAGAGCATTTTCTTTTGTTTTGTTTGAATTGAAGCATCCTTTTAGGGCTTTATCTAACAACTTCACCTTAGTATTTTAAGACTTCTCGGATAAATTCATGTTTATTCAACCTATAAACTACAACTCAATTCAGGCACCTGCTATTTGCCAATGCTATGCATATCATTGTGAGATTAGAAAGATGAATAAAACAGTTATTATTCGGGAGAGTGAAGTACAGTGGTATTCAGATATTCAAATACATAATGACAAATTATTTTATGAACCTCAATCATATCACTCTCTATTTGAGATTCCTAAATTTTAGTGAATTCCTCTATGCCATATGGCAGAATTTCCTCTTCCTTTGTTCTCTGTCCCAGCTTTTTTCTAAGTCTGTTCTGGCTTCATCTCTCCAACATTGCCAAAATGCACATAGCATTCCAGGTAAAGTTGGCAGGATCATGTTTCTACTTTGTTACATATATCCTTTGTGAGTGTTTTGCTGCTGGAACTGAGTACATACAAAGGGCCAAATATTTAGAAGATAAGCACAATGACTCTCAGAACCATTTGTTCATTTAAAAAAAGATTCTATTTCTTGTACTAAGGACAATATGCTCATAGTTCAAAAGTAGAAAAGTATAGAAAAAAATAAAGAAACACAAAATCGTTTATTGTCTTACTACCAGAAAGAGCATGGCTACCATTAGTATTATTTATTTATTTTTTTTAATTACACTTTAAGTTCTGGGATACATGTGCAGAATGTGCAGGTTTGTTACATAGGTATACACGTGCCATCGTGGTTTGCTGCACCCATCAACCCATCATCTACATTAGGTATTTCTCCTAATGCTATCCCTCCCCTAGTCCCCCACCCGCCAACAGGCCCGGGTGTGTGATGTTCCCCTCCCTGTGTCCAGGTGTTCTCATTGTTCAACTCCCACTTATGAGTGAGACATACAGTGTTTAGTACTCTGTTCTTGTGTTAGTTTGCCAAGAATGATGGTTTCCAGCTTCATCCATATCCCTGCAAAGAACATGAACTCGTCCTTTTTTATGGCTGCATAGTATTCCACAGTGTATATGTGCCACATTTTCTTTGTCCAGTCTATCACTGATGGGCATTTGGGTTGGTTCCAAGTCTTTGCCATTGTGAATAGTGCTGCAATAAACAGCACGATTTATTTTTCTGCCCTCCCCTGCCACCTAGCAGATTTGGGACTAAACTGCTGTTCTTTCTCTGCCTTTCAAACTTAATATTAAAATACGAGCATTTTTTTCCATACCATTAAGTATTCTTCAATAATGTATCTTATGGGTTTAATTATCATTTATTTAATCATTCTCTTAGTATAAGGAGAGGCCATAGCATGCAGATAAGACCTGATTTCCCCTTAGTACCTTTCTAAGACATTATTCTTTACTTTAAGTCACACAATAGTTCCTTTTCTTATCTCCTTTTCCAATCAAACTTTCTTCTTAAACATTTCAGTGTTATGGAAAATGTGCAAGATTTAGAGTCAGTTGTTCCAAAAGTAGCTTGCGTGGTATTTGGCAAGTTACTTTATCTGACTTACCTTCAGCTCTCTCATCTGTGTGATGGGGTAACATTCCCTGCCTTTGTTACAACATAGTTGCTGTGCAGATGAAATCATATGGTGAGTAGGAAATTGTTTTACATATTATAAAGTGAGAGATGGTTCTTTCCCTGTGCTTTACTTTTCTAACCCAAAGGCAACATTCATTATTTTTCTTCTTTTGTAAGCAGAAAAAAAAAGGCTGCATAAATGTGCTGGAAAAGACATCATTCAATTGCCTGACCTCCCAAAGGATTTGTTAATGTTTAACCCCAACTCACCCTTTCCCCTCAGTGACCTGATTTATCTGATGATTTAAAACAAAGGTTATTTGGATGGTGAAATTACAATTCTAAAATTTTCATTGCAAGTAAAAAATCTATTGATGAAAGAAAACCTTAGTTATTTTTTTCAAGTACCTTTTTCATACTTATCATAGAATATAACCTTGTAGTAGTAACAATATCAACATAATAATTACAATGTATTAAGTATTCATAAAGTGGCAGCTAGATGCTACATAGATCAGTTTAAAGCTTCTCAACACCCTACAGATTATTTGTTGGGGTGAAAAGTTTATCAACAGGCCAGAGTCATTTAGAGAAGAGATCCAGAGTAGATGTTTTAAAAAAAAAATCAGTCTGAATTAGAAAGAAACTAGGCTTAAGAGAGAGCAAAACCTAAATGCAAAAAAAAAAAAAAAAAAAAAGCATCCCTAATGGCTAAGTGGTACCAACAGAAGGAAAAGCAAAAACAAAGAAAGGACTTCAATATGGAAGCCCTAGTGGGAGGCAGAGAATAGGAGACTTTCCTCTTCTTTCTCCTCCTCCTTCTCCTCTTTTTCTTCCTCCTCTTCCTCCTCTTTCTCCTCCTCCTTCTCCTCTTCCTCCTCCATGTTGCTGTGTTAGCCCTTCTTCCACTGCACTGTGGCTATTAGCGAAGTTAATGTCCTTTATTCCAAACCTAAGTACATTAGGACAGGGCCAATGCCAATGCTGTGATCACCATTTTTAATTGATTTTTTATAGCTCTATTGAGGTTTAATTGACAGATTACAAACTGTGCACAATTAAAATGTACAATTTGACAAATTTTGACATGAAACTATTACCATGATAAAATTAATGAATATAACAATTGCATCCCCAGGGTTTCATTGTACGTGTTTGAACTCTTTCTCTCTTTGCCTCCTCTCCATCCCTAGGCCATCACTACCTGTTTTCCATCATAATTGATTAGCTTGTCTCTTCTAGGCTTACTTCATTCCGTGTAATTATTTGAGATTTTAAAGCATGTTATATATAATAATAGTTCACCTCTTGTTATTGCTTAGTTGTATTCCCTTGTATGGATATACCATAGTCTGTTTATCCATTTATCTGTTCATGGATGTGTACATTGTCCATTATTGCATAAAAGATTATCCCAAAACTCAGTGGCTTAAAATAACTATTCATTATCTCACAGTTTCTGTGGGCCAGACATTTGGGAGTGGCTTAGCTGGGTGGCTCTGGTTCAGGGTCTCTCATGAGATTGCTGTTAAGCAGTTGACCACTTCTGCATGTGCAGTTACCTGAAAGTTTGACTGGGCTGGAGGAGTCACTTCCAAAGACGCATTTTTATCTGCTGTCTCAATTATTGTACCTAGTACACAGTAGTATTCAACAAATATATGTTGCTAGAGTAGGTTAAGCTTTGATTATGGAGATTCTTAAATTTTAGGCTAAGCATTTGAACATTCGCCCTCATCCCCCCTAAGCAATGGAGAATCAGTGCAGGGGTTTGAATGGGGAATGCTATGATAACCTATGTTTTGGAAGTCTGGTTTCGTTGACAGGAGGTGGCCCATTTTCGAGTAGGATGACATGAACTATCCAATTGTGCAGTGCTAGTCAGAGGTTCAGAGGTTTATTTTCTTGATTTGATCTTTAAGCAAAAGTTTATATGGTAAAGGGTCAGAAGCATAGCTCCTCCTGCAGAGCAGACATAGTGGATTTTCATGAGGCTCCAACTACACTTTTTAAAAATTCTTACATCTTAAAGACATGTTAAGAATTGAGGCTTCATTATATAGTAGGCTTCACAGATCTGCTAATAATTGCTGTATGGTACAGATAGGACATTTTTCTCCTCTGAGGCTTGGTTTCTCCATATCCAAAATAAACAATATTGACTAGCTAACTTCTGCACTCCTTTTAAGTTTTAGGATATGTACTATGAGAAGTAGATTATTAATTGCAGAAAAGTCAGTAAAATACAAGAGTCCTGTATGTGATCCCTTCCCAAAGCAGCATCTAGCTTTATAGCTCAACGATAATGTTTAATCTGGACAGGAAAGACACTATACTTCACTCCCATGATCCTCTGCTAGGGAACGGCTGTGCAGAGGCCCTTGCTTCAAGGGCATCTTAGGGTAAAAGAGGCTGGGAAAGGAGAAAAGTGGGTTAAACCTATTATTGAACTTTTGTTCCTAACTTAAATGAAGACTAAATGACACTTGCTGAACATGTAAGAGGAAGGGCATGGATAAGATGGCAATTAAATGTTGCTGACACACCAGCAGTGTTGACATTTTAAAACTCAGACTGCTTTTGAAATGTCTTCTTGCTCTGTTTGTTTCTTATACTCAAATTTTGTTGGGTTTTATTTTTTCTAATGAGTATCATAAAATAGGTTTTATGTTAGTCAGGGGTCTCTGGAGAATTGGAATCAATAGATTTTTATTTATTTATTTATTATAAGAAATTGGCTCATGTGATTATTGAGGCTGGTCCAGTGTCTGCAGAGCCAGTGTCCCAGTTTAAGTCCGAAGGCTAGTAGGCTGCTGTAGAACCAGGAAGAGTTGATGCCCCAGTTCAAAGGACCTCAGGTAGGAATTTCTGTCTTAATCAGGGGAGAGTTAACTTTTTGTTCTATTCAGGCCTTCAACTAATTGGATGAGGCCCATCCACCATTACAGAGGTCAATTTGCTTTACTCACTCTACTGATTTAAATGTTAATCTCATCCAAAAACAACATTGCAGGAATACTTAGAATAATATTTGAACATATATCTGGACACTCTTTGGCCGGTCAAGTTGACACATAAAATTGACCATCACAGGTATATTGACTGTCCTTTTTTTTTTTTAAGCTCCGCAAGGAACCAACCATCCCCTTTCCAAGATTATTTTTAAGGCCAGTTCAGAAGTAGGTTCCATAAGCACTGAGAACCCCTATCCTATAGGAAGAGAACAACTTTCCAAAATAACCTTTCCTAGTTCTGACCACTGAATATAGAATGAGACTCTTTACTATAAAGTTTTGCTCATTACTTCTGTCCTTTGCTTTCCCAAGTACAAATGAAAATATCTTTTCTGAATGCCATTTCTTCATTCCTAGAGTCATGTCATCATCCTCTTCCCTCATTTTCTCTCTGCCTTTTTCTAACATTTACTAAATATTTATTTTATATAAAGTAATTCTAACGGTTGGAAAAACTATGAGGATGACCATGAAAGGGCTCCTATTTCTCATTGTAGGCTTTTAAAATGTTCTATACATTGCCATTGTGATGACAGGGAATCCCCTGCATTTTAAATTGTACATAAAAACAGAATTGTTGGTGTAAATTGTGAATGGGTCACTGTGTGCTTTATAGCTCTGATTAAAATAGTTTAGTATATAATTTCTAAAAATAGTCTAAGGGGTAAACTTTTAGCATTGTTCCTGTGTATTTGGCCCCAATGAGTGATATTTGTCTGTGCATAAAATTGTGCATATTTAAGTCCTTGGGTTTAAATTAAAGGGCTAAAATACTATACATGCCACCTTTGCATTCCTTTGAGTTTTGTTTGTTTGTTTTGCTCTGTTTTTGTCACTACAAAACTTAAGTTGCCCTTATATAGCACATTTTTCCTTATTGTGTCCTTTTGATTAATTTTAATGACCATTTGTTCTCTTTTAAATCACCTGCCTGCTCATCAGCATCATTAAAGGACAAAAGGTAAATGGAGCTTGACCCTGTGCATGATCATGTGAATTTTCCCCTTGCTACAAGAGTTCTTCAAATGGGCCTAAGGAAGATCAACTGAGTACTCAAGGAAGAAATCATTAAGTGCTAAATAATCATTTGGAGGAGGCTGTCAGTTTTATGCTCCTGGAGGATGGAAGAAGTGAAAGAGCTCATTTTCTTCAATTAAGTCTCTTTCGAGAAGAAATAAAAAACAAAGAGGAAGGAAAACAGAAGTTGTGTTTATAAAAAGCTTCCATCCAGGATCTGGATTACTATGAGAAGGTTCGTGATGGGTCCTAGTTTCCTAAGCCTCAATATTCTGATTTATTGATTGTTCACTAAGTTGTCCATCATATACTAGGCACTGTGGATAAGTCAGAGATGTATGAGGATTGCTAAGACTCGTATATTACAACTAAAATTTAAAAAAAAAAAAACAGCAACAGTGCTAAGGACCACTATATGGACCCTCAGAAAGTTCCCAGGAGGGGCAAAGACTCCTAAGCTCTGGGAAGACCTCTAGGAGGCATGGGCATTGTGAGATCAAGATAGATTGAACACCCAGATTGCTGCTGGGGCTGCTGCTGAGGAAGTTGGTGATGTGGCTTTGAGTGTGGAAGAAGCAGCTGCTCGGAAGCTGCTCGCGTTGCTGCTTTGGTGTTTGAGGAGCAAGTGCAGAATCTTGCAAAAGCTAAATCGCTGCCCTGCCCTGGGGGAGCAACCCTGACACAGGACAGATTCAAAAGCACAGTCTGACAGATTTATTTTAATAAGGCCGGAGAACCCTATCAAGATGTTATCTTCTAATAAGATGGATACTGAAAGCTTTTGCTTTCTCGGATGGAAAGTCTGGACCCGGGCAGTGGGTCCCGTCCGCCCCGTGGCACCTTCTGCCTGTTGATGCCGCGCTGCTCGCGCGCTCCGTCGCTCTGGCAGCGATCCCGGTACTGCATGAGTCAGTTTTGCGCTGAACCTCGGCATAATGGAGGAAGGTGCTATTTTAGGATAACAGGCATATGATCAGGGTTTTTTTGTTTTGGTTTGGTTTTTTTGTTTGTTTGTTTTTTAGGGGGCAGATTTCACAGACCGCGAAACCACAGACTGGTTTGCAGAAAGAGCGATCCTCCAGAATTCCTCCCTTTCTGCTAGAGCACAGAAAACAATTTCACGAAGTCATTGTTGCCTTTCCAGGAGAAACGGTTTCACATTTGACATTGACAGTCCATTAACTGTGTTAACAGCAGTAATTGCTTTAGAGCAGTTTAATGGAAGATGTTTATGTGTGGCTAATAAGGTACATTCTTTTTTTCCCCGCCACCAATGGTAGAAATGAAAGCAGAGAGGAATTGGAAAGGTGTGGAGAAGCTCTGAAGAATCAGAAGGTTAATGGAATCACGGAACCCTAAATGAATAGAACTCCCCTTCTGTTTCCCCTCCCTTTTCCATTACTACGTCATTTACGTTCCTAGCCTTCCTAGGACGGATGCCAGAAAGTGAGCTTCCAGCTTAGAATAGTTATTAAAAAGGGATGTGCTAAGGTTATAATCTTATTTTTTATTTAGTTTTATTTTTTCTTATACATATTATTACTGTTACAGTGAACTTTTTTTGGTAATAAGCCAAAATCAATAAAAATATTTTATGAAAAGATAAAGCAATGTATGGATGTGTGTGTGTGTTGATTTCCAGGATTGTGAAGTTTGGGGATCTGCATACTACTAGATGTGCTGTAGACAATATGGTGCTATGAATACAGCAGATGTTATTCTTATGTCCACATGATGTACACTCTGGTGTGTTTTCTGTTTCATAAATCCAGCTCACCAAATTTGGGGAAACTTCCAGACTCAGTCCTTAATTAGGCTGAAGGATCAAAGGTGACTATGATGAAATCCCCACCTCCAGACATATCATAAACCTTTATCTTTTATAGTGTTTGTGCCAGCCTGTCTCTTTTTTTCTCTTTGGCAATATCATTAATCACATATTTGGACTACCAGATTTGCATGTTTTTCCCCAAGTATTTATCTATAACTAAAATCTTTTTTTGATAAATTTAACATACATATGCCTAAATGTCTGCTGGAGCTCTCTATTTGGATTTCCATAGGCAACTCAAATACAGTATGTTCAAATCCAAACCACCTGTGGCCCTCTCCCCCATCGAAAACAAAAGCAAACAAACACAGCTAGCCTGATGCTTGTATTACATCCCGGTCTTGGTAAATGGCACCTCTGTCTTCCTCCTTGCTCAAGCCTGGACCTTGCTAATCATATTCTGTCCTCCTTTCTTTTTTCTTCATCCTAAATATTCACTCATTTGTTAAAACCTATAGATTCTGGTTCTTACTTGCCTTTGGAACTTCTGCCTCCTTGCAGTCATCACTGGCACTTTTATGGCACTGGCTCAGTTTAGGGCCTTATCTTTTCCCTTCCAAAAACTGTCATAGCAGCGCTACTATCCTCACATCCTTAGTCCTGTTCTTCCCCAATCATTGTTGTATACACATATTTCTAAAGCATAAACATGAGTTGTGTTCTCCCTATTACAACCTTCCAGTAATTCCCTGTTATCATTAGGATAAAGTCCAAACTTATTTGCATGGCACATGCGTTTCTCAATAAAGAAAGTGTAAGATCTGGAATCAGACAGATCTGAGTTCAAATCCTCATTCTGCAACTTACCAGTTGTGTGACTATGACTAACTTCTCTATATCTCAATTTCCTCTTCCGTAAAATGAGAATAATTTGGCGGCTACCTGCGATAAATCTTACTTCAGTTCCCCAATACCTGCTTCTCCTCTAATTTTGGACATTATCTTTCCCTGGCCTTTGAAGTTAGGTGTGTACAAATGACTTGCTTGGCAAAAGAAATGTAAGCACAATAGCTATGTGTCACTTCTGTGTATAAACATTCAATTCCTGGTACTGAATTCTCCAGATGTTCCTTTGCTGAGTGTGAAAACATGGGAATACGAGGGTTCCACAGAAATTAAGGAGACAGAATGCTGAGGCTACACACAGAAGACAACTGTCCTGAGGAACGACTCAAATCCACAGCAGACTATGTGTGGATGAGAAATAAACATTCATTAGATGAAGCAACTGATACTTGAGGGTTGTTTGCTACCTCAGCACAGCTTAGCCTACACTGACATTCTACCACAAAGGCTGTTATGAGAAATTATATAATATACAAAGGCATATACTATGATGCTTGGCCCCAAAGCAAGTGTTCACATAATGATTATCTTTGCAGACAATATTTTTTTCTACCTTTCATCGCTGTACTTTATCCAAGGCACTTAAGCAGTTGGTTTCACATTTCAGCATCTTTAGACATGGCGATTATTCTGCATGTACTGTTTTCTCCTATTTTGCTCAGTTGATAACATTTATTCAACCTTGGAGAACCAACGTAAGTGTGCCCTTCATAAGTTGGTCTTTTATGAAGGACACACTTAAGTTGGTTCTTGAAGGTTGAATAAATGTTATCTCATACCTGAGTCTACCCATAGCCTAGAGTGGTCACGTGGGCTCTATGCTCATGTATGCAAAGGATCGCTCCTTACTGCTTGAACACTACCTCACAGTGATAACGTTATGTATCTATCTCTCCTACTGGGTTGTGGATTTCCTGGCAGAAGGACTCTGTCTTGCCCATCTCTATAGTCTCAGAATTTATTAAATATCCACAATAAGCAGATATTTAATAAAATATAAAAATTAACAAAAACACTCTCAAAACTAATGAGGGAGATAGGATAACTGATTCCACTATAATATGACAAGTAATTGGCATAAAATATAAATGCTTTCATTTCTCTGAAGCCTCGCTCTTCATTTTGACTGTGGCCATTTTGACTGTGACCATTTTGACTGTGGCCATTTTGACTGTGACCATTTTGACTGTGACCATTTTGACTGTGGCCATTTTGACTGTGACCATTTTGACTGTGGCCATTTTGACTGTGGCCATTTTGACTGTGACCATTTTGACTGTGGCCATTTTGACTGTGACCATTTTGACTGTGGCCATTTTGACTGTGGCCATTTTGACTGTGACCATTTTGACTGTGACCATTTTGACTGTGACCATTGGCTGGTCTAACTTTCTTATTTTACAGATGAGGAGAAAACCCAAGGAGAGGACACAGCAAAATGGTGTCAGATTTTGGAGCAGAGATCAGACATTATTGCTCTATAGCAACTAAACACACGGAAGGGTAGGAGTCCATAATATGTACGTGCATGAGCTCCCCACTGACAGGAGGAAGTACGGTTACAAGAGCATTACAGTGGGTTGAATGGTGGCCCTTAAAAGATATCCCCGTGTCTTAAACCCTGGTAACTGTATATGTGATCTTATTTGGAAAAGGGATCTTTGCAGATGTAATTCTGCAGATGAAATCAATCCAGATTATTTAGGTGGACCCTAAATCCAATGACAATTGTCCTTATAAGAAACACACCCAAAGGGCGGGGCATAGTGCTCACACCTGTAATCTCAGAACTTTGGGAGGCCCAGGCGGGCAGATCACCTGAGGTCAGGAGTTCAAGACCAGCCTGGCCAACATGGTGAAACCCCGCCTCTACTAAATATACAAAAATTATCTGGGCATGGTGGCTGGTGCCTGTAATCCCAGCTACTCGGGAGGCTGAGGCAGGAGAATCACTTGAACCTAGGAGGGGAAGGTTTCAGTGAGCCAAGATCGTGCCATTGCACTCCAGCCTGGGCGACAACAGCAAAATTCTGAAAAAAAAAAAAAAGAAAAGAAAAGAAAAAAAGAAAGGAAGGAAGGAAGAAAGGAAGCAAGAAAGGAAGGAAGGAAAGAAAGAAAGAAAGAGACACATGGAGGAGACCATGTAAAAATGGAGGCAGAGATTTGAGTTACGCACCACAAGCCAAGGAAGGCCTGGCATTAACAGAAGCTAAAAAGTCAAGGGCAGATTCTCCCCTAGAGCTTTTGGAAGGAGCACAGCCCTGTGGACACCTTGATTTTGGACTTCAGACCTCCAGAAGAGTTGCTTTAAGCCCCCAAGTCTGTAGTGGGTTTTTACAGCTGCCCTAGAAAATGAATGCAAGCACCATTTGGAGGACACATGCTTTTCCCCCCAGGCATATTTCTCTCCAGTTAAGCTTTCTATAATAATCTCTAAGAAAATTTTTAGCCTTTGTTACTTAAAAAAAGAAAGCCCTTTCCCTTTCCTTATCTTTTCCCGTTTTTTTCTCCAACTTTGGTGAGGAATAACTTACAGCCTCAACCCCTTAAAATATTCCCAGTTCTATTAAAAAAGCCTTAGATTTTTTCCCCACTAAAGTTGAAGGTAGAGTATTCTCATTCATATTATATTTCCCCTAGATCATATCCTAAAATAAACAACAACAAAGTTTTTATCTTTGTCTCACCTTTGAGCCTCTGAGGTGCTTCTAGTACCTGGAGTAAAACTTCGATCTTTATCCTCCACACAAAGCATGATCCTTTTCCTGTTGACTTCTCAGAGTGGTGGTAAGAAGTAGACGAGAGAAAGTATCTGTGGGAGTTTTGTAAAGTGTGAGGTGCTATGTGGAGATAATGTTACTAGCATTACAGCTGCTGACTAATATGTATGAACTACATAGAGAATAGACGGAATCTGAGAATTCAATGCATAGCACCCTCTAGGCCGCCGGCTCCTGCTGCTTGTACACTATACTTTGCTGCCACCGTGTGGCCTTTCTGGTAGTTGTTAGTGTTGTTGGTTCTTGTATTTAATAGTTTTAACCATAAATTTTATAATTATAAATTTTCAGGATAAAAAAGTAATTTTTATTTTAGAAAAATACTGGTCATACAGCTGTGAAATTGTTCGGTGTCTATGTTCTTGTTTGAGGGAAACTAGGAGACGGTTTGGAAATATTTGAAATATTATGACGGACAAATCTAGAGATTAAAAGACTGGGACGGGTCAAAGAGGCAACGGATAGTGTTGTAGACTTTAGAGAAACAAAAGCATGTGCCCTATCCAGGAGCATCCATAAAATACAGTTTATTGGAATTCTAACATTTCCTGCAAATTTTCCCAGGCTCTCCACAGGTAGTCTCCAAGTCTTTTTAGCTTCTTTTCTCCAATATCTCTTTCATTTATTCTATACTCTCCAGCTTTATGTCTATTGTGTATCTGTGGCCTTTGTTTCTTTCTGCCTGGATCATTTTAATACCTGGTCTTCCTATCTCCACGATCTCTTATTTTTCTTTTATCTTGCACATGCTGCTAGAATGATTTTCATGAAGCACTATAGAGTACAGAGCAGTGATTAAGAGTAAAGTCTGAGGCCAGACTCCTTGAGTCTGAAACCGAGATCCCTCAATTTGGCTCTAACTAGTAGAGCGATTTGGTAACCAGAGGCAAGTTACTTAAATGTTCTTTATTTCAGTTTCCTTACCTATGAAATATGATACTACTAATGCCTGCTTCATATACAGTCATGCCTCTCTCTTGCTTTTTTGAGACGGAGTTTTGCTCTTGTTGCCCAGGCTGGAGTGCAATGGCGCAATCTCGGCTCACCGCAACCTCTGCCTCCTGGGTTCAGGTGATTCTCCTGCCTCAGCCTCCCGAGTAGCTGGGATTACAGGCATGTGCTAACACGCTCGGCTAATTTTGTGTTTTCAGCAGAAATGGGGTTTCTCCATGTTGATCAGGCTGGTCTCGAACTCCTGACCTCAGGTGATCTGCCTGCCTCAGCTTCCCAAAGTGCTGGGATTACAGGCGTGAGCCACCATGCCTGG
This sequence comes from Pongo abelii, assembly GCF_028885655.2. Lineage (NCBI taxonomy): Eukaryota > Metazoa > Chordata > Mammalia > Primates > Hominidae > Pongo > Pongo abelii. The sequence goes on along the minus strand of NC_085928.1, from coordinate 202,595,508 downwards.
CCCAGTCATGCGTCTCTTAATGACAGGGATATGTTCTGAGAAATGCATTGTTAGGTAGTTTTGTCTTTGTGTGAAAATCGTGGGGTATACGAACACAAACCTAGATCATATAGCCTACTATAAAACTAGGCTGTAGGGTATAGCCCACTATACAATAGGCTGTATGCTGTAGCCTGCTGTACAACTAAGCTGTATGGTATAGCCTATGGCTCCTAGGCTACAAACCTATACAGCATGTTACTGGGCTGAATACTACAGACAATTATATTTGTGTATCTAAACATATGTAAACAAAGAAAAGATACAGTAAAAATATGGTATTATAATCTTATAGGACCACTGTACTATTATGCAGTCCATCATTGACTGAAACATTGTTATGCCATGTGTAAATTTATTTCTGACACAGATAAAATGAGCGAATTCACAACAGTGCCTATAATTTAGTGTTCAACTAATATTTGCTATTATTAGCACTCTGATAGAATGTGAATTATTTTGAATGCAAGAATTTGATTTGTCTTAGCATCTTCAACTGCACCTATCACTTTTAAGTTGTAGTAATTTGATAAGATTTTTAAACATATAGGTGAAGGATCACTAAGCTTTAAGCCAGTTTATTTCTTGGAACTCTCATTATATTACCAAAATATGCTTAAAGTCATCTCATAATTTGTCTATGCACTAATCAGAGAATTTTCAAACTTGCTAAATTTTTAGTTAATAAACAGTGATTAATATTTATTGAGCATCCACCAAGTGAAAAACTCTGTTCAAAATGTTTTATGTAGATAACCTCATTTAATACACACAATAGTTTTGAGATCAGTAGTAATATCAGCATTCCTATTTTATGTAGAGGAAACAAAGGTGTGGGAAAGTCCCACAGCCAGTAAATGGAGAGTAGATTAGAACCAATGCAATTTGTCTCAAGAGCTTACATTCTTAAGGGAATTCTGTGCTATAAATACATTCTCCTATAATCTTTCATTTCAGTCCTGAGATGCTGTTTCTGAATACCAAAACACAGAAACATTTTAAAAATTCCAAACCCAGTGGAATGCAGAATGCCAAGCTCATCGCTGCATTGAAGCTACAGCCTCAACTTGCCATAGCCCGTTTTGGGAACAGTGCTCCATGTGATAATGAACTGTGATCACTGGTTTCTGTTGCACTTGGATTTCTTTAAGTGTGCAGATGGTGTGGAGACCCCAAAGACCAAGTATTTTAAAGCTTGTACAGTAGGAAAGACAATGATTCAATTCCAAAAGCAATTCATTAGACATATCACATATTACCTGCTGCCTTAAATGCCGGCTTGTGTTGGAAAGTCTTCCTGAGAATACTGTCCCCGAAGCATAAAGTGGACATGAAAAAATGTAATCCCTGAGGTAAGTGGAGCATCCGGAACTTCTAGATGTTCCATTAAGACTACACATGGTCGGCCGGGCGCGGTGGCTCACGCCTGTAATCCCAGCACTTTGGGAGGCCGAGGCAGGCAGATCACCAGAGATCAGGAGTTCAAGACCAGCCTGCTCAACATGGAGAAACCCCGTCTCTACTAAAAATACAAAAATTAGCCGGGCGTGGTGGCAGGTACCTGTAATCCCAGCTACTCAGAAGGCTGAGGCAGGAGAATCACTTGAACTCAGGAGATGGAGATTGCGGTGAGCTGAGATGGTGCCACTGCACTCCAGCCTGGGCGACAGAGGGAGACTCCGTCTCAAAAAACAAACACACAAAACAACAACAACAACAAAACAAAACAAAAACAAAAAAACTACGCATGGTCTAGTTTTAAGTCTTGGTCCCTGCTAATATATAGACAGGTTGATCGTTGAAAAATGTAGGCACACCAAATGGTGATCATCCATTGATAATAATAGCACATACCTATGTCTTGAAATACACTGTTCTTAGGCTTGATTTGAATTAATGAATTTAATCCTCATAAGAAGTCTCTGATATAGGTATTCTTTTCATCCCTATTTTCTCAGATTGGAGAACTGACAGAGAGGTTAGGATTTCAAATCAGGCAATCTGGATCCAAAGTTCAAGCTGTAACTACTAAGGAATACTACTTATCATTGTGTTTATCTATTGATAATAGTAGAGTTAAATATCATTTTATTAATTATGTAGAATTTCTCTCTTTGTTTCAGGACACTAATGATACACCTTTGCTGACAAAGCACTATGTAATTGTGTTCATACTTTTAAACTTGTCAACTGCTAATCAAAATGCCATTCTCAAATATCCTTCCTCATTGGATTTAGCTTGATTTTTTTCCTCTTTAGGGAGTACTGTTGAAACTACTCTGGCTCTCCTCAGTCTCCAGTATTAAACCATTGGCAGCAGCTGGTAACAAACTAGGAGGAGGATGGGATTGTGTGTGCAAGTCTTCATTGTTTGAGCTAGTGGTGAATGTGTGAGTTGTGAGCTTGGGGGCATAAAGAGCCTGGTGAAACATCTGCACCCAGAACCATTAAATCTTGGGATATGAGAGAGATTAAAGATTGGATTGCCTAGCCATTCATCAAATGCTTAAAATTTGTGTCTATTTACCTGTTTTCAGTTTATACAACTTTTTAATAATATTCCATTAATCTTGGATAGATCTAACTTTGTTATTTTGAATTGAAATCGCTTTACTTTTAACTTCAACAGTAGGTCCCAGTTCTAAAGCCCTCGAAATCACATAAAAAAGTCTAATCTTCTTTCATGGCATATAAAAGCCACTTATATGTCCAGTATGAGTCTTCTCAAGATCCTTGGAGTCTTTCTGTGATAGGACTTTGAGTGTCCTTATTACCCTGGTCATACTCATGTGGCAAACAATGTGTCTAAGAGTATGTAAGCCAAACAGTGTTGGTTTCAGTATGGGAAATCCATGTGAATGTTTGATAGAGAATGTTCAGGATGAGCAATGACAGTGTGAATAAGAGAGACAATTGTTTGCAAGAGAAGCTTAGTGGATGAAACATAGGTTCTCTCATAGCGCAATGAAACATTGCGCCACTGCACTCCAGCCTGGGCAAAAGAGCGAGACTCTGTCTCAAAAAAAAAAAAAAAAAAAAAAAAAGTCTCAGAGGTAGGGTTAGTATCACCCAGAATTTATCTTCTGTACCCAAATTTCCATACCAGTTGCCATAATGAAGAGTATACCTATTTACTGATTACAAATGTGTTTTATTGAAGATAATATAAATTCACAGCAATTATTTGTCCCATGGTGACAAGATGGCCTATGTAATTTTTTTTATTTATTAATAAGAGCTATATTTAGTACAATTCTACTTCATTGTGGGTTTTTTATTTCAATCAAATTTTGAACTTTACTGAAGAAATCCCTTCATGTTTTTCTTATTATTTACTTCATGCATTTATGAAGTAAAAATACATGCATTCTTTGTGTTTCCATTGTCTAATTAAAGTAAAATTTAAATGCAATAAAATGCAGAAATTTTAAATGTGTAATTTATTGAGTTTTATTAAATTAACCTATATAACCAACACATTGATCAAGACATACAACATTTCACTTGGGAAAATTTCCTCACATCCCTTCCAGTCAGTCTCTTCCCCACCCACCCACAACCAATTATCTAATTTTTCTCATCAAAGGCTTGTTTGGCCTAATCTTGAATTGCATATAAATGAATTTTTTCAGTCTATACTATTTCGAAACTTCTTCCTAAACAAAATTTTTGAGATCCATCATGTTGTTGTGTATCACTAGTTAATTATTTTAAATTGCTGAGTATAAGGTCTATTGCATAAGGATTCCGTTGTGTATTTATTTGTTTTTATTTTGGTAGACATTTGGATTATTTTCAGTTTTTTACTAACTTGCATAAAGCTTCTGGAAATATTCATGTACAAGTCTTTTTCTTTTTTTTCTTTCTTTTTTTATTTACTTTATTATTATTATTATTTTGCCATGTTTTAACTTCTCTTGTGTAAAAACCCAGGAGCAGAAGTACGGGGTCATAGTGTAAGCTCTTGTTTAACTTTATAATGAACTGGGAAACAAATTTGCAAACAATCTGATACTATTTTAAGTGACATTTCTAGAAGTATTATTTTCTAATCGTTTGTAACATAGTACACTCCCAATGTATGAGAGTTGCAGTTGGTCCATATCCTCACAAATAAATAGTATTTTCCAGGCACGGTGGCTCACGCCTGTAATCCCAGCACTTTGGGAGGCGAAGGCGGGCAGATCACAAGGTCAGGAGATCGAGACCATCCTGGCTAACACGGTGAAACCCCGTCTCTACTAAAAATATAAAAAATTAGCCGGGCATGGTGGCGGGCGCCTGTAGTCCCAGCTACTCGGGAGGCTGAGGCAGGAGAATCACTTGAACCCAGGAGGTGGAGGTCACAGTGGGCTGAGATTGTGCCACTGCACTCCAGCCTGGGTGAAAGAGTGAGATTCTGTCTCAAAAAAAAAAGTGAAGTTTCTCACCATCATTTTAATTTTCATTTTGCTGATGACTAATGATGTTGATAACCTTTCACGTACTTATTGGTCATTTGTATGTCCTCTGTTCTGAAGTGCCTTTTCAAATATTTTGCTTATTTTAAAATTTGTGTTGTCTTTGTATTATTGATTTGCAGAATGTGTGTTTGTGTATATACCTGTGCGTGTGTTTGTGTGTGTGTATATATGGCATATATGCATATATGTTGGTTACTCCCCACTTCCCCCTTCCCTTATAGATTTTCCTGTTCTGGGCATATCAGATAAATGGAGTCATGTAATATGTGGCCTCTTGTGACAGTCTTCTTTCACTTAGCATAATGTTTTCAAGGTTTGCCCATGTAGCATGAGTCAATACTTTATTCCTTTTTGTGGCTAAATATTTTGTTGTATGCATGTACTATATTTTGTTTCTTCTTTTTAATACTCTGCTAGGTTTGATTTGCTAGAATTTTATTGCTCTTTTCACACCTATATGTATGAGAATATTAATTTGCCTTTTTTTCAGGAATTTATTTGTTAGATTTGTGACAGGTTTTATTTCTTCCTCTAATTTAGGAAAGAGTTTGTTTAAAATTAGCATTCTTCTTTCTTTAATATATAGTTCAGCAGTTAAACCAACCAGGCCTCTAGCTTTCTCTATGGGAAGGTTTTTAATTTACAAATTAAATTTCTTTACCAGGTAGTATTATATTTATTTTCTTTATTTTTCCTGTCAATTTTTAATTCATGCTTTTCAAGAAATTCATCCTTTTACCTAATTTGAATATACTAACACAAGGGCATATATAATATATGCCCATAGAATCTACAATGACATGCCATCTTTTATTCCTAGTATTGGTAATTAGTGTTTTTCCTTTTTTCATCAACAATACCTATTTTAGGGTTTAACAATCTTATTACTTTTTTTTTTACAAAAACACTTTGGCTTTTAAATTTTCCCATATTGTTTGTTTTATATTTTATTGATTTTTGCTCTTTATTATTATTATTTTTATTTATTTGGGTGTGATTTTTCTCTACTTTTTCTGTCTTCTTAAAGTGATCCTTAGATTATTGATTTTAATTCTCTTCAAATATAAGAATTCGAATCTCATATATTTCTAAGACTTAGTTAAACTGGATCATACAAATATAGAGTGATTTGTTTTCATGAACATACATTTTCAGAAATTATCTAATGTCCCTTGTTGTTTCTTCTTTACCTTGGGTGATTTACAAATGTGCTGTTTCGTTTCAAAATATTGAAGATTTTCTTCATCTTATTGAATTTTAATTCAATACCATTGTGGTCAGAGAACATGCACTGTAAAATTTCAATATTTTTAAATTTATTGATACTTATTTTATGGTATATCATGAATGAATCTTGAACATTTTTATTTTATTTTATTTATTTATTTATTTATTATACTTTAAGTTTTAGGGTACATGTGCACACGTGCAGGTTAGTTACATATGTATACATGTGCCATGTTGGTGTGCTGCACCCATTAACTCATCATTTAGCATTAGGTATATCTCCTAATGCTATCCCTCCCCCCTCCCCCCACCTCACAACAAGCCCTGGTGTGTGATGTTCCCCTTCCTGTGTCCATGTGTTCTCGTTGTTCAATTCCCACCTATGAGTGAGAACATGCGGTGTTTGGTTTTTTGTCCTTGTGATAGTTTGCTGAGAATGATGGTTTCCAGCTTCATCCATGTCCCTACAAAGGACATGAACTCATCGTTTTTTATGGCTGCATAGTATTCCATGGTGTATATGTGCCACATTTTCTTAATCCAGTCTATCATTGTTGGACATTTGGGTTGGTTCCAAGTCTTTGCTATTGGGAATAGTGCCGCAATAAACATACGTGTGCATGTGTCTTTATAGCAGCATGATTTATAATCCTTTGGGTATATACCCAGTAATGGGATGGCTGGGTCAAATGGTATTTCTAGTTCTGGATCCCTGAGGAATCGCCACACTGACTTCCACAATGGTTGAACTAGTTTACAGTCCCACCAACAGTGTAAAAGTGTTCCTATTTCTCCACATCCTCTCCAGCACCTGTTGTTTCCTGACTTTTTAATGATCGCCATTCTAACTGGTGTGAGATGGTATCTCATTGTGGTTTTGATTTGCATTTCTCTGATGGCCAGTGATGATGAGCATTTTTTCATGCTTTTAGCATTTGAAATGGATGTGTGTTCTGCAATTATCTCAGTAGTGTCCTATAAATATCAATTAGGTTAAAATGGTTGAGATAGTGCTGAAATCTTCTACTTACCTACTGATTTTTTTTAAGTCATTAATAAACTTTAGTTTTTAGAGGATTTTTAGGTTTCCAGTAAAATTGAGTAGAAAGTACAGAGAGTTTTTTTATATGTCCCTGTCCCCAGACAGACACAACCTCCATCACTATCAACATCTTCCACCACAGTGGTACATTTGTTGCAATCTATTGACACATCATTATTAATCAATGTTCTACATTACGGTTCTCAGTGTTGTACATTCTACGAGGTTTGAAAAATGTGTAATAACATATATACACCATCATAGCATCACACAGAATTGTTTCACTACCCTAAAAATCCTCTGTGTTCTACCTATTTATCCCTCCCTATCCCTACCTCTTGATAACCACTCATCTTTTTACTATTCCCATAGTAACATTGAGCATGTTTTCATACACTTATTGACCATTTATATGTCTTCTTTGGAGAAATGTCTACTCAAGTCATTTGCCAATTCTTAAAATATTTTAAACATTGGGTTATCTGTTGGTTTTGCTATTGAGTTGAAGGGGTTCTTTATGTATTTTGGAATTAACTCTTCATCAGCTATATGATTTGCCAATATTTTTTCTCATTCTTTAGGTTGGCTTTTACCTGCAGATTGTTTTCTTTGCTGGGCAGAAGCTTTTTAGTTTGATGTAGTCCCATTTGTCTATTTTTGCTTTTGTTGTCTGTATTTTCGGTGTCAAATTCATGAAATCCTTGGGAAAAGCGATGTGAAGATGTTCCCTAATGATTTCTTATAAGAGTTCTATAGTTTCAGATCTTGCATTTAAGTCTTCAATCCACTTTGAGTTTATTTCTGTTTATGGTGTAATATAATGGTTCAATTTCATTATTTTGATGTGGATATTCCATTTTCCCAACACCATTTGTTAAAGAGACTATTGTTTCTCCATTTTGTAGTCTTGGCACTTATGTCAAAAATCATTTAACCAATATATATATATGGGTTTGTTTCTGAACTCTTTATTCTATTCCACTCATCTATATATCTGTCTTGATGGCAGTACCACATTGCATTGATTATGTTGCTTTGTAATATGTTGAAGTCAGGAAGTATGAAGCTTCCAGCTTTATTCTTCTCTCTCAAATCATTTTGGCTATATGGTGTTTTGTTGTTGTTGTTATTTTTGGTTCCATATGAATTTTAGGATTTTTTTCCATTTACACAAAAAATGCCAGTGGGATTTTGATAGCAATTACATTAAGTCTTTAGGTCACTTTCGGTGGTCTCGACATTTTAGCAATATTAATTTTTCCAATCTGTGAACATGGGATGTCCTTCCATTAATTTGTGTCTTCTTTAATTTCTTTCAACAAAGTTTTGTAGTTTTTAGTGTACAAATTTTTTACCTCTTCAGTTAAGTTTATTCCTAAGTATTTTATTATTTTTGATGCTATTGGAATTATTTTCCAATATATATTTGATGCTAATGGAATTATTTTCCATTATTCCAATTCCAAATATATTTGATGCTAATGGAATTATTTTCTTAATTTCTTTTTCAAATTATTTGGTATTAGTGTATAGAAACACAAGTTATTTGTGTTTGTTGATTTTGTATCTTGCAGCTTTGCTGAAATTATTAGCTCTGTTTTTCTGTTTATTCTGATATGCACTCTAGAATTTTCTCTATATGCAATCATGTTATTTGAGAACAGATAAAATTTTACTTGATCCTTTTTGATTTTGATGGATTTTATTTATTTTTTCTTACCTAATTACTCTAGCTAAGACTTCAAGTACTATTTCAGTTAAATAGAAGTGGTGAGACTGTGACTTTTTGCCTTCCTACAGATCTCAGAGGAAACATGTTCAATTTTTTACCATTGAATATTATGTTATCTGTTGGTTTTTTATATATAGTCTTCATTATATTGAGGTAATTTCCTTCTATTCCTAGTTTTTTGAGTGTTTTTTAAATGAAAGAGTGTTGAATTTTGTCAAATACATTTTCTGCATCTATTGAGTTGATGATGCGGTTATTACCCTTCATTTTGTTATTATGGTATATCACCTTGATTGATTTTTGTAAGTTGAACTATCATCACATCTCAGGAATATATATTACCACCTGGTTATAAATACATGATTCTTTCAGTGTGCTGTTGAATTTGGTTTGCTAGCATTTTGTTGAGAATTTTTACATCTGTATTCATTGGGAATATAGGCCTATAATTTTCTTTCTTTTGGTGTCTTTGTTGGTCTTTGCTATCAAGGTAATGCTGTCCTCATAAAATTAGTTTTGAAGTGTTCCCTTCTCTTCAATTTTCTACAAGAGTTTGAGAAAAAATGATATTAATTCTTCTTTAAATATTTTGTAAATAGAATTCATAAATGAAACCATCTAGTCATGGGCTCATCCTTTTCAGAAGACTTTTTTTGTGCTGCTTCGATCCCCTTACCTGTAATTGGTATTGTTTTATGTCTGTGGCATGAGTTGTAATGTCACCTCTTTCATGTCTTTTTTTTTAGACTTATCTGTTTTTTTCATACTCTAGCTAAAGGTTTGTTGATTTTCTTTATCTTTTCAAAAAACAATTCTTAATTTTCTTGATTTCTTTCAATTGTTTTTCTAATTTGTATTTTATTTATTTATACTTTAATCTTGATTATTTCCTTTCTTTTGGTAACTTTGGGCTTAATTTGTTCTTCTTTTTCTAGTTATTTCAAGTGTACCATTAAGGTTTTTATTTGAGGTTTTTTTTCTTATTGCAGGCATTTACTGACATAAAACTCCCTCTTAGGGCTGCTTTTGATGCATCCCATACATTTTGGTATGTTGTGTTTTCATTTTTATTTGTCTAGCAATATTTTTAAGTTTCCCTTTTGGCTTTTTCTTTGACTCATTCGTTGTTTATCATTCAAGGGTTTGTTGTTTAATTTCCACATATTTGTGAATTTTTAAGTTTTCTTTCTGCTTTTAATTTCTAGTTTCAATCCATTATGATTGGAAAAGATACTTGGTATAATTTTAATCTTCCAGGAGCTCAAACAACCCCATAGGAAATAATATCCTTAAATTTGTTAAAACTTCTTTTGCGACCCAACACATGATCTGTCCTGGAGAATGTTTTCTGTGCACTTGAGAAGAATGTTTATCTTCTGCTGTAGAATGTTTCTTACATGTCTGTTACGTCCATTTGATAAATAGAATTGCTCAGCTCCTATTTCCTTATTGGTCTCTTCTCTGTACGTTTGGTCCATTATTGAAAGTGGAGTATTGAAATCTCCTATTATCATTGTACTACTGTCCATTTCTCCCTTCAGTTCTATCAGTGTTTGCTTCCTATATTTGGGTGCCCATATTTTGGGTGCATATATATTTATAATTGTTGTCTCTTCCTGGTAAATTGACATTTTAATCATTATATAATGTCCTTCTTTGTCTCTTATAACAGTTTTTTACTTGAGGTCTATTTTGCGTTAAATAAATATGGTTACCATGATTCTCTTTGCTTATCATTTGCATGGAAAATCTTTTCCATCTCTTCACTTTCAGTCTATGTGTGTTCTTAAATCTAAAGCAAGATTTGTTTATATCTTATAGTTGGATCTTTAAAACAAAAACAAACATTCAGCCATTCAATGTCTTCTGATTGAAGAGTTTAATCTATCTATATTTGAAGTAATTTTTGATAGGGAAGGACTCATGATTGCCATTTTATTAGTTGTTTTCTGTCTATCCTGTAGCCTTTTGGTCCTCCTTTCTTCTCTTGTTGTCTTCCCTTGTGTTTCATTGATTTTTTTTTTTAATAGCAACATGCTTTGATTTACTGCTCACTTTCTTTGGTGCATCTTTTATAGATACTTTTTTTTGTGGTTACCAAGGGGCTTACATTAGACATTTTATAGTTGTAACTATCTCTTTTTAGCTGATAATTTCAATTGTACACAAAAACTGCCCTTTACGTCTCCTCCCCATGGTATCAGTGCCATCAGCTGTAATGTCTCCCCATGCACACACTGTGCTATAGATGTCACAAATTACATTTTCTTTTTTTTTCTGAGACGGAGTTTTCCTCTTGTCACCCAGGCTGGAGTGCAATGGCATGATCTCGGCTCACTGCAACCTCCGCCTCCCAGGTTCAAGCAATTCTCCCACCTCAGCCTCCCGAGTAGCTGGGATTACAGGCACCTGCCACTACACCTGGCTATTTTTTTTTTTTTTTTTTTGGTACTTTATAGTAAAGACAGGGTTTCGCTATATTGGCCAGGCTGGTCTTGAACTCCTGACCTCAGGTGATCCACCCACCTCAGCCTCCCAAATTGTTGGGATTACAGGTGTGAGCCACTGTGCCTGGACAATTACATCTTTTTATATTGTGTATTATCATGTTTTTATTGTCATTTTTTATACTTTTATCTTTCAACTTCTACACCAGAATTAAAAGTGATTTATGCATTACTTTTATAGTACCATACTATTCTCTGATTTTCTATTTACCTTTGCCATCTAGCTTTAAACTGATAGTCTTATTGAGCCTCCCTTGTATGTGAAAGTCACTTTTGCTGCTTTCAAAACTCTCTCATTGTCTGATTTTTGACAATTTAATTATAATGTGGCTTGTTATGGATTTCTTATATACTAGTTTTATACTAGTTGAAGTCCTTTGGTATTCTTGAATATGGATATTCATTTCTTTCCACAGATTTGGGAAGTTTGGGCCCATTACTTCTTCAAATAATCTTTCCTTCTCTTTCTCTTTCTCCTCATCTTCTGAGACTCTCATATTGCATATAATGAACACCTTGATCACGTGCCATAAGTTTCTTAGTCTTTCTTTACTCTTTTTCATTCTTTTATTTTTTTCTCCTACTGGATAATTTCAATGACCTGTCTTTGAGTTTACCAATTCTTTGTTCAGCTAGATCAAATATGCAGTTGAACCCATCTAGTAAATTTTTCAGTTTAGTTATTGTATTCTTTCATTCCAAACTTTCTGGGTGTTTAAAAATATTTTATTTTTGTTGATATTCTCATTTTATTCATGAATTCTTTTTTTTTTTTCCTTAGTTCATTGAGCATCTTTATAGTAGCAATTTAAAATCTGTTTCAGGTAATCTCCATACCTTTGTTTTTTTGGGTTCAGTTTCTGGAGATTTATTTTGTTCCTTTTATTGAACCATGTTTCTCTGTTTATTATGTGCCTTATAACTTTGTGTTGGGATCTCATCATTTGAAAAAATAGCCATATCTATCAGTTTTTATGAACTGGCTTTGTAAAGGAAAAGATCTTTACCAATCAGCCCAGCTAGATATTCTAGAGAGCTTCTCAAACTTTTCCTATGGATGCATCTTCTCTGGACTTGTGCATATAAATTCATTAGAGAGATTTGCCAATTTATTTTTTTAAGAGTTCATCATCTCTTTCTCCCTCTGATGTGTCTGTTTGTGTTCTTTGGAGCTGCCACAAGGTGCCTAGCTCTCTTTTGTTCTCAGTGGCTCCCAGGCTTCTAGTAAATGTTGGGACATATCAGTGCACTAAGTCTGAAGACACAGAAACAATTCCCCCCAGAGAGCTCCCTGAAAAGCCAGACCACTAGAGGCATACTCCACTCTTCTCTTCTGGCATGACCCCACAAATGAGAGACCACCAAATGGCATAGGCCTCTGTCTGTTGTATGTTATCAGTAGCAGCAGCAAGCTGCCCGGCTCTATTTTGTCCTCTGTTCTTTGCAAGTGCATAGAGTGTTCCAGGTCCCTCCCATCCATCCTCCAAGACAGGTAAGACAGAATCTAATCCTTTGGGCAGTCCGTTGAAAGGTCAGAATGTTGGACACACACTTTAACTCTTTCCCTCCACAGGGATAAGCCAGGAGTTGAGGCTTCTTTCTCCCCCTACTCATTCTGCACTGAGCCAGAGGGGAAGGGGATAGAATTTTGGTGAGCGAGTGTTTGTTAGTCTAAACCATTACTTCTGTTTTCAGTAGTCCCCAACCTGGCCCTTTTGTTTTTCTGTGCTTAGAGTCAGGCAGGAGATAAACCAGTTCCTTGGGCAGCCCCGCAAAAGTCTGAGTTTTGGGTGTGTTTTAGTCTTTTCATTTCCTCCCCAGAGAGAAGCCAGAAAACGGGAGTTTTCTCCGGATTGTACAACTCTGAGCCGGCGGTCGGGGGGACTACGGTGTATGAGTGACATAAATTTTCTTCCTGGTTTCAATGCATTTGGCTTCATATTTGCCCAAGGTTCAGGAACTTCATAACTGGTTTATGGGTTTCTAACAAGGGACATTTGTCGTTGAATTGCTATTAAATGGTGTCCTATGAGGGGAAAGAGGTTCTGGGCTTCTTATTTTGCCATCTTGCTCTTCTGTTGGCTTGTTAAGCTGTGCTGCTTCATTTATTTTTAGCAGCTGTATGGGGATTAAAATATGTATTCTTAATTTAGTACTACTTACTTAGAGTTACCATTGTAGTATTTCATATAAAATGTAAGAATTGTATTATAATTATATTTATACCCTTTCCCATCTTTGTGGTATTGCTGTTATATATTTTTCTTCTACATATGTTATAAACCCTACAATATAATTTCTTTTTTTTACTTTGACTAGTAAGCTGCATTTTAATGACATTTGTAAAAGAAAAAATAGTTTTTTTATATAGATTCATATATTCAGCACTTCTAATTTTCTTCTTTCCTTCTTGCATATCTGTGCTTCAATCTGGTATCCTACTTCAGTTTGAAGAATCTTTAATAACAAATTATTAGAGTGTATTTTTACTGGGGACAAATTTTCTCGGTATGCATTTATTAAAAATGTTTATCTTATCCTCATTTTTGAAGTATTTCCACTGATGGTAGAATACTGGCTTGACTTTAAAAAACTTTCAGTACTTTACAGCTGTTGTTTCAAGATCTTCTGGCATGTATTTGTTTTTTTTTGTTTTGTTTTGCTTTGTTTTTGTTTTTGTTTTGTTTTGTTTTTGTTTTTTGAGACAGAGTCTCACCCTGTCACCCAGGCTGGGGTGCAGTGGCGTGATCTGGGCTCACTGCAACTTCTGCTACCCAGGCTCAAGCGATTTTCATGCCTCAGCCTCCGGAGTAGCTGGGATTACAGGTGCACACTACCACATCTGCTTAATTTTTGTATTTTTAGTAGAGACAGGATTTCACCATGTTGGCCAGGCTGGTCTGGAATCCCCAGCCTCAGGTGACCTGCCAGCCTCGGCCTCCCAAAGTGCTGGGATTACAGGCATGAGCCACTGTGCCCGACTGGCCTGTATTTACTTTTCTGATGAGGAGTCCATCATCTTTCAGCTTGTTTCCCTTCATGTGAGGTTTTTTTTTTTTTTGGTAGATTTTAAGATTTTCTTTTTTCATGTGTTTTTTGGCTGCATAAATGTCTTCTTTTGAGAAGTGTCTGTTCATGTCCTTCGCCCACTTTTTGATGGGGTTGTTTGTTTATTTCTTGTAAATTTGTTGGAGTTCATTGTAGATTCTCGATATTAGCCCTTTGTCAGATGAGTAGGTTGCGAAAATTTTCTCCCATTTTGTAGGTTGCCTGTTCACTCTGATGGTAGTTTCCTTTGCTGTGCAGAAGCTCTTTAGTTTAATTAGATCCCATTTGTCAATTTTGGCTTTTGTTGCCATTGCTTTTGGTGTTTTAGACATGAAGTCCTTGCCCATGCCTATGTCCTGAATGGTATTGACTAGGTTTTCTTCTAGGGTTTTTATGGTTTTAGGTCTAACATTTAAGTCTTTAATCCATCTTGAATTGATTTTTGTATAAGGTGTAAGGAAGGGATCCAGTTTCAGCTTTCTACATATGGCTAGCCAGTTTTCCCAGCACCATTTATTAAGTAGGGAATCCTTTCCCCATTTCTTGTTTTTCTCAGGTTTGTCAAAGATCAGATGGTTGTAGATATGTGGCATTATTTCTGAGGGCTCTGTTCTGTTCCATTGATCTATATCTCTGTTTTGGTACCAGTACCATGCTGTTTTGGTTACTGTAGCCTTGTAGTATAGTTTGAAGTCAGGTAGTGTGATGCCTCCAGCTTTGTTCTTTTGGCTTAGGATTGACTTGGCGACGCGGGCTCTTTTTTGGTTCCATATGAACTTTAAAGTAGTTTTTTCCAATTCTGTGAAGAAAGTCATTGGTAGCTTGATGGGGATGGCATTGAATCTGTAAATTACCTTGGGAAGGATGGCCATTTTCATGATATTGATTCTTCCTACCCATGAGCATGGAATGTTCTTCCATTTGTTTGTATCCTCTTTTATTTCCTTGAGCAGTGGTTTGTAGTTCTCCTTGAAGAGGTCTTTCACATCCCTTGTAAGTTGGATTCCTAGGTATTTTATTCTCTTTGAAGCAATTGTGAATGGGAGTTCACTCATGATTTGGCTCTCTGTTTGTCTGTTATTGATGTATAAGAATGCTTGTGATTTTTGCACATTGATTTTGTATCCTGAGACTTTGCTGAAGTTGCTTATCAGCTTAAGGAGATTTTGGGCTGAGACAATGGGGTTTTCTAGATATACTATCATGTCATCTGCAAACAGGGACAATTTGACTTCCTCTTTTCCTAATTGAATACCCTTGATTTCCTTCTCCTGCCTAATTGCCCTGGCCAGAACTTCCAACACTATGTTGAATAGAAGTGGCGAGAGAGGGCATCCCTGTCTTGTGCCAGTTTTCAAAGGGAATGCTTCCAGTTTTTGCCCATTCAGTATGATATTGGCTGTGGGTTTGTCATAAATAGCTCTTATTATTTTGAGATATGTCCCATCAATACCTAATTTATTGAGAGTTTTTAGCATAAAGCGTTGTTGAATTTTGTCAAAGGCCTTTTCTGCATCTATTGAGATAATCATGTGGTTTTTGTCTTTGGTTCTGTTTATATGCTGGATTACATTTATTGATTTGCGTATATTGAACCAGCCTTGCATCCCAGGGATGAAGCCCACTTGATCATGGTGGATAAGCTTTTTGATGTGCTGCTGGATTCTGTTTGCCAGTATTTTATTGAGGATTTTTGCATCAATGTTCATCAAGGATATTGGTCTAAAATTCTCTTTTTTTGTTGTGTCTCTGCCAGGCTTTGGTATCAGGATGATGCTGGCCTCATAAAATGAGTTAGGGAGGATTCCCTCTTTTTCTATTGATTGGAATAGTTTCAGAAGGAATGGTACCAGCTCCTCCTTGTACCTCTTCACTGGCCATCAGAGAAATGCAAATCAAAACCACAATGAGATACCATCTCACACCAGTTAGAATGGCAATCATTAAAAAGTCAGGAAACAACAGGTGCTGGAGAGGATGTGGAGAAATAGGAACACTTTGACACTGTTGGTGGGACTGTAAACTAATTCAACCCTTGTGGAAGTCAGTGTGGCGATTCCTCAGGGATCTAGAACTAGAAATTCCATTTGACCCAGCCATCCCATTACTGGGTATATACCCAAAGGACTATAAATCATGCTGCTATAAAGACACATGCACACGTATGTTTATTGCCGCATTATTCACAATAGCAAAGACTTGGAACCAACCCAAATGTCCAACAATGATAGACTGGATTAAGAAAATGTGGCACATATACACCATGGAATACTATGCAGCCATAAAAAATGATGAGTTCATGTCCTTTGTAGGGACATGGATGAAATTGGAAATCATCATTCTCAGTAAACTATCGCAAGAACAAAAAACCAAACACCGCATATTCTCACTCATAGGTGGGAATTGAACAGTGAGAACACATGGACACAGGAAGGGGAACATCACACTTCGGGGACTGTTGTGGGTTGGGGGGAGGGGGGAGGGATAGCATTGGGAGATATACCTAATGCTAGATGACGAATTGGTGGGTGCAGCGCACCAGCATGGCACATGTATACATATGTAACTTACCTGCACATTAGGCACATGTACCATAAAACCTAAAGTATAATAATAATAATAATAATAATAATAATAATAATAATAAAAGAAAAAAAAAGATTTTCTTTTTACCATTATCTTTCAGTACTTTGATTATAATATACTCAGTCAAGGTTTTCTATTTACACAGTTTAGGGTTTACTAAATGTCTTGAATCTGGAGGGTAATTTTTAAAACAGATTTTGAATTTTGAAATTTTTTTTGCTTCTTTATCTCTCTCTACC
Organism: Pongo abelii; assembly: GCF_028885655.2. Taxonomy (NCBI): domain Eukaryota; kingdom Metazoa; phylum Chordata; class Mammalia; order Primates; family Hominidae; genus Pongo; species Pongo abelii. Next base: position 202,578,625 of record NC_085928.1, on the reverse strand, counting down.
TTTTCTTCTCTCCTACTTTTTCTCCTTCTCCTTCTCCTTTTCTCCTTCCTCTGGATTTTCACAAATAGTTGAACTTTCTGAGGTACCAGGGCTCTGCTTGTTCTTCTCAATCATTTTCTTTTCCTTGTCTTCAGATTGGTTAATTTATATTCCCATGTTTTCAAATTCATTGACCCTTTATTGTAGTGTCTAATCTGCTGTTCAGCCTACCTAGTGAATTTACTCAGGAAAAGTATTTTTTGTTCTAGAATTCTCATTAGTCCTATGTTACAGTTTTCCTTTCTCTCCTGAGATTTCCCAACTCAGCATTATGAGTATATTATTTCTACATTTTTCTTTAAGTTTATATCTATATCTCTACATATGTATCTCTATATAAATAATAACATACCCACCTATATATATCTATTTATCCACTTTTAAGGTCTTTATCTCCTTATTCCAACATCTCTATCACTTTGTGATTTGTTTATATCAACTTTTTACTTTTGACTATGGGTCACATTTTTCCTACATCTTTGCATGTCTAGTAATATTTGACTGTACGCTTGACATTATGAATCGTATGTTGTGGGATGGTATGTATTGAGTATGTTTTTTTTCTTTGAAGAGTGTTTAGTTTTATTCTGGCAAGTGGTTAACTATTGGTGGCTTCTTTTGATTTTGTTAGAATGGATTTATACTTTATTTCAATTTTATGCTTAGTTCTATGGCATGGCCATTATTTTAGGTCATGGTCTTTCCTCCTAGGCATGGTCATTCCAGTATCTCGACTGAATGCTTTTGTTGCTCAGTGAAGTTTTCTCACTCTGGCTGCGTTAGGACTTTAACATCTATGAGCACTGTTTAATGTCGCCATTCAGATGAGCACTGAAGGATTTGTCACTGCTGTAGTTGTTCTCTTAAGAGTGTCACAGAATACTTACCTGAACAAAAGTAGCCCATCCTTTGGCCCAAGGGCCTGAGGGCAACCTCTGTGAAGATTTCTTGCTTCCCCTACTCTGCAAAGCTTTCTCTCCTCAGTACTCGGCCACACAAATTCTAGCTACCTTACCAGCCCGAAACTCTGATCTGTGCCTTCTCCTCTCAGTAAAACTGTCATTCTGTATTTGGCCTCTGTCTCCCATGCTGCCCCTAGAAAGTGACCCCAGGTAGAAAGCTGGAGTTAATACAGGGTTAACTTATATTTTCCCTTTCTCTAAAATATGACAGTCCTGCACCATTTGTTATCAAGTGCTTGAAAATAATGTGTTAATAGTTTTCCACCCAGTTTTGTAATTGTTTATGGCAGAACGGTAAGTCCAATACTAGTTGGACTTTGTCATGGCTAGAAGCAGAAGTGTTGTTTTTATTTAATATTGCATATACAATCTATTCCTAGGCTTCCTGACCTAAGTGACTCTCTAAACCTGACAGTTACATGCATTCCAGGGAAAGGAAGCTAAAATAAATGGAGATAATTTTGCTTTTAATAAAGAGAGAGAAAAAAAAGTTTGTATCTTTAAATATTTGAGTATTTTAATGTATTTTTTAAATTTCATTTTAAGTCTTTCACAAAACCTTCATTGAATTATATTTTTTTTCCTTAAATTAACTCTGAACTCTTTGGTTATATCTCAGAAATTTTCCCCTGTGTACCTCCAATCTACCTTTTTCTGCTTACCTTCTACTTTATCTCACCTGATGCTCTAGTTGTGTTATACTATTTGTTCTTTTAAAACTATACCCTACCTATGTAATTTTCTCTTTGTCTGAAACATCCCTCTTCCTTTCTTTAAGGCTTAGCAAACTTGACATACTACACTCTTTATTACTTATTTCTGCATTACTCATGGTTCTTCAGAGAACCATAGTTCATGGAACTCATGGTTCTTCGATAGGTGTTGTATATCCTAATGTTATATCTGTGTAATATATGATGTAACATAAGTAATATATAATATGTTATATGTGTAATATATATAATTATATGATATATTATGTATACACACATATAATATATTATATATGTATGCACATATATAGGAAGGAAAGGAATATATTATATATGTTTGCACATACATATATACATGTATGTGTGTATAAATATTATCTATGCACATACATATATACACATATATATATCTGTACATATACACATATGTGTATAGTCTCTCATACACCTCACATCCTGTGGCTCACTCAAGTGGACACATAAAATTAACCATCCCAATTTCCTTTTTTCTATATATGTAATTATATATACATATATATACACACACACATATACACATATATGTGTGAGTGTATAGATACGTGTGTGTATATATAATATATATAGAGAGAGAGAGAAAGAGAGAGACAGAGGGAGGAGATTTATTATAAGAGATTGGCTCACATGTTTGTGGAGGCTGATAAGTTCCAAGGTCTGCAGTCTGCAAGCTAGAGACCTAAGAAAGCTGTTGTGTAGCTTCCATCCAAGTCCGAAGGCTTGAATACCAGGCATGCTGATGGTGTAAGTTCCAGTCAGAAAGCTGGCAGGCTCAAGACCCAAGAAGAGCTGATATTTCAGTTCGAGTCTGAAGGCTGAAAAAGACCAATGTCCCAGCTCATAGCAGTCAGACAGAAGGAGCTCCCTCTTGCTCAGCCTTTATGTCTATTCAGGTCTTCAATTGGTGGATAAGGCCCACACACACTAGGAGAAGCAATCTGTTTTACTCCATCTACTGATTCAGATGTGAGTTTCATCTAGCAACACCCTACAGTCATACCCAGAATAATGTTTGGCCAAATTTCTGGACATTCTGTGGCTCACTCAAGCAGACACATAAAATTAACGCCCCAATTTCCTTTTTCCTGTTTTCAAATGTGATTTTATCCTCCTTTTCATTTGTTCTCATATCTGACACTTTATACACTTGACTGTGAATAACCATTATTCTGTCATGAATAATAAATGTCTGTTTTTCATTTTGAGCCCCTTTTCTACTTAGCACAATTCCAGGAGCTTGAACATTATTGCTTCTTCTTCTTTACTTCCACACACAATCAATTACTAAGTTACATTAATTATTAGAATCTGTTCTTTTATTTTTATCATGACTGCATTTGCCATCGTTCAGGGTTTTACAATTTGTTGTCAGGTCATATTGGTTTTCTCTCTCTCCATACTAGTACCAGAGTAATCCTCCTGAATCATATATTTGATTACAGCATATTAGGAGTTAAAATCTTTCAACAGCTTTGATAGGATTTTTAAAAATCCAGATTTCTTAGCCTGAGCAACTGTTAGTGTAATTAGCTTGCCTGGCATGGTTTAGGAAGCACAAACTATCACATCCACTTTAATGCCTATTAAGAAATGTAGCAGTGGTTTATAATAGAGAAGTGATGTAGAGATCTATGAAAGACTTTTTTGATGGAAGCAACACAAGTGAAGTATTTTTTCAGGTTATAAGAGACAGGGTTATATTGTAATGAATTATTCCCACAGGAACAACTGTAGATTAGTTATGGAATCAGCTTTCCTTTCCATTTTTTTAGGTTAATATTGCCAGTTTTTTTTTTAATGCTGTGTGTTGTTATTGGTGAGATGAATAAAAGTATCAGTAAATGTGTTAGAAGGGATATAACACTACAACTGGGTAAATACATGATTGTCTTTCAATCTGTCTGCTCTGAAACACAATGGTGGCATTATTAGAGAACAGCTATCATCGAAATTAATAATAATGTCCAGAATCTGGCTAATAGATACCTTGATGAGTTAGTTAACCCCATCTTAGACATGGTAGATGGGTCATTGTAGTGTCACTGAAAATACAGATGATAGCCACACAGTTGATACGAATAAATCTAGCAAAATCCTCTGGAAAAGGGATTTAGAAGTGAAAAGGCTTGAAGTCTGCTCCAAGTTGAGTAATTATGTTGTGAGTTTTTCTGAGTGATTCATTTCCCTATGCCTCAGTTTTTTCCATTTGTACAATGAAGGCACTGGACTGTGTAATATCTGAAATTTATATCAATTCTAATATTGAATTTGAAATTTAAGAAATATTTCCGATTTGTGTTTTATATTTTTAAACATGTGTATCAATGCTTTGGGAATTAAGGCCTTTAAGTTGGTTAATGTTATCTGTTGTCACCAATTCAACTGGTAACAGCTCTAAAGTCTCTCTGTGCACTAGACACCAAACATCCTTCTTCTCTCCCTCAGCATACCCTCACACTTAAAAAACAGGAAATGTGTATTTTTGGATGTTATTCAAATTTACTTACATAGAAGTATTTACTCACTTAGAAGCAATTTACTCATTTTGAAGTATGCTGAGAAAGGCATTTTCAAATCCTGTAGTAGTTGGAAAGTTTTTTAAAATCTTGGTTTCATTTTTTGACTTCATTTCTGGTTTTAGTCATCTACATTCTGAATGTACAGAGGCCTCCAGTAAATTTTCTAGCTAGTACTTGGGAAGCATTTTTAAGGGAATAGCGTATTATCTCCTAGCACATGTTGAAGAAAATGATAACAGAAGCTATAGAAAAAACAGTGACAGAAGCTATAGAGAAGAAAATGATAATTTTTATCGCAGTGACTGAAAGGCAACCCTTGTCAGTGCTGTGATAAGAAATAATACTAGTTTCATTGGTTAAGTTCTAGCATTATATACCTAGAGCAGGTATTTTTAAGAACAGGTTGGAGAACGCTTCCTGTTGGTTTTGGATTCAGTTGTGAATTCAGCAAGCTGTTTAGAATCCAGTATCATTTCTATGTGGCCAATTTTACTGCAACATAAGCTATCATTTGTATAAATATTGAGATTTGTCCACAATAATATACCATTGTAAAGATAGTAACCTGTTATAAATTACAATAATCATTTATTAGAGACAACCTTCCTGAAATAACTTGGTATCATTGAGGTGATGAAAGAGAGACATTGGGGGAGTTTATTGCAGAAGCAGAGACTCTGTAAAGAAAACGGTGAACTTGAGTGAGTTGAGAACTATGTATACTTTGATTGTGGATTATTCTATTGTGATCAGACTGAAAAAGACTAATTCATAGAGACTACTTATAAAAAACATTTAATTAATAAGTCAGATGCCGATGGATACATTTACACTGGGAGAGAGACATCACCTGCTCTACTACCAATGGAAATTGTCACTCTATTTTCCATAAAGCATTCCATACATGGCTTATAAAAAGCCAAAGAGTCACCACAAGGTTTCTTTTGATACGTGAAATTAGTACAGATAGAGTTGGGTAGGTCTAAGGAGTATTTGTGGAGGCTCAGCTAGAATCTGGTTTGTCTTGCCCCACTATTGTTTTTTTGAGACAGGGTCTCACTCTGTTGCCCAGGCTGGAGTGCAGTGGTGCAATCTCAGCTCACTGCAGCCTCAACCTCCTGGGCTCAAGCGATCCTCCCACTGCAGCCTCTGAAGTAGCTAGGACTACAGGTGTGTGCCACCATGCCAGGCTAATTTTTGTATTTTTTAGTAGAGGTGGGGTTTTGCTGTGTTGCACAAGCTGGTCTCAAACTCTTGGGCTCAAGGGGTCTGCCCACCTCAGCCTCCCAAAGTGTGGAGAATTATAGGCATAAGCCACCCCGCCCAGCCCACCCTACTATTTTGTAAATAGTCATTGTTTATTAAGGTACTGAGTGGCCACTCTTTTATTCACTCATTTTTCAACAAAAGTCTATTGAGTAGAGACTATGTGTCAGAAATAGTTCTGGTCTCTAGAAATACATTGGTGAATCAGATAAAGTTCCTGTCCTCATAAAGCTTACATTCTATCAGGAAGGAATAAGCATTGAACCAGGGAACTACAATTAAACCCTTATTCTCCAGTTGTGGTTTTGGTGTATTCTTTATCTGTCGAAATATCCTTTTTTTTTTTTTTTTTTTGAAAAGTAGCAATTTCTCATGACAAACATGTTACAGATTCTAAAATTTGCTGCCCATTTTAAATTTCTCCTTAATTTATGAATTATGTATATATCATTGATTTTTCCATAGATGATCTTAAAAAAGCTGGGATCACTGTGGTTTGCACCTAAAGTATTAGTGATGATAGGTTTAATTTGTTTAGTGCCTATTGTAAGCCCTGTAGTGAGGTAATCACTATATGTATAATATCTCATAGACTTCTTACAATACTCTATAATGAGGCATTCTTATCTATATTTAGAGGAAACAACTGAGACTCAGAGAGGTCATGTAAATTGTCTAAGATGACACAGCTAATAAATGACAGAACCAGGATTTGAATCAAAGTTGTCCAGACTCAAAAGTTATGTTCTTTTTCACCACACCACTCTGTCTCTCATTTACTAGGTCTTTCCTAAGGCAATAATTACAGCCAGCTAATTACATTCTATTCTGAGATGAAGAAGTTGTGACTTGTTCCTTAGTTTATTTGGGTGGAATCCATTCAGAGCATAGAGATCCTTATGCCTTTAATCAGTCAGATTGGACCACTTTTCTTTTCAAAATCTCTGAGATCTAATTTGTCTTAGAGAGTGTAGCCAAGTGGTTCAACGTCCTTTGCCCAAAGCTTGAATGTCCTCTAAAAGTAAAAAGAAGCTCACTATGAGTAGAGACAAGTAATTCCAACTGTGGATGGATTTGAGAAAGAGAATATTTTTTAATATTGAGTTGAGAATTGTCTCCTTGAAGTACCAGCATCTACCACGCTGAAGAATTACAATATTTTATCCTTAAAAAACCCTCTGGATATTATGTGGACAATTTTGTTTTCTTCTGGAAGCTACTTTTTCTAGCACCTACAGTTTCATTCTCTTCACCATGCGTCACTCTCCTCGGGATAGGGGCCAGTTGAGACCAGCTATAGCTATGGGACGAAATTCACAGCTTTGCTAGAAGGTAAACATTTCACAAAAGCTATGCACGTACTTGTGAAGGATTTTCTGTGGGAGAGAAAGATCAGTGGTTGTGGAGGAAAGCTTTTACAGAGGTCATTGAAACATCACTATTCACAGCTGAAGACTGTGTTATTTGTGATGCTCACTGTCCTTTGTGATAAAATTTATCATGTGGATGCACATGGTAAATGCCTCCTGGAATTCAGTGCCAGAGAAAATATGTTGGTAATGATGAATTGGTACAATTGTCTTGATAATTAAAGCTTATACACAAGTAGTTTTGGGGGCCAGAGTGCAAGTGTTCAGTTGGTACCTACATGAGGGAATATCCTGTAGTATTTGATTCCCCAGGCAGTTGTAGTTGGCACAGAAATCCCCTATAATGCTATACTAGAGAGTGCTGCTTCTCATAGGTGTTTCTGATCATTGTGGGGCTCGCTTCCCTTGGACATGGCTCAGTTGATCTTGTGTGAGTCTTTGTACCAGCTTACTGATTATTCAAGTTCTCCTTAAGCTATCTCACCTGACTTCTCCTCCATCTCCTCTTCCAGGAAGAGGAAAAGTCAAAGTCCAGACAAAGTAGTTGTGGCGATTGCCCTGAAATAGGTGTTTGCTCTTAGACAGACCTATTGACTTACAGACTGAATGGAAATACAAAGGTCTGCTATACTCACGACCGTACCCTGATTCTGTGCCCAAGCTTATACAACTTGTGTGGGTAGACCTGGAATGAGAGTCTAAAAAGTCTAGCTCTACAATTAGCTCTCTTAAAATCTACAGTATAGTACTTCACTAATAATACTTTAAAATAATAAAATGAATGTGAAATCCAGACACTACTTCTATTAAAAAAATTGTAAAATTTAAAGTGTTGTAGAGAGAAATCTATATGTTTTGTTATGTGTTAAATAGCTCTTTTGGATAACTTTAATACTGAGATAAAATAAATTTACAGTAAAATTCTCAGAAGGATGAGATAATTTACATGAGTTCACTGTCCAGATATCAAAACCTACTCCTTCTAAAAATTAAAATATCAGAGAGGAAGGCAGCGCAAGATGGCCAAATAGAAGCCTTCACTGATTGTCCTCCCAGCAAGAATAACAAATTGAACAACTATCCACACAAAAAAGCATCTTCATGAGAATCAAAAATCAGATGAGCAATCACAGTACCCGGTTTTAACTTCATATTGCTGAAAGAGGCACTGAAGAGGGTGGAAAAGAGAGCCTTGAATTGCCAACATTACCCATCCCCATCCCCCCATCAGCAGTTCAGTGGCATGGAGAAAAACAAATCTGTGTGCTTGGAAGAGGGAGAGCACAGTGATTGTAGGACTTTGCATTGGAACTCAGTGCTGTCCTGTCACAGCAGACAGCAACACCAGGCAGAACTCAGCCAAAGCTGATGGAGGGAGCAATTAGACCAGCCCTAGCAAAGGGGAATTGCTCAGAACCAGTGAACTTGGGGGGCATGTGACCTAGTGAGACATCAGCTTGAACAGCAAAGAGAGTGCTTGCACTATCCATTTCCCAGCCCCAGGCAGTGTAGCTTGCAGCTCTGGGAGATACTTCTTCCCTCCGCCTTAGGAGAGGATAACGAAGAGTAAAGAGGACTTGCCACTTGGATACCAGTTTAGCCACAGTAAGATAGGGCACTAGGCAGAGTCATGAGGGCCCCATCCCAGACCTTAATTCCAGGATGACATTTCTAGACACACCGTGGGCCAAAAGGGAATCCACTGTCTTAAAGGGGAGAACCCAGTCCTGGCAGGATTCATCATCTGCTGACAAAAGAGCCCTTGGGCCTTGATCTTTCAGCAGTGGTAGCTGGGCAGTACTCGCTGTGGGCCTTGGGTGAGACTCAGAGACATGCTGGCTTCAGGTGAGACCCAGCACATTCCCAGCTGTGATGGCTATAGGGAGAGACTCTGTCTGCTTGAGAAAAGGGGAGGGAAGAGTAAAGGGGGCTTTGTTCCTTAGCTTAGGTACCAGCTCGGCCACAGTGGGGTAGAGTACCAAGCAGACTCTTGGAGTCCCCATTCTGGGTCTTGGTTCTTGAATGGCATTTCTGGACCTAGCCCTGAACCAGAGGGGATCCCATTGTCCTGAAGAGAGTGTCCCAGGCTTGGCAGCATTCACCAACAAGCTGACTGAAGAGCCCTTGGGCTTTGAGTGAACATCAGTGGTAACCAGACAGTACTCGCCATGGGCCTGGGGCAAGGGTGGCCACAGGGAGAAACTCCGTGCTTACAGAAAAGGGAGGGAAGAGTGTGAAGGACTTAGTCTTGTGGCTTGGGTGCCAGCTCAGCCACAGTAGAATAGAGCAACAGGTAGATTCCTAAGGTTTGTCCCTGACTTCAGGGACTGGCTTCTGAAAAACATTGCTGGACCTGACTGGTGCTGGAGGAAACTCCCCATTCTGAATGGAAGGACAAAAGCCAGAGTGGCTTTGTCACCTGATGATTGTAGAGCCCTAGGGCTTTGGGTGAGCATAGGTGATAGTCAGGAAGTGGTAACCACAGGCCTTGGGTGAGACCCAGTACCATACTAGTTTCAGGTCTGACCCAGCACAGTCCTAATAGTGGTGACAACAGGAGTACTTGTGTCCCCTCTCTTCTAGCCTAGTTGTTGGGGAGAAAATAAGGAAAGAGAACATGAGTCTTTTCCTGGTAATCCAGACAATTCTTCCAGATATGATCCAAGACCACCAAGAAGTATCTCTATAAGTCTGTAAGAACCATATTGTTACTGGGCTTGGGGTGCTCCCTAATACAGATGGGGCTGCAGTGACCAGAAACTTAGAGCACAACACCCAAATGCCTTTGAATTCTTGGAAAGCCTTCCAAAGAAGGACAGGTGGAAAAAAAAAAAAAAAAAAAAAACCAGACTGTGAAGACTACAATAAATACCTAAATCTTCAATGCCCAGACACTGACAAACATCCACAAACATCAAGATTATCCAGAAAAATATGACCTCACCAAATGAACTAAATAAGGGAGCAGCAATTAATCCTAGAGAGACAGAGATATGTGATCTTTCATTCAGAGAATTCAAAATAGCTGTTTTGAGGACTCGCAATGAAATTCAAGATAACACAGAGAAAGATTTCAGAATGCCATCAGATAAATTTAACAAAGGAATTCAAATAATTAAAAAAGAATTATGCAGAAATTCTGGAGCTGAAAACTGCAATTGAAATACTGAAGAATGTATCAGAGTCTCTTATCAGCAGAATAAATCAGGTGGAAGAGATAATTAGTGCGCTTGAAGGCAGGCTATTTGGAAATAGCCAGGGGAGACAGAAAAAAAGAAGAAAAAAGAATGGGCCAGGCATGGTGGCTCACACCTGTAATCCCAGAACTTTGGGAGGCCAAGGCGGGCGGATCATTCAAGATCAGGAGTTCAAGACCAGCCTGGCCAACATGGTGAAAGCCCATCTCCACTAAAAATACAAAAAAAAAAAAAAAATGCCAGGCATGGTGATGTGCACCTATAGTCCCAGCTGCTTGGGAGGCTGAGGCCCCCAAGGTCAAAGATAAAGAAAGGATCCTAAAAGTGGCAAGATAAAAGAAATGAATAACATACAATGGAGCTTCAATATATATGGCAGCAGACTTCTCAGTGGAAACCTAACAGATCAGGAGAAAGTGGCATGAAATATTTAACATGCTGAAGGAGAAAAACTTGTATCCTAAAATAGTAGATCCAGTGAAATTCTCCTTCAAGCATGAAGGAGAAATAAAGATTTTTCCCCGACAAATAAAACTAAGGGGTTTTATTAACATCAGACATGTCCTCCAAGAAATGTAAGGGAGTTCTTCAGTCTGAAAGAAAAGTTTGTAAATGAGCAAAAAGAAATCATCTGAAGGTGCAAAACTCACTGGTAATAGTAAGTATACAGAAAAACACACCATATTTTAACACCATAATTTTGATGTGTAAACTACTCACATCTTAAGTAGAAAGACTAAAGATGAACCAATCAAAAATAAGCTACAACAACTTTTCAAGATACAGATAGTGTAATAAGATATAAATAGAAATAGCAAAAAGTTAAAAAGTGGGGGGACACAATTAAAATACAAACTTTTAATTAGTTTTCTCTGTTTATGGAATAAGTGTTAATTTGTCATTAATTTAAAATAATGGGTTATAAGATATTATTTGCATGTTTTATGGTAACTTCAATCAGAAAATATACAACAAACACAATAAAAATCAAGAACTTGAAACGTTAAAACATATCATCAGAGAAACTCACCCTTGGTAAAAGGAAGACAGGAAAAAAGGAAAGAAGGAAGAGAAGACCACAAACAACCAGAAAACAAGTAACAAAATGGCAGGGGTAAGTCCTTGCTTATCAATAACAACATTGAATGTAAATGGACTAAACTCTTCAATCAAAACACATAGAGTAGCTGAATGGATTTAAAAAAGCAAGACCCAATGATAAGTTGCACTTTTCCATAAAGACACACATAAACTGAAAATAAAGGGATGGAAAAATATATTGCGTGCAAGTAGAAACCAAAAAGAGCAGCAATAGCTATACTTACATCAGACAAAGTAGATTTCAAGACAAAAACTATACAAAGAATCAAAGAAGGTCATTACATAATGAAAAGAAATAAATTCAGCAAAATGATATAACAACCATAAATATATATGTGCCCAATACTGGAGCACCCAGATATATAAAGGAAATATTATTAGAGCTAAAGAGACAGAGAGACTCCAACACAATAACAGCTGGAGACTTCAACACCCCACTTTCATCATCGACACATCATCCTGACAGAAAATTAGCAAGGAAACATCTGGCTTAATCTGCACAACACACCAAATGAACCTAATGTCTATTTACAGAACATTTTATCCAATGACTGCAGAATACATATTCTCCTCAGTACATGCATCATTCTCAAGGATATACCTTATGTCAGGTCACAAAACAAGTCTTAAAACATTCAAAAAATTGGAAGTTATATCACGTATCTTCTGTGACCACAATGGAATAAAACTAGAAATCATTAACAAGAGGAACTTTGAAAACTATACAATCATAAGGAAATTAGACAGTATGTTCCTTAATGACCAATGGGTCAAAGAAGAAATGAAAAAGGAAATTGAAAAAAATCTTGAAACAAATGATAATGGAGACGCAACACACTGAAACCAATGGGATACGGCTAAAGCGATACTAAGAGAAAAGCTTATAGCTATAATCACCTACGTCAAAAATTAGAAAAACTTCAAATAAACTACCTAATTATGCTTCTTAAAGAAATAGAAAATCAAGAATAAAACAAACCCAAAATTAGTAGAGAAAAAAATAATAAAGTTTAGAATAGAAATAAGTGAACGTGAAATTAAGAAAACAATACAAAATCAGTGAAACAAAATATTGGTTTTAAGAAAAGATAAACAACATTGAGAAAACTTTGGCCAGACTAAGAAAGAAAAGAGAGAAGGACCCCAAAAAATCAGAGGTGAAAATGAAGACTTTACAACTGATACTGCAGAAATCCAAAGGATCATCAGAGGCTACTATAAGCAACTCTATGCCAACAAATTGGAAATTCTAGAAGAAATGCATATATTCCTAGACACATATAACCCACCAAGATTGAACCATGAAAAAAAATCCAAAACTGGAACAGACAAATGACAAATAACCAGATCAAAGCAGTAATAAGAAGTCACCCAGCAACGAAAAGCCTGGAACCTGATGGCTTCAATGGTGAATTTCACCAAACATTTAAAGAAGAACTAATATCAACCCTACTAAAACTATTCAGAAAAATAGGGCAAAAAGGAATACTTCCAAACTTATCATATGAGGCCAGTATTACACTGATACCAACACCAGACAAAAACACCTCAAAAAGAAAAGAAAACTATAGGCCAATATCCCTGTTGAACATTGATGCAAAAATCATCAACAAAATACTAGCAAACTGAATTGGATTCAATAACTCATTAAAAGATCATTCATCATGACCAAGTGGGATTTATTCCAGAAATACAAGGATGGTTCAGCATACACAAATCAATCAACGTGATGCATTATATCAACAGAACAAAATACAAAAAACATATGATCATTTCAATTGATGCTGAAAAATTATTTGATAAAATTCAATATCATTTCATGATAAAAACCCTAAAAAAATCTGGGTATAGAAGGAACATACCTCAACACAATAAAAGCCATATATGACAGACCCACAGCTAGTATCATAGTGAATGGGGAAAAATGGAGAGCATTGCTTCTGAAATCTGGAACACGACATGATGCTCACTTTCACCATTGTTATTCAACATAATAGTGGAAGTCCTAGCTAGGGCAATCAGAAAAGAGAAAGAAATAAAAAGCATCCACACTGGAAAGGATGAAGTCAAATTATCCTTGTTTGCAGATGATATTTTTGTTATTTGGAAAAACCTAAAGGCTGCACCCAAAATTATTCAAATTGATCAACAAATTCAATAAAGTTGCAGGATACAAAATTAACATACATAAATCAGTAACATTTCTACATGCCAACAGCAAATAACCTGAAAAAGAAAAGAAAGCGATCCCGTTTGCAATAACTACAAATAAAATAAAATATCTAGGAATTAATTTAACAAAATAAGTGAAAGATCTCTACAATGAAAACTATAAAACATTGATGCAAGAAATTAAATAGCACAACAAAGAAATGAAAAGATATTCCATGTTCATGGATTGGAAGAATCAATATTGTTAAAATGTTCATACTGCCCAAAGCAATGTACAGATTCCATGCAAGTCCTTCAAAATACCAATGACATTCTATTCTTCACAGAAATAGAAAAAAAAAATTTGAAAATTTATGTAGAACTGCAAAAGACCCAGGAAAAAGCTAGAATTATCCAGCTAAAGCTATCATGTGCAAAAAGAACAAAACTAGAGGAATCTCATTACTTGACTTCAAATTGTACTACAGAGCTATAGTACCAAAATAACATGGTACTGGCATAAAACCAGACAAATAGACCAATGGAACAGAATGAAGAACTCAGAAGTAAATCCATATGTCTACAGTTAACTTATTGCATAAACAAAGATGCCAAGGACATACATTGGGGAAAAGACAATCTCTTCAATAAGTGGAGCTAAGAAAACTGGATATCTGTATGCAGCAGAATGAAACTAGACTCCCTATCTCTAGCTAACCATATACAAAAATAAAAAAAATAAACGGATTAAAGGCTTGGTGAGGTGGCTCATGCCTGTAATTCCAGCACTTTGGGAGGCCGAGGCGGGCAGACCACCTGAGATCAGGAGTTTGAGACCAGTCTGGCCAACATGGTGAAACCCCATCTTTACTAAAAATACAAAAAATTAGCCGGGCGCAGTGGCACACATCTGTAATCTCAGCTACACAGGAGGCTGAGGCAGGAGAATCACTTGAACCTGGGAGACAGAGGTTGCAGTGAGCCGAGATCACACCATTGCACTCCAGCCTGGGGAACAAGAGTGAAACTCCATCTCAAAAAAAAAAAAAAAAAAAAGGTTAAAGGCTTAAATCTAAGACCTTACATTATGAAACTAATAAAAGAAAACTTTGGGAAAACACTCCACAACACTATTCTTGGCAAAAATTTCTTGAGTAATACCCCACAAACACAGGCAACCAGATCAAAAGTGGACAAATGGGATCACATCAAGTTAAAAACCTTCTGCAAAGTGAAGGATACAATCAACAAAGTGAAGAGACAACCCACAGAATGGGGGAAAATATTTGCAAACTATCCATCTGACAAGGAATCAATAACCAGAATATATGAGAAGCTCAAACAACTCAATAGGGAAAAAATCCATTAATCTGAACAAAAAATACATGAAGATCTGAATAGACATTTCTCAAAAGAAGACATGCGAAGTGGTATATAACAATGTGCTCAGCATCACTGATTATCAGAGAAATGCTAATAAAAACTAACAATATGTCACCTCACCCCAGTTAAAATGATTTTTATCCAAAAGACAGGAAATCACAAACACTGGCCAGCATGTGGAGAAAAGGGAATCCTTGTACACTCTTGGTGGGAATGTAAATTAGTACAACCACTATGGAAAATCGTTTGGAGGTTCTTCAAAAACTAAAAATAGGGCTACCATATGATCCTACAATCCCATTACTAGGTATATACCCAAAAGAAAAGAAATCAGTATATCAAAGAGATTTCTACACCCTCGTGTTATAGTAACACTATTCCCAATAGCCAAGATTTTGAGGCAACTGAAATGTCCACCAACAGACAAATGGATGAAGAGAATGTAGTACATATACACAATGGTGTACTATTCACCCATAAAAAAAGAATGAGATCCTGTCATTTATAACAGCATGAATAGGACTGGAGGTCATTCTGTTAAGTAAAATAAGCCAGGCACAGAAAGATAAACTTCACATGTTCTCACTGATTTGTGAGAGCTAAAAATTAAAACAATTGAACTCATGGGGATAGACAGTAGAATGATGGTTACCAGAGGCTGGGAAGGGTAGTGGCGGGGAATGAGGATAGTTAATGAGTACAAAAATGCAGTTGGAAAGAATGAATAAGATCTAGTATTCGACAGCAGAATGGGGAGACTAAAGTTAACGATAATTTATTATATACTTAAAATTAACTAAAAGTATAATGGGATTACTTGTAACAAAAAGGATAAATGCCTGAGGTGATGAATGCCCCATTTACCCTGATGTGATTATTATGCATTATATGCCTCTATCAAAATATCTTATGTACCCCATAAATACACCCAGTATGTACCAACAAAAACTAAAGGTTAAAAAAATCAAAATATCAAAAGCAAAAATCTTATTTTTTATATATATTTTTAAATGTCTTAGAAAATTCTCAACATATTTTACAATTTTTGTTAATGTCTCAGGATCATTATTACTAATTTTAATAGTTGTATTGCCCTGTAAAATACACTTTCGGAGACTTGTTAACAACTTGTTAGGCTTTCTGGTGTTCTTTGTCTTCACACATGATGGCACCATGTATTGTGACTTTGGAGAGCATGGTATTTGTTGGTTTGTTGTTTGCTTACTTTTTTGCTATAAAATAGTTATTTCTCACCATATGTTTTTAAATCTGTCTATTTCAACTTTTGCTTCTTGATAAGAGGTTAGCAGTCCTTTTCTGCTAAGAGCCAGATAGTAAATATTTTAGGCTTTATGGACCATATAGCCTTTGTCACAATCACTCGACTCAGGTTGTAGCCTGAAACAGTCATAGACAACACAGAAACAAATGGTTATGGCTGTGTTCCAATGGAATTTTATTTTCAAAAACAGGCAGTTTGCTGGATTTGGTGTGTGGGTTGTAGTTCTAGACTGTTGAGCGTGGTGAAATAGCTGTGTAGAGTAATATGTAAAAAAGTAAATAGAATTTTTAAAAATGTAAATACATATTGTATTAGGACATAATGTAACCCTACAAGCTATGTAAAATTTAGTGCTGCAATTTTATGACACCATTTGTGGGTGGTTAGATGTCTTTCTTTTGTCCCTTCTTTGCATCTTCTTTCAGGTTTGCATCTGTGGCAGATATTTGGGGTTATTGAATAAATGAGCTCTAGAACACTTGCTTCATATGAATAAGTGCATATGTATGTTTATGTATCTGAGATATAGCTAAATTCCTTGTACCAATTAAGACCTAGCTAAGATTTGTTTGAGCTCCATTCTATGAATTTTAGAGTTCAGTATTGCCCACCCCAACCACCAGCAAGTTGTATGCAAATTTTCAGTGCAAGTTTATATTTTCGAGGTCTCCTCTGGCTCTGAATTCTGTTTCTGTCAAATTATTTCATTTTAGAGATTGTACAGCTATCCTTGTTCTCTGAAAAATTCTCTTGGCCATTTCTATACCTCAGACTCCAGCCTCCTACCATGGTTTTTGGTTTTCCTTAGTCCCTTCCAGATGGCTCACAGGAGCTCCAAATTCTTCTCACATTGTTCTGCAGATTAATTCCATTTCCTCCAGTCTTACTCCCAAATTTCTCTCTGACTCCTCTGTGCATGTTTTGATCTACCAAGATGCTTTGCTGAAGAAAGAAGACCTATTCTTCCTTAATTGAACTGTCTTCCTAAGAAGGGAGTTTTAATTTTAAGTAGAATTTTTTCCCTATGGATATATGGATGAAAGATTGGGTGGATGGATGGCTAAAAAGATGTTATACAGTACTGCATATTAGGATAGCTACTTCATATGAAGGCTAGTACCAAATATGAAAAACCTATTTTTAGCTTATTATAGTTGATTTTGTGATCTAGATATTATTCAGCATTGTTCTTCAAATCCCCTGCCACAGCCAAAACACACCTTATATACTATTTCTGCTTTTACCTATAGGAAGAATTTTATTCATTTCTTATTTGTTTCATTTTATAACATACCCTAATAATGATTTTATTACAAAAGGAGTCAGGAATATCACTTCATATGATAGTCTACTAAATCTTAGAAATAAAATATAGATCATAAATTGTGTAAGGTAAAAGTTAGACTTAAAATCAAAATATCCACTGGAACTTACAATAGTAAGGTGGTATTTCTATTTGGAGGAATGTCCCCAAATCTCCCATATTAGAAAAATAGTTATCTTATTATTATTAAATAGTTCTAAAATCAGTAATTTTAAAATGATTTTATTCAAAATTAGTATTATTCAGTCATATATGAATTATCAGCCACTCTTAATTGTCTACAAAGAGCACTGCAAAGAACATCAAATAAAAAGATACATTTTTAATAGACTAAAGAGCATGGTGGCTCATGCCTGTAATCCCAGCACTTTGGGAGGCCAAGGCAGGGAGATCTCTTGAGGTCAGGAGTTCGGTACCAGTCTGGCCAACATCACAAAACCCCATCTTTTCTAAAAATACAAAAATTAGGTGTGGTGGCATGCACCTGTAGTCCCAGCTACTTGGGAGGCTGAGACACGAGAATCTCTTGAACCCAGGAGGCGGAGGTTGCAGTGAGGCAAGATCATACCACTGTACTCCATCCTGGGCGACAGAGTGAGACTCCATCTAAAAAATAAAAGTAAAAATAAAGAGCTTACAATCTGGTTTTGCTTCTGGAAGTGATAGAATTAGAAAAAATCAGAAGTGTAATATATGAGTAAGTTAATTTTTTAAAAACTCACATTTCCTGAGCACTACAGGAACCTAAAACCTGCTTCTTTTAAGTTTACTCAGTGTGTTGAACTGTAATGGAAAGGTAGCAATTATACTGCTTATACTTTTTTATTAGAATCACTAGAAAATATTTGACCAGAAAAAATAGATTCTGAGTAAAATTACTTTTGTTAAACAACAAAATCTGATCCTTTTGTAGTTCATAAGCATGATGATTGGGTGTTCAAGTGTATGTGTGAGATGTGCCACCCTTGAACCTTGTCAAGACATTGGCACGTTACCCATCTGATATGAAAAGAAACCCTGTCATCTTATAAAAATTCACATTTATAAAGAGGAATAGAGACAGGACACTGAATGCTTTGGGTTTGTTTTGTCGACATTTATGTTTTCAAGCAGGCTTGCTTCATCCAGTTTTTATATTTTTTTGAGGAAAAATACACTGCCAGGAATCACAGTATGCAATGCAAATCAGACACAAAACTATTCCCTATGGACTTTCTAGCCTATGGAGAGAGATATGCATGCAGACAACAGAGGAAAATGGGGTTGCTTCTGATGTTTGGACTGGCCCATGATAAACTTTAATAAACTAGGAGAGACATAGAGGACAGTTTTGGCTAAGGAAAGAAAATGAACAAAGGCTCAAAAGTTCAAAAGTCTATGTCTATGTCCAAGTAAAGCAAGTGCAGGCTTACATTTTACTGTCTTTAATTTCTAAATTCAAGAAGCTCTGAAAACCACTGTGTGTGTTGTTGTTTTTCCTTAAGGTACAGACTAACCTGAATTGACAGGAGGCTATTTACAGTCTTTATTTATCCCACTTATGAGAATACTTATAGATTTTACTGCAGAAATATCAATGTATTTCATTATAGATGCAGCCCCAACATACATGGATTTTGCTAATATTTTAAACATTAACTGTATTACTTTAAAAAAATACCACCTTGTTCCCCAAAAACCTGAATTACAAAACTCACTCGGCCCCAGCTGTTTCTGGTAAGGGATTGTAGACTTGAAGTAATTATGGGGGAAGTGATATTGTAGAAACTATGTCCAGAAAGCTAGGTGAAGATTGTGCCAGTTCTTGAACACAGCAAGTTACAGATTTTGGTAATTTGACTTTAGATTGTAAGGAACCATTATACACTTTTGAAGAAGTGAAGTATTCAACCTTTTTTTATCAAAATTGGTTGAATCCCTGAGCACACGCTATTATAAATTTTTTCTCCATGCAATTACAAAAACTCTGAGTAAGATGGTGTCAGATGAAATGCCTTTTGAAAATAGATATTTACATCCATCATTTGTTTTCTTGTGATGGTGTGTAGGAGAAATAAGGTTAGAGAAAACAATTTCAGATCATGTCTGCAGCTTACTAAGTGTCATGCCACATAAATATGGTCAGAGTTTGATGTCCCCAAATGACTGTGCATTAAAAATACAAGAATTGTTTCATAGAAGAAAAAAATAAGCAAAAAACCAGAAGAAATAGTAATTTATTTCATATTTGGTCATGTTCCTCACTAAAAATACCTGAAGGCAAATTCCAGAAAATTTGTTTCTGATTTGGTTAAGAAAATTAATTGAGAAATTAAAAATGTTATTGTCATTGTTGCGCATACAGTGTATGTGTGTCACTCATAGTAAGACTTTAAACTCTGCCTTTAAGAACAAGCATCAAAAGTTTGATACAAAATCAATGTTCACCAATCAGTAGCACTGCTATACACCAACAATGACAAAGTTGAGAATCAAATCAAGAACTCAATTGCTTTTAAAACAGCTACAAAAAATAAAATAAAAAAATACTTAGTAACATACTTAAGTAGGTGAAAGATATCTACAAGGAAAACTACAAAACAATGCTGAAAGAAATCATAGACGACACAAAGAAATAGAAAGACAACCCATGCTCATAAGTGGAAAGAATCAATATAGTGAAAATGACCATACTGCTCAAAGCAATCTACAGATTCAGATCAATCCCCATCGAAAGGTCATCAGCATTCTTCACAGAGCTAGAAAAAAAAAATCCTAAAATTCATATGGAACCAAAAAAGAGCCCACACAGCCAAATAAATACTAAGCAAGAACAACAAATCTGGAGGCACCACCTTACCCAACTTCAAACTATACTACAAGACTATAGTTACCAAAACAGCATGGTACTAGTATAAAAATAGGCATGTAGACCAATGGAACAGAATAGAAAACCCAGAAATAAAGCCAAATACTTATAGCTAATTGATCTTCAACAAAGCATACAAATACATAAATTGGGGAAAGGACATCCTATTAAATAAATGTTGCTGGGAAAACTAGCAAGCTACATGTAGAAGAATGAAACTAGATTTTAGTATATGCTAATCCAGAATGTAGGTCTAATTCTGAGTGTCTAGGTAAGACCATGGACTAAAAACAACAAACAAAAAAGCACTATCCAAATAAGCTGCCATCAGACTAACACCTCCTAAGCAAAAGATACTTATATTCCTCAACTCGAGGTGTCAGTGACAGCATCAATCATGTGGTAGAAAATTAAAGGAGGGGGTTGATTTTCCAAATTTTATCTTCACATACCTTCCTTTCAAAATACAACAACCGAAAATGTTGTTAATAACTTTAAGTTTTAAATTTCACCTTTAAGAAAAGTATTTTCATTTGCTTTAAAATAATTATAAATTTTAAAAATAGGGATGACCAATGGGTGTTTCATAATAGGTTCTGACCAGAAAAAAAGAAAAAAAATTCCCAAACCTCTTTTTCGGAATGTACTAGTCCTTTTGAAGAAGATCTTCTGTAAATGGGGAGTCCACTAAGTGCTAATCTCTATGTTAAGCATTTCCTTTTCTTTCTTTCTTTTTTCTTTTTGCCACAACAAACCTCAAGGCAGATTATTAGCCTTGTTTTGCAAATGGGGAAAATGAAATTAAAGTTAAGAAATGTGTCCATTAACACACAGCTGGGACTTGAACTCAGCAATGTATAGCTCTCAAGTGTTTCTTATGATGTCATCTAAGACTTTGACAACCAAAATGATCATAATCTCTGCAATATGGAGTGGACAACTGAAATGAAAACAGGAAAGAAAAAAAATCACCACTCTAATAACGTGTGTAGCTGTAAACTATCTTGCTGTCCAATATTTTTCTTATAGTTTTAAAACATTAAACTGCAGGGCTGGGTGCAGTGTCTCATGCCTGTAATCCCAGCACTTTCAGAGGCCGAGGTGGGTGCATCACCTGAGGTCAGTTCGAGACCAGCCTGGCCAACATGGTGAAAAGCTGTCTCTACCAAAAATACAAAAATTAGCTGGGCATGGCAGCATATGCCTGTAATCCCAGCTACGCAGGAGGCTGAGGCAGGAAAATTGCTCAAACCCGGGAGGTGGAGGTTGCAGTGAGCTGAGATCGCTCCATTGCACTCCAGCCTGGGTGACAGAGCAAGACTCTATCTTAAAAAAAAATAAAATAAAATGCAATTCAGTACCATAAAATTTACCCTTTTAATGTGTACAGTTCAGTGGTTCTTAGCATATGTATAAGGCTATGCAACCATCACCACTCTCTAATTCCAGAACACTTTCATCACCCCAGAAAAAAACCGCATGCCCATTAGTATTCACTTCTTATAGAATTTTGATGAAGCAAAATCCTTCAAAAGCTTTCTACTAAAAATCCAATTTTCTTAGATTTTTCCTTCAAAGACAATTCTTAAATATTTTATAGATACAGAAGAGAAATTATTAAAATAGTCTCAAATAACAAATGAGCGATATTGCTGTTGTTGAATAAATCTTCAAGGATGAAAGGATGAAAAGGATTATTACTGGCAGAGTTTCCCAAAAGTCATAAATATCAATAAACTTCTCCACCATATCATTACCACAATTTATTAAGGACCTACGATCTGGCAGGCACCATATTAAGATATTCTATCTCAATTAATTCTGACAACAATTCTATGGAAGTATGAATACTCGCTCTATGGTACACATAAAAACCACTGAAAGAAGGAGCAGTCATCTCATCCAGTAAATGTAAGAGTTGAGAGGTAATCCTAGGTCCAGTTTGATTTCAAAGCTCAAGCTCTAAACACTAAGCTCCACCAAGTGAGAGACAGTGGATCAAAAGAGAATGTAGATGTCAAATTAAAAAAAAAAAACAGGATGGAGAGAGAAGGATGAAGAGAAGTGGGTTAAGGGTACAAACATACAATCCAATAAGAGGAATAAATGTAATGATTGGTAGCAGAATAGGATGACCATACTTGACAAAACTGTATTATCCTCAGGTGACGGACATTTTAGATACTGTCCCTTAATTGCTGCGCATTAGATATGTGTAACAACATTTCTCATGCACCTCATTGATATGGTTTGGCTGTGACCCCACCCAAATCTCACCTTGAATTCCCACATGTTGTGGGAGGGACCCCATGGGAGGTAGTTGAATCATGGGGGTGGGTCTTTCCTGTGCTGTTCTTGCGATAGCGAATAAATCTCACAAGATCTAATGATAATATAAGAGGGAGTTTCCCTGCACAAGCTCTCTTCCCTTGTCTGCCACCATGGGAGATGTGCCTTTCACCTTCTGCCTTGATTGTGATGCCTCCCCAGCCAGGTGGAACCGTAAGTCCATTAAACCTCTTTCTTTTGTAAATTGCCCAGTCTCCAGTATGTCTTTATCAGCAGCATAAAAATGGACTAACACAGTAAATTGATAACAGTAGAGTGGGGTGCTGCTGAAAAGATACCCTAAAATGTGGAAGCAACTTTGGAACTGGGTAACAGGCAGAGGTTGGGACAGTTTGGAGGTCTCAGAAGAAGATAGGAAAATGTGGGACAGTTTGGAACTCCCTAGAGACTTGTCAAATGGCTTTGACCAAAATGCTGATAATGATATGGACAATGAAATCCAGGCTGAGGTGGTCTCAGATGGAGATGAAGAAATTGTGAAGAACTGGAGCAAAGGTGACTCTTGCTACATGTTAGCAAAGAGACTAGTGGCATTTTGCCTCTGCCCTAGAGATTTGTGGAACTTTGAACTTTAGAGAGATGATTTAGGGTATCTGGCAGAAGAAATTTCTAAGCAGCAAAGCATTCAAGATGTGACGTGGGTGCCGTCAAAGGCATTCAGTTTTATAAGTGGAAGACAGCATAAAAGTTGGGAAAATTTGCAGCCTGACAATGCGATAGAAAAGAAAATCCCATTTTCTGAGAAGAAATTCCAGCCGACTGCATACATTTGCATAAGTAATGAGTAGCTGAATACTGTTCCCCAAGACAATGGAAAAAATGTCTCCAGGGAATGTCAGAGGTCTTCATGGCACCCCTTCTCATCTCAGGCCTAGAGGACTAGGAGGAAAACGTGGTTTTGTGAGTGGGGCCCAGGGTCCCCATGCTATGTGCAGCCTAGGAACTTGGTGCCCTGTGTCCCAGCCGCTCCAGCTGTGTCTGAAAGGGGCCAATGTGCAGTTCTGGCCATGACTTCAGAGGGTGCAAGACTCAAGCCTTGGTAGCTTCAACGTGGTATTCAGCCTGCCAGTGCACAGAAGTCAAGATTTGGGGTTTGGGAACCTCCACCTAGATTTCAGAGGATGTAAGGAAACGCCTAGATGTTCAGGCAGACTTTTGCTACAGGGGCAGGGCTCTCATAGAGAACCTCTGCTAGGGCAGTGTGGAAGGGAAATGTGGGGTTGGAGCCCCCACACAGGGTCCCTATTGGGGCACTGCCTAGTAGAGCTGAGAGGGCCACCATCCTCCAGACCATAAAGTGGTAGATCTACTGACAGGTTGCACCGTGTACCTGGAAAAGCTGCAGACACAAAATACCAGCCCGTGAAAGCAACTGAGAGAGAGGCTGTACCCTGCAAAGCCACAGGTGCCGAGCTGCCCAACAGCATGGGAACCTACCTCTTGCATCAGTGTGACCAGGATGTGAGACATGGAGTCAAAGGAGATCATTTTGGAGCTTTGAGATTTGACTACCCCACTGGATTTCGGACTTACATGGGGCCTGCACCCCTTTGTTTTGGCCAATTTCTTCCAATACCTGAACCCCCACTGTATCTCAGAAGTAACAAACTTGGTTTTATTTTACAGGCTCATAGGCAAAAGGGACTTGTCTTCTCTCAGATGAGACTTTGGACTGTGGACTTTTGAGTTAATGCTGAAATGAGTTAAGACTTTGGGGGACTATTGGAAAGGCTTGACTGGCTTTGAAATGTGAGGATATGAGATTTGGGAGGGGCCAGGGTTGGAATGATATGGTTTGGCTGTGTCCCCACCCAAATCTCATCTTGAATTCCCACATGTTGTGGGAGGGACCCAGTGGGAGGTAGTTGAATAATGGGGGTGGGTCTTTCCTGTGCTATTCTCCTGATAGTGAATAAGTCTCACCAGATCTGATGATTATATAAGCGGGAGTTTTCCTGCATAAGCTCTCTTCTCTTGTCTGCTGCCATGTGAGATATGCCTTTCACCTTCCACCATGATTGTAAGGCCTCCCCAGCCACTTGGAACTATAAGTCCATTAAACCTCTTTCTTTTTTAAATTGCTCAGTCTCTGGTATGTCTTTATCAGCAGCATGAAAATGGACTAATACACCCATAAATATGTACAAATAAAAAAATGAAAATAATAGTTCAGTCTAAATGGATTATTTGCATAAGCCCAGGATGCTGAAGATGGTTATCTAGTGCTGGCTCCTAGAAGCATTATTGCAGTGATTTTCATATCTACATATTGAATGCTTACAATGTACACTTGCATAAGACCATAGAAAACAGATCTTTCTGATCCTTCCATTTTTCATTATTTGTTAATTAACCTATAAAACTAGATGTGGAAACAATGGCAAAATCTGGAAGTATACAACCTTTCAGACTAATACTATGAACCTCTTCTCCCAGGTCTTTGTCTGTTGGTCTTCCAGGATCTTTATCCTAAACTAGTCATCATCTTAGTTTATTTTCTGTTGTTATAACAGAATACCACAGACTGTGTAATTTATAAAGACAAATACATTTAATTTTCGCAGTCCTGGAGGCAGGGAAGGCTGCTAGCATCTGGTGAGGGCCTTTTTGCTGTGTCATATCATAGCAGAAGGCAAGTGTGTGCTAGCTCAGGTCTCTCTTCCTCTTCTTATAAAGCCACCAGTCCCATCGTGAGGGCCCCACTCTGATGATGTTTTCTAATCCTAATTACCTCCCAAAGGCCCCACCTCCAAATTTTATCAATATATGTTTGGGGATTGAGTTTCTAACACATGACATTTTGAGGACACATTCAAGTCATAGCATCAATTTAAGGGTTCCAAAGGCTCCTTTTCTCCTGGCTTGCATTTCTTTTGGATTTTTTCAAGACCTCCTTTATTTTTATCATACTTGAAACCATGTGGTAGGTGTGTCATTGATTTTTAGGAAAGACAGAAGGCATGACGCATACTGCTTTTGTTGTAACTGAAATGTAAGGTTATAATAAATTTGATTAAGGCTTTATCTTCAGTCAAACCATATGGTTAACTCTAAAGAAACAGAATCATATAACTATTCTGCAACTCGGGTAAAGTTTTCAATTCAATTCAGCAGATATTTATTGACCATTTCCTATGTTTTGAGTAGCATCTGTATATTGAGAAAGGCAGAAATAGTAATATTTCATGATGAATGACTTTTATGAAATGACTTTTTTTTACCATGAAAGGGAACAAAAGTGACTGTGTGTGTGTGTGCATGTGTGTGTGTGTGTATGCGTGTGTGTGTTTATAAGCTTGAGGTGAGGAACTGTGTATAAAGCATGTGCCCAACTAATTGTGACACAAACTATGATGTGATAACTGCCTCAGTGTTTCCTGATTCCTCTAGCTAAATCAACACTTCTACCACCTCTTTAGACACTATAAAATCATGTACTTCTCCTTTTTTGCAGCTGTTACAGTTGTAATAATATATTAGTTTGCATGACTATTTGGCTAAATTTTCAAGAAGTACTTTGGCTTTTTGGAAATCAGAGACTATTATGTGAAAGTTCTATGTGAAGAAATATGCGCAGGTAAGCTCCAAAGAAGGGCACCTAATCCAGCCAGGAAAGGTTTATTGACAGAGGTGATAATGAATCCAATTTTTGAAGGGTTGGTATGAACTCACTGGAAGAAGAAAGAAAGCAGGATAGTCTAAGCAAGTGAACTATCATGTGCAAAAACATGTAGACATGAACATGGAAGTGTGACTCAGGCCAGGCGCGGTGGCTCATGCCTGTAATCCCAGCACTTTGGGAGGCTGAAGCAGGCATATCACGAAGTCAAGAAATCAAGACCATCCTGGCCAACATGGTGAAACCCATCTCTACTAAAAATACGAAAATTAGCTGGGCATGGTGGCGCACACCTGTAGTGCCCGCTACTCAGGAGGCTGAGGCAGGAGCATCACTTGAACCTGGAAGGGGGAGGTTGCAGCGAGC
The DNA here is from genome assembly GCF_028885655.2 of Pongo abelii. NCBI lineage: Eukaryota > Metazoa > Chordata > Mammalia > Primates > Hominidae > Pongo > Pongo abelii. Next base: position 202,552,100 of record NC_085928.1, on the reverse strand, counting down.
CAAGACGGTGCCACTGCACTCCAGCCTGGCGACAGAGTGAGACTCCGACTCAAAAAAAAAAAAAAAAGAAAAAGACAGTGAGACTCAAGGACATGGATGGAGTTAAGTTCATGTACAGAGATAAAAGAAGACAAGCAAATCATTATAGGTTTTATGTACCAAACTTAAATTGTCGACTTAATCTTCAACACTATGAAAAGTTTCGAAGAGCCACATTCTTTAGGGACTTAAGTTTTGGGGTGATTATTTTGGCAGTATGGAGGCTAAATTGAAGACAGTTGGAATATTTTTGTAAATACGTTGTAGTAATTAGGGAAGACGTGATCAGGGCCTGAAGGAAGGCAAGAATAAAGTGATGGATGTTAGAGATGTTAAACAAATAGTATCTATAATACTCTCTGTCTGATTGGAGATAAGTTAGCAAGAACTGTCTAGGATGGCTCACAAGGCTTTGAATTTGGAAACTGGATAGTTAGATGTAGTTATTCATTAAAATATGGAGTTCAAGAAGTTTAGAGAGAAAGATATGTGTCCAGTTGTAGTTATGTTTGTTTGTTTTGTTTTTGTTTTTTGAAACACCTGTGGATCCTTTAGCAGAGATTTCCAGGGAAACTTGGAAATGGATGATTAAATCTATGTAGGTATCTTGTCAGCAGACACAGATCCAGGAGTTATCAATAGTATAAGAATTTTAATGTGTAAGAAGATGTCTAGTAACAGTAAAAATGGAGAAGAGATTGAAGCTTGGTGAATAGTAACACTTAGAGGATGGCAGAAAGAGAACTGTGATGTTAATAGAGAAGTAGAAGGAAAACCGAGAGAAAAAATGGTGTTTCTGAAGATGAGGAAGAGTTTCTTGAAATAGAGTGATCAATAATTTCAACACATATAATTACTGCATCTTTGTAGCATTAGGACAAAATGTGTCCATTGTATCTGGAATAGCCTGATTATGGTGATTTTATAAAAAGAACTTTGGTGAGATTGTGCAAGCAAGAGGCAGCACTCAGCGGGTTTAAGAAAGAAAAGAAATGCTGAAGTGAAGGTAGTACATATAGCCTCTTCTTTAAGATGTTTGTATGTTTGTGGAAGGGAAGAAAGAGAGGATAGAAAAATAATGCACAAAGGAGATTTCAAAATTCCACATGTGGCTCTTGCCTGGTATGTGAGAGTGGCAACTTTGGCCTTAACCTGCGTTCTGCACAGGCACAAAGATATATACATATGTATCCTTGTGAATATATTTGTGTGCATAACAATCACCTTAAAGGGGCTGAAATATTCATTCTCCAAATTATTGCATGTCCAACAAGCCTTCGACATGGATCCTAATGAACATCTCCAGTTAACCCTTTTCCTCCTCCTTTTCCTACTCTGACCATTGCCCCACAACCACTTGTATTAGGACAGTTAAAAGCTTGCCATCAGGAAAGTTAGCCAAATTCATAAGCTTAGACTCTTTCCTATGCCCTTTTCTGAAAGTTAACACTAATAGAAACCTCGGAGTTTACTGTAAAGGCAATGTTTATTTTTATTGGTCAGATCTTTAAAGGAATGGCTGCCTTCTGCTTCTAAAAAGCAGACAATTTACAGAGAAAATTCAATTTCCAGGGAAAGGAAAAATGCCCTGAAATCATTTCTATGCATATTATCAAGTAAGTTTGATCTGATGCTATCAAAACCAGGGGCAGCATCATAGTGTCTTTTAGAGAATATTGCACTAGGAAGGGGGCAGGGGTTCTGAGCCACTTAGTTGCAGCCCTGCTGCTGGGGGCCAGGTGACTTTAGAAGAAGTCACTGTCCCTTTTTTATATATTTTTTTTTCTGTTAAAGGATGGAGTTAGAAAATAAATGTCTACCATGGGTTGACTTATGTTAAAATTTTATCCCCAAAACCCCAAATGAAGTCATTCCACATATACATATCCTTTTTCTATCTGCATTTTGGAAGAACCTCTTCTTTACAAATGTGATGATACTGCTATGTGGTTTTACATGATTTGCATCCCTCCTCGGCAATCAGAATCACTCTTCTCATCTGTGCTATCACTACAGGCTTCACATTTCTCTATCCATGTCAACATTATTTGTATAGCTATCTATTATTTCCATCCCTATGAGATAGTGAGTCCACTGAGGGCAGGGTTATATTTAAACAAAATATGCACTCGCTAAATATGCAGTGAATAGAAATGAATAATTTTTAATTCATTTAACAGGTGGACTTAATAGTATCTTATAAAATTTGATGAAAGTTTTATTTGGAGAGCTTGGATAATATGAAAGCTAAAAGAGGTTGGGTGAATCTTTATTATCAGACTTGGGTAGGGCTCTTTATTACTGTTTTGGTGTCTTTAATACTCATTGTTGAAATTCCAGAAGGGCATGTGGGAATCAAACATGGTTTATAACAATCACATGGAAGTAACTATTTTTCCCAATGTCACCTAAATGTAAGACTTCCCATTTAAAAATGAATACATAGTTTAAAAGTAAAATAAGAGTAGTAGCTCAGATTTACGGCACTTTGGAAATTTCTTTTCATTTACTCATGCATCCCTTCATCTTAGAGGATGAGGATCATCAATACTTGAACTCCTTTTGGTACCAACATTCTACTGTTAGGCTCTGAGAAGGTATGATGTTCACTTAGGTCTTCTGATTCTCAAGACATCAAGACTATATCCTGCTGCAACTTAGAAATAACATTTCTGGTCCCTGTGTGTCTCCTTCACATTCTGGATTTTTGTATTTTAATTAAGCTTAGTAATAAATACGTTTTAAAATCAAAGCAAAATTTATATAATTGATTTTTGTTGTAATATGTTATTTATTTTGAAGAAGTAATATGCATATGGTACATTTTTAAAGTCTAAAATGGAATGCAGTCAAAAGTAGGTCTCCCTCTCTGTTGTGTTCTGCTACCTAATCTTTCTCCCTCAGACTACAACTGATGCCAATTTCTTGTGTACCTTTTCAGAAAGAGTCCATGAGTTTATAAACATGAATGTATGCACATTCTTATTTTCTAGATTACGCAAATTGTGGCAAACTATATATATTCTTTTATATGGTTGTTAAATTCAGTAATAAATGTCACAGATCTATTCACATTAAAAAAAATTGTAGCACATTACTTTGTGGGAATACACCAAAATGTAAGTTAGTTCCCTATTGATAGATTAGTATCACTAGTATCAAATAGTGTTATCAACAATGTTGTACTGACTACTTTGTGCAGTTGTCACTGTTGTATGCTTATGCAACTATATCTAAAATATCTAAGTAAGAAATTGCCAAAGGGAGAATTGGCTTTTTAAAGTTTGAAGGATAGAGACAAATAGCTATCCATAAAGGCATTAATGCTTACTTTTACCAAGAATGTATGAGGGTTCCCATTTCCTTTATATTCTCTCTAGCACACCAAGTTATCAAACATTTTTATCCTTGAAATCTTATATGGTATTAATATTTTATCTTGGATATATATATATTTAGTATTTCTTTCATGTGTGAATCTGATGACTTTTCAAATGTTTAAAAGTAAGTTATATCTTCTATCTAATTTATATCCTCACTCTAAATTCTTTCTGGGCTATTGTTTTTAAACGTAATATAGAATTACAAATATTTTTCCCAATTGGAAAATCACAAAAAAGTACCCCCCGTTTTTTTTTTTTTTTTTGAGCTGGAGTCTCACTCTGGCCAGGCTGGAGTGCGGTGGCGCGATATCGGCTCACTGCAAGCTCCGCCTCCCGGGTTCACGCCATTCTCCAGCCTCAGCCTCCCGAGTAGCTGGGACTACAGGTGACCGCCACCACGCCCGGCTAATTTTTTGTATTTTTAGTAGAGACGGGGTTTCACTGTGTTAGCCAGGATGGTCTCAATCTGCTGACCTCGTGATCCACCCGCCTCGGCCTCCCAAAGTAAAAGTCCCCATTTTTTTCATTTCATCAATATTTAAATAAATTATTTCTTACATATTCTAGGTACCAAGATATACAAACATAAAAGACATGAACATGAACACCAAAATTTGGAGGCGAAAAGGCTCATAGTCTCTTGGAGGGAACATATATATGTGCAAGCTGAATAAAATAAATCCTATAATAGAGGAATTGCAGTGTGCTGTGGGAACTACGAGGAAGCTGTGACTGCTTTGGGGGAGGTGGGGAGATAGGAGGGAAAGTTTACCAGAGAGATCGCTGTGGCTTCTATGGTAGGTCTCAAGAAATGTGTGAATTTATAGGGTCAGAGACGTGTTCAGGTAATAGGAGAAAAGGGTGGAAACACTCATTTTGTATTGTGTCCCTCTTTTGGTAATGAGTTTTGACTAATGAGCAATTGCTTTTTTTCCTTGACATTCGTAAGTATTTATTATCCTGAACTGACTGACCTCATATTTTGCAAAATAAACAGCTCACATTTTACTATGATGATTTAAAAACATTTTCCTTCCATTTGAATTAGATAACTCATCTTTAAAGTTTTCTTATGGCTAACGAGCTCGTGTTTATTCAAGACAACTTGTTAAAGTGCTATTAGAAGAGATGGAAAATGTCCAACTGCAGCAGCAAATCCTGGAGGTATCTATTTGAAGATAAGAAAAAAGTTCTCAAACAAATGACAAAATGTTCAAACTCAATCATAATTAGAGATATGCAAATTAAAACATTACAATCAAACTGACATAAATGAAAAAGTAGGACAATACATTATGTTGGTAAGACTGTGGGCAAATAGGCAATCATATATTGCTGGCAGGAATCTAAATTCATACAAGCCTTCTGGAGTATGCAATTCAGCAATACTTAGCATAAATATCTATACACATACTTTTCGACCCAGCATTTCCATTTCTAGGAAGCTACCCTGGAGGCACACAGAGTGTATTTCTCACAGGAGTATTGGTTAGCAGTGTTTTCTACAGTATGAAAATGCTGCACACAAGGTTACTTATTGCAGCATTGTTTATAATAGTACAATACTGGAAACAATCAAAAGACCACCACATAGAAGTGTGTGTGCATTTGTACAAAAGAAACACAGGCAAGATAAACTAAAGAAACCAGTTACCTATAGGCAGTGCATGGGAAATAAGTGGAAAAAAAGAGGGAACAGGAACTGGCCAGGAGGGATAATGAGGGAATAACAATTATCAAGCTATACTTTTTGGTAAAGCTTTGACTCTAAGTACCATAGTAATGTTTCACACACCCAAATAAAAAAAAATAATTTAAGTAAACTAAATGTAGTTAAATAATTAAAATCAATGTGTATGGAATATAAGTTTACAAATGAATAACCAAACCACACTGAAGAGAATGGGCAAGTAAAGAAGCAACGTAAGTCACTTTCAAAAGAAAATAATATTTTGATTGGATACTGTAAAGTTCAAGACAAAAATAAGTGTACATAAATACTGTACTCTTGTAATAAGTGTTTCTCACAGGAGTATCAGTTAGCAATTCTCTAACTACCTTAAGTGTATAGTAGGATTTAATAAATAAGTGAATATATTATAAATAACGAAAGTCAGGTTTTTCACTGTCAGAAAGAAGTTACAAATAAGGAAAAGGCAAAAAATATAATGAACCTGGTGGTATTGACTTAGGATTGAAGTATTAACAATATCTATCTCTATCTCTAGCTCTACGTGATATATCAGAATCTATCTAAAAAGATATACCGATAGAAATGTAGAAATAAATATGATATAGGTGTATGTGTATATAGATTTCCTAGCTCTCTCTGCTGAGAGGACCTAAGAGCAATAACACCCCAATAAAAATGAGGACACTTAGCACTCAGATGTTTGTTGCTATTGTTCTCCAAAGAAAAAACCCAGACTCATTTGGCAATCATTTGAACCCAGGGCTAGGGTAGAGGGGGCAAAATAAACTTGGAACATTATGTGATGCCAAAAAGTTAAGGAACTGTTAAAAAACAATTGGGGTATGTCAAAAGAACACAATAGCAAATCAGAAGGCTCTCCCAATGGCTAAAGCCAGAACAATTTTAGCCACAAAATAAATAATGATAGTATTGGATTATAATCCTTAGAATAAATATCCTTGAGGCCATACTGATATAAATAAATAACTGAATACATAAATAAATGCAAGAGAAGGAACAGCTCTTACAGAATTCCTATTACTTTAGACAGAATAAAGGAAATACAAAAGTCACTGTTGGGCAAACTGCACAGTAATAATTGTTGCAAGCAAGATCTGTCAATGGATGCTAAAATCAGTGGATAAAAGTTTGAGGAAAAATAGGACATTAGCACAGCATCAAAGTTTTTTCCTCAATATATTTAGCAATTATAAATGAAAAAAATGTAACTTTACAGTATGGAAATCTAGTAGACATAACCTTAACCAGGCAATCAAGGTTAATATCACTAACTGACATCATGTACCCTCCCCCCTGCCATAATGATATACCAAGAAGGATACAACATCACTTCTATGGCATTCTTGCTAAATGAATAACCTTAGACTAATCATTAGAAGGCACTGGACAAACCCAAATTGAAAGACATTCCGCAAAATATTTGACCAATACTTATTAGAAGTGCCAAGGTACTGAAAGACAGGGAGACCGAGGGACCATCACAGATTGAAGGAGATTCAAGTGACATGACAATCAAATGCAATATGGGTCATAGTTGGATCTGGTACAGAAAAAGGACCAGAAAAAGGATCTGGTCCTTTTTCTGGGTGGGGAAGAGCTAGTGAGAGCTGAATAAAGTTTGTAGTTTAGTTAATCACAAGGTACTAGTGTAAATGCTCTGGATTTGATATTTCTAAACTGGTTATGAAAGTCATTAACATTAGGGAAATTGGGTAAATGGTATGTATGAACTCTCAGTCTTATAACATTTGCATACGTGGAAACTTATTTAATGATAAAAAAGTTTGGAAAATAATAGAAGGAGATAATGAAGATGAAGAAGAGGAAGAGAAGGAGAAGGAGGAAGAAGAGGAACAGGAGTCAGGGGGAGAGGAAAGAAAAAGAAATAAAAAAGAACAAAAGGAAGAAGAGAAATTTTAAAATAACATGTTTGCTTTTTTAAAAACAGTATCAGGATCCTATGTGAAGGTATTGCTAAGATGAGAGCTACAGGCATGGTTTTGTGCCCTTTCAGAGTCAATGGGCTATATGCATAACATGGAACAAAAATACCGTGTTAGATATCGTACTGATTTTCATCTTTTAGTTTATATGTTGGTTTCTTTGTGAAAATAAATTTAATATCAATTCAACAGACATTTTGCCATTGATATATTCATTAAAAGTTTTGCGACCTGGCACGATGCTTTATACGTTATTACCAATTCAACATTCTCTTCCAAACAGATAAATACACTGATTAACTGCACAGCTGATGCCAAGAGTGAACAGATGCCTATGTTTAGTGTTAATAGAAAAAATATTAGATAAGTCACAATTTAAATATCTCAAAACTCCCTTACACAATTATTAATTTCTACAAATGCTTAGTAATTATTTTTAAAAAGAAAAAATTTAGGTACTAGGAATTCAAACACATTCATCCATCATTATAAACCAGAATTCCTAATCCTTCTCAAAAAATGCTAACTTATTTTATTTTGAAGCCACACTGGTGAGTCACTTGCTAGAATTTGTCCAAGATGTCTAAGTCAATTAGAAAACAGAAAGAATGGCTAACTTTAAAAATCCCAATTACAGACAGATAATATAATTTAAAATTTGGGTATTAAAACAATAATATATCTGAATATAAAATTAAAAATATTATTGCCAGTAAAATTTTGAGTTTGGCTTATGGGATAATACACAGAAAGGAGAAAAGATGAATGTTCTTGTTCAAATTAAAATACATCACTTTCTTACCCTTCATGTGCTCCTGGCTATTTTTTTTTGTTTTGTCTTTTTTGGGATGTTATGATACACGTAAAAATGAATTCTGATATATTGCTCAAGATACTTCAGAAAGACTGTACCCTGTGTGCCTAATTGTGGAAGTGGGTGACAATCACATGAGGAGTTGCTTTAAAAAGCATGAACACTGAAATCCTGATAAGTGTAAGAACCTTTTTTAAAAAATAAAAAACTGTCTAAGTAATACAATTCTACTGCTCAAGTCCCTTTTATACTTACTTACAAAGTAGAAACTTACGTTGATATATACTTACAAAGTACGAGCTTACTATTAGCAAATGTCCATACTATACAGTAAGAAAATATTTTGCATTAAAATGTTACGTGCCCTCTGAACTCACCTGAAAGCTCAATAACAACAAAACAATCTATAAATGTAATACTTTAGTTTGTTTTTATAAGTACTGTGATGATCCATTTCCTCTCTGGTCATAAGAATCACTATGATGGCCATTTAAACAATACAGTACACCATTTGAATATTAATTGTACTGAGTTGTCTTTCCTGCTCTGCATCCTAAAAGTTTACAATCCTGTTGTGGAGTCAGAAGATTCACACATAAATGCTTCCTATAATCAAATAATAGAGCCACTGTATTAGACCTCAATAGTCTAACACCCAGAACCCAGGGAAGCTGGTAATAACACCTTATCTTGCAAAGATCATTAAAATCTTCAAAGCACTTTCACATGTTTTACCTAATTGAACTCTTGCCACAACCTTGCCAGAAGGCAGAGAGGGTTATGATAAATATAAAAACTGATGCTCAGGAGGTCATATGTGTTTTAAAATCACACACGGACCTGTTCACTCTGCTCAAGTGCCGTCGAGGGAACCACAGCATTGTCCTGTTCATTTGCTATTTTTCCAGGAATAGCACTTTCCTCAAAGTAAGGAAATAGCTCTAGGTATTGGGTTCCAGAATAGGAGAGCTCTACTGGAAAACCGTGTTCAGCTGCAGCACAAAGGACTATTTTTAGATGTTTTCCTTTTGCTAATTGTCTCTCCCTCTGTGGGGAATTTCTATGGGTAGAATCCCAGATGAGCCAATTTTCTCACTAATTCTCAAAGAGACAGGAAAGATGAAGACCATGGCTCAGGTTGCCCTGGGGCTGCATAACTTCTTCGGTGATGTCAGTGCAGTGGTTTTAGCAAGATCTTCAAGGACCTTGGAGCTTAAAGAGCTTGTGATACCACTGAACAACAGGACTAAGAGGCGACTAGAAAGAAAGGCCTGGGCATATCTTCTTGAATCTTGGAATCACCCCAAATGACCTTTCCTGGAGCTTCAGCTTTGAAAGGAGCTAAGAGGGTGTGAACCCAGGTGGTGGCTGTAAACTCAAGCGGCCCTCCAGATGTTCTGGTTTTTCTTCCATCACTTCTGGGAGGAAAAAGGAAGAGACTTCTTCCAGGCAACTTCAAACGTCATTTCAAATGTTAGGGAACCAGTGGAACCGCGAATGTTTAGCCTATATAAGAGAAAGAGAAAAGGTGTGATGCAAACCATTTTGACTCCCTTGCAGGGAAGAGCTAACCAGTTAGTGCTAGGCAGCCTTGAGACAATGGATGGAAGAAAAGTGAAGTCAGTTGTTGGCTCAACCTCAGGGAAAACCTAACAGTTTTCGTGCAATGAATTACCTAGGGAGCTGCTGAGTTCTCTGTCACCTGGACTATTCAAGCAGAAATTCGCTGGTATGAACACTGGCATTCATCAGAAAGTGAAAATGATTCACAACCCTACAGGTGGGGTCTAAATAATAATAATTGCAAACACTATTTTAGCACTTACTTTAAAACAAGTGTTTTCTTAACTCTCAGGGGGTGTGTGAGACAGATGCTATCTTTAACTTTCTTTTAAAGATGAGAAAATTGAGGGACAGAGCGGTTAAGTAATTTGTTCAAGGTCACACACCTAGTAGGAATTTGAACTTAGGCTGCTTGTCTCTAGTGTCTGTGCTCTTAACCACTTGCTGTATTGCTAAGTGTCCCCTAAAGTCCCCTCTTGCCCTGAGATTCCACATAGGGTTACATCCTGTCACTTCGACAGCATTCTTCCCATGCTTACTCATTACGCTTCCAAAAGGGCATTGCTGGAATCAGGAAAAAAAAAAAAAAAAAAAAAAAAAAGAGTCAAGGGGGCTGCTGGGAAAAAAAAAAATCGAGATCTTTAAACTCATAGAGAAGCTGTTTGGTCATCGGGGCGGGCTGGCAGAGGCAAAGCCTGCCCAGAATACTGGCGCCAAAGCGAAGCGCTCTTTTGTCTTGAGATCTCCCGCCTCACCTGCCTCCTCTCCCTCGGTCCCTTCTAGCTCCATTTCCCACTGCACCTATGCTAAGCCTTTCTAGGAGCCTGAAAGGCACGGGGACAAACAAGCACGCCGCTGCCAATCCTCTACCTCACACCCTCTTCCCCACCCAGATTGACGGGGAGACGCCCAGGGTGGTAAGTGACTTACCCAAGGACACAGAGCCCCGACCAGAAAATCCAGGTGTCCAGACTCCCACATCGGCACTCTGTCCACGCCTACGCACACCTGACTTCTCCTAGCCGGCACCCAAGAGCTTTCTTTATTCCACGTCCCCGCCTCCCTGCCCCACCCCCTAGTTCCCTAGAGTCGCTTCTGACGCTCTGCAGCCTCCGGGGTCCAGCCCTCCCAGAGGGTGCTTCCTTTCCGCCGGATTCCCACACCGGAGTCGCCCTTGGCCGTGCGCAGCCCGCGGGACCGCTGCCTTCCGGGCTGGAAGCCGGGCAGCCCTCTCAGCGCCCCAAGCCCGGGACGGCTGGGACACCGAGGTAGTCGGGCTCCCAGGGCACAGGGTCCGGCACCGAGGGCAAGGAGCAGGGGAGGTGCCAAGGCCCCCGGTCCAGAAGGCACCTGTAAGGAAGCACCGACCCGCAGTGACGTCCTCCGCGTCGTCCTCAGACCAGCCACTGCCTCCGGAAGGTCTCAAGGGGCCGTGCTCGAGCCCACCGAGGGGTGGCGGCGCCTCGGGCTCTCAGAGGGCTGCCCCCGGCAGACCGGCACTTCCGCGTCCCAGCCCGCCCCCTGCCGGCGCCCGGGCTCCCTCCCGCTCCATGTGCAAACTCCCCTCCACCTGGGCGCGCGCGATGGACTCGGGACCCGGCTTCCGAAGACAGGCCGCCTGTTGGTTGGACTACTAGCTCAGGTGGGCGGGGAGTTGACCAACCCCACACACGCGCTTCTCCATGAAGATTCTTGAGCTTTCTCTGAAGAAAGGAGTGCATATGCTGCAGTGTCTCTGTGGAAGGAGCTTGAGGTCCAGCGACAGCCCAAGTGGTGAGAAAATGTTCTTTCCCCAGCCCCCAAACACTGCAGAATGCCCCCTTCCCTTCTCCCGGGGCCCTCTCAGCCGCCCTCCTCTGCTTCATTCAGCGCTGCCTGTGGCGGAGGGAAGGCGTTTCCCGACTGGGGCGAGGTCAGGGCCCCTCCGCTGGTTCTGTCTGTGGGTATTTTTTCTTTTAAATCCCTGAAGTCATCGACGCTTTGTAGGGAGAGCGCGTTAGCTTTCGCCGGGCGCGCCTGGGCTGAAACCTGCGGGTCTCTCTCCAAGCGGCGCTGGCCGTGACCTGCGTTCGCACCTTCTCGCCGCCCTCTCTTTGCGATTTGCGAGGGCGGCGCGCGACTTGGAGTTGTTCAGTGTCTCCGAAAAGTTGCTCGTGCGTTCCACAGGAGAGGGGACTTTTAAACAGATGGCTGGCAAGGCAGGTATATTTTCTTTTTGTTGCTTTGTCTGAAAAGTAGACATCTGGCGGTGGTTAGGGGTACGTTTCCCCTGGAGATTTAGCGATTTCTGTCCTTGGTGCTGAAGTAGGAGGGTCCCAGTTAGCCTTGGGCTTCAACTGGGTGCCCTGGGAAAGACTACAGGGAGGAAAAGAAAGAAAATCAGAACCTTTGAATGAACTGAGATATTGAGAAAGGCCATTAAAAATTTAATGAAAAAAAAAACCCACCAAACTAGTATCAAATAAGTGTGATTCTTTTATGCTGAAGTCTTGCAAAATGGTGTGCTGTTTCACCACGTTTCTTCCATTGTCTATCTCTAATTGTTTAAAGTTCTTTAGGGTTTGTATAAGTTATCTTTAAAGTGATGTGTCTATTAATCTTGCAAGGGCTAATTCAGTTTCTGTGTCTTTTGATTTTCCTTTTACAAACTGGGAGTGGAGTGTGGGAAGAGAACAATGACACCCTAATACATCTAAACAAGTGTCTTTTTGCCAAGAAATATACGTTTTTGGTCCATGAATTCCAAATAACTTTACTTTTCAAAAATTTAACAACATTATACAAGATTTCGTGTTTAAAACTCCATATGTTATTTTGGAGAGTCTGATTCATTTGGTTATGGCACCTATTTTCACTCTGTTCTTGAGCTATGAAAATTATATTTGGAAAGATTAGAATATATGCAGGTTTCATTCATTCTTATAGATCTTTGACTTTGTGGTTACTCATCAGTCTAAATGAAATATAAAACTACTTAAAAAGACCTAATTAGAATTAAATAGAAAACTACTTAAAAAGAACTAATTTATGAAATTGAAGAACACACTTTCAAAATGAAATCAGCAACGAGATCTCATTTTTACTTCCATCCAGTTCGGAAGATTATTTATACATTATTTTTTGCCATTATATTTGTAAGTGCTAAAAGGCGTCATACCACTATATTCTAAACGAAGTGGCTTTATGTTAAAGTTTCGTGTTTTGATACACATATTTCAAGAAGCCGGTAGAGACATGTGTTATTATTTCGTTTTTTCCTGGTCCACAGTAAATATAATGTGAATAGATTATAACTTGGGTATATGTCTCTTATAGGTGAAAATTTTAAAACTGTGTAGGGTACGTAATGAAGACAGGGCAGTCTCTCATGACAAATTAGGAAAGATATTCAGTTTACCTGCACAGGCGGTTTCCCAAATAGCGATAGATCCAAATACAAGGGTTAACTTACGTGATTGGACAGCATAGTTTGTTGCAAGTATGGGACTGATTTAGTTGTAACACAGTCTCAATAAGTCACTACCCATCTTTGAAACTCATTATTTTTATCTGACAACCGTGGAAATGATAGACATAGCTTGTTTTATATATATATATATATTTGAGTATACTCTAGGTTTAACAGTGAGTCTGTGAAAACTTGTGTTTTATTTATATATGCATTTTTACTTAGTGGGGTAGAGGAATTCTTGTAAAATGGTATTTAGTTCCAAGTAGTGAAGTTTACTTCCCACCCTTTCCACAGACAGAGGTAATATATGGTTATGTATCAGAAGACTGTTTCTGGGAACTAAACTACCTTTACGAAAATTGTGACTCTTTTAAACTTATGATCTAGTGTAACTAACATGGCCTTGCTGTTTCCTAATTAATGCATAAATGTAAATTACTATAATAATGGTACCTACCTAATAGATTGTTGTAAACATTAAATGGATTAATAGCAGCTAAAGATTTAGTTGAGCTCTCATGGTATACCAGGAACTGTTATAAGAACTTTAAGCCTACTATATACCATGTGTTTAGTATATTTTAGGTCTTTTTATTATTGTGTTCTATTTTAAAGTGATTTTTTTTTCATGTGGTCTGTGCCATTGGTATGACCTCACAACAATTTTTCATGTAATACTGCCATGCCCAGTGTGCATATGCAAATTGAGGTAATTATATCAAACTTTTTTTCATGGAGCAAATGTATAAAAATAGAGCTCAAATGAACCACTCTAATTTTTGAAACTAACTTAAGGAGAAATTAAGTAATATTTTAAACAATGTCAGCATGGATAACAAAGTTTTACGCCAGCTGCTTCTTCTCCATTATTTTTACAGTTGAGGGAGGTGAGGTCCACAGAAGGGAAGTGACATAATTTGTTACAGTAGGTTAAGAGATTCTCCTAACAGATTGCTGAATAGTTGGAATTATAAGCATTTTGATATTTTATTTAAGTTTTATTAAATGAATAGTACTAAGAAAATACAAACTAATCATTTATTTTGAGCTTTTTAGTATCATTAAACTATATTACGGCTCCGGTCTTTCCTCTGCGTTATCAGATATGAATGTCTTGTCTAGTTTATCCATCATATTAGTTTTTAAGTCCTTTGCACTGCAGTAGGATGGGCGTAAGCTGTCAAGTGGAAGACAATCTCAGACAAGGTTGAGTGGATTGTTTAAAGCTAAATTCTGGGTCTCTTATGATTCTTTTTTTCCATTTCTCAAAATGAATTTTTTTAAGCATGTAAAACCCATCCATTAAATGAAAGATTTGAAGTTTAAGATGCTAAGCAATATTGCTAAGGTTAAATGGCACTTGTATTAATCTGATAAAATATTAAGTTTTTAGTTTAAAGGGAAAGTAAAGCAAGTTCATCTTTCTCTAGAGATAGAAACTTTACAAAGAAAAAGACTCACAGAACAGTAGTGATTAAAACAATAGCTAATGCCTATTCTCATTCCTCTCAAGATGTAGTCAGGGGAAAAGTGGAAGCAATCCATCAGAGTGGTGTTAAGATTGCAGGTTCCTCATCACTTCAGCAGGAAAGACCATTAAAATGTTGTAGAAGAGGAATTCCTGTCCTAACGATCAGGCTCCTGAGAAAGCTGGGTTAGGTCTCAACCTGAAACAGAAGGGCAGCATTTTTGGCAGTAGGTCCCTACAGTAGTAGTAGTAGTAGCGGGTGTGTGTGTGTGTGTGTGTGTGTGTGTACACACAATTGCTTCCTTGCTTGCCTGCGTTATCACTTGGGCTATCCCAGAAAATCAACCTCCTTCTGTGTATAGTTATGACTCTTCTGCGTTGTTTACTCAGGGGCTTCTCAGGCTGGTAGCCTGAAGGATTATCAGATGCCTAGAGACTGAGCTAAACAATCACATCAAGTGGCCTTGATGTGGAATTGAAACACTCTAGGCAAAAACAGCTCAATGATCCTATAAAAAACACATACCCCAAACTCTGTCTTTCCTAATCCCTCAAAACCTATGGGCTTTTTACTATCTCTATCGTTTAGCATTTTCTAGAATGCCATATGGTTGGAATAATATAGTGTGTACCCTTTTTATATTGACTTCTTTCACTTAGTAATATGAATTTAAGTTTCCTCCAGGTCTTTTCATGGTGTAATAGCTCATTTATTTTTAGCACTGCATAATATTCCATTGCTTGGATGTACCACAATTTATTTATCCGTTCACCTACTAAAGAACATCTTGGCTGCTTCAAGACTTGGAAATTATGAAGAGTAATGTTGTTATAAACATCCATGTGCATGTTTTTCTGTGAATATAAGTTTTCAGCCTGTTTGGGTAAACATCAAGGAGCACAGCTATTGGATTGTATAGCAACAGTGTTTAGTTTGGTAAGACAGTGTCAAACTGTCTTTCAAAGTTGCTGTACCGTATGGCTGTCCCACCAGCAATGAATGCAGGTTCCTGGTGCTCCACATCTTTGTCAGTGTTGTCAATGTTTTGGATTTTGGGCATTCTAATAGGTGTGGAGTAATTTCTCATTATTGATGCAATTTACAATTCCCTGATGGCATATGATATTGAATATCTTTTCATATCCTTGCTTGCCACCTGTGTATTTTCTTTGGTGAGGTGTCTCTTAATGTCTTTTGACCAGTTTTAAATCAGGTTGTTCATTTCTCATTGTTGAGTTGTTATTAGCACTTTTCACCCAATATTTTGGGTCCTCCTGCTGGGCATATTGTTGGATGGCATTATTCCATTCACTGGAAGTTAGGTGTGGCCATATGGCTTGCTCAGATAAATGAAATATGAGCAGAAGTGACACACTGGAAGCTCTCATAACCTGAGCACAACTCACCTCAGGTTCTTTGCTGCTGCTGACATTCAAGGCTGTGGTTACTCTCTTAGCCTGTGTACCTGAGTATCTGTGATGAAGAGCCCCGCCATATGACCTATGATGGACATTTAATGCAAATAAAAAGTTAAAACTTCTTTTTGTGAGTAACTTCAATTTTTAAGTTAGTGTATTATCTAACTTGCCTTTGTTGATATAATAAGGCAGTGCAGCTTAAATAATAAGATTTAATGGAAAGTTACTGAGCTATGTTGAAGGCTGTTTTCAGTTAAAATGCTCTAATTTCTCTGTGATATCTTGTGTAGTATATAATAAATAGATGTATTGATTTCTGTTTGTAGTCTTTTGATAATTAGCTTAGCATACCAAATTATGAGGTTTTGTTATGACTGTTCTAGTTAGTGTGTGTCCTGAGGCTAGTTGGTGCATTATTCCTTAAATGATATCAATCTGTTTTCCAAAGATGTAATTAATCCCCACTGATGTTTTTCAAGAACTTTGAGATTATTCTTTCAAAGTTGTAATTTAATTGCAAGACTCTGAAAAACTCAGTCGTTCCTTTCTACTTACTCTAAAATGTGGAAATTACCTTTTGAGGCTCCCAGTCACGTCTAGGAGAGGAATAGTTATCTCCATTGCCTGGAAAGCAGTGACAATATGGTAGCTTTCATCACTGCTGCAGTTTTGCCAGGCAGTGGAAACTGCAAATAAATGCTCCTTTTCTTCTCTCAACTTATAAACAAAGAGTTGTGTGCATTGGGAAGAATATCAGGGAAATTGTTTATGGTGAAAGGATAGGCTCAATGCTCCCATCTGGCTCATGGGCCAGCAATCCATTTGCCTGACTCTGTGTTAAGCACAGCGGAAGAGAGAAGGGAACCCAGAGTTTTTCTGAAGCCTAGGATACTTGCACCATGCCAATTAACCTTCCAAATTGCCAGCCCTCCCTTCTTTCTTTCCCTCTCCATCTGAGAGTAGAAAGTTAGAGAAGTATGTCTCTTGCTTCAGAGATTGCCATTTTCCAATTTAGCAAAAAAAACCCTTCAGGACTGATTGTATCTAGCTTCTGTTTCAGGCAGCAGAGACTCAGCAGGGAACTCTATACCTATAAGCAAAAGGTATCATACAAGGCCAAAGTGCCAAAATGAAGTAATTAGGAGTCTCAGTTTGTTTCAGTTCAACAACCCTTACTTGATTTAATGTTTAATGGTAAAAGTCACCTCAAGGAAGGAATAATTAATTCCATCTAAGATTCATGATAATCTCCCTGAGCTTGAAAAGCATTTAGGAGTTCACAAGGAAGTGCTGGGGTATGACAGATGAGAGCTTTAATGGAAATGAGTAGTATCTCTGTATATTTTACTGGAAAAAATGTGTTTGAATACAACTAAGATAAAGATATAAAAAGAAGCAATTTTTAACAAAAGGCAATTACTCTACAACTCAATTCAATTCTACTTAGCTTTGCCCATATTCAGATATCCTGCAAAGTTATCTATGTGATATCTTTTCTCTGCTCTTGCTTCAACATAAAAAATCTGGCCATTTATTTACAGCCAGATATATTAGAAATCAGCTTCTTAGAAAGGTGCAAATTCTATTATGTGGTACCAGAGTTATAAACGGACATCCAGCGAGCACTTATAGATCTGTTGTCTCAGTTTCTATGGAGTATCTTAAAACAATGGAATTCTTTTTCTTTGTCTAATTTAGTGTATGCAGTTGTTACCTTTATGCCATGTAATTTTCACTGCACAATATTATGAATGTCATGTTTGAATATTTCTTCTGATGCCATTAAATGTGGGGCATTTGCATTTCATAGGGTGCCAATCAGAAAGATACTGTGACTCTTTTTGAGACAATCTCTCTTTCTGAAATGATCTTTCTTGTTTATACATAAGCTTCTAGTACCGACCTACCCCCTCCACTCATTACTGTTTATAGAAACGATAGCATTGCAGTTGGTGTCACTGATTGCCCACGTTGTTACTTCAATGAAGCCAGCTGGGATGCGATTGCATGGTCTTTAAATAAAACTTAGTGACACAAAATGAATCTCTTTTTTTGAGGGGAGAGGGGTTGTTGCTAGCTGGATCATTTTTCTAAGGCACTAATTATTTGCTTAACTTGGAGGAACTTGAGAACCAGTGAATCGCCATGTTGGTTCAGCATCTGACCTTGGCTCTAAGGAACTTGTGGGTGGATAGCAGAGTTACAGTCATTATGAAGCCATTCTCAAAATGATGATGATGATGATGATCCTTTTACCCCAACTAATTCCACCATTCTGCAAATAAGTCTTTGACTAGAGATAGTAGATGTGCCTGTCCTTCCAGTTCCTCAAAGGCTGAGGCCAGAAGATTAATTGAGATCAGGAATTCTGGGCAGTAATTTTTGGTCTTCTGTCACACAAGCAGTCTTCTGTCCTGGTGGCAGTCTTCTGTCCACAAGCAGCCTGGGGATTACCTGAAAGTGGTGAAAAGGAGAGTGAAAAGTTGGTGTTGCATTGTCTAAAACTGCCACGGTACGGAATATGGAGAACATCAATCATTACCTTTGACCTTTGGGCTTGCAAATCTTATTGTGAGATAAAGTAAGATAGCATTCCTCCTTACAGTTATATAAGACAAATTAGGAAACCGAGACTTCCCCAGGTGAAGATTTAGGTCTATGTACATTATTTTATCCTGAAAAAATTTATAAATTTTAAATATCTTTATATCTATTTAAAATGTCTGTGTGCTTGTATGTGTGAGTGTGTGTGTGTGTGTGTGTCTATTTGGTCAAATGCATTAAAAATTGCTAATGGCAGTATAAACTACAACTAAATGCTAAGCCCCTTAACTGACTGACTGGACCCCCTCTCAACCAAGAGGCTCACCCCAGAAAAGCCTTAAAAGCCGTAAAAACTGAGTTCATGGCCGGGCACGGTGGCTCACGCCTGTAATCCCAGCACTTTGGGAGGCCAAGGCGGGCAGATCACGAGGTCAGGAGATCGAGACCATCCTGGCTAACATGGTGAAACCCCGTCTCTACCAAAAATACAAAAAAATTAGCCGGGCGTGGTGGCGGGCGCCTGTAGTCCCAGCTACTCGGGAGGCTGAGGCAGGAGAATGGCGTGAACCCAGGAGGCGGAGCTTGCAGTGAGCCGAGATCGCACCACTGCACTCCAGCCTGGGCGACAGAGCGAGACTCCATCTCAAAAAAAAAGAAAAAAAACTGAGTTAATGGCCATGACTAGATGGGAGGTCAGATTTGTCCTGTTATATCCTCTCTGTTTTGCAATTTAGACACAACTGACCAGCATTGTTAAAATGGAGATCATAAGGCTGGTAGAACAGACTCTTTGTGGCCATAAATTAGCAAATTATAAATAGAATCTAAAGCCATCCCAGGGAAGGGTTAAGTTATGCACCCCCACACTTAAAGAATAAACTATGTTGGCCGGGCGCGGTGGCTCACGCCTGTAATCCAAGGACTTTGGGAGACTGAGGTGGGCAGATTACCCGAGGCCGAGAGTTCAGGACCAGCTTGGCCAACGTGGTGAAACCCCGTCTCTATTAAAAATACAAAAAATTAGCTGGTTGCAGAGTTGCGCGGCTGTAATCCCAGCTACTCTGGAGGTTGAGGGAGGAGAATCGCTTGAACCTGGGAGGTGAAGATTGCGGTGAGCCGAGATCATGCCACTGCCCTTCAGCCTGGGCTACAGAGGGAGACTTCATCTCAAAACAAAACAAAACAAAACAAACAAAACAAAAAAGAAAAAAAGAATAAACTATGTTCTAACTGCCACAAGATATTTGTTTTCCTCTAGCAGCTAAACAGGCACTGGCTTTGAGATAAGCAATGTTGAAGCAATTACAGCTCCACTAAATGCTAACTGACCCCCAACTTCTCTTCCACAAATGATAACTGTAGCTTTGATTGGACAAGAGATTGATATCAGTAACTTTCTCCTGATAAGAGACCATTGACCACGCACTGGCTCTGGCTGGCTTACAGAAGCTATGCACTTGAGTGCCTTCCTATCCCTGCTTCACCTTTTGACCCACTGGGCCCAATTGTAATACACTTAATATTAAGCCTCCACCCCAAAGTGAACATAGGTCATATGTTACATGCATATTTGTTCAGTATGCATGCATCAGAACTACCTTCATGAATATTCATAACTCCTCCTATAAGCTGTTGAATGGGTATATTTAGCCAACCTGTTTAGCATAAAGCTCCCACCCCACCCCTCCTCCTTCGAAGTTCAGGTGTCTGGTCTTTGCCAGAGCTACACTTCCCAGCCTGCGGGAATGGCCACCTAGCAGGCTGTTACCCTTTATAAGAAATAAAATCTCCTTCCCAGATTTATAATTCTGTGATTTTTCAATTAACAGCAGTTACCTTTAGGGAATTTGACAGCTGAAAAGGAAGACTAGCTTTTTACTTTACATGTGTTTATATTATTTAAATTTTTATTAAAAATGTGTTTCTTTTATAATTAAAAACTAGTGATATATATATATTCAGATTATGCAGTTTTCTGATGATAGCACAAGACTTTGAAAATGTAAAATCTCTGTAGAGTAAGAAAATCTCTTATAAATTTATAATCCCAATATAATCTTTTCTATTCTATGCCTGTGAATTTTTTAAACAAAAGTTATCACACAAACATTAATATGTTTTGTTTGTTTCCTTTCTATGGGACTAAACAATTATTCTAAATATGGAAAGAGGTACATATATTGAAATATTTGGAACATACATTTTTTCCAAAAGGATTTACAAGCAGCTGTTAGTAATGATTACTTGAAGAGAGAAACTTCTGAAGCAGTGGGAATGAGGCTTTCCCGTTTTAGCTTTGTGCATTTTTGTGCTGTTTCTAATGATGTGTACCTATTGACTTTATTTAAATATAAGTAAGGGTGTAGCTAGGTGGAGAATAGTGAATCGTTTTTGTTTCTTTTTTTTAAGCTTGTCTGTATTTAAAAATACTAATGGATATGCCATTTTACAAAAGATTCTCCCAAACATGATTTTAAATTACGTTATGGAATGACATTACAGGTCTATACCATACTTATCAGTCTACTCAATGTCATTTGATATTTAGATTTTTGTGTGTGCTGTGGGCTTGGGGGAGGATATCAGTAATAACTTTTCTTTCATTTTCTTCCTTTGAACTCCCTCCTTCATTCTGAGTTCCAGACAACTGAGAAAATAGAGAAACTTGTCAAACAGATGGCTATCCACCTTCTTAGTCGATTGCTGGAATACTAGATTGGAGAAGATCAAAATGGAACTTAGCACCTTTCTCCCAAAACTAAATCTTGACACATCGAACTCACCAGAGGGAAGGTCTGGGTCTACAGAGAGGACTCATCTGCTGAGAATTCGCACCTCATCTTTGTTGAACCCCAATAGTAGTGTGAGAGAGATTTGGATTCCACATCTACCTGTAAAGGCAGGTCGAGGTCCTGACCCATTAGTGCCTACTCAGCGGTCAGGATGTGTCCAGCCTGTGGCCAGGCTGATCCACAGAGAAAGAAACAACAGGCTACACCTCACGTGTTCAATTTCCCCCCGATGTCACCAAACACACGAAAGTTTTCTCTTCCCTGAAAAAGAGTGAGAAGAATGGATGGAAGGGTAAAGACTCTTATTTCCAATACTCTGGGCAAGGCAGAAGTGCCTCTTTTGTGGGCCAAGAAGTAACTCTGGAAAGTGAGAGAGCAAATGTTAACTCTTACAGTGTGTAACTTTCAAAGGCGTAGATATTGTTTTATTTATTATTTTCACTTTTGTTTTAGGTTCAGGGGTACATGTACAGGTTTGTTATATAGGTAAATTGTGTGTTGTAGGGATTTAGGGTACAGGTTATTTCATCACTCAGGTACTAGCATAGTACCCAATAGAAAGTTTTCTGATCTTCACCCTCCCCACACCCTCCACTCTCAAGTAGGCCCTGGTGTCTGTGGTTCCCCTCTTAGTGTTTATATGTCCTCTTTGTTTGTCTCCCACTTATAAGTGAGAACATGCAGTTTCTGGTTTTCTGTTCCTGTGTTAGTTCGCTTAGGATAATGGCCTCTAGATCTATCCATGTTGCTGCAAAGAACGTAATCTCATTCTTTTTTATGACTGCATAGTATTCCATGGTGAATGTACCACATTTTCTTTATCCAGTCTACCACTGATGGACATTTAGGTCCATTCCATGTCTTTGCAAAGTGAACAGTGCTGCAATGAACATATACATGCGGGTGTCTTTATGGTAGAATGATTTATATTCCTTTGGGTATCACGAGGTCAGGAGATCAAGACCATCCTGGCTAACACAGTGAAACCCCGTCTCTACTAAAAATACAAAAAAATTAGCTGGGCATGGTGGCGGGCGCCTGTAGTCCCAGCTACTCAGGAGGCTGAGGCAGGAGAATGGCATGAACCTGGGAGGCAGAGCTTTCAGTGAGCCAAGATCGCACCACTGCACTCCAGCCTGGGCGACAGAGTGAGAGACTCCATCTCAAAAAAAAAAAAAAACACACAAAAAAAAACAAAACAAAACAAAACAAAAACTAACAATCACCATAATATCCATAGAATTCAGAAAAAAATTCAATTTGGTTTTTCATTGATAAAAAATGTAAAATGGTATTGGGCAGTAATTTGGCTGTGACATATAACTTGGGTGATAGTCTTTTAAGTGATTTTGGATAACTGATTTTTTGGAATTCGGCATAGTAACACTACTACTGAATAGTCTATGGTGATCCATTTTCAACCCTCTCTTATGTTGGTAGATTATTCAGAGGATCAGGACAGGAGGCAAGCAAAAGTCATATTAAAATTTAACACCATAAATTATATAACAAAAATTTTTGACCTCATTAACCTGTGACTAAAAAGTAAATTCACTTTTATTTCTCAAGTCCTGACAACTAGGCTCATTCAGTAGATTGCCGATTTTTCATTTTCTTGCTGTTTTTCTGTCACCAAGTAATTTCTAAGAAACACTGTAAGTATTTATACATTCCACAAATTTATCCTGGTGTTTATTTGATATATCCACCAACTTTCCTCGAAAACTCAGAACCACTGAGGCGCAAGAACTTTGCCACTCTCCTCTTTCAGTCCTAAGAAAAACCAGACTGTGGGTCTTTGGAATAATTTGCTGAATTCCTACAGAAAACAGAAGTGTATTACAGTGCAGGAAAAGGAAATGTTAAGATAGATGTTAGCTATCACTGCTTCTACAGCCCTTAGGACATGTGCTTCCCTAGAAGAGCCTCTTGGTCTTCTCTCTTTAACTCCTAGCCTAGATATGCATAATGGATATTCTTTGTTTCCTCTAGCAATTAGGCGCTACTCCCAATTCCATAGAGAAAATTCCTGCTCCCATTCCAACATTAGTTGCTTTTCTTACTGCCACATAACTGAAGGTAGAGCATCTCTGTCTTTTAGGAGAAGCAATTGTACCACAAGGCATGGTCTGGCCATTCCTGGTACAGAAAAGTAATCACAGTTGTTATCTACACAGTCTGGCCACTCCTTGTCCAGAAAAAGTAATCACAGTAGTTATCTGTACATTTCTACGTGTTTGGGTTATTTCATTTTAAACACTGGATGAAAAACACTAAGAGTCTGGCCCAAGTAACATTACACCTTTCCGTTATCTGTTATACAACGTAGATTGCAAAGAGATTAGTCTGGCATGCTCTTCTTGGGATGATCCATTCTCACAGACTTTTAGGAAAAGTAAGACCGTTCTTCTAAGAATGATAAACAAGGATTTTCAAACAGGGCGGCCAAATGCAGAGGAAAAATTTTTAAGTCTGCTTAAACTTGGTTCTGCTTAAAATATACCCAATGTAAATTACTAAACAAAATACTTAACACCTCGTTGGAAGCATCTGTTACAATGGTGGTGGTGGGAGGGGTATTTCCAAGAACAAAGAATGGGAAATGGACTTAGATTTGTATGATTAGAAAGACTCACAAGGCAGTCCCTCTCAAAACAAAGTAATTTCTAGGACAAGGGAAAATTCTAATCTCTATCCTAGGGAGCAAAAATTACGAACACTTCCCAGATTGGTATCTATCTAGTTATAGGAATTTTAAAGGCCAGCCTCATTGGTCACTCTACTGCTTGAAGAGTTGAATGTTTTAGGTTTGGGAAAGAATGACATTATGAAATATTGCTTCATTTATATGTTTTCTTCAACCAGCATTACTAAGACCCCTGTCATGTGCCAAGCAATGAGCCTGCATGAACCCTATTTTAAAAGAACTCACAGTTTGATACGGGAGATAACACGTGAGCAAAACTCATCCTAATTAAGATATTAATGATGTCTAAAGTGTGCCATTCTTAATCAGCATTGTCACTGTTCTAGCAGAGACTGCTATGTTTAGAGTAGAAATAAATTCTCCCAAATATTTTTGTTTGTAGGTTATCTTCTCTGGCAATTACGGTTGGCTGCTGTCATTGTGTGCGTGTGCTCAGTTCAAATTCTAGTTGAGTGGTATGGTTGTTGTGTTGTTTTCATCACTCTCAGCTGGAAATATTCTATTCGTAGTTACTATTACACTAACTAGCCCTAGATGAGTCATCATTATGATTTTGTTTTCCAAAATGCAATACTTATGGATTCCATGACTTCAACTGGAAGTAGAGTTCATGGCATTGGAATTGGGAAGGCACAGGAAGGAATAGAAGAAAAAATATATGTAGTTTGTTTTTAAGGTTAAGAAACAGAAATGTTCAGAGAATACGGTAACAAACACCAATACACCTAAAACTTAGAATGAACAAATTTGCTGACTTTATGTCATATCTATTTCAAGTTTTTTTAAATGAAGTAGTTAAATATTAGTGATACAATTAAAATTATTAGAACCCTTCCCAGCTCTATTCTCCAATTCTTTTTTTCTCAGGTGTAACAACTATAATGATTTTGGTGTGTGTCCCTCCAGTCCCTGTGTTTACATTCTTAACATATATGTAATGGTTTTGAGTGTTTTAAACATTTATATAAATGATATCTAACTTTACTTATCTCTCTGCATCTTATTTTTCACTCAATTTTGTGTTTTTGAAATGTATGCTTGTTAAAAGAAATTTATCAAATTTAGAAAGAGGTAGCCTGATGTGAAATAGTCTACTACAGCGGCTGAGAATATGGACTATGGAGCCACGTTGCCTGGGTTTTACGTGGCTCTGAGACATACCACTTATGCGATCTTGAACAACCTTCAAGGTTGTTCTTTAACCCCTCAGTGCCTCAATTTCTCCATTCGTAAAATGGCAATAACAACAGCACCTACTTTATGGGTATTATAGTGAGGAGTAAAATGAGTTAATATATGCAAAGCTCTTAGGATAGTGCCTGGCACTTATTAAGCAAAATGTAGGTATTTATTATCTGTATTTCACTTGGGAATGCATATTCAGTCATAGTAGGAGGAGCAGTCTTGCTTGGCTCATATTCTCTGATTTCTTACATTCATGTTAACTAGAAAAAAACATTCTGTGTTCAGAGTTGGATTAGTCTCAGAAGCAATTGGGCATTGAATGAAGCAGAAAGAGTAGTAACCTGAACAGGATAGATTAGGCTGTTGCACAGCAGACTGGCATAGAGGGAAATTTGTAGCATCTGCTGAGAAATTGCCTGACTATTCTGTGTGTGTGTGTGGGGGGATGTTGGATTTATTATATCAGCAATACCACAGGGACAAACTGAGAATGGTCTGAAATCCTATTCTATTTTCTAGACCTTCCCCTCCTCTCTCTGAGGAATTGTAAATAGGTGCACTCTTGTCATCTCACCTTTTAAATGGAAAGGGCTTGATTCTTGGTTGAGCTGGAACTACAGTGAGCACTTGAGACTCAAGTAAATCCTTCCAGGTGTGTAAGAGGAAAAATAAGTGAAAGACAGTATGTGGAGCTGGATTGTCCAGTGACTTCAGATCTGTGTCAGCTCTACTTTCCAAGCCACCTGGGCATCCTTAGCAGGTTTCTTATGACCAAACATAGCCAGCTGTCTCAGAAAGGTGTAAGTGCATTTCTAAGGCAGACATTGACAGAGGCAGGACTTTGTTTTGATTGATCTTCTCACCTCATGAATCCTTTAGGCATGACCAAGTTTCACTAATTCTAATGCACCTTGCTGTTATTATTGCAACAAAGATTTTAGGAAGAAAAAAATAGTACCTGGGTTGTAACTTTCTAATGAAGGTTACAGAGCTTAAGTGCAGAGAGCATAAGCGACTTTAAATGCAGAATCTTAATATTTGGATGCTAGCAGGGCGGGCACAGTGGCTCACACCTGTAATCCCAGCACCTTGGGAGGCTGAGGTGGGCCAGATCACGAGGTCAGGAGATTGAGACCATCCTGGCTAACACGGTGAAACTCTATCTCTACTAAAAATACAAACAATTAGCCAGGCGAGGTAGTGGGCGCCTGTAGTCCCAGCTACTTGGGAGGCTGAGGCAGGAGAATGGCGTGAACCCGAAAGGCAGAGCTTGCAGTGAGCCAAGATTGTGCCACTGCACTCCAGCCTGGGCGACCGAGCAAGATTCTGTCTCAAAAAATTTTTTTTATATATATATATGTATATATATATATATGGATGCTAGCAACAATTGGAAGCATTGAATGCACCCTTTTATTTGGCAGATGAATAAATTGAGGACCAGTAAGCTTGAGATGTTTTTTCAAAGCCCCAAGTCTGTATAAAGTGGCTGGATCTTTGAATCCAGAACTTTTACCTCTTAGTACACTTGGGATTTGTAGACTTGTGACCTGGGTTGAAATCTAGTTATTTTGGTCACTCAATGCATGACTTTCGGCAAGTTTCTTAACCTCTTTAACCCTCAAAATTCTCATCTGTAAAGTGATTATGATCATCCTTGCTTCCATCAAAGCATTGTGACGTTTAAATGAAATAGTGTATGTCCAAAGCATAAAATATAAAAAGCATGACACAGATATAACTTATTTAGTACCACTGTTGTTATATTTGATGCATTCATAACACAAAGGCTATATCAGGGATAAAAATAAAGCTTCATTTTATATCACCTTGGAGAGAGATTTAAAGGCAGAAGCAAATTATACCAACATGAATCTTACAGCTTCTTTGGCATAAAAAGTATATCTTCCAGTAGCTATTTTGTTCCACACAAATTTTTCTGACCTATTCTATTATGATGTTGTTTACAGAAGATGCTATCCTTATCAGTTAAATAGAAACGTTTCAGTCTGTGTTGTGGAGTGGGATAACATGATAGAGATTAATGAATTTTATTGATTTAAACTTGTTTTAATGGTTTCACCAGTTACTAGTAACCAGACTCTTACAAAGTGTGTGGTAATGGACTCCAATATCCAGACTTACTTCTATTATTAAAGGCTTGCATCACTCTAGTTCTCAGTCAGTGGTGAGCAAATATATACTCAATCAGGGTTTAATTCCTAGGACCTACATGCATTTTTATCTGTAATGCAGAGAGAACAGTTGAACTACTTTTAGGTGTGGCAACCACATTAATGAACATCAGCTGTTAGTAAAAATAACAGCACAGGCAGAAGGAAATAGTAAAAGCTCATGTAAGCACTGGTGATTACACATATTTAGACATAATTTTGTTTCTAGTAGGTGCCAGACTTTGGGCATACAAAGATAAGTCAACGTCTGCCCCAAGGAGTTCATAGTGTAGCCAGGGAGCAAATATATAATCAAAAGTACGTCTTCAAAAATAGGTGCTAAAGGTAAGAATAATTATCCACAGGAGCAAACAGAGATGAAAGCAAGTTATCATTCAAGTTGCAGTTTTAAAAATAAATAGGCATCCACTTGGCGTAGAAGGTGATGAGAAAGAACACTTTAAGTAAAAGGGAAAATGTGCACCGAGTCACGGGGCTAAGAAAGAACATGTGCTTCAGGCTGATGAATTTGCTGTCTTTCATTTATTCCTTCATTCATTTATTGATGGCCTACTGTTTGCCAGGTGCTATTTTAATTACTAGAGATTCAGTGGTGAGCAAAATAATGTTGATTTTGAAAGCTTATTTTCTAGTGCAGAAGTAAAACAATAAATAAACAACTTGCATGCGTGTAATAGAATTTCAGGTGGTGATAGGTGCTATAAAGAGAATAAACCCATTAAGGGGATAGAGGGTGAAAGGAAGAACTCTTTGGATAGAGCAGTTTTCTCCGAGGGAATTGCTTTTAGTAAAGACCAAGGAAGTGAGGAAGCAAGCCTGCAAATACCTGGGGAAGGTGTATCCCAGCTGGAAGGAACAGCAGGTGGAAAAGTCCTGAAGCAGGAAAAAGCTTGGCATATTTAAAGAGGGGCAAGAAGAGCAGTGCGGCAAGAGCAAAGTGAAGAAGAATGGTAAGAAAGGAGATGATTTGATGTTTTACACCGTGACATATATTTGGGAATGAGGATTATGGGAAGTCATGGAAGGGTTTTGGACAACGGTGGCATAAGCCATTTACATTTCAAATGGATCCCTCTGGCTGCACTATGAAAACAGACTCTAACAGGGAGACCATTTAGTAGGCTATTCAGCATTTCTGGTGGGAGGTTTGGAATAGGGTGATAATGTGTTGAGTAGTGACACATAGTCTGACTTGGAATACATTTTGAAGGTAGAACTGTCAAGATTTGCTATTGATTGACAGCGGGATTTGAGAGAAAGAGAGGCCTCAAAAAGGACTCAAGTAATCGGGCCTGAGCAACGAGGTGAAGAGTGACACCTTTTACTGATTTGGGAAATAGAGTAAATCTGTGTTGTGGGGTGGAGGCGGGGGAGGGAGGAGGAATAAAGTGTTCTGTTTGAATGTGTTAAATTTCACATGGAGTAGAGAAGAGACATTGAATAGAAAGATAAAATTCTGGAATTTAGGAGAGACTCGGGCTGAGATATGAGTGTGTGATTCATCAGCATATAGATGATGGTATTTAGGACCACAGAACTGTATTTAGTCATGTAAGGAGTTAGTGTCAATATGGAAGAAAAGAGATATAAGGACTAAGCCTGCAATGTTCTATATTTAGCCATCAGGAGCTAAATCCTACCAAAAAACCAGAAGGAGTAGCTTGAGAAGTAGAGGAAATTCAGGAGAGTGTGATAACACAGGAATTAAGTGAAGAAAGTGGCAGAAAGGAATGACCAACTTGATGAGAGATATCCACAATACGCAGACTGGGAATGGATCTTTCGACTGGGAAATGTGGAGGTCATTGGTAACCCTGGTGAGCAGTTTCAATGGAGAAGTGGGTGAGAAAGTCTGATTTGAAAGGGCTCAGGAAACTAGAAAGTGAGGTAGTGGGGACAGTGAGTATGGAAAAATCTTTCTCTAAGAGGTTTGCAGTCAAGATGTGTGGAGAAGTAAGGGAATGTGAGATGATGAGAACATTGTTTTTATGAAAAATATTATTAGCATATTTATATGCTGATGAGATAGATTGACTGGAAGAAGGAAAGCTGATGTTGCAGGAAAAAGAGGGCGGATATTGCAAGTGTAAATGCATCTTCCCATGGCTGGCAAATGCCAGGCTTGGACCAGTATATCAGAGTCAAACAGATTGCCTTGTCCTGCACCAGACCTCCTCTGTATCAGAAAGATTCTGTATTTATATTTAGAAAATCTCCCCCCGAGATTATATTGTAGAATTAGATCTGGAAACATTTGTTTTAAGCAATGTAAGATATTGCAGTGGTGGCAAGAATCCATTAGCTTGGGGTGGAAAGTTAGACTTTTTATAAATGTTTCATCTTGCTTTGGCTTTTCTTGGTTTTGAATTTCCCCTATTAAGAATGATCATAGCATTTGTGACTAGAGGCTGCTAATGGTTTTTGGAGTTCATGTGGCTTCTTTGGGGAGTATTTACATAAGAGTCTAGCTCTATTTATGATTAGAGAAACTTTAATCATGGATTTTAACAAAGGTTTCCTGTTTTTAAAAGCGAGGATTAGGCTGGGCACAGTAACTCATGCCTGTAATCCCAGCAATTTGGGAGGCTGGGATGGGTGGATTGCTTGAGTCCAGGAGTTCGAGATGAGCCTGGCCAACATGGGAAACCCTGTATATAAATATATATATAAATTAGTTGGGGGTGGTGGCACATGCTTATGGTCCCAACTACTCGAGGCTGAGTTGAGAGGATCACTTGAGCTTGAGAGGTCAAGGCTGCAGGGAGCCATAATTACGCCACTGCACTTAAGCCTGGGCAACAGAGCAAGACCCTGTTTCAAAAAGGTGAGGGCTATTGGATTTGGAATACAAAGGCCTAGGTTACAATTTTGTCTCTGTTATTTAAAAACTATGTGAATTTTGACAAGCTTTGTGTGTTACTTGAAAATGAGTGTGCTAATTCTTTCCTTGAGTTTATAGCATCCTGGAGTTTTGTAAAGATCAAGTAGGTCTAAAACACTTTATGATTGATAAAGACTTCCACATATATATATATAGGTTTATATATATATCATTGTTGTGAATTGTGGAAAACAGCTTTTATAAAAACAATTATATACTGCATGATGTAAGTATCTTGGGAAAAAACATTCATATTCTACTGCTTGTGATGCAAAGTAAGACTGATTAAAATGTTTATGTATGGACACTTTATATATTCACATACATATATATAAGCATACATAGATATAAATGTGTATGTTGTTGTATAGCTTTGTTCAGTATAGCTTTGTTATTAGGTTTCTTCAGAGATTAGGATGATTTCTGGATTATGGTTAATGAGACTGTAGAAAATGTGTTAGTGGCCAGGTGCAGTGGCTCATGCCTGTAATCCCAGCACTTTGGGAGGCTGAGGCAGGTGGATCACGAGGTCAGGAGTTCAAGACCCACCTGGCCAGGATGGTGAAACCTTGTCTCTACTAAAAATACAAAAATTAGCCGGGTGCGGTGGCGGGCACCTGTAATCTCAGTTACTCAGGAGGCTGAGGCAGGAGAATTGCTTGAACTTGGAAGGCAGAGTTTGCAGTGAGCTGAGATCGTGCCACTGCACTCTAGCCTGGGTGACAGAGCAAGACTCCATCTCAAAAAAAAAAAATCTATCTATCTATCTATCTATCTATCTATCTATCTATCTATCTATCTAAGCATAGGCCCTCCAATTCTTCCCACAGTACTTTCAAATATGTAGATAAGCCCTTGAGTTTCACTAGTGTTTCTTTGTACTACACCTGTGTTTCAATCTATGTCCCACATATTAAATAAATCACAAATGAGAGAAGGAATAGAATGCATGATACAGTAGGTTATACCATTGTATTCCATGCAGATCACAAAACATTTGCAGTTGGGAAGGAGGAGATTATATCTGGTCTTGGGAATCATGATTTTCAAGGAATATTATCACACTAGAATGCACCTAGGGGATAGTGACCAGGATATCAGTAGGATTTGGAATCATGAGTCAGAAGGAACAGGTAAAGACTAAAAATATTTAACCTAAAGAAGAGAGATTGAAGTAGGATATGATGGTCTGATGATTTCGAGGAAGTAGAAGTAGGTTTGACAGATTTAGTTTGAAAAGCAGCTCTGTGCCAACAGGAAGTACTATTGTAGAGAACACAATGGATGTTTTGGCTGCTTATCAACTTTGCAGTTACTGTTATTGTACAAACAGATGCTAGATGACTGTAGGGATATTGCAGAGGGATTTAAACATCTGATATGAAGCAGAAATAAATGACCTATGAAGTGTCTTCTAGCTCCCATAATCTGTGTCAAATCTAAGATGTTATGAGAGGAAGAGCTAGTGAATTTTCTGAGCTCTAATGGAGGCTGGAGGGGAAGCTACAGAGGAAGAGAGAGATGCAAGACGTGCTTGGTTATGCTAAATAGTAGAAAATATTTCAGAAAGTATCTAGAAACATGAAACTTGCCATTTGATTTCTGAAGTGTTTAGATAAATCTCTAGGTATATGCTGTTCTGTCATTCTCTCATTCTCTTCTGATCCAAGGAGTCAGAACAGTGTCCTTGGTATATAGCTAGTTCTCTTCTAAATAATAGAAAAAAGTCATCCTCTGATAGGGTTTGGATCTGTGTCCCCATCCAAATCTCATGTTAAAATGTAATTCCCAGTGCTGGAGGTGGGGCCTGGTGGGAGGTGATTGGCTCATGGGGGTGGTTTTTCCTGATTTAACACCATTCCCCTTGGTGCTGTTCTTGCAACAGTGACTTCTCCTGAGATCTGGTTATTTAAAAGTGTGTGGCACCTCCCCCTTTTCTCTCTCTTCCTCCTGGTCTGGCCATGTGAATTACTTTCTCCCCTTCACCTTCTGCCATGATTGTAAGTTTCCTGAGGCCTCCCCAGAAACCGAGCAAATGCCAGCATCGTGCTTCCTGTACAGTCTGTAGAACTGTGAGCCAATTAAACCACTTTTCTTTATAAATTACCCAGGCTCAGGTATTTCTTTATAGCAGTGCAAGTCCTGACTAATACATTTTCTGAGGCCTTCTTATGTCTTCCTTTGAGTGGTAAAATTTGCTATAAAATAATAAAACCCTTAGCACATAGACTTGGATAAGTGCATAAATTGGGTGGAAGAAGCAAGAATTTAATTTATGGGCCACTTAGTTAAGAAGAAGTCCATTTGACATACTTAACAGCTAACTGTGCTCCTAATGCAGAGTTGATGTTTTATACATAGACTCACAGATTGATGTTGCAGAGAGACTCTTTAGAGATAATTTAGTCCTTTCACAGATGAGCAAGCTGAGGTTCAAGGAAGAAATCTGCTAAAGGCACACAGTCTCAGCACCTAGACTGAGACCCTGGACTCCTGCTGTCATTGGCCAAGGCATGCTCTGACTCTTTATATTTCCATTTGTCTCCTAAATTTGTAATTCCCATGATTACACATTGAGATGATTATTTCTAAGTTTTCCTAAAAATAAGCGTGGATTACTTGAGCCCAGGAGTTCAAGATGAGCCTGGCCAACATGGTGAAACCCTGTCTCTAAAAAAAAAAAAAATTACGAAAATTAGCCAGGCATGATAGCACATGCCTGTGGTCCCAGCTACTTGGGAGGCATCATCACTTCTTATCTCTACCATCCTGTGTATAAATTGGAAAAAATTTGGAACTGACCCAGAGGAAAGCACCATTAAGGAGGCTTTTCTCACACCTAATGACATGTGAGGAGCAAATATCAACTAACACAGTAGCCGGAAACTCTAGAAATTCATGCACCTCTTGAATAATTTTGTTATATTGGGGTGCTCCTTTTTCTTTAAATCAACATATCTAAAAATCAATTAAGCTTTGTCCTAGTAATAGTATCTGTAAAATCACAAGTTTAACATGCTGTTTTTTCTACTATAAAAATAATTACTTTAATAAAACCGTACTTTTTTTTGACAGTTTCATCTGGCTGTCAACTAAGATAATTTTGTATACTGTGCTTTGGGAAATGCTGAGGAAATGAGACTATTTCAACAAACTTTCTGCAATGTGTAATAATAATTTATTCTTCTCCACCCTCCCCATCTGACTACTACTATAAGAGAAAAAAACATCAATCCCTACCTTTGTGCGTGTGTGTATGTCATTTTTATATATTTTTTCTTTCTCCATAAGGGTGGAGGAAATAGGAAAGAATTGGAAACTAATTTGTTAGAAAAATGAATGAATCAGGTTACAATTATATATTAACTAATGATACAAATCTTTTGGCTGGAAAAAGTGATTAAGAAAATGTGCAAAATAAGTATTTCATTCCTTCTTAAATATTGATCAGATGTTTACAAATTTATTCTCATTAGATATGTAAGATATAAACAAAGTGTCCTTTATAAAGTTTTGCTTCCTGTGATGCCACCAAAAAGTCCATACAAACCTAGATAAACATTCCAAATTCAGTTTAGAAGATTCAAGTCTGTAGTATTAATACTCTTATATGATGAATGACACTCCTGTTTTGATCCCAATGGTGATGGAAGCCATCTGTCTTGTACACCTACCTTTGTGTTTGAGCTCAACTTAATGCATGTTGCTTGAAAGAGAGACAAAATACCTTAATCCTATCTGAGCGAGAATTTTTAATTTTAGTAAATTCATGGTTTTCTAGCGCTTTCTAGCCAGCGTGCATAATTACCTGTCCTCCAGCTCTAAGAAGCCTTGTTATTTTACTCTAGTGTATTGTACAATAATTATAATTTTCTGGGTGTGACATGACATGAAAAAGGCTAGGAAATACTACTGGAAGACAACGGAGAACAATGCTTGTAGTTTATATACAGTTTCAGAGTTTATGTAACATCATATACATTAAGTCTCTTGAGATACATAGCAAATTTTGTGAGGCAGACATGATTATCTCCATAATTCAGATGAAGATATTGCTGATCTAAGAGGTAAAGTTGCCTGTATTAGTTTCCACAGCTAAAGGTGGTGTCAAGTGAAGTCTTGCAAATAAGTTCATTACATTTTTCATCCAATGAGCCTTCTACACTACAGCTGCAAAACTTCATGATATTAGATTATGAAAACTCAAAAATGCAAAAGCACACACAAACAGCTGATTTTTGGTACCTATGTTTTATAGAAAGCTATTTTGAAGTAAAACTCCCTTCAAAGATGATTACTGATCTGTCTGGTGCATTGCAGTATGACATAGCACAGATGAGATCCTTGCTATCAGAGAGGTCATGGTCTTATGGGGAGAAGAGGTGTTTACATATACAAACATTGTAATACAAAGCAGCTTGGGATATCTGTTACATGGTAAGTGTAGACAAAATTCTATGGAGGAATAAGAGAGAAAAAGATTAAATTGAAAAGAAGAAGGAATCAAAGGGAGGGTTGTAGAAGAAATGTGTTTATGTTAATGATAATTCTTTGGCCTGAGTAAATTTTTTTTGCTTTGGAAAACAATTTCTTTAAATATCACATACAGAGGAATGCACGAATCATAGATATACAGCGTGGTGTAATTTCACAAAGTGAACACGACCATGTGACTATGACGTAGATTAGAAAACAGAACATTCCCAGCACCCTGGTAGCTCTGCTTGTTCCTCCTTCCAGTCACTGCCTTCCCCAAGGGCAGCAATTATCTTGCTCTGACACTATCGATTAGGTGCCTGTTTTAAAATGTGAATCAATGAAATAATACAGTACAACTTCCTTTGATCCTAGGTGCTTTGCTTTGTGTTATCTTTGTGAGCTCTATCCTTATTGTTGCATGTGGCTATAGTTGCAGTTTGTTCATTTTCAGTGCTATAAACATACCACACATTATCCTTTTTACCACTGATGTCTATTTGAGTTGTTTCAGTTTGGGGTTTTTATGAATAGTGTTTTCTATGATCAATCTCTGTCTTTTTGGTAAATATATATGTGTATATGTGTATGTATGTGTATATATGTATATAAATGTATATATGTGTATGTATATATGTGTGTATACACATACATACACATGTATACATACACACTTATATGTTTATATATGTTTGTATACAATATCCATACATACATATGTGTAATATAAACATATATATGCATTTTTTATTGAAATATTACTAGGAGTAGACTTACTGAGTCATGAAATACACCTGTACTAACATAACTTTTGATGCAGATTTTACAAAATCCTGCAGCGAACCACAGAGAGAATTCAGAGAATCGTGAGCAATTTGAGTGGCTATTTGAGAGCTAAAGTGGAAAGTAGACTTAAAGAGAAACACAAGAAACAAGGTGAGACTTTTTTTTAGAAGTCCTGAGCTACTAAAAAAACCACTGTATCACTTAGAAAAGCATTCCACTGTAAGTTACAGACTTCAGTGTCTTCATCAAATGGGGATTTATTTTTCTCAAATACTAAGTCTGGTCTGAAAGTAGGTATTTTGCTGGATTTCACAAAGAACTTAGTATTTTTTTAACTTTTATTTTAAATTCAGGGGCACATGTGTAGGTTTGTTAAATAGATGAACGTGTGTCATGGGGGTTTGTTGTACAGGTTATTTCATCAGCAGATATTAAGCCTATTACCCATTAGTTATTTTTGCTGATCCTCTCCCTCCTCCCAGCCTCCACCCTCTGATGGGTCCCAGTGTGTGTCATTCCCGTCTCTGTGTCTAGGAGCTGTCTTTCTGTGGTATCTTTAGCATGTTGCCATTTATACTCTGACTTGCTTTTTTAGTCTTAAGATAGTTGTTACAGTTCCAGATATCAAGCCTAAATTCAAAGCAGCAGAAGGGTGACAGAGTGATGCCTGCCACCCTAGTCTCTCTTTCTCCTCAGGGGAGTAAAAGTTTCCCAAACATCCCTGCAAAGGCTCCTTCCCAAGTCTAATTACCGAAAGTAGGTGACTTCTGGCTAGAAGTGAGGCATAGTATTATTAAGTTTGGCTTGTGTTGATTATGATTAGTTACCTGGGACTAAGCACATTATTGTTCTGAAGAAAACTGAGACTCTCTTGGCAAAGAAGAAAAAGAAATGGATTTAGATAGGCCATTAAATGGGTCTTCTATAGCAATGATGGCATTGGAGTGAAGAATGAATTAGGGGCATGGGTTTTTTGTAATGTGCAATTTTATATTCACATAGAGAATTAGAAAAAAATGGAAATTTGTATAGGGAAAATTAAGTATTCCATTTGATGATGAGAAAGTAAATCTTTTTATTTGTAGTATTTTTGCTCTTTTTATTGTTATTTTTATTATTGTGATAATAATGATATCATGAGATTAAAAAATGATTAGATAATGTGTCTTAAAGTTAGTTTGGCCCAGCAAGTCATCAGTTACATAAAATGACTTTTTACCAGCTTTTCCAGAATAAAGTGAAACCAGAGCGCAGGAAAGCATTGTGAGATGCTGCAATTACAGGCAGTGGTGTAAAGAGATTTCTATGATGCATAAATTAAAACATCCTATCATAAGGCTAACAGATCCAAAATAGCCCCAATTTGGTCTTTCATGTGACTTTATTTCTATCTCGAACCTGCAGTTGTTGATTTCTGACAAATTAATTTATCATGAAATCAGTTGAGTTAGTGCACAGAAAGATAGCACATTGGTTCAGATGTTGTTTCAAAGCAGAAGTATGTATTGCCCTACAGAGAGAAAGATGGTCATATGAAGTTCTTGAGGTTCTTTTTGTTTTAAACAAGTCTTAGAAATCAGGTTAGTCTATAAATTCCATTTCCTGACAATTGACTCCCTGCAAGCAGCAAGACGAGGTTCTCATCCAATTAAGGCTCACACAACATAACTTTTGTCTTTGATGGTCGTTTGTTAATATTTAGTTTGGTGATAAGGTGGTAGAATTAATTTGGCAAGAGTTGACATTTTCTGTATTGAGTGGAAGGAAAGAGAAAGAAAAGAATCACAACTATGTCATCTCCAATGTGGTATTGATAAAGGTGGAGCTAATGGACTGAGAGATTTTCATTTTACGCTGAGTCTGTGAATGTCTTTTCCGTCCAAGAAGTTTTGCTCAGGAAGAGGAAGAAGAGGAAAGAAACGTGACTGTGATTGGAAGACACAGTTTAGACCTGGGTTGAGCAATATTTAGGTAACTCTATTTTCATATGTGGTTATTAGTGATGAATGTTGTATTTCCATATTAGGAAATATTCCCCAGGTACTTCATAATTTCATAATTATTGTATCTATTGGTATGTTTCAAGATTATGTATTGAACCAATAGAAGTTACTTTTATCAAGAGGTAATTAATGAAGAATTTTATTATTCTGAGGGATATTATAGGTTCATAATATAAATAGCTTAGGAAAGCAGCATATGAGCCAGAAGCCATAGCTTATAGTTAAGTAACTGGTGTTGTTTGGAGAAGAAAGTGATATAGACGATGCTTCTGTTATTTTAGAGATCTTGTCAGCAAGCATAAGCATGGTTTTCCGTTTAGCCATCTCATATGTCCAGAGCACAATACTGTGCTGCATGTCTCATAGCCTGGCATTCATTCACTACTCAACAAAATATGTACTGAGAAGCTTCCCAGGTCCCACTACTCTAGGTACTGGAGTTACAGTAATGAACAAGTTAAAATTCCCAACCTAATACCCTTACGTTTTTTAGAAGCATTTAGTTTTCCTGATTTGGCTAAATTGCATACTTTTCAGGCAGATGAGAGTAAAGGGATAAAACTAGAAACAGGCTTCAGTTAATCTCAACCCAAGACGTTACACATAAAATACAATTAGGATTGTACATTCTTTACGTTTACATTTACCATTAAATTATAAATAAAGCACTTTAGGCAGCATCTATTTTGCCAACTAAAACAATTTTGTATACAATACCCTGCCCCTCAAAGGGTCCAGCAATGACATGAATAGTAGATGTAAATAGTGCAGAGGCCCTGTGTGAATGTCTTCAGAAACAAGCATGATCAAACAGGTGAGCTTGAGACCTGGGATAATGGCTCACAGAACTGAAGGTAAGCACTAGGCTTGGATGAGCAATAAGATAGAACAAGTTGATGTTTCATGCCTAGGTGTGGTCTTGGAGAAACAATGGACAAAGTCGTCTGGGACTAATAAGTGAACTAAGATCAGGTTTAGAAAAAAAAGATCAAGTCGGCATAGTCTTTACCAAGGTTTTGAAGCGGCACTAGGAACAGCTCCCAAGGGCTGTGATTGTTATTAGTTACTGTGGTTCCTATGAGGAAGTAAAAAATAATAAATGCATCTAGCTATAGCCAACAAGTAAGAAAAGTGAATGAGGTAGGCTAGTTCTTAGGCAGTAGGGGATTTGAAAGAAATGTGGCAAATATAAAATCACAGCACTTTCCAAATGGAGAAATTAACCAGCTGCTACTCAGCTCCCGCCAGCTGGTTTTAGGAAAGACTGCAGGCTCAATGTTATTGGATCTTCCAGAAAATAATAATAATAATAATAAAACAAATCCAAAGATGCAGGAGGAAATCCAGATATTTTAAGTGAAATCTCGTGATTTTAATAATTTTGGCAACTCAAACTAAAACATATAAAACACACTTGTAAACGCAGTCTTGGCTCTAGTTCCTTTTAAGGCAATTTTGGCTCTGAATAAAAGAGGTTGTATCCTTGTCCATCTATGAGTGTTCAGTGTTTATTCATGACACATCTAGCCATCTTACCCACTGTAGCCTGATGTTCTCAAAATATAAATTATATCATGTTTGTCTACTGCTTGTACTCCTCAATGTCTTCCCATTCCACTCAGAATGAAGGAACACTGTAACATGGCCTTCAAGGCTCTGAACAGGGTGCCTTGCTTACCTCTGTGAGCTTGTCTCATGCTGTTCTTCCCCCTGCTCACAATTTTCGAGCCACAGTATTCTTCTTTTAATTCCTAGGCTATGCCATACTTTTCCAACACTAGAGGCTTTTAATTTTTTGTTCCCTCTTCTGCAACATTTCCCCTTGCCATCCATGTTCAGTCTTTGTTTACATGGCTTTCTTTCATCTAGGCCTCATCTGAAGCAATATGCCCTCCAAGAGGCTCCCACGGACCATTTAATACCAACTGGTCCTCTCAGTTTGCCACAGGATCATTCATACACTGAATGCAATTTGAATTTAAAAAAAAAAACTATTTGCTTTTATGTTAATTATCTGTCTCACTCATTTGAGTGTAAACTCCTTGAGGATAAGAAACGTCTGTCTTGCTCATTAATATAACTCCAGTGTCTAACACACAGGAGGCATTCAATAAATATGAATGGATGGATCACTGCATAAAAGGACTTGAAAGGCTTATGTCCTGGATATGTTGGTTTGGTGCTGTATTCTTTGGACCTAGATCTTCTGGAGCAGTGTTCCTCGAACTTAGGTAAAGGACTCACTTTTTATAATGAAAAACCGTATTAATGGCCATCCGCTGTCAACTTAGGTTATTTTTACTACGTATTATATATGCACGTATATGGCATAAAATTCTCTTGTCTATAGTGCTTACAAAATGATGAAACTAGATAATTTACAAATTAAATTATAAACAAGTCTATACAGAAACAATTCAATCTAAATTAGCAATATTAATTTAATGTTTAATGACATAAAATTATCTCAGTTCAGATGCAGTTATATATTTAATGTTTCTATGCTTTTATTTCAATAATACTTATGCAGAGAATCTGTTCACATAAGTATGTTGAATAAAATTATATTACTAATTTCTTGGTTTTGTTACTTAAGGGTAATTAGACTTCATACTTAACTAAATCTTTGCCTGCTAGAAATCCTAAAATGCTAAATGTAATGATACCATTAAAAAAAATTTTGGAAGACAGTTAATAAGACAGCATTACTGAAAACTACATTAAAATGTTTTATGAACTAGTTGCTGGAATTGGGAACAGATAAATTTCTCGTTGAATGTTTGCTATTTAGTCTTATCATGAATGAATTATTCTAACAATGGTATTCCTAGAGCTGGGATTTCTGAAAGACATATGCCTGCTAAGTAAAATGTCTTCTTACTGCTGAAGCATTAATATTTAACTCTTCAAAAGTCTGGTGATTACTCCATTTTCTCATTTTGAACTACCTCAAACAATTATTTCTTCAATGCACAGTGATTTCATCTTAACTTTATTGGAGTGAAACATATGATAATACAAACCAGAAACATTCATTTCAAAATTTTGTGGCAATAATTAGTCTCCATAAAGTCAATAAAGTCATTGCTCAGATGCCTTAGACTATGTCTACTTCTAAATAATAGATAAACATACATACGCACACCTGCACACCTGTTTATAGATATAATACATACAGGTAGATGGATGTTTATGTGTATACATATAAAATTTAAAATTTTAAAATTTATGTGTACACATATAAAATTTAAAATTTTAAAATTTATGTGTACACATATAAAATTTAAAATTTTAAAATTTATGTGTACACATATAAAATTTAAAATTTTAAAATTTATGTGTACACATATAAAATTTAAAATTTTAAAATTTATGTGTACACATATAAAATTTAAAATCTAGGCATTGATTATGGAGGGTGGGGCTCTAGACCAGTCTTGAAACATGTAGACTTAAAATAAAAATACAAATAAAGAGATGAAACTCCTAGAAAATGCATTGTTGTCTTTGAACTGAGCTCTGGTCTAGAAAATAGCCAACAAGTTGCACAGTTCCGGGAGCACCATTCACATGGCTTTCTGGAATTGTGTTTCAGGAAATGACATTTCATATAAATACAATGGAAATAGTGCCCTTTGGGCCTGTGCAGTGTGGGCCTGTCGATTCAGCCTGGGAGAGTGCATAAGGTCCGCCCACCTTTATGGCAACTGTCCTCTCTTTTCACCCAGAGAAACCTGCTCTTCTCTCCTATACTACCTCTCACAGCTGATCATTCACTTTGGCAACAGTTTACATGATAATTCCCTCTTACAGAAATATTTACATCTTCAAAGTTAACTGCTGTATATTATGAATAAGTCAATAATAGAATAATAAGGTAGAACAACAGGCTGTATTTTGCTTTTTGTGGGGATATGCGAGCTGTAATCAGCGTATTTTATCATGCACTGACTGAAGGGTCTATGTGGAATTTCAGAGTCTATATTTGTATCAGGTTCTAGAGTAAGTTCTAGATTAATAAAAATTGATGTTCTTTTTTTTTTTTTTAGGAGAATGGAAGGATCTCTATTGGTTTAAAAGAGCATCCAGTTGTTGAGTGTTCTTTTGCATAGAGATCAGAAGCTTTGCACCTAAGTGGTGATAATAAAGAGTACTCTCTCAGAAAAACATTTCCTTTAACAGTATAACCTGTCCCCAAAGTGCCCTTCTCTTTGATTCAACACCAAAATAGAGTTTGCTATTTCATCTACTTAACTGGGCCTCTGTGGCTAGTCTTCATTGCTCTCAGGGATAAAATCAGTTCCCCAACCTTTCAGGCTCAAATTCTTGGATTTACCTTTAATATCCTACAATTTAATTTTTTTATATTGATAAGTCACATATAATTAACATTTGTTCTTTATAATGTATATTATGCCACAAGTGACTTCTCAAGAGCATAATGTCTCCCTCGTATATACAGCAATAAGCCTGTTTGACCTTACAACAATTTTATTTTCTATTGATGTGTGGCACAGCCCATGTGATTGTACCTTTACCACAAATAGAATACACTTTTTTTTCTTCTAGGCTACTGCTTATATATTTTTTCTACCTGGAATGCCTTTCTGCTTCCTTTTAATGCATCCAGATAGTAACCTTCCTTCAAGCTCCACCTCAGCCACACTTCTACTTGGCAATTCATGCTGGAATGATCATTCTGTGCTTTGAATTCTTCTCTCATTTACACAAATAGCTTATAACACGAATTCCCCTATACCACATTTTCTCCTTCTATTATTTTCGTTTATTTATTGAACTGATATTTACTATAATATTTGTGAATTATCTCATTTTAGCATCTTAAGGAAATAAAACCATATCAGGCATAATTCTGCTCATAAAGCCTTTACACTTCAGTAAGAGAAATTAGACTTTTTTTTTTACATGTGACTGTTGTATAACATGTTTTCATTTTGTTTGGTTTCGCTTTTAAGAGCAAGCAAGTTACAAATCAAGGGCTGTGGAAGTTGAGAGAATGAAGGATGACAGCTAGTGGTGGTATATGAATCCCCAGGAAAGAGGAGGCATTTGAACTGGGCTTTAGGATGTAGTAGTCCACTAAAAAATCATAAATAGTAATAATGTATTAAAAGACGTGGGTAGATGTTAGGTAGGCAGAAAAGGAGTATTCTTCAAGGAGGAATAACAAGAGCCAAGATATGTAACTGGCTAACATAAGGGGTGCTGAGAATGAGGTGTTTAGGAATGCTGGACGGCAGGGTTACTGGCACGCAGAACTTGTAAAGATGAGTAGTAGGAGATGAAGCTGGAAACATATATTGAAGCCAGGTTGTAAGTTGTAGAAGACTATAAATTCTATTCTAAAATATTTGGACTTTATTCTTCAGACAATGGAAAGCTGGCAGCCTCGAACAAGGAAATGAATCAGTGTTTTACCATGCACATTTTATCTTTCCAACTAGTTTAAATGCTGTTCATTTTGTGGAAATCATATGTGAATAATAAATATTTTATTCAGCTTTTTTATGTTACCTAATATCATCCTTTTAATAGCTTTTGAAAATTTTATTATTATTTTGTTTTACTGCTGAAGGGAGTGCCTCAGAAAGTTTAAGTAAACAGCACAAGATCACACAGCTAAAAGGGAGAGAGGAATTTAACCATGTCTCAAGATTCATACTCCATGCTGTTCTTTTTTGTTTTTTTTTTTTTGTTTTTTGAGACGGAATCTCGTTTTGTTGCCCAGGCTGGCATGCAGTGATGCGATCTTGGCTCATTGCAACTTCCACCTCCCAGTTTCAAGCCATTCTCATGTCTCAGCCT
Source organism: Pongo abelii (assembly GCF_028885655.2). Taxonomy (NCBI): domain Eukaryota; kingdom Metazoa; phylum Chordata; class Mammalia; order Primates; family Hominidae; genus Pongo; species Pongo abelii. The sequence goes on along the minus strand of NC_085928.1, from coordinate 202,508,911 downwards.
CCTGAGTAGCTGGGATTACAGGCGTGTACCACCACATCCAGCTAATTTTTGTATTTACATTAGAGACAGGTTGTCTCCGTGTTGGTCAGGCCAGTCTCGAACTCCTGACCTCAAGTGATCCTCCAGCCTCGGCCTCCCAAAGTGCTAGGATTACAGGCATGAGCCACCACGTCCAGCTCATACTGTTTTTCTTTACCATGGTACCTGTTCTCTTCTCTGTTGACTTTTTAGTTTTCCAGTAAAAGCTTAGGTTATCATTTAATAAAATAATCTTAAATAATATATGAATATGTTTATATTTTTTCTCATACACATTTTGCTTAGTTCTTTTCAAATTCTAAAACACTAAGGTTGCAATCTCTTCTATGATTGAGTTTCAAAACTCAAATTTGGAAACTCATAGTGATCCCAATAATGAGGTGCAGTGTTCTTACCATTCTCAGCAGTGATAAGGTTGGCTTGTGATAATGACATAGTAGCAAACATTGGGCCCAGGAGTCCCCATTAGTTACAATTCCTAAAAATCGTCTTATCTTCTTCATATGACTCTTCTTTACTTCTTCATATTTAGAAAAATAAAAATATGCTTGAATACCCACCAGTCTTTAAGATTCAGTTTATTATTCTCCGACTATAGGCTCTGTGAAAAATTGAGCAACACATGTTGCATAGCGGTTAGGATACTTTTGGGCAGAATTTACAGAAAATATGACTCAGCCTGGCTTAAACACCAGGGGATAACTTGATTCATTTTATTGGAAAATCCAGACGTAGACCCAACTTCAGGGTGGGCTGGTCGAGTGGTACAACTCTTTCATCAAGAACTAGATTTTTCTTCACTTTTTGCGCTGCCATTTACAGTGTCACTGGCTTCATTCTTAGATTGGTTTCTCTTGTGGCCATGGATAGGAGGCTGCCTGACGCAAACTTAGACTACTCAGCGGGATAGTGTGGATGCCACTGAACAACATTCATGAAATCTCTGTGGCCAGAGAATTATTATTAATTGATTGGTATAGACCTAGTTTATCTTAAACAAACAAGATGTATAGGATTACCTTTATAGATGTGGATTAATTAGGACCTACCCCTAGTTGGAGATACTGGTAAATCCTATCAAAAGAAATGACTGCTACCCAGTGGAATCTGAAAAGAAAAACTAGGGTGCAGTGTACATCAGGACAAATGAATTTTTTTTTCCTCAGAGAGGATAAGTGCATTTTTTTAAACCATCCAAGCTATTTGTGCTCTTTTTCATTTTCAAAGAGTTTTCTTTAAAAATTTTATATCAACCTACCCTTACATGAAATGTATTTTGAAGAATGCTGATAAAAGTCATTCCTCATCAAGCTCTAGAGATCTTAGAAATGAAATTTCTCTTATATGCAGTATTGTGAACAAGACATACAGCAAATAAAAAATGTCATCTTTCAGCATTATAGTTACTTGATTTTGAGGGGAGGTTAAATTCAGCATGTTTTTTTAGAAAAATAAATTAAGCATACAGGGCATTAACCACTCCTACTCCTTTCCCTGCCTTCATGTTATGTCTGACCAATTATAGTGGAGCCTTCTTTGATTTAATTTTAAATGGATCATGGAGTAATTAATCTGTGTTAGCTCAGCATGCAGACAAAGAAAACACTTTGATCAATCAATAGTAATGGGTGAATGTCACAAGGTAATGCAGTTAAGCTGGTTTGGATTCCATTCTAGGTTTCACAATATGACTTATTTTATTCTTAATGTAGAATATATTATGTATGGAATAAGACTGTAAATGACTTTTGCTGTGTCCCATATTGCTGGTGATTGGGACTTTGGACAGAAACCTTCTACATTGCTTCAGTGTAGGGAGAGTTGAAAGAGGTCTCAGTGTTTCCCCACAGTGAGATACATGCTTTCTGCATTTAGCAATGACTCTACTCGGTGGACAACTTTATTTGCAAAATACCATCATTCTTTTATTGTTTCTATACATGGCAGCATCATTTGTCGCAGATTCCTCTTGGAAAGAGGACTGTCTTCTCTAGTAATAAGCATATCCTCTTTGCACAAGCCAGCACAGCAATTATACGCCATTTCTACAGAGTGACTTCCTAGAATTAGCCATGGGCTCTCATACTGATATTCAAAATCTTGTATTTAGAGGAGAAGTGAAGGAAGTTAATGTTGATACTTAAAGGTGATTGTGCCAAGTGAAATGCTAGAATCTCATAGTCCAGGTTTTGTGGGAGAAAAATAGATTTTGTTGGCAAGGGTGAGAAGAATGGTAAGGTTCCTTTGCAAAGTCTTACGATTAAGTTTTTTCGTCTTTATTCTGTCTATAATAATCAATGCTTAGCACTGAAATTATTTCAGTTGTCATTAGATTCTGTAATTCCCTTTCTTTGTCTCCACCCCCACAGAAAATAATTCTACATGTTGGTGCCAGCCAAATATTCCCAGAATACTGATGTCCTCTTTGCTATTATCTTTTCATCATCTGCATGGCATTCCCCCCCTCCCCTGGCCCCCAAATCCTTCTTTCTTCTCTTTCCCAATCCCAATTTTGGCTTTCAAACCCAGGCTGTCCCATATCTGTGCCACAAACCCTTCCCCAATACTCCAGTCTATAAAAATTCCTGATTGTATATGCTCTATAGTGTTTATAGGGCCTTCATTACCTGTAATCTTATTCTTTAGCCTAGCTCATGTTACTGTAATAATTTTTAAAATATTCTTACTTCTTAATATTCTAGGGGATGGGAAATGCAACTTAAATTGTGCAAACTCCAGAAACTGGGCACAGTGGAGGCATTCAGTTAAAATGGACCAAATGAACTGGGTAGCATTGTCATGAGAGTGTAAAACAGGATTTTGTTTAACCAGACTAGGTTAGTAGACTCATGCTACTATTTTTCTCCCCCATCTTACTCACACCTACCATTCAGGAGTAGGGAATCTCTCTTTATTATGGTTTGCTAAGGAAGATAGGAGAGTCTGCAGACTTTTTTTTTCCATTTATCATTTTGTTTGGTGAAAGAGAAAATAGGTAATGCTTAAGGTCTCCCAGGTTTTTTGACTTGGACATCTGAAATAAAGAAGTTGACTAAATCTGTGTTATTAAGACTCCATGTGACTTTCACTGGGTGATATGTTTCAATGACACCTGACTCAGATGGAGCCTGGGACTTTGGACAGGTGGGCATCTGCTCAGGGACCCATCCTACTGCTCTATCTCTTGAGATAGCTGCTACTGCTGCCTTCTGAAAGGATGATGGTGTTAGACTCTAAACATAGACAGCACTGATATAGTCTTCTGTGGCCTTGGAAGTGGAATAATTCCTTTTAGACACTGGTGAGGAGAAGGAGGGAGGCCCAGGCATATTGCCTCCTCAAAAGGGAATATATTTCCTGTATCCAGAAAAAGAAGAACTAAAAGAAGGGAAGAATTTGGCTTTGGATAAGAACACTCATCTGCATGATGTTTCACAGTGTTTTTCAAACAGCATGCCTCTTTTAGGCTTCCATATTTTGATCAATATGTACAAGCGGAGATTTATTTTGCCTTAGTAATGTCTGTTCTGCAGAAAAGTGGACTGAGCAAGTTCTAACCAGAGAAAACTTTTAGTAAGACTTAAAATATATAACATAACATCAAGACAACACCAACAGTATGTTTCATGCTTACTGGAATATGAGAAACTGTTTCTTTTGAGTTTATGCAAGTCAACAGTTACACTGAAACAGTAACCCAATTCCGAAGACCAATTAAATACTATGGTAGTTTTTACAAGAATTTTCTAAACTTCATTTTTCTTTCAGCCAGTGTTCACCTTTAACTACTTCAAGTATGCTTTTCCACAGTCTAGTATTTGAAAATTTTATCTTAGTCACAAGAAAACTGAAAATGATTAATAGATGGTCAAAATATTTATATGAAGAATGAATACAGTAGACTCTTTGAAAAGTTATACTTAGGGAATGATTTAAGAATCTTAGAATTTACAAAACAAAAATTGTACATTCGTGTAATTCTTTACCTTTACATAATATTTTAACATGTTATTTCATTCAAACCCTAAATGACTATTATGGGGTAGGAGGATAGTAGAGTATATACTATCTACTAATTATGGAGTAGAAGGATATATAGTATATAGTTTAGAGTCGGGCCAGGGGCTGGATTCTAATCCTACTTTATCATTTATTAGCTGTAAGACTATAGGTAAATTACTTAACCCACATTAATAAGACTCACTTTTCTTATCAGTAAAATGGAGATAACTGTTGTACCTGCTTCTTGGGTTGTGGTGATAAGTAATGGAGATAAACCTGGTGGTTGGAAAACGGTAATTGCTCAATATATATGTTCTATGAGAGGTTAGGTGGGGCAAGATATTTGCTTAAAAAGGTCAAAAGACTTGCCCAGGGTTAGAGAGCTAAAACGCAATGAGATTTTAGGCCTAAAGCCTACCAAGGATATTTTGAATTTAATGATTCTTAGCAAAGCGAAGTACTGGCTTACATTTTTCATAAGCCAGTGTGCTTATCAGTCATACAAAGAGGTAACCTATGGATGCCCATGTGGGAAAGCAATATCTCCAGAACTGAAATAAGTTGTATTTTTAAGTGATGTAAAGTACAACCACTTAGCTGCTGATTAGGAAACACCAACATTCTTGTTGATGAGAGTTTTCTGTTGTGTCATGAACCTGAAAGAATAATTGATCAAACAGCATATTAAACTATTATTATAAATATGTGGCTTCAAGTGAAGTCATTTTTAAATCAACCATATGCAGTTTTCTGCTACTAATAATTTATAGCTAATTTTTCATGCCAGATCAAATTGCCAATCAAAAGTATGTATTTTGGGGCCAGACTTGACTCTTCCCCTCTCTCCACTCCCATTCTCCATTTCAACAGCTGCTATACTTACAGAAACTGGAACTACAATATAAATGAGTCTATTGTTTAAAAATAAATATAGTTATCTTACACAATCATTGGGAATAAAGTATCTTTATACTGGTAATAATATCCTACCATTGTTTCTACTTATTCTTCATTTATCTTAATACAGGTAACTAAAAATTGTCTGTAAACTATACTGCAACAGAATTTTTCTCGTTTTTGGGAAGACTTTGAGCCAGATATCATTGGTTTGGGCCTCCAGATCCCCTCCACTCTCCCACCTCTGCTTTCTTCCTGGGGGGCTCCCCTATGTGAACTCTTTGAGGGGCTTGAGTGTACTCTGCTGCTTGTTGGGTTTGTCCAGTGGGAAGCGCTGGCAGGAGATACTGCGAATAGAGAAAGCAAAGTGAGTCTTTATTCCTCTAGTTTCTTCCCTGTGAAGAAACCTCTGGCTGGCCATGGCAGAATGTCACTGCTCCCTTCTGGGTAGTTTACACTGTACAGCTTTCTCCCCTGGATTTGGGTAGCCCCTCTCTCTTCTTGTTCCATTAAGCTAGTACAGCTCTGCTGCTACTAGCCCTGGGTTCCTACCTGCTCCCTGTAGTTTCTCTACACCTCGTTCTTCCTTCTGTAATCACTTCTTTTGTAAGTAAATATTCCTCAAATTATCCAAACTTAAGAATGCCATATCCTTTTGGGATCTAGTCTGATATCAACTTAATATCCAAAAGCATTTATCAGATACTTGCTTGTATATGGCTCCAATCATGTTACTCCTCCACTTAGGAGCCATTCAATGGCTCTCTATTGCCTTCAGAGTAAAGATCATCCAAACTCATTTATAATTTGGCTATAATCAGTCTTTCTTTACTCCCACTAGTGTCCTCCAGACAACCTTCCTTCTAGAAAAACTAGACTGCTAGGTACTTCTCTGACCCTCAGTGTCTGACTTCGGGGAAGTCGCTTTGCTTCTCTGTCTTCAGATCCCAAACTTTGAGCTTCTTTCCTGCAATTTTGCATTATGTGGTATTTGTGGAGGTAATTCCATGAGAAGTCACAGTGGGGATTAATACCAACAAAATAAACAGGGGGCATATTACAGATGGCCGTGAGGCTGTTGGACTTAATGCCATTGATCAATTCATTCATCAATTATTTATCAAGTACTTCCCATATGTTGTGGTAAAATGATGAGTAATTCATCAGGGGTAATGTAGAGTGGTGGTGAGAGTCAGGCTTTAGACTCAAACAATTGGGATTCACATTTAGATTCTGCCACTTATTTGTTAGAGACCTCTGGGCTCCATTTTTTTTCATCTGCAAACAAAAATAACAATATTTTCCTCATAGGTGAGAACTAAATGGTAGTCACTGTGCAGAATCATTTAGGTAAATGGATGCAGAAAAAAGCTTCAAGATTGTAGCTGTGATTATTTGTATGTTTTTCTGCCCTTTAAAATATAGAGCTCACATGCGATCTCTGAAGCCAATGTTTAGGCCATGTATGGAAAGTCTTTCAGGTGTCATCTCACCTGGAGCTGCAGGCTCTCTTGGGGATCACGTTATTCTATTTTATGCTGTTTGATGATGGTTTGGGGAGTTCATAGACTGTAACATTCTTTGCTGAATGGGTTAGGCTATTTTTTCAGAAAGATTTTATCTACCTGTCTATCTGTCTGTCTGTCTGTCTATCTATCTATCTATCTATCTATCTTCTATCCTATCTATCTTTAATGATTTTAGGCTTCAAGTAGTGAACTTCTGGAAGGATATTTTCTGGCTGTTAAGTCAGAATCATATTTCAGACACATAGAAGTGTTTGGTCCCTGTGAATTTCCATATCACAAGAACAGCTTCTGCACTGACTTGTAATCCTTTCATTTCTTTGTCATTTAATAATTATAATATGAGAAGATTTGGTCTAGAAAACGTGGGCCTCTCCTGAAATACTGGAATCCATAATCACTTAAAGCACTCTGGCTTTTTCTGTTTGGCTTAGCTTTACAACTTTCCCATCAGTGGGTAGAAATATCTTTGAATTTGTGCTTTCTTTGTATTTTCTGTATTTATTTCAGTATTTCTGGAAAAACAATTCTTGGAACAAGCTGGTATTTCCGGTCCTCTAAGGCCTGCAACCTTGTGCATCATGCCCTCTCATGCCCTTCACTGACACCTACATTAGTTGTATGTTTTGTATGTATGTCACTTTTCTGTGTCCCAGTCATTCAGTTTATAGATAAAGGGGGAAAGGTCTTCCCTGGATATGGGTGGAAGCTCTGGAAAGGCTCAGGAATAGCCTATCCTTAATCCTTACTAATTTAGAGCTAGAATGGACCACTGATTAGGGTTACCTGGCATGCTTTCAAGAGCATCATCATTCTTTACAACCCAACTTGCTGAATTGGATCAATGTAACATTTGTTCTGTTTTGATTTATAAACCAATGGTTGAAAGCTACTTTAATTCAAATTATATTCAATAGTACTTGAGATACAGAAACTCAATTTTAATTTACTTAAGCAAAGAAGGAATTGTTAGAAGGATACCAGGATTGCTCACAGAAAGAAGAGCTACATTAATGAGGTAGATATGGGATTTCAAGAACAGGGCAAAAGACTCAAGAGCCCTCAGAACATTCTCTTAATTCTGCTGCTCTCTTTGTGGGCTTTGTTCCCTTTTTCTTTTTCCTTTCTTTCTTTCTTTTTTTTTGAGATGAAGTTTCACTCTTGTTTCCCAGTCTGGAGTACGATGGCATGATCTCGGCTTACTGCAACCTCCACCTCCCTGGTTCAAGCAATTCTCCTGCTTCAGCCTCCCAAATACCTGGGACTATAGGGACACATCACCACGCCTGGCTAATTTTGTGTTTTTAGTAGAGACAGGGTTTCACCATGTTGGCCAGGCTGGTCTCGAACTCCTGACCTCAGGTGATCCACCCACCTCGGCCTCCCAAAGTGTTGAGATTACAGGCCTGAGCCACCGCACCCCGGCCTTCCTTTTTCTTTATACCTTTTGGGCATGGCTGCAGTTTACTACAGCTGTGAACCCAACAAAAAAGGTAGCAGTTTTCTCCAACCACTTCAGTATATGGAAATTCAAGGAAGGACTCTGTCATCCTAGATGATGTTCCTATCCAAGCACCAATCACTGTGACAGAGAAAATGAGGTGCTATAATTGGCCAAATCTGGGTTATGTGCTTAAACTTGTGGACTGGGAAGCCAGTGTCCTATGAGTAAAAGCCTTAGAAGAATTACTTGCCCCTAAAATGAGATAAGTATTGTTCCTGTAAGTAGAGGAAGAAATTCTGAACTGACAAAAACAACAGATGTCCAATACACAAAGGGGAACTAATTTTTAAAGTTTTAATTTCTACATCGTTAAACACAACCTGTTTTACTTTATTGCAATTATATTAATTCAAAATATTTATTTAGTACCTTTTAATGTGCCAAATTATTAAAAGGCAATATGATATCATTCTTATCCTTAAATTAAAATAAAATCAGTCTTCAGTAATTTGCCCTATGCATAAGGTTTTCTTCTACGTTCTGTGTAAAAGACCAACTATAAAGCTGAGTGGCTTACAATAAATATTTAATTCATGCTCACACACCATGAGCGCTTCAGGGCATGAGTCTGGGTGAGTGTAGTTCTGCTCCATGTTTCTTTGCATTGTGGAACCTTTACTGAAAGAGCAACAACCCCTGTCTGGAGACATGATATTGTCATGGTGGAGGGCAAGAACAGAAGAGCTTCAGCCATCCACACAGTTCCATTAAAGGCCTCTGTTTAATCATGGCAAACGTCTGCTCACTGTTCTTTTGGTCACACCGCCAGTGCGTATCACATGATGGCCAAGCACAGAATCAATGAGGTGGGAGTGTGGTTCCTTCCCACTGAATGTATGACAAGTCATTTGACAATAGAGATGTATAATCCTGTTTTAGAGAGGAAACATGATTGAGGACAGTAACCCGACATACTACACTTACAAAGCAATATTGAATTTTCACTAATTCCTTTCTTAAGTGTTTCAGAAATGACATATTGGTATATAAGTAATAATTACCATGAGTTTTCTTTCACATAGATAGAAATTAGATAGAGTGTAACCAGCTACATAGTGTTTCTATAGTTCATTTCCTGGATTCACCAGCCATGTATACAGCCTTTAATGACCACTATGCCTTTAGTTACCCCATAATAACCATCAACTCATGATAAGGGATGGCAAGTAATGTCATCTGGTCTAGAAAACTTGTTGGAAGTAGGCTTGGGAATAAATTAGTGAAAGCACGAGGAAATCAGTGTGCCAGCCATTCTGAAGGTTAGGTCAAACCTCTGCAGCTTGAGGGGTGAGGTATGGTTGATAATTTTAAGTTACAATTGGCTCCAAAACATACCTTGTATCTTGTATTTCCTGTTTCAATCAAACATTTTTCCATAAATTGAACACAACCTAAGAGTTAGAATTACAAAGATGAGTAAACTCATAGGCTCTGCACTGAAAGAAAGCACAGTAAGTAAAAACATGTCAATTGTAGAAGTTTTTGCAAGTACAGAAACAGCATTAAAGACAAAATGACTAAATATTTCTGGAGCCTGCCATGAAGGAGAGGGACATAGGGAGAGACTTCTCAGAACAGGTGATACTTGAACAGAATTTTGAATAATGGGATAGGAATTATTTAGGTAGAAATTACATTTGTACTTCTCAATACCAAGTAAAGAGAATAGCAAGTACAAACTGGAAATCATAGAGACACAGGATTTGTGTTTTTGTCTTTAACACCCCTGGTAGGAACGAAGGGCAAGCAGTGGGAGGAGGTGAGGAGACAGGGCTGAGGAGCCCAGCAGGGAGAGCAAGAGATTTAGAGAAAATGAGACATCCCTCTTCCTGGAGCAGAGTGTGAATGACTCTTTCCCTTCCTACTCTTCAATCCTCTGTGGAAGAGCTGGATGCTGTTCATGAGTTTCATCTTATTAGCCTTTTGGGAATTTCCAGGGCGTTGTGAGTCTTTGGAGGCCCTGGAATGTGGGCTTTGGGGGAACCTTTGGACTCTAGCAGAAGACAGAAATCAGAGGGAGAAAAAGCCAGGTGACAGTGTGGAGTGGCATCCAGGTACCATGTGAAAGTGAAAGTGTTATGAAAGGAAATGTTAAGTTTCATTGCAAGTATCTGAACCTACACAGTGGTGTAGCTGGACTGGATGACCGGAGAGGCCTGACCCAATAAGGATGATAAGGGAGTGTGGTGTCTACAGATTTAAAAATATTAGGCTGGGCACGGTGGCTCATGCCTGTAATCCCAGTACTTTGGGAGGCCAAGGCAGGCAGATCATGAGGTCAAGAGATCAATACCATCCTGGCCAACATGGTGAAACCCCGTCTCTACTAAAAATGCAAAAAATTAGCCGGGCATGGTGGCAAGCGCCTGTAGTCCCAGCTACTCAGGAGGCTGAGGCAGGAGAATTGCTTGAACCCGAGAGGCAGAGGTTGCAGTGAGCCGAGATCGCACCACTGCACTCCAGCCTGGCGACAGAGCGAGACTCCATCTCAAAAAACAAACAACAACAACAACAAAATTAGTAAAGTGAAATACAATCTATAGGCTTTTTTTAAAAAAAATCAGCCTGTGCAGGTACTTCTAAACAGTGTCAGTGATAACATACTCTTCCCCTTAAAAACCTTCTGCTGCGGTTGCGTATAGTTGAGTTTTTAGAATAAATATGTAAGCTTGAAATTCTCACATTTTAAAATCATGTATCCTTGAACACACTGTATTCTATCCATATGAAAGCTAATTTGGAGACTTCCCAGTTCCACAGTCAGTCCTCAATACATGCAAACTCAGCTACACATGTTCATTTTGAGCATAAATTAGCCATGGCTCAGAATATCCCAGCTCACTCTGAGAGCAGCTTATATCTATCAATTCCTGGATTTAAATAGTAGATTTGGAATCAACAATAATAACACAGTTTGTGAAGATGAAGAAGTAATTTGAGTTACTTCGATTCTGTGACCACTTGAAGAGCTTTTGTGCCTAGCATTTAAATCAGTGAAATAAAATATGAACCCTGGTATACAATTTTTCCGTTTTCTAAAAAGTATATAAATGTAATTATTTTATTTCTTCTCGTTACATTATTTTTATTTTACTGCTGATTTCATTATATATATAATTGAATAAACAATTTTTCACTGTTTGCAAATTTCTCTATTAGTATTATGATTAAAAATAATTTTGTGGCGTGTAGGAGAGAAATGTTAAAAAGTAATTTTTTCTGGTGTCGTATGTAGTAATTATACCACTGCTTGGCTCCTAAAGCTAAGAATAGAAATAGGGACTCAGAGAAAGCTCTGTTCCCGGGCTGAAAACTGCATCTGAATAAAACATTCCCAAGAAGTACATGTCTGCAACCTGAGCGAGCATGATGTTTATGGAGCATCTAATCCTTGCCAGGCACCGTTCCTAGTACCGGTAACATCACAATGAACAGGCCTTGAAGAGCCATACATTCTAGTGGGGAGAGAGTGAAAATCATCATGTAAAGTTAAATACTTTAAATGAAACAACCAATGAAATAAAACTGCACTGGGGATAATAAAGGGTGGAGGAGAGGTAATTTCGATAGGCGGTCAAGCAAGATGTCTGGGGAAGTGTCATTTGATGAGAAGCTGGAGGTGTGAAACTGTGGAGGAGGAAGAGTGAAGACAGAAGGGTCAGCCACAGCACAAGCCCAAGGAGGTCAGGCTTCGTTTGTCCAGAAGATGGAGAAAGGGCTACAGTGACTGGTGTAAAATGAACATGGAGAATGAAGAGATTAGTTTTCCCTTGTGGGAGAAAAAGCCCAAGGAATAACTGATGTACCCTGATAATGATGAATGTTCATGACAGTTATCAAACTCCATTAGTAGGCCGGGTGTGGGAGCTCATGCGTGTGATACCAGCACTTCAGGAGGCCGAGGCAGGAGGATCACTTGAGGTCACGAGTTCGAGACCAGCCTGGCCAATGGGATGAAACCCCATCTCTACTAAAAATACAAAAATTAGCTAGGTGTGGTGGGGGTCAACTTTAATCCCATCTATTCGGAGGGCCGAGGCAGGAGAATCACTTGAACCTGGGAGGCAGAGGTTGCAGTGAGCCAAGATTGTGCCATTGCACTACAGCCTAGGCAGACAGAGTGAGACCCTGTCTCAACAACTAAAACAACAACAACAACAACAACAAAATTCCCTTACTAAAAGAAGATATTTAGTAGAGCCAATGTTGGATTTTCAAAGCATTGTAATGCATTTATATTGTTCTCAAGTGTCGTTTTGAATGAAAATATCTTCAGTGCTGAATTTTTAAAACAACCTCTTACCCTTTAGCTTCTGGAGGCCTTGAATGACAATAAATTTAATATGAGTAAAAAAATTGTTTTTAAGTTAAAGACTTATCTTATTATTGGCCTTTGATTATTTCATTGACTTCTTACACATTGCCTACTTTGATTTTTACCTGCAGAGAGGACATTGGAATTAGTTATACTCTCCAATGCATCACACATAATTACCTCGGTTCAATGAAAATGCATTTCTCTTATTTTGTCATACTCTTTCCCTTTATATCCAGTTCCATTCCCCTTCCCATCATGATATGCAGAATCCGATATGTGCCAAATATACACACATATCTTTGTAAAACAGATAATTTTTATGTAGGCGTGTGTTTTAAATTTACATAAGTGGTATTATTATTGATCTCCTGACTCTTCGTTCAACACTGTTTTTGAAGTCTATCCAGGTTCAGTTTATTGCACAGTGCCCACTTTTTATATCCATTACCTTTTATGTTTCCATCCCCCAGTGATGGACACCTAGGTTGCCTTCAGTTCCCACAACTACAAACATTGTGGGGACAGTTATTACACACATTCCTTTATAGACCTTGGATAAATAGCACAGAACAGATTATCTGGGTCATAAAACATATAACTACTTAATTTCACTTAGCCTAATTTAGATCTTACACAATTCTACTTAGTTTGGTAAACTTACACAATTTTGTGTTGGCTGAGTAGGTGATCGTGGAGGACAAGCTCTGCTATTGATTGTCCTCTGGGAGCCGGGTTTCTCATCTTTTGAGAAAAAGTTACAAGTAAAGAAGGAAGGCTATCATGAGCCCTCTGGTATTTGATTGGATTTACAGGTATCAGTAGGAATTCACAGTATTTAATAAATAGACATACAGAGAGAAATACAGGTGTGTACATGCAGGTGTTAGCAAATGTACATTTATTTCCTAGATCTATTGGCTGAGAGGGTCTAGAAACAGAGGCACTCTGTTTATAATGAACACACTTAGCAACCAGATCTTAGTTTCATTTCTAAATTTCATTATTTAATAAAAGAGCCAGGACACCTTAGAGAAGTGCTAGGTTGCAGGGCTGGGGAAGGGAAAATACCAGATGAGCCTGGAGCATCTTGTGATACTAAAAAATGAGGAAGTGCTTAAACAGGTATGAGGACTTGTCAAAAGAACACAGGAGCCTCCCTAAAGGCTCTTGATATCCAAATCTGGAACAATTTGAGAATGAACATAATGGTAGTGTTAGATTTTAATCCATGGGATAAAAGAAATAGCCGTGAATCTATACTGGTATAAATAAATAATCAAATAAATAAATGAATGGGGGAGAAGACATCCGTCTTCTTTTCAGAAGAATTTCTATTAATAAATATAGAAGGAAAAATGGAAATAGAAAAATCACTATTCGGCAAACCCCACATTAATAATCACTGCAGATAATGTGCCTGATGGAGGCTAAAATCAGGGGGAAATGTTTGAGAAGAATAGATATTTGTATAGGCTCGGAGTCTCTTCCTCAAGATATATATTAACTACAAGTGAAAAGACAGTAACTTTCCAGAGAAGAAACCTGGAAGATGTCACCTTAACCAAGTGATCAAAGTTAATCATCACTAGTAGTAGACATATTAACATCAGCTCCTTGATATGATGTCTAAGAAGGACACAGCATGATTTTTGTGGCATCCTTTCAAAAAAATGCGTAGCCTCCATCTAATCATGTGAAAACAGCAGACAGCCCTAAATTGTGAGACAGTCTACAAAATAACCCATCAATATACTGCAGAAGTGTCAAGATTATGAAAGACAAGGAAAGATTGAGAAAGTGTTGTATGTGATACACTGGAAGAGATGAAGGAGAAATAACAGTACAATGCAATTTGGATCCTGGATAGGATTCTGAAATAACAAACGGACGTCAGTGGGAAATCTGGTAAACTTTGAATAAGGCCTATAGTTTAGTTACTATGGTGCCAATGTTAATTTGCTGGTTTGGATAATTGTACTGTGATTGTGTAAACTGTTAACATTAAGGGGAGCTAGATGAAGGATGTACAGGAATGCTACTCATTTTTCAATTTTTCAAAAAAGATTGTCATTGAAACCATCAGACAGGAAACCCACTCTTTAGTCATAGAACTCCATGTCTCTTATGTATTTATGCAAAAGGGGGCTGTTTGAATTTCTGTGTCAGGACTTCCCCGCTGTCGGGAGTGGACCATGGAAATTGGTGTCCTTGGTGAACCCTGGTCCAGGGTCCACGCCCTTTCATCCTCTGCTGAGGAGGGGATCTTTAGTAAATGCAAATAGCAAAGACATTTGAGATGTATATGGCCTGTTGTGCTCGGTGCCGGCCGCTGAAGACTTCTTTGAGAGCCTCTTCTAGATGTCAAAGCAAATGTGTTCTCTGAGACAGCTTTGCTACATGTTAAGTGTAGGACATTGGCCTGGGAGTCAGAAGACCTGTCTTGAAGTTTGGGCTCTGCCATTTCCTAGCAGGGAGGCATTGGGAATTCAGTGGTTCTTCATGTGCCCAGTATTTCTATCTTTAAAACGGGCCTGAATCTTTTATTGCTAGGAATTCACAATCGTGTAGTCCTCTTTTAAAAGACAAACAGAGACCTTCCTCTCCGTAAGTGTAGCTGTGTTTCTTGACATAGCATGTCAGAGGCAGCCAACCTGTGAATGTCTTTCTTAATTATGGTAATTGCAATATAACCTTCCACGTTTTCCCCTTCAGCACAGCGCTCTAGGCGTCCCACTCACCTGTTCCGCGCACAATCTGGCTAAAGTAGAACTCTGCTGCCATCCTCTGGCCAATTCTAGGTACTGTAGGGCTGGAAAACTAACAAAAGAGTAAACAGATTCAGGAATTTACAGAATCATAGACCTCTAAGGAGGTGGGAGATCCCTCAGAATTCACCTAAGCCGATCCCTTTGTTAATAAGGAAATTGATGCCCATAGAGGGAGAGTGAACTGCCTTGTGCTACTTACTGATCAGTGGGAGAATTAGGAGCAGACCCCAGGCCAATGCAGTTGAAATTAATTTTCCGACATATATGATGATGATAGGAAAAAGATTTGAAAACTACAAAATTTGACTAACTGGAAAAATTCTAAAACCTTTTGCACAGGGCCTCTCTAGATTCGTCTTCTTTTAAATTTGCTCTATGCAGATGTTACAAACAAGAAAAAACCTTATCTTGTTACAAACAAGATAAGAAGAGCCATTATCTGTTGTTTGTATAATCTTCCAACAAAATGGATATTTTAACCCTAAAAAAGGCAGAACATAGCTAAAAACATGTGGCGAAATTATATTACTTTTTTTTCTCATTTCGCTGAGGGCTAATGCAACTTCTTTGCTGGTATAAATGTCTGTCTACAAACCACATTTGAGGGAACTAGTTATAAGAGGAGAAGACAGGGGCTCTGGATTTTAATAACTGGGACTGATTTCAACTCTTTCATACTCTGTGAGTGTGAAGTAATTTAACCTTGCTCAGACCCCTGACCTTCTTTCTCTTGTCCCCCATTTCCTCATCTATGCTAGTGAATGGCTTCCTCACAGGAAATTCGCCAACATTAACTAAGAAAATTAAGGTAAAATTAGTGGTAACCTGCAAGCACAATAAATATGCTTATTACTTTATTATAATTATGGAGTAAATTGAGATGAGACAAAGAAATTTGTTAATGATATGGAGAGCTCTCAGGAACCCCTTTCGTCTTCTGCTGAGGAGAGACCCTTTGGTAAATGCAAACAGCAAATACATTTGAGAGGTATATACCTGTTGTGCTCGGTGCCAGCCACTGCATATGTGTGAATTTATTACATGTTTAATTTTGTCTCTGAGTGCGTGTGTGCGTGTTTAAGTGCTTTCCTGAGGATCTCGAAGACCACCCGTACATTCTGTGAATTGCTGGAAATACTCACAGGATTTAGTAGATATCGTCATGTGAACGACCTAACAGCATTACAGTCAACAAGAGACTTGCCTGTATGACGGTAATCCTATAATATTATAATACCTTATTTTTACCGTACGTTTTCTGTGTTTAGATATGTTTAGATACACAAATACTTATTGCTGTCACAATCACCTGTGATGTTAAGTGCAGTAGCATGCTGTACAGGTTGGTAGCCTAGAAGCAGTAGGCTACGCCACATAGCCTAGGTGTGTAGGAGGCTGCACCATCTAGGTTTGTGTACGTATGCTCCATGGTGATCGCACGATTCTCACAGTAGCGATCGCCTGATGATGCATCTTCCAGTCATTAAGCAATGCATAAGTGTAGTTGCAATATCCACTGAAGTTTATTGCAGGGAAAGGAAACATAACAGGATCAATAGGGAAAAAGATACTCAGAGACTGTAGAGATTCATGCGGAGGCGTCTGATGTTTTCTGTCTCCTCTGAGGGAGCACCGAGGGTGCTGTTTTCTTCAGCAGCAAAAAAAGGCAGTAACATGTATACAATGTTTCTTCCCAGGAAGCTCATTAGAGACAGAGCATGCAAGGAAATTACCTGACTGGGGAGTGGTGGCGGGGGGAGGGCGACAGTCACGTAGGCACCCTCTGCCTAGCAGCTATCAAAATTTAAGAAAAGTAGCTCTTCAGTATAAATCGCATTGTTTGTATAGACTGTGCACAGTAAACCATCTTTATCAGAGAGAGAATGGAGGGAACTCTCCATTGACCAAGTTTCCAGATGCCAGCCCAGGGCCAGCCTTTCAAGACAGACACTCTAGAGACAGCAGCCTCAGTTCCACTTTTTTTCTGCACAGTCAAGATAATTTCTACAGATTCTGAGTGAGTGTAGGGCAAGTCTTGGGTTTATTTTTATTAATATGGTTTTGAAAATTCATGCATTCACCTTATATCTATATGTTAATTCTCAACTTCTACCTGATTGTATATTTTTAGACGGTGTTACAGAATTTGGGATTTTTGGAAGAAATTTAAATATTTCACTGTTGCCAGGCTATTTCTTTGAAAAGTTAAGTCTTCAGTGGACTCAAACATAGAGAAGTTTTATATTGCCTTATTAACCAGCTAATTTGCATTTAACTTAAGAAAAAGTTCTGCAATGTAAAAATTCTTCTATAAGTTTTTAACAAATAATTGGGATTTAATCTGCCCCAATTTAGATGCCAATGAGGAATTTGCATTATTATACACCCACAGAAATATCATTATATAATGTTAAATTGAAGTTGTACTGTGTTATATTAATGATAACATACATGATCTGTAATAAGAAAGCACTGGATATTTGGGGGCCTTTTCTCATTAAAATCAGATCAAAATGAGATAGGAACTTCTCCTCCACTTGATGCTTCAGCTTTGCTCATTCAGCTCTAGGGCATTTTTCTTCTTAACAGCCAGACCTCTCAGAGGTGTGTCTGCACCTACTGTCTCTATTGCCACACCTGTTTTTAACACATTCAGGCAGGCTTGCACTACCCTTCCCCAGTCCACAGGAAAAAGCTGTAATCCAGTTGTGTAAAGCAGAGCCCCTTCTCCCAAAGGAAACTTCTGCCATTCGATCCAGCAATCCTACTACTGGGTATCTACTCAGAGGAAAAGAAGTCATTATGTGAAAAAGACTTGCACATGTGTGTCATTACAATGAGCAATTGCAAAAATATGGAACCAGCCCAAATGCCCATCAATCAATGAGTGCATAAAGAAAATGTCATACACACACACACACACACACACACACACACACACACACACACACACCATGGAATACTACTCAGCCCTAAAAAGGAATGAAATAATGGCATTCACGGCAACTTGGATGGAGATGGAGACCATTATTCTAAGTGAAGTAACTCTGGAGTAGAAAACCAAACATCATATGTTCTCACTTACAAGTGGGAACTAAGCTATGAGGATGCAAAGGCCTAAGAATGAGACAGCGGACTTTGGAGACTCAAGGGAAAGGGTGGGAGGGGGGTGAGGGATACAAGACTACACATTGGGTACAGTATACACCACTTGGGTGATGGGTGCACCAAATTCTCACAGAATCACCACTAAAGAACTTATCCATGTAACCAAACACCACATGTTCCCCCTAGACCTACTGAAACTAAAAACAACAACAATAGCAGCAACAACAAAACTCATCCCTGGGCCCCACCCTGAGCAGTGTAATTGGAATCTCTAAGGGCGGACCTAGGCATTGTATGTTTTAAAAACTTCTCACATGCCTCTAATTTGTAGTCAAGAGTAGAACCACTGATCTAAGAGTAGGATTAGAAAAAAGAGGGTAGTACGGCAAAGTTGGAGAGCTCCACCAGTGAGCTGGGTTTGGTTTGGGAACACTGGCAGGAGTCATATTATGGATGATAATAAAGCATGTTGTTTTGCAGGTAGCTTTGTTCTTAATTTTAAAAAAAACAAAAACAGAAACTGACCTAAAAAAAGAACAAAACAGATGAATAGCAGCTACTCTGATTTGAGTTAAGGGACTAAATCCCTACCCACAAGCTCTTGTTCTTCCATCATCCTTTCACATGATTCCCTGTCACGCCTAGAGCTGCTGGAAGCGGAGTTCCGCAAGCACCCATCTAGGTGCGAGCCACTGTGCTGGGCTGGGAAGGTGTTGGGTGGTTTTGGGGAATCAAAACGCACGACTGTTAAGTGCAGCTCGCAGCTCATAGGATATGTGATGTTAACTTTTGGGAATGGCTAGGTAAGCTTGAAGAGTTCATCCCCAAAAGGTAAAACCATAACCAGTTGATGGAAACAAGGTATGTCTTTTATTATATAATATTTTGATAATTCCTTTGAACAACAACAACAACTTTTTTTTTTTTCTTTTTTGGAGACAGAGTCTTACTCTGTCACCCAGGCTGGAGTGCACTGGTGCAATCTCAGCTCACTGCAACCTCTGCCTCCCAGGTTCAAGCGATTCTCTTGCCTCAGCCTCCCAAGCAGCTGGGACTACAGGCATGTGCCATCACACCCGGCTAATTTTTTGTATTTTTAGTAGAGATGGGGTTTTGCCATGTTGTCCAGGCTGGTCTCGAACTTCTGGCCTCAAGTGATCCACCTGCCTCAGCCCCCCAAAGTGCTGGGATTATAGGCATGAGCCACCACACCCAGCCAACAACAAAATCTTCTATTACCCTAAGGTAACAACTTTGAACGGCTTGGTCTGTTCCTTTCTAATGCCTTTGATATTATTTTCCCTTCTCTATACCTGGGGATTTATTATAACTGCAGTTTTTCAGCTTGCTCTTTTCACTTGATACAATACCATGAGCATGATTTCATATCCCCACAAACTCTTCATACATCATATTTTAATATCCCTGAAAGCTTTTCATAAGCCATGACAGTTGTGTAGCTTCTACAGAGTGCTTCTCTTATATGACTGCATATTTAAATTGCTTACATTATAAATTAGTTATATGTATAATTAATACATATTATCATATGAAACTTTATACATAAAGTCCTTTTTAAAAATTTATTAAGTCTACTGTAGGCTTTTAAATAAAAAATTAGGGGCATTTGTACCTAATGTCCTCTCAGTGAACTGTCATATTAAAGAACCTTGGTAATGCCTTCTTAACTAGCCGAGACTTCTTAACTTGCCAAGAACTCTATTTTCTGTGTCAGTCTATTTTCTGTTGTTTATAACAGAATACCTAAAACCAGCTAATTTATAAAGAAAATAAATTTATTTCTTACACTTATGGAGGTTGAGAAGTCCAAAATTGAGGGGCCCCATTTGCTGAGGACCTTCTTTCTCGTAGGGACTCTCTACAGAGTCCTGAGGTGGCAAAGGGTGTCACATGGCCAGGGGGCTGAGCATCCTGCCATACTAACTCAGGTCTCTCTTCCTCTTCATATAAAGCCACCAGTTCCCTTCCCATGATAACCCATTAAATGCATGAATGGATTAATCCATTCATGAGTCAGAGCCCTCAAGGCCCACTCACCATTTAAAGGCCTCACCTCTCAATACTGCCACATTGAAGATTAAGTTTCAACATGAGTTTTGGAGGGTATACTCAAACCATAATAATCTCCATCCAGAACAATTTATACTCCCACTGTTTTATTGACATTAGAAATTCTTAATAGTTTCAGCATTTGTTAATTTTATTATTTTAATATACATTTCTTTATTACTAGTGAGTTTTAAAAACATATGTTTTAAATTTCAAAATGAAACAAGCCGTATATTTTATTTGATTCATTTTCTTATCATCCAATAATCATTAAGTAATAATGATTTTTTTTTTTCTTGTGGCAGAGTTTCGCTCTTGTTGCCCAGGCTGGAGTGCCGTGGTGTGATCTCAGCTCACTGCAACCTCCACCTCCCGGGTTCAAGCGATTCTCCTGCCTCAGCCTCCTGAGTAGCTGGAATTACAGGCACGCATCACCATGCCCGGCTAATTTTTTGTATTTTTAGTAGAGACTGGGTTTCAACATGTTGGCCAGACTGGTCTCAAACTCCTGACCTCCGGTGATCCACCTGGCTTGGCCTCACAAAGTGCTGGGATTACAGGTATGAGCCACTGTGCCCGGCCAAGTAATAATGATTTTTAAAAAACATGTTCCCCAGACTTCTGCTTACACACATACTTCTGTTTAGGGTCAGATAACTGAAAAGTGAATTCAGTTATAATCTCAGTTATATAGCTTGTAGGAATGAGAACATAAAATTTCTTTAAATTAAGAAATAAAAACCACATCAGATAAAAATACTGATTAGGATTTGATAGATACTAGTTTATAATTTACCTTATAAATATAATGGAATTCCAGTCACTGTTAATCCTTCACAGGAATTTTGTACTCTTCTCTTACTTTAGAGTATTTAACCTAATTTGGGTATGTTCTATAGTGCTCATCATTTTTGATATCACAGTGCCAATGTTTTCAATTGTCATTATAAATTAGGCAAACGTGTTCCATGAAGATTCTGTTTAACTTTCTTTTTGATGATCTCAAGCCTGAATGTTTTCAGCTGGAGGTGTGCTTGTGGATCATTTTTTTGGCATGTCTTTAAGCATGTTCCTCCCAATGTAATTCAAGGTGTATTTGTTATTCAAAAATATAACAAATGTTTTACAATGTTCATTTACAAAAATCCCATTGTTTAAATGATTGCATTTTCTGGATAAGCTTCAGCCTGTGAAAAAATGTGTCCTGTATGTTATATATGTTATCACATTGAGTAAACATTACTTGAAACAGATCATGGATTGTAGATTTTCGAACTGGCCCCCATATCACTTAGCACAAACTGTGAGCCATACCACATGCTTAGTGAATGTATGTACTCTGAATAAAAAGGAAAGGTGCAAACACTTAGCAGCACCGTATGGCAGGAAATACATAGGAATTAAAAATGCTTGACTTTTTGTTCCAGTTCAGTTAAAGTGATTGTGAGAAATTCATTTTAAATCTCTAAGCCCCATGATTCTTGCCCTAACCACCTTAGAGTGCTCTTGAAAGTAGCAAATTAAATAATATATAAGAAAAAAGTTTCCAACTGTAAAGCACTATCTAAATGCAAGTAAATGCAAAGTGTATATCTATATCTATATCTGCATCTATATCTATATCTATATCTATAATCTATATCTATATCTATACGTGTGTGTGTATGTATATATTTGTTGTTGTTGTTGTTGTTTGTTTTTGTTTTGAGATGGAGTCTCTGTCACCCAGGTTGCAATGCAGTGGCACGATCTCGGCTCACTGCAATCTCTGCCTCCCGGGGTTCAAGCGATTCTCCTGTCTCAGCCTCCCGAGTAGGTGGGACTACAGGCACCTGCCACCATGCCCGGTTAATTTTTGTATTTTTAATGGAGACAGGTTTTCATCATGTTGGCCAGGCTGGCCTTTAACTCCTGATCTCAGGTGATTCGCCCACCTCGGCCTCCCGAAGTGCTAGGATTACAGACGTAAGCCACCGCACCCCAGCCTAAAGTGGATATTTTTTAAGGGTAAGAAAAAAATGACACTTTTCAAATGTTCAGAAAGGATGAAAAGAAGTTCTTTCCATTTCCTCTGCCTTTTAACGTTAGATTCAACAAGCATTTACTGAGCATAGGAGTAGTCACTGATGGGAGAAAAATCATAAAGACCCGGAAAGTCAGAGTCCCTGCAATGAAGGCAAGGAGCTCAGAATCTAGTAGGAGATGATTTGACATGAGGCAGGACTAGTGTTCTTACTGCAAACACAGGGCTGTGGGAACATTGTAAAGAGGTGACTGTGGAGCTGCAGAGGGGAGATTCGGAAAGCGTCTGTAGCCTGTGCTTGCTGGTTGCAGAGCATGTGTACTCTGCTTGCGGGTTTAAAGGCACTTATGTGACATTTGTTTCAGAGTTGATTCTCAGAGACCTGATACATGAGCCTTATATTCCCCTGTCTTCCCTATATTGAGTTTTAAGTGGGCATATATAGACCCATGCTGCATGTTTGCATGCCATTTGTTATTGAGCAAAACCACTGAAACCATTTTAATCTGGAAAGCTTAAGTTTCTTTTAGTTGATAATCATATCATCTCCTTACAAAACAACCTTCCCTCTCAGTCCAGCTTTCGTGGATTCTGCTTTATTGCTGGGGCTGCTACATCTGGCTATTTCATATGGATTTAAAATACGTTCTTCCTACTTTTGTTGCTTGCTCCCAAACATAACTAGAAAAATGTATATTCTGGGGATCTGCCATGAATTCACTGGGGAATCTACAATTTCCCAGTGAAATTGAGGCTGCTGTCTTAGTCAACTTTGCCGAAAACCTCCTGTCTTGGGATGGGAAATAGCAAACACTGTAAGCAGATTACAGTGGTTGAAAGGAAAGAGAACATGTTCCTTCTCCTGAGAGTGGTTTCATTCAGCAAGGGCTTTTATGATTACCATGCAGAACTTGCCATCTGGGGAAAGAATCCTGAGAATGATGCAAGAATGGCAGGAGACAGGGGCCTTGTTGAACTCCGGGAGAGGCGAAGATGGTTAGTGTAACAGGAAATGCAGAGTTTATTGTAGTCACAGCTCCACTGCCTACACAACTTGTTTTCCTCCCAGCACTCTGCATTTTTAGAACCAACTATCACTGGTTTGTGCTTTCTCAGGAAGTTGATTGCATTGCATTGTTACCCTAGGCAAATATAAGGTAGATGTAAGCCTACCGTGAGGCTCATGTCCGGTTTAGGTAGATGGGTGCTCCTGTTCCTCCAATTGCACGGATATTTTATTTGAAAGTTGTTAAGAGCAAAGGTTAAATTCTTGCAGGAACCTGAGGAAAGCCCATTTCTTAAATGGTCCTTTGTGGTCAAGCATGTGCTTAGGGCTGAGCAGTGTACTGGAGTTTTAGCTTTGATGTCAGTAAACATTTCCCAAAGTGAACAAGACCCCAAGTATGACGCAAGTCAACTCTTACTTTTCTAGGCCCCTTTTTGCTTATGGGTTATTTTGCTTCTATGTCAAGAGATGAAATCTGTCTCTGCTCTGGAGAAGGCACTGGATGCTGTGGCCATCCAGGTGGCCAGGCAGGACTGTGTGTTTTTCAGTGGACATCCTGAACTTCGCTGCCATTCCTCTAGCTCCGCTCTGAGGCTGTGGGCAAAGCTCAGACAGAGAACTCAGGCAGGTTTCTGAATTTAGAAAAAACTCCCTCTTCCTACCCGAACTTGAGCATGAGTAGGAATAAAATTTGTGTGATCCAAGTGGTTGGTTCAGCTGAGTCTTTTGGAAAAGGAAGAAGTTCATGCAAGGAAGAAAAGGTTGGAGCATGCTTTACATTTTCTTTGCCTATTATGACCAAGATCTTATGCTTGTCTTTCTCATTAGGTCCCTAACAGTCAACAGAGTGTTTCCTAACCCCCCCTCCCACAAGGTAGAGTTGGTTACTTTTCCTCTCATCCACCAACTCTTCTTTGTAAGTATTTGCATTATCCCCGTGTTGTAAATGTACTTATGTCTGTTCATCCTGCATGACTCGAAGACAAGATTGATCTAGATCATCTTTGTAGCTTAAAAGTCTAACATATCTCTAAGTACATGAAAGGTACTCAATGAGGGTTTTTTGAAGGATGTTGAATCACTTTCTGTCTCCTTCTCTCTCTCTCCCTCTCTCACATACACACACACACACAAACACACACACAGACACTAAACATACATGCAGGAAAGATGATCTTTTCAGATTATTAAGAATTTTTCTTAAAAGGTTGTACAAGTATAAGCAATGCCATATTTTAACCAGTCAGATTAAAGCACATACATCTTCAAAACTATTTTATTTTTCCTTCTGGAAACCATGCAACCATTCTAAATTTGATTCTATTATTAATCCATTTTAATATTTGAATCAATGTATGCAATGTGCCCAAAGACAAGGCTCATGCAGAATGGTGCCTTGTTTTTGGAGACAAAAAAGGTTAAAAATGTGTCTGGTTCCCATGGGAATGTAGCCATAGACATGGAAACAATCAAATAAGATTCACAGTTTTGTAATGTTGTTACTGCACAGCGTTTTCCAAATCTTTTCATTTTGAATGTAGCATCATAACAAATGCGAGTTAAACAATTTAAGTTGACCAACTTATGTCTTCTAAATACCAGGCAATTCTTTTGAAATGAAAGAGCATCAGATGTAGGAAATGCCAAATTTTGTTGCTGTGTTATTTAGCATTCACAACAAGAATTGAAGCTCAATTTTTAGATCTGATGAGAAGTTTGCTAACTTAACTGAGTTGGTGAAATCGAGCAGCCACAGTATTTGATAATTTAATTCTGAATTGCTATGGAATTCCAGGAATTACGTTACAAAAATAGACAAGATGAAGTCTCTGCATGTATTAGCCTGTTTTCACACTGCTGATAAAGACATACCCTAGACTGGGAAGAAAAAGAGGTTTAATTGGACTCACAGTTCCACATAGCTGGGGAGGCCTCAGAATCATGGCGGGAGGTGAAAGGCACTTCTTACATGGCGGTGGCAAGAGAAAATGAGGAAGAAGCAAAAGCAGAAACCCCCGATAAACCCATCAGATCTCGTGAGACTTATTCACTACTGTAAGAACAACATAGGAGAAACTGCCCCATGATTCAAATTATCTCCCACTGGATCCCTCCCACAACACGTGGGAATTATGGGGATACAATTCAAGATGAGATTTGGGTGGGGACACAGCGAAACCATATCATTCCACTCCAGCCCCTCCAAATCTCATGTCCTCAAAATTTAAAACCAATTGTGCCTTCCTAACAGTCCCTCAAAGTCTTAACTCATTTCAGCATTAACCCCAAAGTCCACAGTCCAAAGTCTCATCTGAGACAAGGCAAATCCCTTCTGCCTATGAGCCTGTAAAATCAAAAGCAAGCTAGTTCCTTCCTAGATACAGTGGGGGTGCAGTTATTGGGTAAATACAGCCATTCCAAACGGGAAAAAATGGCCAAAACAAAGGGGTAACAGGCCCCATTCAAGTCCAAAAACCAGTGAGGCAGTCAAATTTTAAAGTTCCAAATTGATCTCCTTTGACTCCAGGTCTCACATCCAGGTCACACTGATGCAAGAGGTGGATTTCCATGGTCTTGGGCAGCTCTGCACCTGTGGCTTTGCAGGGTACAGTCCCCTTCCTGGCTGCTTTCATGGGCTGGCATTGAGTGTCTGCAGCTTTTCCAGGCACACAGTGCAAGCTGTTGGTAGATCTGCCATTCTGGGGTCTGGAGTAGGGTGGCCCTCTTCTCACAGCTCTACTAGGCAGTGCCCCAGTAGGGACTCTGTGTGGGGACTCTGACCCCACATTTCCCTTCTGCACTGCCCAAGCAGAGGTTCTTCATGAGGGCCCACCTCTGCAGCAAACTTTCGCCTGGGCATCCATGCGTTTCCATACATCTTCTGAAATCTAGACAGAGGTTCCCAAACCTCAATTCTTGACTTCTGTGCACCTGCAGGCTCAACACCACATGGAAGCTGCCAAGGCTTGGGGATTCCACCCTCTGAAGCCACAGCCCAAGCTTTTTGTTGGCCACTTTCAGCCACAGCTGGAGTGGCTGCGACAGAGGGCACCAAGTCTCTAGGCTGCACACAGCATAGGGACCCTGGGCCCAGCCCACAAAACCACTTTTTTCTCCTTGGCCTCCAGGCTTGTCATGAGAGGGGCTGCAGTGAAGATCTGTGATGTGGCCTGGAGACATTTTCCCCATGGTCTTGGGGATTAACATTAGGCTCCTTGCTACTTATGCAAATTTCTGCAGCCAGCTTGAATTTCTCCTCAAAAATGGGTTTTTATTTTCTATTGCATCATCAGCTGCAAATTTTCTGACTTTTATGCTCTGTTTCCCTTTTAAAACAAAATGCTTTTAACAGTACCCAAGTCACCTTTTGAACACTTTTGCTGTTTAGAAATTTCTTTTGCCAGATACCCTAAATCATCTCTCTCAAGTTCAAAGTTCCACAAATTTCTAGGATGCGGGCAAAATGCCACCAGTCTCTTTGCTAAAATGTAACAAGAGTCACCTTTGTTCCAGTTCCCAACAAGTTCCTCATCTCCATCTGAGACCATCTCAGCCTGGACCTTATTGTTCATATCACTATCAGCATCGTAGTCAAAACCATTCAACAAATCTCTAGGAGGTTCCAAACTTTTCCACATTTTCCTGTCTTCTTCTGAACCCTACAAAGTGTTCCAGCCTCTGCCTGTTACCCAGTTCCAAAGCCGCTTCCACATTTTGGGTATCTTTTCAGCAGCACCCACTCTACTGGTACCAATTTACTGTATTTTCATACTGCTGATAAAGACATAGCTGAGACTGGGAGGTAAAAGAGGTTTAGTTGGACTTACAGTTCTGCATGGCTGGGGAGGCCTCAGAATCATGGTGGGAGGTGAAAGGCACTTCTTACATGCCAGTGGCAAGAGAAAATGGGGAAGATGCAAAAGCGGAAACCCCTGATAAAACCAACAGATCTTATGAGACTTATTTCCTACCACGGGAACAGTATGGGGGAAACTGCCCCCGTGATTCAAATTATTTCCCACTGGGTCCCTCCCACAACACGTGGGAATTATGGGAGTATAATTCAAGATAAGATTTGGGTAGGGACACAGCCAAACCGTATCACTGCATGTGTGGATTTATGTTATAATCTAGAAGAGAGTGCCTAGCGTTTGAGTGTATAGGAATCATACATTCTCATAGTACTACCTCTATTCACTGCAGTATGGTTGAACTGAGTCTCCAAGATATTTACTAAACATCTATATAGCTAAACCCTGCAGGGTGTAATTCTTACCTTGCAGTCCTTATCTGCAAAGAGTTCATACATAAAATGTTCTAGGTGGTGGGATTTAAGTCATTTCATTTTTTTTAACTTTTAAATTATTTTTTAAAATTTTTGTGGATATGTATTAGGAGTATACATTTATGGGGTAAATGAGATTTTAAAATAACTTAAAGAATCAAATTAGATCATTTCACTTATTTTAAAAATATATTCATCAATTTTTTTCTACAATAAGCCTGTATCACATTTATAATAAAAGATTAATCTTTGGAAAGTATTTTTAATGAGTTACTCAAAACTATCTAATTGCAATGAGACTCCATTCTCTAGCCTGCTTGACAACAGGTTTTGGGCTAAGATATCTTTAAGTCTCAGATGACCTCTGCCTCTTAATTCCAAGTTTGATTAGTGGCATAACAAATTTGGGTTTCCAGTTTCTTTTATACATAATCCTGAAAGTAGAAATGAATTTTTGATAACTGTATAGTCTACAACATAACAATATGTTTCTAATGTTAGAGCATAATTACATTTCAAATATTTTCTCTTGTATTCTTCATAAATTGTGAAAATGTGATAGACATTACCATGTTTTTATTATCTCTCAGATTTTGTCATATACCCAGAATTATCTGAAAAGGCTTTAGTCAGACCATGCTTATCAAATTTTGTCTCAGTGTATGAGAAGATATTGATACCTAATGTATCAATCCATCTTTTCAGAGTTTAGGTAATGTGAGTCAGGTTGAGTTGATAACATATTATGGACCCAAAAGACCAGTTACTGGCTTTAGGTGACCACCTCTGCAAGGCCCCACTTATTAACCACTTTGCTTCTGTCTTGAGCATCCCATGAACTGTGTGAAGTATATTTTCATCTTTACGGTTTTTAATGCATGTATGTGGAATTGTGTTTGAGGGACCAATGGAACGGTTGACATTTAGTATCATGGAGGCATGTGGTTATTCTGAACATATTCTCAATTACATCTACTAATATTCTGCAGAAAATCTTAGAATTATTTATGATAGTAGAAACTTAAAGCCATCTAAATATGCAGAAGCATGGTAAAGACTAAGTGCATTAGAGCAAATCATTGGAATATTATTCAGTTATTGATAATGTTATAAAAAGTTTATAACAACATGTATGTTTGTATTTAACATATAATGTTAAATAAAAAAGTTATAAAATGTTATCATTGCATCTACTCTCATAAACACAATAGACCGTGTAGAAATTAAAGAGAGCCTGTGTGCAGGGGCCAGCCCTGACCATCTCTCTGTCTAAATATATGATATTATCATTTCTATTCTACTGTAGGTACACCATATTGATGCATAGTTTCCTTGCAACCATTTCTCCTCCCAGAATTCCAAATAAGATTTGGATCCAAAGGCTTCTGTACTCTTCAGTTTCTTCCTGATCAAGAGTTTCAATCTTCTTGTCATCACCCCATCTGAGTTGAGAACCAGAGTGATGGAGTCGTTAAAAACCTAAGAGGCTCAGAGAGCTTTTGATCCTCTTCTTGTCCCCTCTCAGAAACAGTATTTCTCCTCCAAAGAATTTCTATGTCTGCATTTTATGTGGTAGAAACTTTCTGTACATCATATTATCCTTCTTTCCAACTCTATAGGCTTTTAATTTTGGGAAGTAATTGCCAACTCTTTTCCAAGCAATAAGTCTTATGGCTTAGCTTTGATGTTAGAAGTTCAATAAAAGTAAATTTCTCACCAGTAAGAGAAAATACATTGAGAATTGGGGGAGTTTTTTAAAAAAGTATTCTCCCCATTTGAAATTAATAATTAAAATAATTATTAGAGAAAGTGGAAATATTGTAAAAACCTGAGATGTCCAAGCCCACAGACATCCAGAATAGATGTTGAGCCTTGTAATGTCCCTCTTATTGTTGAGCTCACAGTTGATTGTCTGGTTATGTACCAGACATCTTCTGAATGAGTCACCTGGCCCGTTCTCTAGTGTGACACCTTTTTCTCCTCAGATCTGTAGTAATTAACAATCGGTATCGTTTTAAAATTTTGGTGAAATTATCGCTAATGGTTTTGTGTCCTTTGTCCTTTTCTAAAACTTTCTTTGCCGTGTGAAAAGGGCTGGAACCATGTAGTCTGAGAAATATGCCTTTGACACTTTGCTGTGTTTCTGTCCTTGAGCCATGTTTATCAGACTACAAGGTTTAAGCTCTTTTTAGGTTTATGAAGTAAGCCTTTTATTCCTGATTTTTTTTCCTTCTACTTTCCAATTATTTTTCCTTATTTTAGAAGTATCTCTTTTTTTGAGTGCATGACATTTCTAGACTGTATTTGTACCAGACACTCCCCATGTTCATTTTATTCTGCTGACGAAACAGGAAAATCTTTGTGTTTTTGATAAGGACTATGGAAATAGAACATGCAGGCCTTTCTTGTTAAGAGAAATGTAGGCTGGGCGCGGTGGCTCATGCCTGAAATCCCAGCACTTTGGGAGGCCGAGGTGGGTGGATCATGAGGTCAGGAGATCGAGACCATTCTGGCTAACACGGTGAGACCCCGTCTCTACTAAAATACAAAAAAAATTAACCGAGCATGGTGGCATGCACCTATAGTCCCAGCTACTCAGGAGGCTGAGGCAGGAGAATCGCTTGAACCTGGGAGGTGGAGGCTGCAGTGAGCCAAGATTGCGTCACTGCACTGCAGCCTGGGCGACAGAGCGAGACTCCATCTCAAAAAACAAAATAAAAAAAAAAAAAGGAGAGAAATGTAGATATACATCTTTAACTTTTTGCCAAATTTTGATTAGAAAGGAAATAATAGACCAAGAGTATTGCATGGAGAGAAAGAAATAACTTTGGTCCTAAATATGTATTATTTACATAGATATTATACTTATTAAAAATACTTCAAGTTTATAGAGAAATAAAGTTTAAACCCAGATTAGTTAAATTTGATTTAAACAAATGGATTTTGCTAACTAACTGATCAAGGCAAAGATCAATATGACTGTGAAATTGGGAGACTAATCCCATGGGTCTTCATGCTAGGAGAGCTGAGCCCAAGCCAAGCAAGAGACATCCCCTTATCCCCCAATAAAACAAGCAAAAGTGATCACAGATCAGTACTAAATCCTGATCAAAAAAAAAATGCAAATATTCTCTGAAGGAAAGCAAACATAATTAATCATTTTCTAATAATACCTTAAAGAATTAAAGTGTTTTTACTTCCATTTTGGAATTCAATTCCCTAGGAGACAAACAGATCCTCAGAATGTAAAGATATTAGAATCAGATATGAGCTCAAAGTTAAATGTGACCAAACCCTCCAAAATTTTTTTTAAAAAGGGGGGGGTGCATTCTTAATGACCCTTCAAGAACCAAGAACTTCATATATTAGAATGGTCAGTTTCAGAATAATACAGAGCTATGTATAAAATATTTTAAAAGTAAAATTTATAAGTTTAGATATAGAAGGAACAAAAGATTTTCAAATATGATCAAATTAGTTTCCAAAAAGAATCAAATACAACTTTTAAAAGTGAAAGATATAATTGAAATTAAAAACCCAATAGATGGTTTGGAAGCATATCAGACACAGCTAAAAGAAAGAATAAATGAAAAGGGAGACATATATGAAGTGATTACCCAGATCATAATAATGCAGAGAAGGAAGGTAGAAAATATGAATGAAAAGTTAACTGATATGGAGGATGCAGTAAATATCTAAGCTAGATCCAACTGGAGTCCCAGAACGAAAGGATAAAGGCAGTTGAGAAAACAAGGGACTGAAAATTGTCTGGAATTATGGTAAGATATGCATCATAGATATACAAAGAAACATGCACATTAGGTAGGTTAATAAAAAATATACATGTATATACAATAAAATATTTGAATGTCAAAGAAATTATAGTGAAGTTTTAGAACACCAAAGAAAAAGAGATCTTAGGAGCAGCTGGAGAGAAAAGACTGATCATCTGCAAAGGAATAATAATTAGGTAAAGAGAAGACTTCTAAAAAATGGAAGCTGAAAGACCGGACCAATACTGTCCACATTCTGACACAATCACGGACAAGGATGCTGAGTGGAGCCACACAGGCTGTGCACTGAGCAACTCCAGAGGGGTGTAATTCACATAGGATTTAGTTTGTGTAGTGTTCCCTGGAGTTGGCCAATGCAGCATAAAATAGAATTTTGAATTCAACAAAATTATCTTTCAAATATGACCTGGAATTTTTCCGGAAGTAGAAGAGGAAGCAATTTCAGCCTCATATCATGAGAACAATATAACCCTGTTACTAAAACCTGACAAAAATACTTAAGAAAATTAGTAGAGACTATAGTACCTAACACAGAGCCACAAAAAATCCATAATAAAACACTGACAAATCAAATCAATGTATCAAAAGGGTAATAAATTATGGCTAAGTGGACTTTGTCCTTAGAAAAGAAGTTTGGTTTATCATTAAAAACTCACCAATCTATGTGATTCAACATATTAACAGAATAAAGGTTAAAATTCACATGGTCAACTCAACAAATACAGAATAAAAACATTTAACAAAATTGAACACCCATTCATCACAAAAAAATCTCCTAGCAACTGAGAAATATAAGGATCTTTCTCAATTTGATAGAAAATATGTACAAAAAACCTATAGCTTACCTCAAAGTGAATGGTTAAATATCGATGCTTTTCTACTATAATTGGGAATATGGCAAGGATATCCATTTTCATTACTTGTATTCAATATTGCACTGGCAATCCTTACCAAAGCAAAAAGGCAAGGAAAAGAAAAAAAATTTATCTATTAATTCTGAAAATGTGAATACTCCATAATTATCTATTCTACTTTAAGGCAAACATTCTAGCTAAAACTCTTATGCATCACCGGGAGACACATATAAGAATGTTTATAGCAGCAATGTTTAGCCTAGCACCAGTCTTTACTCAGGTTCCGTCAGTAGCGGAATGCATAAATAAATTTTAGCAAATTCACACAATGGGCTATTATACAGCCATGAAATAAATTAACTACAGCTATGCATTACTACATAGGTGAATCTTAGAAACAAATTGTTGAGTTAAGAAGCAAACTGTTAAATGCAAAATCCTAAATATATGTGATATTTACCAGGTCTTGACATATTAATTGTGTCTGGTACTTTTAGTAGTTTTTTAACTTTAGTGATCTCCTAAACCCTCAACATGACTTATCTTTAGTCCATTAAATACCTAAGGGTCTAATAATCATCACAAACGTATCTTTTAATATGGCAACCTCCTGCTCAATAGTCATAATGACATCAAATAAGTTCCTGGTACAGTAGGCTGGTTTCAGTTCTCATGGTTTGGCCATAGCAAGCCTTTTACAATTTTCCTGTTGTCAAGAACAATGTATTTTATGCTGTCAGACTGGTAATTCTCATAATTCTTCCATTCTCTCAGCTGGTGTTACTATCTTTAAATCTTGTCTCTTGACACTTACAATGGCATAGAACAACGAGACTGTTGGAAAGTCAGGAGAGTTGGATTCTACTCCTGATCATTCTTTACACACCTACTGAGTTAACCTGAGAAATTGTTATGAAATGAAATATCTATCATTGGGCACTGTCAATGCAGAAACCATTGTGTTTACACTTTGGGCAAAAATCATATCAATAAAGTAATTCTTGTCCCAGAGTAACTTACAGCTCCAAGATACCAAGGAAGGTACGTATGTAGTCACCATACAAAGTGGAGTACAGATCACAAGAGAAACACAGATCATTCTATGAAGCTTCCAGTGTTGGAGAAATCATGATAAGAGAAACACAGATCATTCTATGAAGCTTCCAGTGTTGGAGAAATCATGATAAGAGAAACACAGATCATTCTATGAGGCTTCCATTGTTGGAGAAATCATGATAAGAGAAACACAGATCATTCTATGAGGCTTCCAGTGTTGGAGAAACCATGATAAGAGAAACACAGATCATTCTATGGGCTTCCAGTGTTGGAGAAATCACTTTTCATTTTGTGAGTGGAGACTAGCCAAAGCTTCATGATTGAGGTGGTATTGGAAGTGAGTGTCACACAAAGGTACTGAGGTGTGTTGAACATATACAGGAAACTGTAACCAATGGAAATGCTTTGGAAAAGGGTTCTGGCAACTGAAATAAGTATAGGATTGACACATAGTTTGGTATTTTTCACTCTATTTTAAATTAGACCATTAGATACAGAGGCTAAATGATCTCTTCACTATCAGAGATTGATCAAAGATGGTGGCCAGATTGGTATTGTGGATTCTTAATCCATGAAACTGTGTTATATTTTTATTCAGATTCTAATATTAGGAGCCAATTTTTCTTTCTATACTAAGTGAATGACTCTTGACTCCTATAAAGAGTAAAGCATCTTTTTGTTCAGTTTGGTTTATTTGGATGCATCATAACATGAATGCCTGATAACACTGTGGTCATTGTAATTGTATAGTTTATTTCATCAAAAGTTAGGATGTTAATCTACTCAGTATCCTGTGTTGAGTTTTACCTGTCATCTGTGTTGAGTTTTATTTGGTATCTTATGTTCGGTTCTATCTATGTTTAGTATTACTGGTGACCTCCCAAATTTGCTACATGATTAAAATTGGATATGTTGTCAGTCTTCACTTTTTGCTCCTTAAAAGGATCTGCAGACGTATCTCTGTGTAATGGGTAGTCCTGGTGTGGTACATAGTATGATATGATACTTTTGTCTTTGAGTGTCCAAGAAAATGAGTTGGAAGGAGGTTGCTATAAAATGACACTGAGGTTAATTATTTTATTATATTAGGTGTTTCTTCCCTTGTTCTCCAATAGTTTTTATTCCTGGAAAGGGTATCTTGGTGCAGTGGGAAAAATGGGATTTTTAGATTTAGAAGGTCTTGGTTTTGGTCTTGGCTTTGTCTCTGCTACTCTTGGATTTCATCATCTTGAAAGATGGTGTATCAATTGTGGTCAACTCAGGAGACAGAAACCTCACAGTAATTTGAAAAGTGAGAGTTTAATATAAGAATTATTAATTGTAATGTGGATTGAAGTAACAGAAAATTGGCTAGTAAGAAGTAAAAATAATTCTATAGGATGCAGCAATAGTATATATAAATATCAGCTGCTGTCATAAGGCTGAGATACAGTGTCAAGGAAGAGCCCTCTAACCCCACCTCAGGCTGAGATCCAGACTCCCTTGGAGAGGGCATGCCCATGGCTGATTATGAATTATTGAAAAGTCATCAAAGTACCTCACTCCTGAGACTTGCTGGAAACCTGCCTTCTGGGGTACAGAAAAGCAGTCCACAGGGAGGTGTTGCCCTCAAGCCTTGCTGCAGAGTTGCCAGAGTCAGTGCTGGGTGAAACTGTTTTCTGCTGGGCAATGTTGGTCACCAGATGCTACAAGAACCAAGAGATAGAGAAGCCTTCATCTGTAGGAATGGGGCATTGAAGAAACTGCACTCTAGAGGGGTCCAATGCTTAAGAATGCATAAGCCCCACAGGAAGTGAGCCCTGGCAGGTGCACAGGAGCTTACCCGACAGCAGGGTGCTGTGGAACCTGGGATGCATGGTGTCCACATTGGGAGATCCATGGCAAGATGATCACTGAGCTGGAACTGGGGACGCAAGCTTACCAAGGGGCTGCACATTCTGGGTCTGTGAGCACCACAATTTGTGAGTATTCCCCTCACAAATTAGCTGCTGATGGCCATCCAAAACAAATAACCAGAAAATCAATATAGAAGTAAACTGGAAGCAGGGAGAGAAACCACTTCCTCCAGCACCCTCTAGTGACAAAGCTTAATATTGTGTTTGCTGCAAAGAACAGAGACTTAGGGGGTTCAAGGCCATTGTTGCCGAGTAGGTAATGAAGGATGGATTTGAACTGAGACACAATAAATTGATAACTTGCATAGAGGAAGGGACAGATTCCTGCAGGTATCTGAAGGACTGAATGAGATTTGAATTTAAAAGCCTTTGTGTACACTAAAACAGAATACAAAAATATACTGTTGCTATAGTTATGATTCACTGTAATTAAACATGATACTGACATAAATGTACAGTGCCAGAGTTGGATCAGACTGATTCTGCTGCAGCAAGTCTGCTGTTCTTGTTTTTAGGGAATTTATTTTAAGATTATATTTGGGAAATATTGCACCTGAATTTAAACTTATTTGGGTCTTCTAAGCTAAACTATATGGCATATTGGTGGCCATTAGTCAGTATAAAAAATAATATTTATTGAAATCTAATGATATGCCAGAATACATTTACTCATACTGATATTTATATTACTGGCCCTGTTTTTAAAATGAGGAGCTGAGGTAAAGTAGTTTTCTAAGACCATACAGAAGGAAATAATCCAGGATTCAGTTCCAGATTTTTCTGATTCTACAACCTGTGCCTCTAACTTAGAACTGAAGCATAGGATACTTAACTTAGAACTCAAGCCTAGGATACTGTCAAAGTGCTGTCACTTGGGCAAAATGCGTATTTGCTTTGGACCTTTCATGTCTCTGTCCTGCTTACAGTTCTGGTATATTGTTACCCCTCCCTCCCAATTTTTAGGGGGATGTGTTTCTTTTATATTTAGTTGCTTTTCAATAACTCACACATTTGACACTAGAAGTAAATAATAGATAAGCAGAAATTGATTTAGAGTTGGTTGTCTAGCTCTATCATCAGAAAATGAATTTTTTGCAGAGTGCAGAACAACTGAGGCATGTTCAAAAGAAAACAGTTTTCCACATCATTGGTAGATTTCTGCAACTCATTTCATTAAGAGGTGTTTTATGCTAACAATATGACTAGATAGACTGAAGCATGGCTAATAACAGGAACTGAATTTAATAGCTGCAAGGTAGAAATAACCCAAGTGTCCTTCCACAGTGGCTTAGATGGAGTATAGTACACATAAATGTGTGCTTATATGTGTATGTGTATACACACACATATATATATGAAAATACTTTGAAAAAATGAAAATGAATAAACTACTTATACAAAAGCTTGGATGAATTTCAAAGACATAACGTTGGGCAAAAGAAGTCAGGCAAAAAGGGCTGTGAAGTTCAGAAACAAGCAAAATGAATTTATGGTGCTGTAAGTCAGAATGATAATTACTTTTGAGGGTATTGCCTGGGAAGGGACATATAGGAGGCTTTGGGATGCTGCTGTGTCAAATACTTGATCTGCGTAGTAGCTATGTAAGAGTAGACATTTGTCAGTTTCATAGAGTAGAAAAGATTTATGTGCTTGATCTATGTAATATTTTCAATAAAACATTTAAATATGGGTAACAACTTAAGTTTTTAAAAATAGGAATATGATAAGTATACTGTGTAATGGTAAAATGATTTAATATTAAGTAGTCATTACGTAAGTTTACTAAAAAATTTTACACGATAAGAAAAAAGTGCTTAGGTTACAGCGTTGAGAGGAAACAAATTAGAGTCCAAGTCTGAATGCCCTATATTATTGCCCCTATGTAAACCAAATGTCTAGAAAATTTGTAGAAAAAAATGCATCAAATGTTAGCAGTACTATAGAAATGGGTGATTTTTCTTTTTACTTCACTAAGTTTTTTCAGATTTCCTGCAATAAATGTATAAACACTTTTAATAATCAGCTGTACTAATTATTGAAAAAAAAATGAGTATTTGGAGAGTGTCTTCATCTTTAAAGACCCCAATGTTTCCCATTACCTAATGCTCAAGTGCTCTAGAAAATGGCACCAATCTGAGTCTGTATCCTGGATTCTCCCTCCTTCTACAAATATTCTCTGTGCCTTGACCAAATTGGGCTTTATCTTATTTTTGTTGTTGTTAATTCATTAAATAATTTTCAAGCATCGGTTATCTGCCAAGCACTCTAGGAACACAGCAACAAATGAGAGTGGCTGTGATTTCCTTTCCCTTGATTACTATTTCCTCTACTGGGGAAGACAATAACTAAGCGATTGTCTTAAAGATTGATTAGGTTGAAGATGGGAAAAAATTAAGAGTATTAGGAAAGTTTATTTACAAGGGAGATCACATCCAATCTAAAGGGGCAGTATTATTGCTGCTAAAGTTTTGTTGAAGCAAAGACTAAAAAGATGAATAGAAATCTGCCAAATGTAAAAGGACAGGACACGTGATGGTGGACAGGAGCGAGAACGAAGGATTAGGGATCTCAGGAAGACAGAGGGATTGTTGGGAAGTGGTAGAAGAAAATACTATAGGACAGGAGGGAGGTGAGTCAGAGTTGCATGTTTCAGATGAAGATTTCAGAGGTGGTGTAAGTCCATGTTTGTCTTGGATGTGAGTTGTGAGGCAGGATGGAGGAAAATATTATTAAAGGTGAGGATGCCAGTGGTCTGACAGCTGGTGCTGGATGCGTTACACATGTAGATGCTGACCTCACTGGAAAGACAATGGAGAGGAGTAGAAAGGAAGGACCATCTCTGTTTGCTGACTGCTGTCAGACTATGCATCTTTAAAGACCCAAGGGAAGCAGAACTTCTATGAGGCCATCTGTGAATTGCCCAATTTGATACATGCTCTCATTCTTTTAATTCCATAGCATCTAATGGTTCATTGCATAACTTGGTGCTCAACGAGCATTTGCTTAATTTAATGCTTCCGTGAGACATCACTATTAGAAATGGATGTGTTGAGCTGAATGAACTGTGTGTTTAACCTGCATCTATTGTTATGTCCCAACAGTTCAGGCAAATTGAATTGCCGATTCTGAAAGCAGTTTTGTTGAGAGAATAACAATCTATGTTTTTCACCTGGTATACAGCCATATAGTTTAGAAAGAATTTCCATGTATTTGTGCTAAAAGGGTAAAACTATAGCTTTTTAGGTAGTCACTTAATGTTTATATTTCTGTTCAGTGTCTGGGTATAGTCTCACTTTTCTGTAGATAAACTTGCAACTTCAAATGACAGGCATGAATTCGAGACAGATGTCTCCCATGTCTGGAATCAAGACAAATTATATCACTTGGCTGTCACAAAGAATGCCTCTTTTGACGTTATGGAGCAATTTGTTTAATGACACAATTGCTAGGCTATGGAACAGATGACTGTCTCCCTTGTTGCTTAGAATTCCCGGGGCACTGCAGAGAGCCAAGCAGTTGCAAAATAATTGGTGTGTCTGGATAACTCTGCAGTCACGGTGCCTGAGTGGCAGAGGAGAGGAACAACTCTGTTCTACTGGTGGCAGCTGTTCTGCCACTTTAGGGAAGGTGGGA
This sequence comes from Pongo abelii, assembly GCF_028885655.2. NCBI lineage: Eukaryota > Metazoa > Chordata > Mammalia > Primates > Hominidae > Pongo > Pongo abelii. The sequence goes on along the minus strand of NC_085928.1, from coordinate 202,470,133 downwards.
GGTTTGTTTTCTGGTGGCCATGCTGCCAATCTTTTTGCTTGGCTAATTATTTGAAGCCATAAAATTCCAAGAGCAAACTCATAAGAGTTTGGGATGAACTCTTTAAACCTTGCCATGTGCAAAACACTGCTGCATGTGTTCGGAAAGCCCATGTAAAGAGATGCGTGAGAGACCCCGACCTTTCAGAATTTCTAGGTGAAGATATGGATCTCTGATGAGCTAAAATAGGAAGGTGGAATAAAACGACCCCTGGATAAGGATGTTCTTGGGGTGAAGGACTCAGGAAAAGGCATCTGTTTGAATTTTCTAGAATAAATTGGGAAAGCTTTCTAGATGAGATGCTCTAGGAAGCTGGGCTATAAAAAACTAGTAATAGTGTAATTTGCAAGAACAATGGCAATTCTATTCCTAAATTGCTTAATTCTTGGATTCAATGAAGAAAGCAGTGTGGTCTCTAACTGGAGCGCACAGTGTGCAAGAGAATCAACTAGATGCTAACCTCAAATGCCCCTTCCTAGGATTCAGCCCCAGAAGTTCTAATTTAGTTGATATTGGGTAGGGCCTAAGAAGCTGCACTTAAAACAAAAAAAAAGTATAGGTGATTTCAATGCAAATGGTCTATAAATCACACTCCTCCGTGAATTGCTGGTGTTAAATATGAAAAGGTAACTTGTTTTTGCGAAATGGATGGTAGTTTCAAAGACAGAAGAGATTCTTCAGGAAAGATTTAATGGAAGAGTAGTAATTAGTGCTCTGCTTTAAAGCATGGTGGAATTTACTGCCCAGATACTATGTAAATTTTAACTTGAATGCAATGTGCATAATTAGTGCTCTTTTTTCTTTCTTTAAATTTCTGTTTCAAATCTTTTATTTAAAGAAGCGAAGCTAGTGTTGTCCTTCACCTTAAATTTTACCTGAGGACGGATTCATTGTACAGATATTTCTCCTGCTACTCAGAGAATCCCTAGGATAGAGAATTCATAAATTCAGGCTTCGCTTCACTGACTGGAAGGTGTTCAAGCCATTTAAAAATACAATTCTCTTAAACGTGTTTTGAGAGCTAAGCCGAAACTCAGTCTAATTCGCATAGTGAAGCAATTTCCCTTTTGTCCACGAGGTGGCGCTCGCCCACCACTCCTGGCCTCCTATGCGTAGCAAGCAGGGCTGTGATGGTGTCTAGAAGCAGAGAGAATCTGGGAAGATCCTGTCAGCGTTATGGCATAGCCTTGTTTGAATTATTCTTAGAACATAGAATGACAATATACTCTGCTTTTTTTTCCCACTGGTTCCAGTCTTGTCTAATGCTGAAGGTCACATTATCTTGTTCCAGAGGCAATGTTAGGATCAATTGGCTAACTACAGGAAACAAAGACAGTTTCACAGAAAGGCAAGAAAAAAAAAAAAGACAAAAGGGAAAAACAAAGAGGGCTGAGTCAAAAGCATGGAATCCTTCTAATAAACCTACTGAATGGGAAGTGTTGGAAGGTGTGAGGAGAGAAGGAAATTATGGCGGATGATGCATTCAGGTTTGAAAAAAAGTGAGCTCAAATCTTTCTTCTCCTTTTTTCAAGGTCAGCTCTCAAGGTCAGACCGGAGAGACCTGGAGGGGATATGGGTGATGTCACACACCGTGGCATGCTGGGCCTTGGTTTTAGGGCTTGGCTACGGAACTCAAGGCGGCCAGACTGATGGTCATTTTCCTATTTCTTCCTCACAATCAACTTGTTAAAATCCATGCAAATGTCTGTGGTTTGGTGAAGAATTATTACTTTATTATGGCACTATAGGGACTTCTGGAACTCTGAGAATCCATGGTCCTGAGTTGAGAGGAGGTCTGTGAGTCCTGGATAAGCCCAGTGCCTGACATTGGGCCAGCACTGCATCTTGCAGTGCCAGTGCTTCTCAGCCACTGTGTTTGAGCTCTCTTGTTGCTACCTGCCCCACCTGCTATTCTCCTGTTCCCATAAGCTACAGAACTTTGTGTGTGCATCATGGAGCAGAACTTGACCATGATGGGGAATTTCCATCCTGGCTTATTTTGTGTGAAGCAAATAAATAATTGTGAAAAGGGTAAAGCAAAGTCCAAATGAAAATGCAGATTTTGCTGAGCTAGAAATCATCTTTAAATTTTTTTTGCTTGTTTTCATAACTTATAAGGTATATTGAGAGACATTTTGAACTCAGGTCTTAACCAAAATGTTATTTTAAATATTGAGCCAAAACAAAATTATTAACTGTAATTTTTGAAGCAGAATGCTGATTATGTTGCAACTGCTTTTCAAAATCTTCAATGGCCTGAAAGATACAGTTAAAGATACAGCTAGGTATTCAAAGCTCTCCAACAACCTTTCCAGCCCTACTTATTACTACTGTCCTACAATACTTCAGTTATTTATATTTTTATAAAATATCTGTCTTCTATATTATCCACATTTAAAATCTGTATGTAAGAGCAGAAAAAAATATTCCATTCTATCACAACTCAGATGTGGATATAGGAGCTACAGTGACACAATTGTACAAAGCAGTGAAAACCTCACTTAAGGTTATCGCTGAATACTATGATGTTTACACACTTTAAAAAGAGGATGGATATGCTTGAAAATGTCTGAATTTCTCTGTTTTGTATCAACTGAAATCCAGTCTTCCCAAATAAAACTCCTTCTTTCAGCTTAATCAAAGATCTTGTTAGTAAAGATGGAAGACACAGCCGGGCACGGTGGCTCACGCCTGTAATCCCAGCACTTTGGGAGGTCGAGGCGAAGTGGATCACGAGGTCAGGAGTTCAAGACCAGCCTGGTCAAGATGGTGAAACCCCGTCTCTGCTAAAAATACAAAAAATTAGCCGGGGTATTGGCAGGCACCTGTAATCCCAGCTACTTGGGAGGCTGAGGCAGGAGAATCGCTTGAACTCAGAGGGCGGAGGTTGCAGTCAGCCAAGATCTGCCACCGAACTCCATCCTGGGTGACAGAATAAGACTCTGTCTCAAAAAAAAAAAAAAAAAAAAAAAAAGATGGAAGACATGTGGCTCCCATTTCTCTATCTGAAAACAATAACAGGCTCTTTAGCTAGGGCTCATCTCAGTTACTGGGCAGCATTATTTTGGTACCATCTGAATAAAAGAATTCATGTAAATACTGAGATTTTGGGTTTACTGGAGGTTAATTCAGAATTGATTACATACACCAGTGTGATATTCACATTTCTTTATCATCTTCTCTCCAAAGAAAAAAAATGATGTGTGTAATCTTGACTTCTTTTCTCTGTCCCAGATAGAGGGTACATCTGTAACTTGTTTGGACATCTTCAGATTCTTTTCCCTCTGGCACCTAAAACTTATAGCATCCAACTAGACTCACCAACATCTTAGTCTGTCTTGAGTCTATTATCTTTTCTTTTATAATGTTGCTGATTTCACTTAATTGTCTCATGCATTTATTCAGTTAATAATCAGTAGATGTCCATACTGTGCCAAGCCCGGTGCTATACTGGAAGCAGCTTTCATCCACGAACCATTGTTTTTCACTGTGTAGTCAGTGCCCAATGCAGTGTAGTAAACACTGGATATATATCAGCCCAATGAATGCACGGAGATACAGAGGTGAACAAGAGACATGTGTTCCCTGCCCACTGAGCTTGAATACAAGGGTCATGTCACAGACTTCTTCGAATCATTCACCTCTGGCAGTTTATTTTGCACTACTGGTCCTCTGTCCTCTGTCTCTAGTTGGTCGTCCTGTAGGCAAAAGAAAGTCTCACTCAACAATGCTCTAATTTTGATCTATATAGTTACTGTACATCAAAATTAGGCTTCTAAAATGTATGTACAATTGTTGGCATTAAAGTGAGTCAGCAGCAAAAGCAGTTTTATTATTGTCGTTCTAAGGGAAATTTAAGCTATAATGAGTTCATCTAACCTAGAGAGTAAAATTCTGGTACAAGTATGGACCTTGGGACTACAAACAGGAAAATTCTGTAATGGATGAAATTGTTCACCTGGGAACCAGGCCAGTCTTTGAGAGGTAATTGGTACCTTTCCATATCTGCTTATGAGATTCTGGCCTTAGAATTGCTAAGGACTCACTTGTTAAACAATTGTGTTTCCTAAAGTGGAATTTCTCTTGCTATCTCTTGAACAAGAAGAAATAATCCAGACAATCTTAGGGATGAAAGTAAGTGCTGACGTTTCTCATTTGAAGGGGCCTTTTCATACTAGAAATGAACAGTGCTTTCAGTTTATTGCTTCTTTCTTCATCCTCAAATAATTGAGTAAAGAGTTTCTTTCTGTGGCTCCCTGGGTCTGTGACAATCGGATGTCAGAAAAAAACGTGCAACATCACTGGGAGAGGAGTTACAGGGAAGGAAACTGAGGCATAGAAGGAGAAGAGGCTGATCCCAGATCAGAGAGTCAGTGGCTGAACTGGGGCTAGAACCCTGGTTTCATGACTACCTAATACTTTTTCTACTGGCTAAATCCTCCCTCAGATTCCCCCAGTAAAAGATTCATTTGTTCATGCCTTTATTTATCCAATATTTACTCAGAAAAAGATAAGGAAAGCTGTCCTAAGTTCTGTGATAAATGCTGTTGCTTTAAAGTATACTATCTCATTTCACTGAATCTTCAATATTTATAACTGAGGCAGTTGAAACCCAAGAAAGTGAAATAATTTGCCCAGTTTTACATAGCTAGTTAAGTGGCAATACTGGCATTAGGACTCAAGTCCCCCAAATAAGTCTCTTTTTATTATGCCATAAACCGTTGCCAGTGCCCAAAACAGTGTTAGGGATTGGGAAATGAACAGTATTTAATTTATCAGATTGAAGTACTTTATCCTAGAGCATTTTCTACAATGTAAGATGTGGTTCCTGCTGTCATTGAGCTTGCACTCAACTTGGAGAGAGATTCTATATCCTTTAAAATGTAAGTAAAACTGCGAGTTAAGTGTCATCACCAGATTAGTATATATGATGGGACAGAGAAAAGTTACCAGCCTCATGGGATGCTTACAGGGAGTGAAGAGTTAGATTGTATGGCTGACACATAGGGCATCAATTGTTTTACTTTCAATTTGTTGAGTGATTAATATGTCTTAGAAGAGTAAAGAGAGTTAGGTTTTCAAACGTGGCAGATGTGTGAAAACCTCTTACCATCTGCAAAACAAGATTTTAAGAGATGTTGCCTGATATCCTTGTAGCTAGGAAAAAGAGGAAGGTTAGTGAAGGAAAATCGTGAAGCTCAACACATCAAAATTCAAATGTATGATTTTATTGCTCACAGTGTGTCTGTTGGCAGTATCGCTACATTCCGTGAATGGTATCACACTCTACATTTATTCCAGAAACGTTGACACATTGTTGCTCTCCCCCAAATCCCATCTGACTAATCACTAATTGCCCCACTGCCACCACTGTCGTCTTGTGTCTTTCACGTGAGCTGCTGAAAAATACTCCCATCCACCCTCCTGGGCTAAATGCTCCCTTTGCTTGAAAATTTCCCAGACTACAGTCAGAGTGACGTTTTCAAAATGCAGTTTTTTTCATTTTATCTCACTAATTCTGTAAAACCATTCAATAGATTTCTTGTTAATAATAATAATAATAACAAATAAAAATTGTTTTTAATGGTCTACCCGACCATTTTTTTCCAGTCTTTGAAAAATAACTTCCTCTTATCTTGCACACTCTTTCATATGGCAGTCTTCCTGCATACTGTTCCCCATACCTGAAAAAGTATTCACCTGGGTACTTCCACTCAGCCCTTGGACCTCAGTTCAACATTTACTTACTTCTTCCATAAAGCTTCCCTGACTTTCCTCTCCTTATATTATGCCTTTTTTTTTTTTTTCCATATAGAGTCTTGCTCTGTCACCCAGGCTGGAATGTAGTGGCACAATCTCGGCTCACTGCAACCTCTGCCTCCTGGGTTCAAGCAATTCTCTGCCTCAGCCTCCCAAGTAGCTGGGATTACAGGTGCCCGCCACCACACCTGGCTAAATTTTTTGTATTTTTAGTAGAGATGAGATTTCACCATCTTTGCCAGGCTGGTCTTGAACTCCTGACCTCGTGATTCACCCACCTTGGCCTCCCAAAGTGCTGGGATTACAGGCGTGAGCCACCATGCCCGGCCATGTTATGCTTTTATACAACATGTACCTCTCTGGCTCATAGATGCAATTTCCCATTTAACTTATATGATTTATTCCCGTCTGTCTCTCCCACCACTAGATTGTAAGCTCAGTTGAGGCAAGAATCAGGTCTGCTTTTGCTCACCATTGTATCCCCAAGCCAGTGAAATGCTCAGCACATAGAAGGAAATTGCTAAATATTTGTTGAATGATTGATCCAAGAAAAATGGGACGATTCTGATTTTAGGAAGGGAAGATTAAGGTGTGGCTTTAAAAGGACCTTTATAGGAAGTTGCATTACATGGAGAAAAGTTTGATGTTCTTTTCAGCTCCCCTGAGGATGGGTAAAAGAGCTGTGCATTGTGTTGGACATAAAGAAATATTGGGATGAATTACCAGTAGATGCTCTAAAATCTATATAAAGAATACTGATAGTGTCAGAATGTAGGTTGACAGGAGAGAATAAAGGCTAGGTCAGTGAATTTCTGAAGGGGCCATTGTAGTAAACAAAGTTACTATTTTAATAAAAGCTTTAGGCAATTTTAAATTCCTGCTTGAGTCTTTGACTTAAGTCTGAATCTGATTGCCTTTTATAATATTCCATAAGAATGTGACAAAGGCAGTCGATCTCATGTTGGTGATACGATGTCTTGGGTAGTTCTCAGAGACCTATTGCAAACTGCAAACCAGTATATGCAACTAGGTCCATATAGTTAGCGTTGCAGTTCAGGACAAAGTGGGGGCTTACCCACACTTCATGACTCCCACGTAGAAACTCTTGTTTTACATGCAGCCCTGTAGAGGTGCTTCTCTCAAGCCAACCTGTTGTGTTTCAGTTCTTTTGAAACCTGGGGGCTTGGTACAGCCAGACAGCCCGAGAGACTAAGAGGCTTTGACATGTTGAAGCGCATGCAAACTGACTTTCTTGGTCACACGGGAAGACTCCACTTCTACTGGTCAAGCATTGTATTGGAATACTCACAAATCATCAATCTTTGACATGAATGTTTCCTTCCTTAGTGGTGTCTGCCTGATTACAGCAGCAAACCTGGTCTCTTGTCTGGGTACTCTTCCCTGGCTTTTACCCTTCAGAGGCTGGAGCAGAAAGAGGCTTATTAATTAGTGATTTCACTGCACTGGCACCAGGAAATACGAAGACCAGGAATCCTTAGTTCTGCCTCTGGACTGATAACAGGAGCCAAATCTATTTTCCTGCATTCCTGAAGATGGCTTCTTCTAGATTGGCTATAAGTTTCCGGGAAGGCTTAACATCAGACCTTTGTATCAGTTTATACCTTCTCCAGTTAATTTAAAAGATGATAAGTGGAAGCCTTGAGTCTCACATGTGCAAACAATACATACTCTTTGTTCTTAATGATTTTAACATCTGGATGAGAGGTAAGAGTAGAGGGTCATGAGCTATCATTGTAAAGTTAGAGGAATGAAGCAGAATCAAAGGTGGGAATAATATTCAGTTAGAATCAGAGATGCTTTTATAGCACATGTGAGATTTTTTAAAGGACAATAGGATCTCATCAATGAGTGAAAATGAGTAAAATCATATCTTTCAGTTTCAGGTGCCTACGTGATAACTTGCAAAATATGTGCAAAAGGCAATTGAAAATGAGAGACTCAAGCTCAGTATATTTGCAGATGTTCGAGGAAAAATGTTGGATTCATCACTATAGAAAGGACATTTTTAGTCAGTTGAGGGGATATGACTGCCAAAGAAGAACAGAATTCAGAGAACACGTTTATTCAGGGACAAAAGAAGGAAGGAGAGGCAGGAAATGAAGCTATACAAGGGAGTGGGCAAAGAGTAGGAGGCAGGCCCTGATGCCCAAGGAAGCTGGAGACTTTAAGTAAGAGGGAGTCTCCAATAAAGCTTCCAGATTACAAAGAGACTGAAGGAATAGATTTGGAACTGGGGGTTACTAGCAAGTAATTTGCTCACTCTTTTTTTATTTTTATTTTTTGAGATGGAGTCTTGCTTTGTCGCCCAGGCTGGAGTGCAGTGGTGTGATCTTGGCTCACTGCAACCTCCACCTCCTGGGTTCAAGCAATTCTCTGCCTCAGCTTCCCAAGTAGCTGGGATTACAGGCGCCCACCACCACACCCGGCTAATGGTTTGTATTTTTAGTAGACATGGGGTTTCACCATTTTTGGTCAGGCTGGTTTTGAACTCCTGACCTTGTGATCCACCCACCTTGACCTCCCAAAGTGCTGGGATTACAGGCGTGAGCCACGGCGCCTGGCCAATTTGCTCACTCTTACACATTCCACTGACTTCCTTAAAACTTTTGGCTAAAAGGCAATGCTACCTCTCAACTAGTTCTCTACACGAATAGCATTTTTTGTTAGCTCCTTGTATTTGATGAACTTCTTTAACAAAGATGATAGTATTTCTATTTTCCTAATGATTTTGAGAGTGGTATTGTTGGTATTTTTTTGTAGTCTTTGCAGTTGTATCACAGGCACTTCCTCTAGTCGCTAGCCTTTTATTTCCTCCATTTTCCCAGAGTTCTCCCTGCTCCCCTCTGCTTACTTAACTATGCCCCTTCTACCCGGCTTCTCTTGCTGCAAGACCTTTTAAGGAATTACACACTATTCATTTACAAGATGCAATTCAGACTATATCACTCTCGTCCTTAAACACCTCCATAGCATCTAATTTTTAGAAAGAAAAGCCTGAGTTTCTTGGCACAGCATAGAGTGAGCACTCAAGAAATTTTTTACGTAGATAATTTCATACATTAATCTTTGTGTCCTTTCACATCTTCCCACCTTTGTGTTCTCTAGGACTGGAACACAGTCTGTGTTGGGAGACAGCAGTTTGCATATGGTCAGCTACCCAAAAAAGGGGGCTGTGTTCTAGTTTTTTCTGGGAATGCCACCTTAAGCATAACTTTACCTAGAATTTCAATCTACAGGGCAAGAAATCGTTGATCAGACAGGCTACTCAGAAACATGTATAATCTTAAAAGTATCTTGAACATGCAGTTATTTTGGGAAACTGACATTGTGCAATCTAACCCAGTGGCTGTCCAGCCTGGATACACATTAGAAACACCTGGAGAGCTTTGTAAAACTACCCAAGTCAAGGTCTTGCTCCAAAAATTAGCTTATTCATGATCGCTCATTTATAACGGAGGTTTTCCAATTGTGGGCCCCACATCAGCAGCATCAGCAGCACCCAGGAGCTCGCTAGTACTAAAATCTCTTGACTCCACCCGAGACCCTTTGAATTGGAAATCTGGAAGTAAGGCCCAGCGATCCGTGTTTTACTAAGCCCTGCACTTGATTCTGCTGTGTATGACTATTTGAGAACCACTAATTCACGGCACTAAGCTCTGACTCTCAGTACCACTGTATCCCAGAGGCAAAGCTAGGCACAAAGGAAGGTGAATGTTCCTCTCTGGTATGGTACTGCTCTACAACAAAGTATCTAATTTTTTGCCCAGGAGGCTTCTCATCTTTATTAATTTAAGTGGGATCACCATCTACAATGGGAGTGAGCTTCTTGAAGACACGGACTATGACAGTATCATCCTGAGGTCACGTTCTTCTGTTTCCTTCAGAGCTCCAACCCCTAGCACAAGGCCTGGCGTGAAGTGAGTGTTCAATAAAGACGAGGAGAAAACTTTGGGAATTGCTTGGGTTAACTGAGAGAAGTAGACGTATTCGCTGTGGTGTGTTGGTTTCCTCAAATTGTGTTGTTTCAAAAAATATTCTTCAAAATAAATATTCTTTTTAAAAATGCCAGGGAATTGTAAAACCTGGTTAAACAAATGTTATTTATCATTTATGCTTCTGAAAATGTGATAACAAGGCTTAGCATGGTAACACATTGAAAATTACTCTGCACTGGGAAAACGACAGAAGCAGATTGTATCCTCAGAGCCCAAACAGAAGAACAGGAGAAGAAATGCTTATTTTGATTTAGGCTTGATATACTTTATCAGAAAAGCAAAGCTGTTTCATCCTTCAGAGTAACTTGCCTTTTAGAAAACATAGAATTTTTGAGAGAGAAAGACCTAAGGAAGTTACTAGGTACAGAGGAGAAAAGTAAGGCCCAGGAGGCTCATGTATAGCCTGCTGGCTGAGCAATGCTGTTCTGGGACCAGAAATTGGGTTTCTGGTACATTATCTGTGATACCATATGGTCAAAATGGATCGCCAACTTCCCAAAACTTGCAAGTTCAGGACATCACCAAGCCTGGGGATTATCACAGCGAGCAGACCTGGGAGTAAGAAGCCAGATGGCCAGGCTCTTTTAGAGGCTTTTGCTAAGATCTCCTGTCTCTTTTAAGTAGTTTTCAATTTCAGAATTAAAATTTTCACTGTATTTCCTTTAGCAGTAATTACAAATTCATTCTTCATTTAGCAGTCGAAGAAATGAAGTTTTTTTAAAAAAAACTAGTGTTGCACTAAATGAAAAAGATCCGAGAGAAACCCAGAATATTCCCCCAACTTCACAGCCTTGAATGTTCTTCTAAAGCTTTCTGATTTGTGGTTTAAAGTAGAAAAGAGAGACTTCATGCTTTATAGATCATAGAACATTGGAACAGCTATAAAATCACTTATGCTGTTGAGGAAAATGAGACCAAGACGGGGATAGGAGCTGGAGTTGTCCAAAGTGTCAAAGATGGAATAATTGTGATAATGGGACCTAAAGCCAGTTCTCCTGACTTTTTCTTCAGTGCTCTTTAAACCCTTCAATGGCTAAGACAGCACCACTGAGAAACATGCTCATAGACCTGAAAAGCAGTTGGGTAAATGTACTGCTACCCCAATTAAATGGATAGAGAAGCCATCATGAGTTAGATTATCTTTCTTTCTTTTTTTTTTTTAATCCTGATCATAGGGGTTTTAAACTAACAAAGAGCATTCTGAGGGAAATGCTTTGAGATTGGCTTTGCAACCACAACAGAGTCAAACTGTATTTCGAGTAGCACAACTGCTCCTTATGGTACTTAAAAATCAACTCTATGACCCAATTTTCTTTCTAAAGACTCTAACTGTAATCAAGTAGAACAAACAAGAACTCAAAAAAGTCAACTCCATATTAAGATTGATCACAGAACACTTCTTTCCTTTCCTCTCTGCCAGGTACATACACATGCACACACACACATACATGTATACCTGCACATGTACACATATGCCTGCACACACACGTGCACAATCTCAAGCTTGCTCCTATGGCAGTCTGTGTAGCATACTGGTAAAAAGTGTGAAGGCAGGATTCGGGCTTCCTGAGTTCAGTTTTACCTGTACACTTTACTGGCTATGAGACTGAGAAGTTATGTAACCTTTCCATGCCTTGTTTTTCTTATTCCACAAAGAGCTTGATCTGTCTCAGTTTTTCAAGGAAAACTTCCACTGAACAGAGGCTAATCAAGCTGCAGCTTCATCAGTTTCTCACTTGCGCAGCCCTGGGAGGGGCTCCCAGAGGGTGTTCACATGTGTTTTGTTTTTTGGGTTTTTTTTATTTGCAAAAGTGAGAATTTTTTTTTTCCACAATTGGTTAAGGTTGCTATCTTTTTCCACTCGGCCATTCCCTTTATCGGTTTTTCTCTGTTTAAGGGTGGTGGATTCGTCATTGCCAGTTTTGGCTCTGGCTAAGAAGAAGTTGAATTGGGGATACATTTAGCTTGGTTTTGGTAGGATTATCATTTATGTTTACAGTCACTTACTAGTAAATCATTGCCAGCCCTCCTGATGTCGAAATGGCCAGAAATACTGAAACTGTCCACTGTGCTGACTCAGTGTGGGGCATGACACAAAAGTGCATGGCAAGAGATTGAATTGTGTTGTGAACATACCCCATGGGGAGGTGAAGTATGCAGGAATTAATCGTGGAAAGTTCTCCCACGTTTCTTAGCTCATATGTGAAATATTTGAGAAATCAAGGAAATTGAGTTTATTTTAAAATCAAATTTGATACTAGTCTAAATATTTACATAACATTAGCAATAATGAGTGGTAAAGCTGAATTTAACAATTCTTAAGCTTTCACAATTAAAAATAAGTTAGTCATATTGGAGGCAAGATTGATCATCTATTTTACAGAAAATATTGTAACATTTATGGTACAGGATGAAAACATTTACAGACAAAAATTATAAAGAAAAGGTATTAAAGCTGTGTCTGAATTTTGTGATGTTAATTTTTCAAATGTGCAATTTGGTCTAAATTCTTTTTCTTATATTTAGTAAATATTTACTTGGTAAGTAATTTGATATTTGTAAATTTGTATTATTTTCTTTAAGGAGAGTTTCCCAAATTATGTAAGTTTCAGGCCACACAAAACTTGTTTGTCCTTCTGCAGTTGACTATTTGTAGGAGGTGAAAGAAGACACTTTGGGCCTGTTATCATCTAAAATGAGGATCAGGACAAGATTACTCCCAAATATCTTTAAGGATCATTCTGTATCTAAAGTACTGTGATTCTGTCTTCTCAGCACAATGACTAGGGTGCCAGGGTCCCTGGGGTGCTCTCAAAAAGAATGAATCTAAAAACGATGAATCAATGCCCTTTCTAGGAATTCCCTGAATAGAACATATGTGTGCGTTGGAGCGAGGGGGTGGGAGGAGATTGATGACAGCTGGATTCTCATGTTTGACGATCTGAAGGGTACCATTCCCTAGAAATTGTGTGGGAAATCAGATGATATGGTACCCTCGGAGAGTTCACCAATGCTACAGACCACCCTGACTCATTTCATTTAGGGAAGGTGTAATAGTTTTCTCATGCTGCATAACAAATTATTACTTAAAACAACATATGCTCATATCTCAGTTTTGGTGGGTCAGTAACCCAGACACAGCTTAACTGGGTCCTCTACTCAGGGTCTCACAAAGCTGCAAAGTGTTTGCCATGCTGTTGGTTCTCACACGGAGCTCAGATCCTCTTGCAAGTTCTTTCGGGCTGCTGGCAGAATTCAATTCCTTGTGTTTGCAAGACTGACATCCTTTCTTTTCTTTTCTTTCTTTCTTTTTTTTTTTTTTTTTTTTGCTAGATATCAGCAATGTTCTCTCAGTTCCTACAGGACCTTGCCCCATGGCCCTTCCCACAGGCAGTTCACAGCATGACAATTTCTCCTTTAAGGCTATTAGGACTCTCTCTGATCTGCTAAGGAGGGGTCTTATACAACATAATCCAGAGAGTGATATCTCATCATATTCATAGTCCCACTTATGTCGAAGGGGAGTGGATTATATAGGGTACGCATTTTAGGGGACGAGAATCTTGGGGCCATCTTAGAATTCTGTGTACAACAGAAGGGAAGGACAATATTATTTTGAGTACCAACAGTATGCACTTATATTCATTTATTTATTTATTAGAATCATTTTGAGATAGTTGTGATTATCTCATTTTTCATAAGTAAGAACCTAATATTTGAGAAATCAAGAAATTTGCCCAGAGTTAGAGAAGCTGAGTCTAAATTTGAATCTGCGTCATTTGACTTGACAGTCTGGTCTTTGCAACATACCACCTGGCCTCAGGAATTGATTGTCTGTCTGCAGAGAGGAGCATTTAATGACCTCTCTGACCACATCAGGTCAAATGGAATATACAATCACCTTGTGATGTGTCCTGACTCTCGTAAGGGATAGGGTCTTATAAGCATAATGTGCCCGTTTAATCAGTGCAGTTCATATGGCACAATTTAAATGTTAGGCTTCTTTCTCAATGAAGTTTCAAGTTGTCCATCTTTAAAATTTCAGTTTAATTCAGGAAATATTTCTTGTGGTTTCCATATGAAAAACAGTGGATAAAATAAAAATTAATAAGGAAGATGTTCTAAACAATAGTTTATATAAGAATCCTTATGGTAGAGTAGACAGATGACTGAATAAGAAGCTGGAGACTTGAGCATCAGTGCCTCCATTTACCCATGGCTTCAACTTTCTTTTTTTTTTTTTTTGAGACGGAGTCTCGCTCTGTCGCCCAGGCTGGAGTGCAGTGGCGCGATCTCGGCTCACTGCAAGCTCCGCCTCCTGGGTTCATGCCATTCTCCTGCCTCAGCCTCCTGAGTAGCTGGGACTACAGGTGCCCGCCACCACGCCCAGCTAATTTTTTGTATTTTTAGTAGAGACGGGGTTTCACTGTGTTAGCCAGGATGGTCTCGATCTCCTGACCTCGTGATCCACCTGCCTCAGCCTCCCAAAGTGTTGGGATTACAGGCATGAGCCACCGCGCCCGGCCAATGACTTCAACTTTCTTGCTCTCAGTTTCTCTCATCTGTAATACTTGTAAGGACACCTGTGAGGATCAAACGAAATAATTGAGAGACAATATTATAAACTGTAATTATTACAACCCAAGTTTTATAGGCTAACACAGGGCTATGCAGGGTGTTACAAAAGCACGAGGAAAGTGAAGATTATCTCAGGGAAACTGGAGAGATTTCTTGGATGACACTGATCTTTGAGGGATCCTATTGTGGATTCCTAAGGATTGACATTTTCCCCTGGCAATTTTTCACCTCTAAGAGTATGTTTCACAGTGATGTACCATAAAGATGGGAATCTTGACCCTCTTATTATTACCACTGCCTGCCATCCTTTGATTAGAATAGACGTTCTTAAAATTCCATGGAGGCCCGGCATGGTAGCTCACACCTGTAATCCCAAAACTTTGGGTGGCTGAAGTGGGAGGATTGCTTGAGCCCAGGAGTTCGAGACCAGCCTGGGAAACCTAGGGAGACCCCCATCTCTACAAAAAATTTAAAAATTAGCCATGCATGTTAGCGCACCCCTGTAGTTCTAGCTACCTGGGAGGCAGGGGTGGGAGGATCACTTGAGCTTGGGAGGTGGAGGTTGCAGTGAGCCAAGATTGCGCCACTGAACTTCAGCATGAGTGCGAGAGTGAGACCCTGTGTCAAAAACAACAAACAAAAAACAGAACCAAAAATCCAATGTTCTAGTGGAAACTTGAATAATTAATGTTAGGAATAATTTACTAGCTGCTGCTGCTGCTATAGACCTTAACAACATCCCCTTCATATACCAAACACTTTCGTGCTCACTTGTTCATAAGCTTCTCTGCATAGGCTTGCTTTGTCTTCTTACATATTATTATTTGTTTATCCAAGTGTTATTTTTTCTTTAAAAATAATATACATTGGAGGAATGAGTTTCTGGTTATCATTGTAAAGCCTATTTTACAATTGTAAAATCTGCATTATAGAAAATGTAGAAAATACACAAAAATACAAAGAAAAAAATTTTAATCTTTCATAAATCACCAAATAGGGAGAAGCAGGGTGGATATTTGCAGTTTGCACATTCATTCTTTATGTATTTGTATAAGTGTATATGTATTTGTATAAGTCCTCTACATACATCTATATAACATACTTCCTATATGTACTCACATAAAAATTATCATACATATGTGCAGTATACAATTTTAAATGAAATTGAGATTATATGTATTATATAGTTTTGCATTCTGCATTTTCTCATAATACTACATTCTATTCCTCAATTTTATTTGCTAATATGATTTTTAAGAACTGCTCCATGTTTCTTCATGTAAATAGCATACTTTTTACCTCTTCTACTTAAAAATTATTTTGGTTGTTACCTTTTCATAATTTCTCTTACATATTCCAAATTATCTTTGAAAATAGCTGAACATGTCTTACCTCTCACCTACCATACATACCTCAATGTGCCTAGCCAGTTCTGGTCTTGCCTTTTGAAAACATGGCAAGAGAAAAGCTCATTTTAAGTTGTGTTTTTAGAATGTCTCTTATTCTTTAAGGTCTGGCTTTACTGTCATTCCTTCCTTCATATGAATCAATACTCCCACAACACTTGGAACAAGATTGTATTTGGTTTATTCTGCCCCATAGTACACTTATTTATTAGGTTGTGTTACCTCCATTAGACTCTCAGCTACTTAAAGGCAAAAGTCATCATTCATTTTTGTATCTTTGTTAGCACTTAGGACAGCTCCTGGGACATAACTGGTGTCAGTAAACATTGAAAGATGGTGGTTGAAATAAGTCCCTTGAAGAATGGGAATTAAGAGGGAGATGCCACAGGCAAGCAGATCTGATCTATGTGGTGCTGCCGAGGTGAACGGTGATGGAATACCTGGATAAAGGGCTGCCAGTGGGAACAGAAAAAAGACAACAAAGAGACGTTGTGGAAACAGCATAGTGTACACGTGTATTGATACATGTGTGCTGTGGTTGGGGTACATGAAGGAGAGGCTGTAGTCAGAGAGGATGCCCTGTGTTTCCTATTAAATGACCTGGTGAAGGTTAATGCTGTTATCCCAGCTGTTATCTCATAAGCAATGGGACAAGTTAGGCTGATTTGACATGTTGAGTTTAGTATTTCAACATTTCTAGACAATAGAAAGCTTATGTAAGTCTAAGTCTAGATACAAGTCTATTATATACTTTATGATAATACAAGTCATCATTGGAGAAACGCTTGGTACTTCAGTTGGGCAACTTGACCTTCCAACCCCAGGATTCTGTGATTCTATCAGAATTGTTTTCTGTTGAGCAGGTTTTGTATTTTGAACTGATTTTCCACTTCTCCCTGTTATTTTTCATTACAGGAAGTAGAATAACAGTATAAAAGGAGTCTCTTGGTTTTCTTTAGTTTTCTAGTCACATTGGCAATAGAAATACAAGAATAAAGTGCTATATGCTTTTTAAATTCTCCTTCACACGTTTTCTTTTTAATACAGCTTCACCATCAGGGACTCCAGCTATTTTGTTTTTCCCCTTTAGCTAAGATCTAATCAGCTCCTTTCTATTTTGATTTCCAAGAAAATCAACCTGATGCAAACTTTAAATTGAAAGGTTTCACTTACAACTGCTTACAGGTACCACTGAAGTTTCTCTTTTCAGAACCCAGCTCCTGTGTAAGTAGGGCGAGCTTATCTCTGGGATTCATTGTGGGTGGTAAAGGCCGTTTTTGCCTTTGTTAGAGTGATCCAAGTAATTTCTCCATTCAGATCTCATTTATGTTGGAGTTCTCAAGATAACTCATATCATCTGTTCCTTCATTCCTTTGGCTTACAGGATATCTTCAAAATAATATCTGGTGCTTGGGGGAAGTGGGTGGACTCCATTGTGACTTGAGGTTAACATGAAACCTCAGGTATCTCTTGAAATAGAGAAGTGTTCAGTGGAATTTAAAAACTGTTGATATTGAGCATAGACCAAATTGTTTGAAAAACTCAAAGGTTGAGAAATTCCGATAACAATTATGCTCCCAATACACTGGTTATAGTACAGAAGCAGGTTGTCGTATTCCGTATCAATAGGAGTCATGTCTTTCCTTACATGTGCTCACTAAGACCCACCCAGCGCTACCCTCTTCGTGGTGGTGAAATGCCTTCCCTCATTCCCCCTTTCACCCTAGGGCCAAACTCATTACTTTAGGCATAATAGGACCCCAATAAATGAATTGAAGGTCTTCTAGCCAACTTGCTTATTACTTTGAGAAATATTTGTGCATTGTGTAGTAACTATTTAGAGAGTGCTAATCAAAACCTACATGGCAGGGGTGAGGTTGAAATAATTGCAGGCATTTTGTTTCAAAGAGGATCCAGTTCTTTATTTTTCATTGAGATAAAACAGATAAACTTTACCATCTTTACTATTTTTAAGTGTACAGTTTAGTAATATTAAGTGCACCGCTGTGCAATGGATCTCCAAAACTTTTTCATCTTGCAGAACCGAAACTATACCCACCGAACAACAACTCCCCATTTTTCCCTTATCCAGCTCCTGGAAACCACTACTTTATTCTTCCATGGATCTGATACTTTAAATACCTCATACAAGAATAACAATACAGTATTTGCCTTTTTATGGCTGGTTTATTTCATGTGGCATAATGCCCTCAAGTTCATCCATGGTGACAGAATTCCCTTTTTTTTTTTTAAGGTAGGTATGTTGGTACATACCACATTTGGTTTATTGATTTATCCATCAATGGACATTGAGTTGCTTCCACTTTTTAGCTATTGTGAATATGCTGCTATGAACATATGCAAGCAAAGAGAAGGCCAATTTCTTAAGGTAATTATAATACTTCCAAAATGAGATTATCTTAAAATTGCTAATGCTATTTAACTAAAATAGAATAGTGGCAACAGAGACAATCATTTTATTACCACTGAAAATCTACTCTGTATGGCTTTGAAGAAAGCATCTGGTATATCTATACAGACGTGTATTTGTTTGTTTGTTGCAAAAAAAATCTTAAGGGCCTTTTACCTTATTGTTTTTCCTTGATAGTATTTTCTAGCAAAATAAACCAGCTGCATTTTTTTTTCCAGAGTGGCATTAAGAGATATCTTCTCAAATCTATAAATATTGTTACCTACCTTACCTCATTTGCCAAGATAAACAAACACCAATGTACAGTACAACCCCCACAAAAAGTAACATACATTGTGGTTTAAACACAAGTGCATTAATATCTAACCAGCTTCTTATTTTTCATGGCAGCTGTCATGAAGTACACTTGGCCTTTTGGGTAAAGTGTAGGCACGTAGTTCTAGAGAAGGAGTAATGCATGTAGAAAGCAGAGAGATTTTGTAATATTTTAAACATATGACTATCAATACTTTATGCAAAGGAGAAAGAGGAGGAGCACGTAAAGGAAGACAAGGAGAAATAAGAGAAAAAGGTGGGCGGTGGGGGGATGGAAGTTAGGAAAAGAAAGAAAGGACTGCATTTTTCTCAGTCCACTTCTTTTTCCAAAATACTGTAGTATAGAGGACAAGCTCCTCCTTCCATTCCATCAAAATATAGCCTGTTCTTTGAGTGATCCTTCACGAGCCAGTCTTTAAGTGGTGCCAGTGTGCTTTACAGTTTAAAATTATTAATCTGCGAGGGCTGTTATAAACAAGAGTCAGATGTCTTAAGCTTCGTGAAGAGCTGTCCTCTTCCCTCATCTCTTCCAGTGAACTTAGATATTTCAACTCAATATTAATTTGTGAAGTACTCTTTTTTTTCAGGCATTGTGCTAGGTGTTTGGGGTGAGTAGGGTAAACACAGTTTTTGCCCAAAATAAATTCATAATCTAATTGAGAAAGCCAACATATATCAGTGTATAAATAAAAGTATTTAAAAATGATCCACGGGTCTTTAAGAAGGTTGAATAAACTGACTGGAGGAATGAGAGAAGGTTTCAAGGAAAAAACGGCAATGGAGTTGGGTCAAACACAGGAGAAGTAATTCCAGACAGAAGGATTGCCATATGCAGACTCACGGAGCTCTCAAAGCCTGTGAAATACTTAAAGGAACAACCTCATATCCTTCATCTGAAGCTAAGGTGCTGGAATAATTGATTCATAAAATCCCTCCTTCTTTCTGTTAGTTTGTAAAATATACAGTTTTTTTCTCTCATATTTTACTGTTTCAAAATCTGACATTGTCACCAGTCTGTGGAAGTACAGGATTATGCCCAGATTTGGACTTCCTTCTACCATCTTCCAAAGCATTGCCCAATTATGAGAACCTAAGAGAAGAGTCACTGTCAAGTTTTAGATCATGTATATATTAATAACATTCCAAGCAGTGTTTTTTCTTTTTTCTTTTTTAAGACCCGGATACTCTAATTTATTTTTCAAATGGAACCTTCTCATAATTATCTGTTTGACAAGCCAGGAGTATAAAAATCGACATCATTATTAGAGTGTCTGCTTTCAGACATAGTAATTTATTTCTCTTGTTTTCATACATGTGAACTGTTTTCCCCTTCCCTTCTTCCTCTCCTGATTCTTCCCTCTAACACACCTTTAATTAAACTGACTGTTTCTCAAAGGAAGAATTTAGACTCCCTGCCTTCTAGGAAGTCATAGTTGAGTAGAGGAGATAGACACGACTGAGACACAAATCAATGTAATGCAAAGTAGGAAGCTGCCTTTCCTATAGCAAAACCGGAAAGTGCTTTTGACATTCAGACTTGGGTGGCGGAGGGGGATTCTGTTAGGAGACCACAAGAAAGTTGCAATTGAGAAAGATCTTGAAGGGCTTGAATAAGAAAAGCATTTTCTACCTGACCCAACTTGCTACACAATATTAACATCCTTTGGTTTTGGTTGGCAAAGCACAGTTGAAGTTCTAAGACATTCTCAGTGGCAGGTTACCTGAGTGCCTTGAGTCTGCACTCTGATCTAAGCAAACGCAAAATCAAGAGGGATATTGTTTCAGATGCCGGCAGGCATGAGAAGAAGCTGTGTCCCCCATACCTACTACTCTGCTGGTGGCTGCAGTAAGTGGCTGTCTCTGTGTTTCTTGGAAGTCACACAGACGAGTTCTGCTCCCTGCTGCCAAGTCTTAGTGACATTGATGCTCTGTCGGAACAGTACCAGGGAATGCACTTCAAGAGCCTCTCAGTATCTCCTCTTGAAAAGATTTTCTCTTTGCACATCTTCCCAGAAACACATACTACTGGGCACTAAATGAAATGATGTGAGAACCACTCTACCGCTATTTGTATTTATTTACCAAATGAAATAAATGCCTACCATATTGATTAGAATTAACGTCAGCTTGTCCTATCCAGATAATTCAAATCACAAATTAAAATGTTCATGCTAATTTAAAAATTCATCTGTGTTTTATGTTCATTGAGAACCTAGAGTATGTTTGGCACTACTACATACATCATGAGAAAGTGTTAAACAACTTACACTCTTCTACTCTTTTTTTTTTTTTTTTTCAGAGACGGAGTCCTGCTCTGTCGCCCAGGCTGAAGTGCAGTGGCAATCTCAGCTCACTGCAACCTCTGCCTCCCGGGTTCAAGCGATTCTCTTGCCTCAGCCTCCTGAGTAGCTGGGATTACAGGCGTTTGCCACCACATCTGGCTAATTTTTGGATTTTTAGTAGAGACGGGGTTTCACCATGTTGGTCAGGCTGGTCTCGAACTCCTGACCTCGTGATCCACTCTTCTCAGCCTCCCAAAGTGCTGGGATTACAGGTGTAAGCCACCGTGCCCAGCCTACATTCTTCTACTCTTATAATGCTCTATAAACGTTATTGAAAAGTCCCAGGAAAAAAAGCTAGCATTTATTCAGCATATACTATGTGCCATAAACCATGCCAAGTAATTACTGTAATGTATTTTTGTATACCTCAAAATAATCATATCAGTAAGTATTTTTATTTCCATTTCAAAGATGACTACCAAACTAAGAGACAGTAAATTAGTAATTAACCTACGTTTCTACAGTTATTTACTTAAATAATTAAAATTTAAAATCAGGATTCTGGTTACAAGTCAAATACTCTTCTACTCTTGAGACATTTGGTTCTTTTAAATCCTGATACTACTTATGTAAGTGTCTCTCTTTCAAACATAGCTAAGGATAAAAGTAAATGTGCTCACAGTCTCTCTAGCTCTTAATATAGTTACTGGGATGTCACCATCTTTCTTTTGTATTACACTTTTTATCTCCTACAACTCTCAAGTAATTTAGGAAGTTGATGAAGAATATTATTATACATACTGGATTGCCATCATCAAAAATGGGGTCATCTCTGGGGTAAAATATAACATCTGTTTGAAGAGCTACACAGATTTCCAAATTTGAAGCCTAATATATTTTCAAAAGTAGCATTAAACATAATGCAATGTTCCCTTGTAGCTTCCTGCCTCATTTTTCACTTTATACCTGTATTTGTTCAATTTTAGGTGAGTAAAGAAAAGGATGTGATATTTTTCCCCCTGACAATACTATGAGGCTCATCACTCCCTAGGCCTCTTCTGTGCTAAGTATGGAAACTAACAGAGGCCATTCCAGAGACCACATTGGAATCACAGACTATCAGAGCTAAACCAGACCATGGAGGGCACCATTTCCCCCCTCCTTTTATAGATTAGGGAGCTGGAGCCCAGCAAAGGGAGGAAAAGCCCAGGATCTTAGACCAAGTTAATGGTAATAGCAACACCAAATCCAGGTCTTACACTACTAGTCCCATGCTGTGTGTTATGTATAGCCGTGGGAGAGTTTGTGGATATTTTTATGTGTTTTTCTACTTATGAAAACAGATAACTTTTCAATAACATTTGTAAAGAGCTATAAACTTGGTGAGAGTAAGTGTAACACCTATGAACTTGATCTCTTGGAGCTTTGTCTCAAGTGCTATTTATATCCATTTAAGAAAGTTGTAGTAAGACAGTTCCATCCCCATGTAATTTTAATGTATTGAAATTTAGTTTAATATTATTTAATTTTAATGTAATGAATGAATCTGATTACTACTCTGTTGTACCACATTTAACCCAATTATTTTCATTAAAAGCTACAATAGTACATGACTTTATAGATTAAATTCTATCACAGTTCTCTTAAAAAACTTTCAATAGCTCTCTGTTGCCTTTAAGATGAGGCACAAATTCCATAGCAATGCATTCTATTTGCTACCGATTTGTTATGATTTCTATCATATATCTCCACATATTTTCTCCACCCAATAAACTGGTAACACTCTCCAAACACTGTTCATTCATTTATTGTTTTGTTTGATTGATTTAATTTTATTAATCATGAGTTTGACACATGAGAAATGATAGTAAGAGACATAGGATCATTGCCCTGGAGGACTTCCACAGCCTGACATAACTTTGATGTTTGACACCTTTGTGCTTTTCCTTTCCTGTCTGTTTAGAAGGCCTTTCTCAGACTTATTTCTGGGAGACTACATCCCACTTTTCCTTAAGTGGGCAGTTCTCATGTCACTCCATGGTGAAACCTTGTAAGGACCCTTGTAATTGGGAAGGGTGTCCTTCTCTCCTGAACATCCCAGCACAGAGCCCACCTTTCATTTGTATGTGCTTCATTCTGTTATTACATAAAATATCAGGTCCATCCACTAGACAGTATGTTCTAAGGAGAGAAATTATGTTTTATTTCTTTATGTCTCCCATGTGATAAGCAGTTTGGCATGTGGTAAGTGCCCAATGACTGAGGGATGGATGTAAAAGGAAAAGCACATAAATGCTTTGGTAGAAAAAGTTGGCAGGAGACCGCTTTTCTTCCTCTCCTTCACTAGTCCTTACCTTAGCATTTTAAAAATTTATATACACATATATGCAGTATACATATAAAACAACAAATATGTATATGCATGACAACTCACCTCGTATGCATCTTGTATGTAGTATGTATCATATTTTATGCATATATATGTATATTGTATATGCATAAAATTATAAAATGCTGAGGCAAGAAGACTGGTGAAGGGATAAAAAAACATGGCCTATTGCAAAGTTTTATTATAGGTAAATAAAGAAATTGGTGAGATATAAAGATACGTGTGTGTCTCTCTGTGTGTAAGGTGAATCATTGCTAAGAGTAAACATTGTTGTTTATAGACTCTCCTCCTTTGGCATGTGATTCAAATTATATATATTCAGGACAAAGGCAAATTCATATCTTCATGAAATTTTCCCTAGACTATAGTTGTTTTAAAAGATAACTTGCAGGTTAATGAATACTCTAGCACTGAGTTGCAAGTTTTGTGTTTAATTGAATCCTTGAAGCTAAGATGCACGAGGGGTGCACTAATTAAAAAAATTAGTTATGTGACTATCAGATGCTGCAACATCTAGTACATATATTAAAGGCAATGCCTGTCTTGAAATTACCTGGTGGAGAAGATCCTGAGGCAAAGTTTGCATCCTGCCTTTCAGCTCCTGTGTATTTTTGGTATGGCGCACCAGATGTTTTGCAAACAGCACTACCTGGTGAAGAAAATTCTCATTAGCATTACAAATAATTCTGTATTTTGATGATACTTCTATGGTTACAAAAAGAATTATGACTCTCTTTTCCTATGCAATAAACCAGTGTGAGAAATTCCTACTGTTCTAAAGAATCCTGTTTTATTTGAAAATAGATGTCAGAGGAACAGGATCTGGGGAAGTGGCCAGTGAAGAAATGCTTAGCTTATATGCTAATTGGGGACATTTTGGGGAAAGCATTAATAGTCTTTTTTTTTTGAAGACTTTATAATTCATTTGATCTTACGTGAAACAAATTTAAAGAGGGCAGGGTGAAGAAAAGGTCCGAAGAAGAAAATAAATTTCAAATTTCGAAGATCAGAGCTAGAATGCTAATGTGACCTTGGACCACTTCCTCAGCAGCCTGAGCTTCTCTTTATGCATCTATAAATTAGGCATATAGTGAGTGTTGATAATAACTAGTAACTGTCTTACTGAGTGGTTGTGAGGCTTGAATGGGAAGCTTCTATAAACTGTGTCATTTTGTACATACTAGCTTTTGTTAGAACTTTTTTAAAAAGCCTAAAAAGAAAAATTAAACCTTATACCAGAGAAACCACTGATCGTAGAATCAGGAGGCCTAGGCTGTATTTCTGCTTAAGCCAGCAAGAACTGTGTGACCTAAAGCATGTTGCACCTTTCTCGGTCTTCAATTTCATAATCTTTAAAATGAGGGCATAAGCCTGAATAATTCTTAAAGTTCTTTCCATTCCAAGTATTGTATGTTGTGATTCCATATCTAAATCTTTGCATCTAAATCTTTGTCATGAGAGTCTGCTGTATTCATTTTGGAAATGATCTTAAGAAACAAAAAGTTTAAGCTGTTTGCCCAGGCTCTCTCAATAAGCTTACAGCAGTTATACATTAGAATGAAAAACCCGAGAATGTAGCGACTTAATGCTGTGTTAAGTCGCTCTTCTAGATACCTACTTATAAAATGGCTCCCTAAGATTGAACACTCCAAAAAGAAAATCTGAGGTTGGTATTTTATGCCAATATAATTTCTAAAAACACTCACACATTTTAGTAGCTCTAGGAGAATTGCTTAGCAAAGCTATACATACTTTAATTATACAAATTATGCAACAGGGGGCTCTCTAACAAAAAAGAAAATTAGTGAGCCACACATTTAGGCCTGATTCTGCTTCAGAAGCAGGATTAAGTCTTACCCACAGTTTTCAAGGAAGTAGAGGTGAGATGCTATGCTATTACAGGGCTCAGTTAGGATTATAAACTCATAGAGCTGTCAGTATCAAGGCTTACTTAGAAGATTTTCAGGTATTGGAAGGGGAAAGCATGGGCTTGCTCCCAGCTCTTATAGCTGAGAGCATTCTTCACATCAGGTTTTCCCACCCTGCCCAGCCACATGTTTTCTTTGCATATAGAACCAAAAAGAAGAGCTATCATAGCCGTCATGCATACAGAACCAAAAAGAAGAGCTATCATAGCTGTCAT
This sequence comes from Pongo abelii, assembly GCF_028885655.2. Lineage (NCBI taxonomy): Eukaryota > Metazoa > Chordata > Mammalia > Primates > Hominidae > Pongo > Pongo abelii. The sequence goes on along the minus strand of NC_085928.1, from coordinate 202,444,774 downwards.
GCATACAGAACCAAAAAGAAGAGCTATCATAGCCGTCACTAGCCCCAGAACTAGCACCCTTCCTCCCCCACTACACTGGGACCACATAACTGAAATGTTATTCATCGATTAGTAAGAGGCTGAACCCAAACTTGCTGAGTTCAAATCATGGTCATTCCCTTTGACAGCTGTATAACCTTAGCCAAGTTACTTTTTTTTGTTCCTCTGTTTACGTGTTGACAATAATACCAATTTAATAGGGTGGTTGTGATAATAAGTTGATACATGTAAAGTGCTTAGACCAGTTCCTGGTAAATAATAAGCACTCGAAAAATGTTAGCTTTAAATAATATTGCCTTTATCCAGAGTTATAGAGAAGTGCTTTGTGGCACAAGATAATGAGTCAAGTTTAGTTCTTCTGGGGACTGAGGGAATCTAGCCAATGGCCTGGGGAACGAAGGATAACCAATGCTCTTTTCACTTTAGTTAACTACTCTGAAGTTACTTTGGAACATGACAGAAAATGCTTCCTACTTTGTTTTGTTTAAGTAATATGATGTCGGTGAGCACTATATTTAGAATCATAGAATTTTAGAGTAGAAAGAGACCTTAGCAATCATCTGGTTAATCTCATTTTAAGAATAAGTAAATAGAGACCAAAAAAGAGGAATAATTTGTTCAAAGTTCCATTTTGAGTAAGTAACATCAGAATAAAGATTCAGCTCAGGCTAGAAACAAATCCATTAGAATGTATTTCCTCTGTTGACTCTCCTCACTATAGAATTATCTCTTTCTTTTATCCAAATTATTACAAAACTGTTCATCAACAGTTATCTAAGATTTCTTATCTATATAGAAATTGTACACAGGAAAAAAAACACCAAAAGCCAAAAAAAAAAAAAATAACTAAAGCAAAAACCTTTGAAGTCTAACTATGACAGGGACAGCTTTATGTTGTTTTGGGCCATCTCCACAGTTAATAGACATCTTCATATTTCTTTCCTTCACCACCACCACCACTTATTCAGATATAGAGGAATTCGGTTTGAACTAAAATTGGGAGAATTTAGCAGCTTCAAGAGAGTTTCGTTGAGATGAGTCATTTACTCTTTTTTTTGTTATTATTAGAATTTAAGTTCTGGGGTACATGTGCAGAATGTGCAGGTTTGTTACATAGGTATACACGTGCCATGGTGGTTTGCTGCACCCATCAACCCGTCACCTACATTAGGTATTTCTCCTGATGCTATCCTTCCCCTGGCCCTCTATTCCCCGACAGGTCCTGGTGTGTGATGTTCTCCTCCCTATGTCCATGTGTTCTTGTTGTTCAACTCCCACTCATGCAGTGTTTGGTTTTCTGTTCTTCTGATAGTTTGCTGAGAATGATGCTTTCCAGCTTCATCCATGTCCCTGCAAAGGACATGAACTCATCCTTTTTTATGGCTGCATAGTGTTCCATGCTGACAGTCTTTGCTGCAGCTACTATAGCCATTTTTTTTTCAAGTAAGCAATCGCATTGAAAATATTTGGGTACTCTGGACTATATACTTTTTTTTCTTATTGTTTGGAATCTCTAAAACTGAGTGTCACACGTGGTTCCAGAACCCTTCCAAAAGTAATCTTCACTAAAGGACTTAAATCATAAAGATCATCGGTTATTCTTTTAACAATTTCTCATTTTATGGATGAGTAAATTGATGTACAGAGATTAAGTGACCTTTCTATGGTCACACCACTTTCTCACCTGCTGGTGGAACACATGCTTACTTTCTAATTTTAAAGATAATACTGTGCATGGAGTCAGTTAAACATTGTCAAGCAGGAAATGGGATGGTTGCCTTTTAAAGCTAACTTCATGTATGTAGCGGCCACTGTCCATCCTCGTTGAATATCTCTCCACCCCCTTCCTTGTGTTTTGTGGCATTTTATTGATAAAACATTTTGTAAGACTTTTTTTCCAGTTTGTAGTCAGTTTTCTCCAATTGGTTTTGAGTTTTTTCAAATTGTGATTCTTGTTTTTCTTCCTGACAAATGAAATCAAAGATACTATATGATGAGCTGTGAGTGTGTACTTAGATTTAAATATTTCTTTCTTTTTGCCAATAATTAAGTGTAGCAGCCCATTTGATGTTGCTAAAAACAAATACCTGAGGTTGGGCATTTATAAAGAAAAGAGGTTTATTTGGCTTGTGATTCTGTAGATGGTATAAGAAGCATGGCACCAGCATCTGTCTCTGGTGAGAGCTTCAAGAAGCTTTCACTCACAGCAGAAGGCGAAGGGGGAACAGGCAGTGTCACATGGCTAGAGAGGGAGCAAGAGAGAGGGGGGGTGCACCCCAGACTCTTTTTAACAATTAACTCTCACATGAACTAACAGAGTGAGAAATCACTCATTACCATGGAGAGGGCACCAAGCCGTTTATGAGGAATCTGCCCCCCATGACCCAAACACCTGCCACCAGGTCCCACTCCAACATCGGTGATCATAGTTCAACATAAGAGTTGGAGGGGATCAACATCTGAACTACATCATTGAGTCTCCAGATTTCTCTGTGATTACTTTTAGTGGAATTGGTAGATCTCGTGGGAAACAACCATGACTGCAACTTAAAGTGAGTATTTCCTTTTCACACTCTCTAATATGAGCCTAACACTTAACCTGCAGAAGGCCTGATGTGAGGGAACCATAGCAGAGCTCCTAATAGCACGATTTCCACCCCCGACCATTTTCCTTTGGTTCTGTGCTCACCTTTAAGCTCATCAGCTTTTCGTTGTTTTGAGGTGCCTTACCCCAAACTGGGATCTTTCCTACACAGGAATCCAAAAGAGTCAATGACCGTCTTCCACAGAATCCACTGTAGTTTTGACAAACAACCTAGTAGCTTTTTACCCTGGACTTTCCGGGGGAGCTTTCGTCACATACAACTTAATAGGTTAATATGTTTTCTTTTTCTTATTCTCAAATACCACAACTCAGAGGAACATTATCATTTAGGTTTTCAACCGTTTGTTAAAAATCTACTTATTTAATCAATTGTGCCAGCCTTTACAATACACATTTGATGCCACATAGAAGTGTTTAGCTCTGTGCTTTCTTTCCGGGTTGGTAAAGATGTGATTTCCATGACTATCTCCTTGAATCTTCCATCCTTCTGTCATTTCTCCCACATCCCCAGCAATCAGTTTTATTGTTGATTCATGATTCCTTATTTTCCCTTTTTTATGTCCTTTAAAATGAACAAAAGTTTTCCCAAGTATTGCCTTGGATGCAGCCTATAATGATTTTGATTCACTCTCCACCCCCAGCAATGCTGACCTTAATCATTTTATAGAATACCTGTCTGATTTCTTGGAACCCACTTCCCATGGTATTGCTCCTGATCTTGAGTGGAAAGTCTCTGATGGTGGGAAAACCACTTCCTCATTTTGCGATGCAATCTATTCCATGGGTGGAAGAGAGGCATCCAAGTTTGCCTCTACACACACAGGATATCTTGTTCTTAGTGTGAATCTCCTGCACACATAGGATATTCAAGTTCTTCAAACACTTGAACATAGGCCTCACTTTTCTCAGTTTCTCTTTCCCCAGCTCTATTTGTTAACTAGTATTTCAAATGGGATCATGATCACCAAGGAACAAACAGCATGGATGACCCTGACTTAGACTGTGGGTGGCCTTAAATTATGTTATCTTACCTTTTTTTTTTTTTAACACTTCAAGAATATGAATTGTCCTCATAAGTTCGTTTTGTGGATTCATCATCTTAAAAAAAAGTCACGAAGAGAGCTTTGGATTTGGAGTGAGCTAAACTAGATTTGAATTCTGGACCTGATCCCATATTTCAGACAATTAATTAACTTTCTATGACTTTTCTCTTTCCCACTGTAACATGTGAATAACAATGTTGGCCTTGCCAGGGTTATTGTGAGGATTAGGTAAAATAACCTGTGTAGAGCCCAGGACTGTGCATGGTGCGTAGAAGGTGTCTAATAAATCTTAATGTCCGTATTAGTCTGTTCTTGCATTGCTATAAAGAACTGCCTGAGACTGGATAATTTACAGAGAAAAGAGGTTTAATTGGCTCATGGTTCTGCAGGCTGTACAGGAAGCATAACTCGGGAGACCTCAGGAAACTTAAGGTCATGGTAGAAGGCAAAGAGGAAGGAGTCACATCTTACATGGCTGGAGCAAGAGCAAGAGAGTGAGCGGGGGATGTGCCATACACTTTTAAACAGTCAGATCTCATGAGAACTCACTGTCATAAGAACAGCAAGAGGGAAGTCTGCCCCCATGATCCAATCACCTCCAACCTGGCCCCTCCTCAAACACCGGGATTACAATTCAACATGAGATTTGGGCACGGACACAGATTCAAACCAGATCAATGTCCCTTCTATTCCCTACCCTATCCTTCCTGTCCCTCAAACACTTTTAACCTATAATTGGAACGCAGAATTTTTTGACATTTTTCTGTGGTTCAAAGGATTTGCCTGAAATTATATAAGGACTTGGTAAGGAAAACCCAACGACTTCTTGACTGACATCATACTGTTAATTCTCCATAGTCTGTGTTGAACGAGAGTGTCTTGTAGTGAGGACTAACTCACCCCAGAGATACAGCTTGGAGGCTCTAATTAATTATGTTTGTTATTTCCATGGTGCCACTTAGTATGTAGCTCCTGGCCTAAGCATTGACATATTAACTTTTTTATAAATTATGGGCAGCAAAAGAGAGACTGAGTAGGAACATTAACATAATACTTTATTGAAAGCCAGTGTGTAACAAAGAAAATTACAATGTGGAGAGTAATTTGGATCTAACATCTACATAACTTGATATGGTTCACTCTTTGGAGTCCACAACTCCAGACTAATATCTTAAAATAATCCCTATGAGATTGTTTTCCCATGCAGTTCTTGGCTTAATTATGCTTGGTAGAGGATTTCTTCCTTTGTCTGTCAGCACAACCATAAACATGGGCAAATTATTCAAAATCCAGGCACAAAAGAACAAGGCACATCCTCTTTTTTGAGTTTAAAGGCACCTTCCAAAGCTCAGGTCTCTTAGCTGTTGCCTGAAACTATGATGTTTCCCTCACTTAGGGCATAACCTTTCCCTTCCCTAGAGTGGTGTGGGTTTACCTTAGGGTTTTATCAGGGTTGCAGCAGGGTTTTATCAAGAGTTCAGTATCTGCTGGATGTACAAAGGAGATAAGGGAAACTCTCTTAGATTAAAACCATGTGTTTTTTACCATATTTATCAAACATTTATTTCTTGTTTTAGTAGCCACTACTTAACTCATGCTATCAGAGATCAAAGGTGATTGCACTATTAATAAAAGCATGCCTAGGGTTTTGCTTAAGGTGACATTTGAGATTATTCTTATTCATCCTGAACATTTATTATTTTTAAGTCAAAGTGAAAAATCAATACATGCTTACAGTGTCTATCTTATATTCAAAACACTGTACTACATTCTTACAGGAGGAACAAAAATTCTAAGTCAGATTCTTACCCTTAAATTCTATGTCTACTCTTATACACAGATCATTTTTAGAATTTTTTTTTTTGGTAATGAATTCTACTTATCTTGGCATGAAGTCAACATTCTTTCCCTGCCTTTTGTCCTTACAAAATAATAAATGCTTTTGGTTACTTATCTTTTAAAGGCCAGTTATGGCTATTTCCTGGTTATGGCCTGTTAAAGAAATGAGAGAAAGAACTGTCAAAATGCAGTGAGGATCATGCTGTTTTTCCATTGCCATGCCATTAGCATACTCAACCAACCAGGAGACAGTTTCCAGCCTACTTTTAAATAAATCTCTTCTCTTAAACTGTTGCTAGCTTACTACAATGTGTATACATTATCTAGAGTAGGCTGATGACCTCATGAGATCCCTTCCAGTTAACACTGCAAGTTTAAATATGATTATCCTGTCCAAAACATTGGAAAAATATTGTTTCTTCCTGCTGCAAATACTGTTAAAAGAAATATTCTTACACATTATCTTATACCTGCTTTTCTGGATAGCTGAGCACCAAAATGCATACCTATCTATATCTATCTGTCTGTTTTGGCTGTAGACTTCGCAGACACACAGACATCTACATCAATGCCTCCTTGATGTCATGTTACAGGTTGGATTAGTGGGTAATACTAGGCACAGGGGAATATTGTTTTATGTAAAAATTACTTTTAAGTGAGTGACAGATTTTTATTACATGCTTTCATGTACTATCCTAGAATTCTTCAATGTTTTTAATCTGCTAACAAGCTCTCCACATCTTGTTAAATTTTTATTGGGAGCAATTTCACTTAGCCGAACAATGCTAATTTAGGGATATTTAAATGAAATATGCTGTATTTCCTCCATACAAACATCCATCCACTCGTCTGCTGATCTGTTCATTCATTTATTCATTCACACTTTTTCTCATTTCACAAATCAGTGCCATAATTTCAACCTATTATTTTCACGAATTTAGGTCCTGTAATGTAGTTGTTTTACAGGCAAATAAACTTCAACTCAGGCAGACGAAGTAGCTTTATGTAAGGACAACTTATCTACCCTAAATTGCATACTCTTTCTACTTAACATTTTACTCTTAGAGAATTCTACAAAATTAAGACAAGAAATGACCTATTGGTCACCTTGTCCAAACTTCCATTTGATCCTCTGACAGATTTTTTTCTAATCAGTTAGTATATTTTAGTTATCACAGTAAAATCTTACTCAACATCAAATACCTGTGAATGCAGGATCAGTGAGATCTCTTATTAATTGTCTCTTACTTTCACAGTGTCTGGTGCTGTGTGCATACAGAGGACAAAAATATGAATTTATTGTGGTTTTAATAGTATATTTTGAGTGTCAGTCATGTGCTGGGTGCTGTAAGAGACTGCTATTTCAACAAGATCCATTCCCTGAAAATTTGGAATCTAAATTTAGAAATGAGAGCAACTAGGAGTGGCCTATGGAGAAAGAATCTCAGTGAACATGGGTGACAGTATGAATGTGAGGATTATTAAACCACTTTAAGATCATTTTAGTCATACTGAGACTTTAAAGTTGCCTGCTCATTTTACCTGATGTCTGTGGCTCTCTGTTTGCCTTATTATATTCCTTTTCTTCTGTGGACATGAGTGTGTGTGTGCGTGTGTGTGTGTGTGTGAGAGACAGAGAGAGAGAGAGAGAGAGAGAGAGAGAGAAAAGTATCAGAACTGAAAATATAGGCCTAAATATGGGGATGGGGGTTGATCAGATCAGAAACCTAGGTACCATGTACCCTCTGAGGATATCAGATTTAATATTTAGGCAGAGAATTTTAGGGAGTGTTGATAAAACAAAACAATCAACTTTGGAAATATGGAGGCTACCCTTGAGTTACCTGAGCTTATTTCCTGATACAAAGAGTTGATACCCCATTCTTCACTTTGGGATGACCCATGCGTCTATTTGGCTAAAAAATCTAGGTGGATGGATTGATGAATTAATTCATTTATTTCAGTATTTTTTGAGTATCTGGCTATGTGCAAAGATTAGTTTAAGCACTAGAGATAAGAAAGTAAACAAAATAGACAAGAAAGTAAAATAGGTAAGAAAGTAAACAAAATGACCCTGTCCTTATGGGTTTTACATTCAAATAGGGATCTTCTAGCCGAGTTTCTCTTTGAAAAGGAAAAGGTGCCACTAGATTAGTGACAGTGGGACTTAGAGTAGGGCTAAAATGATGGGCAGTCTGTTGTGACAGGTCTTTCAGTATCCTTAACCCAGCTATGAAGGAAAATAACCAAGTGTCAACCATCTCCTAGGTGGTATAAGCCAAACCAATGTACATTTTTAAGGAATGAAAATGGAGGAAATTTACATTTTTCCCCTTATAAGCTTCTTTAAATGAAAATGGAGGAAATTTACATTTTTCCCCTTATAAGCTTCTTTACTTTCTGTTTTAACTTAGTTTCCCTATGATTTTCTTATTGAGCTCGACTTGAATTACTAAACTAAGAAGGAGAGTGTTTCAAGACCACCCTCCTAGAACCAAAGAAAACATAGTACCCTATCTTGGCCAACAATAGTAAAACCAGGAGTAGCTTCCTCATCTAGAAAAAGGAAAGAGCTTCACGGGGAGAGAATCTGGGATACTTGTTTCCTCTCCCTTCCAACACAAAATGATCTCTTCAAGGTGATTCACACGATGTGAAACCATGTTAGAAGCTAGTGAATGGAAGTACATTTGGCATTCTCATTTTTCCCCTCCAGGTTACTTTAGTTAGGGCAGTAGTCACATTGAGGTTAGAAGGCCTGGATTAAACTCGTAGATCTTCACTCATTGATTGTATGACCTTGGGCGATCACATTACTTATTGGAGTCTCAGTTTGTGAAACTGAATTATTATTTTCCCTTTAGCTTCCATCATAAGATTGTTGAAGAGTCTCAGTGAGATAATACATGGGAAGATGATTTGTAATCAGTAAAGGGTTACATAAATGTATGTGATTTGCGTATTCTTATTTTATTGACTTTATTACACGATTGTAATTATTCATGGTGTTATGTTTTTGTTGACATACGTATAGCACAGAAGTAAAAGGGAAGCTCTGGAAATAAATTATATGGGTGTGAATCTGAACTCTGGCAATTCTTAGCTGGGTGACCTTGGTTAAACAACTTAACCTCTCTGTCCTGGTTTCTTCATTTATAAAATGGTGATATGACAGAACTTACCTCATAGAGTTGTTGTAAGGATTCAATGTGTCAATAATTGTACTGCACTTATAAGTATGTAGGGCACTTATCATTGGCTCACATTAATTATATCCATGTTTCTTATCAAAACACCTATTCTCCAAAACATTGAAAATTTCCCTTTTTGGGCAATGAGGATACCACCCTTCATCTGTGTCATAAAGAGTAATTAAATCTATTCTCTTTTCTGTTTTGGAAGATGACCAAAACCAGATGGACATATAACATGTAGTAATTCAGTTGTCGAATTGTTGAATAAAGCACCATGAATAAATTTGCTATATAAAGGAATTTACAAATTTTTAGAAAGTAGTTGTTTATATTGCTTTTGTCAGCCTATTGTAACTGACAATATGTCAGAAAAAAGCAAGTGGAAATACAGCTACTTTATATAATAAAATTCATGGAGAAAAGGTCTTCTTCCATTTGCTGTGGCAGAGCCCAGTGAGCTCATATTCACCCGACTTTGAGTCAGGGGCCTGATCTCAGGGCAAGATGATGTATGAGCAGAGCTAGACTTCTTTGTGTTCTCAAGACAAGGACATTGACAATATTCCACTAATGAAAATTCTGTTTGCCATGACAATGTCAAGGTTAATCTTTCATTTCAAGTAAATTTTCAGCCTTCGTTAAATACATTCCAAGAGTGAATGATGATGTGTATGAATCATAAGTTGTGTTTTCCTGTTTTAAGAAATCTGTATTTTATGGCAGGGACTTAATTTAAATGGAGATTTTAATAACAGCATGGTCATTCTCATACTTTACGTTATTATCACATCTTCTTTGAGCCTTTCAAGAGCCTAGTTAGTTAGGTACTGCTAGTATTATTATGTATCTATTTTGCAGATGTAGTTTAGAGAGGTTGAATAATGTGTCCAGCAGCATACAGCTAGTGGGCGATTAAAACAAGAGCCAAGAAAGTTCATAACGTCATGGACTGGAAGCTTGTTGAGGGCAGAGAGAATGTGGAAGTGTATGGAATTTCATGGTAACTGACAGAGCCCTGGATGTAATCTGTGGACAATGCAATGTTTAAAATGAATGTGTAAACCAGCCCTAATAGTAGATTTGGAAATTGAAAGACTTGGCCTATGAATAAGCAAAAGACCAAAAAGCTCTGTTTTTCCTTTCGAAATGTGGAGATAATTAAGACTGCCCATGTTTTTATTTGTTTGACTAGAGCCCAAAAATATAGACTATATATATATAACTAAGTATAACTACACAATTATCATTTTGATGTGCATTTGACAATTTTCTTCAAAGTAATTAAAACTTCTTCCACTCATAATGTCTTCAGAATAGGAATAAGAAATTCTTAAGTTGTTCAAAGAAAGATAGCATAAAAATCAAAGTATTGGTATCCCTGACATATAACCCTTTAAAATACCTGGTTGTTAATTTAACCTAAATCATCAGTAGGTTGGCTTAATTTCATTCCTGATCCCAAAATGCAAAGATATTGGAAATGTACGAGTAACTTTGGAGGAAGACTTATGAGATTTAGTGGCCCAGGTAGGAAACCTACGAATTTGTATATATAAAATAAACTGATTTAAGCATCGCTTCTGAGCTCAATATCCATATATTTAGGTCCTAGCTAACTTCTTAAATTTCTTTATACCACCTCTTCTCACTGGGGAAATGGAGTAAATGATGCTGATGATGACTTAAAAAACCAAAAAGCACTCTGACAATAGCTGCAGGAGTGCGAGGAAAAAAGTAGTCTTTGTTGTCCGATTGAATCCAAAACACTACATTCTTTTAGTAGAGATCTAAATACAGAAAGAATGTTGCTCTCAGAAAGCTGACATTGTTTTTGTTCTGTTCTTTAAATGCCTAACTTGATGTTGTCATGTTAAGACAGAGAGAATTTCAAACAGCAACGGTTACCTGCTTTTTCATCTTTCCTCATAACTTCCTTCTCTCCTGTGCCTCTGTATTCATTACCTTCTGCATCAGCACACCCTCATATCTCATAAACCTACAGAAAAAAATCAGCAAAACAAAGACTAAAGAATACACATCCTCTTTCCAGGCCTTTTGTAGGGGGTGTGGGGTTGTGGTGCACAGGACTGCAGTTCTGGAGAAATGTACTATATTTTACTTTTGTCTTCTAGTATTATTTATGTTACAAACATACATTAAACTCTGAAACTTTGACACCTGGAGAAATTGTTAAGAATTCAGATTCCCAGGCTCTGCCCATACAGACTTCCACTTCGTGTTTTGAGAGACCATCAGGAATCGGCATGTTAACAAGCATTTCAGGTGAATCTCATGCATTTTCTTTGGGAAAAAAAAAACCAACCATATTTTATTCATTCATTTGGCATTTTCCAGTTTTCAGAATGCTTACACATGCATATTCAGTTCTGCGAGGTAGATGAGAATGATTATCCCCATTTTGAGAATATAAAAGAGACTCCAAATTTAGCAATAATTTCCTGAAGTCCTCATTATACACCCCCTCTTGCCTATTTCTCTGGCTACTCCCCTTAGCTGACCTTTGTCTGTTTGGGTGTTTAACAGCAAGGGCAGGAAGCCCCCAAAGCCCACTGTACTATCTGTGTCTGCCTTGCTCAAGAATGAGACAAGTCTTCTGGTAGCCAAGGAAGGAAAATAATTTTATTTGTGGAATGTGAACATTTTCCTAATTGATAGAATTACCAGTTGATGTTAAGTAATGCTCCTCACCCCATCGAGATGCACATATGGAAATGCATTCAGCCTTGCTTTTGGATGTGAGGTGTGTGTGTGCATGTGTCTTTTTCACGTGTCTTGTTTTGTATTGCTAGAATTCCAAGGATATATCCACTGTCTTCATTCAGCCACACTGAACTGCTGCAGGGGATGTGTGCTTCCCAAATGACAGCTGGGATTCTCCCTTTCCTCAGGATGTCTTGCCTATTTAATCCTCCTCTCAGCTGTTTGTCCCATGAGCCTCTATCTGCCAGCCTCTGCTTTGCCCAGCTGGCAGCCTGGAAGGTCCAGGCCTCCGGGCATTGTAGGGTGTTAGACTCCTGCTTGATCTGAACAGCGTCACAGAGCTCAATCCGTCTTATCGCCCAAGTGAATCTTGGCTAGGCCCATAGTTTTGTTCTCATATCTAGCGAGCTCCTGGGGTCCCTCTGGGTCCCACATCCATTTTCAGTAGCTTCAGGTCCTGCATTTTCCTTGCCTTCTATTAGGATGTTGCCAACATACACCTGTCTGTGCTTGGAAATCATACGTTTAATCCTTCCGCACTACCCTAGATGCTTAGTGAAGTGTCTGAAGGGGAGAGATTAGGGATATATGAAGAGAAATTGTAACTAGAAACCAATAGCCGCTCCCAGACTTTAGCATGAATGGAAGGTGATTAATGCTTCATGCTGCATTTTAACTTGGAGTACTCCTCTGCCCAGTGTCTCCAACATCAGATGTCGTCACATTCACGCCTGGAGACCTGATTGCATTCCACAGCTTGTTGTTGACTGTCCTTGTCCACATCACTCCCTCACCGCACCTGGAGTCATCCTCTGTGCAGGCTGCTTATTTGGGCTCTCTTTTTAGGGACTGAGCCTGCTTTGCAGCTTTCCAGACAGAATCAAGAAATCTGCGTTCCAAGAAGGAGGGAAACACTTTTTCCTGTTCCAAAATGAGCCATAGGTGGGGCCCACGATAAGGTCCAAGAGGTCATTGTTACTTTCTCCAGTGTTCACTTTCTTCCTAACTAAACAGAGAATTCTACGTGCTCAAGCTTATTGGAGAGAGTGTGGACTGCATTTTCTCAGCTCCCCCATCCCTCACCCCTTCTTTGCGCACCTAGGGTCCTTTAACTCCCAGTGTGGTTGTGTTTCTCTGGTGGGAGGGACTGGACGGAGCGGACCCGAGCTGCAGTTCCCTCGCTCTGCCTCTGAGAATTTCTCATCCAAACCTCAATCACGTAGGATTGCGTAGAGAGGAGAAAAGGGGAGAGACAGAAGACACAGAGAGGAGGGAGAGGGGTGGCGGGAGGGAGGGAGGGAGGAAAGAAGGGAGTCTGGAAGCGGAGGGCTCCAGGAAAGGGAACCTGACTAGAGCGCGCTGTGCTTCCCAGCGCTCCAGGAGCCCGGCCCCCAGCTCGGCCCCACCTGGGCGCTCTTTCGCTCTTCCGTGGGTCGGCGGGCGGTGCGGGAAGAACTCTGGCTGCCGCCGGCTCTGCGTCCCACCCGCCATCTCGGTGGCTCTCGCCCCTGCCCCGAGTTTCCTGCGGAGCTAGCACTCCAGCTGAGCCAACCGGTGGGGCGGCGGCGGCTCCGCGCGCCCAGAGCCTCAGCCCATGAATGGGACTCCACCCTGAGCGCCCCCTCCCGGGCCTGGGGAGGCGGCGGCGCGGCGGCGGGGGGCGCCCCGCAAGCCCGCGGCTCTGAGCGGCCACCCGCGCAGCAAGTTGGGCGAGTTGGCAGCTTCCTGCACCTGCCTCCTGGCCCCGGCCCCTGATTCCGCCTCCGGCCCCAAGCGCCCGGGTTGCGCGCTCGGCTGCCTCGCCAGGTAGCCCCAGGAGGCCTAGGGGCCCCGCCTGCGCCCCCGGCGCCAGACCATGGTGGGCAGCTCCGGCCAGGAGCCGCAGCCGCCGCGAGCCAACGTCGCCTGCAGCCAGCCCCCGCCCCACCCGAGCGGACGCGCGGGTATTCGCAGCGCGCGGGTCACTTCCTTCCTCGGCCGGGATGGGCGGCGCGGGACTGAGTGATCGGCCTTGCGTCCGGCGGGTAATCCCCATCTGATCTGCTGCTTGTGAGCTGCTGACTGCCGGGGCGCGCGAGCCTGGGGGGCACGGGCAGCAGCGCGGCGATGACCTGATCCCGAGCCCGCCAGGGCGCCCCTTCCTTCCCTCCCTTCCCTCACTCCCTCTGAGCCTGTGCGGAGACCAGCTCGGTGCGGTGGCCCCGGGTGGACCATGGCGGGGAGCTCCAGTTAAAGGCGTGTGGGCGCCGAGCTGGAGAGGACACCTTCGGCATCGCTGCCTTTTGAGGGGGCTTATTTAAACTACTGAGTCATTCCAGATTTAGGATTCCCTAAATAATCACCAACTGTGCCCGTCTCGTGCCGGAAAGCAAGCGGAAAGAGAAAGAGCGCCCACTCTTGGGACCCCGCAGACCGCCTCTCGCTGGTTTCTCCCCGAGGGGTGCTTGGCCCTCGAGGATCTCCCTCCCTCCCTCGCGCCCTCCCCCCTCTCTCGCCTCCCGCTCTCTTTGCAGTGCTGCTGGCCGGGAGTCGCTCTCACCGCAGCTGGAAACAGCTGCCCCCGCCCCGCGCCCCTACCCAGACTCCGGGTAACCGCTCCCACTTCGCGCCTCTCGGAATTCCAGAACTCGGGTGGCCGGCCCCTGGAAAGCCGCAGCCGGCGCGATGCATTCTGTAGACCTCACCCTGCCGGGACGGACCTCCTAATCTTCAGAACCGCGGGCCGCAGGGAGTTATATTGCTGCCTTCCTCTCCTTCTCTCGTGCGGTTGGTGGCTTGTTTTCTAAAGGAACGTTTTATTCACTTTTTAGTATTTTCTACCGGGGGCGCGCTACCCGCCTGGGTCCAGACTCTGCTTTGTAAACGGGTTTTCTATGTATGTATGTGTAGGTATACTTTGGACACCTTACAACGCTTGCGCCACTCCAACAGAGGCACGTCTTGTTATTTTGGGCATCGTTCTTCCCCTTCCACTTTGGTACCCCGAACGCAGTGTGACTAAACTCCTCACTGCCCCTTGGACGCCGATCGCCTTGGGGTGCAAGTTTGGGGTGCAAACGTCTACTTCGCAAGAGGGCCTGGGACCGCCCCGCCCCGCCCCCCGGCCGCCAGAGGTTGGGGAAGTTTACATCTGGATTTTCACACATTTTGTCGCCACTGCCCAGACTTTGACTAACCTTGTGAGCGCCGGGTTTTCGATACTGCAGCCTCCTCAAATTTTAGCACTGCCTCCCTGCGACTGCCCTGTCCCTGGCCGCCGAGGTCCTGCCCTCGCCCCGGCGGAGCGCGAGCCGGAGGGCGCAGTAGAGCCTGGGGCCTCGGGCCCTCGCTGAGCAGCTATGGCTGCGGCGATAGCCAGCTCCTTGATCCGGCAGAAGCGGCAGGCGAGGGAGTCCAACAGCGACCGAGTGTCGGCCTCCAAGCGCCGCTCCAGCCCCAGCAAAGACGGGCGCTCCCTGTGCGAGAGGCACGTCCTCGGGGTGTTCAGCAAAGTGCGCTTCTGCAGCGGCCGCAAGAGGCCGGTGAGGCGGAGACCAGGTCAGTAGAAGCCCGGAGAGTGGGCTACCCAGAGGGGGACACCCTCTCTCCCCTTCCTCAAAGCACCTCGGGACCCCCGTGGAAGGGAACCAGGATTCCTCTTTTACATTCTGACCCCTCTTCTCTCATTTCCAGACTTCTCTCTTTCAACCACTCTGTCAGTTAATAGCTTCTTTCCCCATATTCAGCAAAAACACTCTACTTTGATCAATCCAGGGTTTGACTAGGAGAAGAATTATATGTATAGATGCACTTATTCCAAAAGAGCCTGTAGAGTCCTTGAGGGGAGTGACCACCTCATTCATTCATTTATTCATTCATCCGTTCTCTCTCTCTCCCGCTCTCCCATCCATCCATCCATGCATCTATCCATCCATGCATCCATCCATCTGTAGAGTACAGTACTTACGCTGCCCACTGAGGACCTAAAGATTAATACAGCCCTTCCCTTATCCATCATAATCCATGATAGACACCTAGTAGACACCAGATGAACTTAAATTTATTATTTTTCCAACTCTTCCTCCAGCAACACTTGGCATGGCATCTTTCAGACGCCCTTGTCAATTTCTCACCTCTTCATTTTTCCCTCATGCCCTTTCACTTCCTTTACACAGTCTTCATTTTCCTGTTATTTTCTTCCAACCGCTCTCATGGTCTCCAAGGACTCTGCTCATTAATGTTTCTGTCCTATTACCATACTTAGCACACTCACACTTTTGAGACATTGCGGGAACAAGACAGTATACACAGTTTGGCCTCAAGGAGTGTAAAGAAAACTTCAGCTTGATCAGAGATTTTCATGGCATGGGCTTTCTGAAGCTAATTTTCTTCTGCAGCCCTGACCGCAGATGATTGCTTTTGGATATGTCTCTACTTGCAAAGGGAAATTGAATACCCAAAGTTTTGACATGATGATTTCCAGGTCAAGCCAGGCCAGTGTTCCCAGCTTGAGAGAATGGAAGCAGAATTGCAGAGAGATCTGTGCTTCCATCAGACTGTTGGTTTTCTGGGTTGTGGCTGCAGAGCCATTTGCATTCTGCAGATACTCTACCCCTATTGTGGACAACTGAAAGGAAATACTGTCTAGAAAGGGAGCCTACCCTGTAATCTGTTGGCTAGTTTGTCTCTTTGCAACTCTGACTGTGGTGTGCTGTTGGTTTCCAGCAATGAAGTACGTGGTTGGGTCCACTGGATGAAGGGCGACACTTGGGAAGTCTGGACAAGTCGGGCTCAGAATTAGCTCAGAAATTTGGGATTAAGCCTTGTGAAGAAGCGAGCCTGTTTCATTTTCCGTTGGGTTTTCATGACATTGTCCACTCCATACTAGGCTCATTTTCTTATTTCGTGATGATGATGAAGTAGTAAATTTCAGGAGTATACAAAAATAATTATGATCCCAAGACAGGAGCTATTAGTCTCTATTATTTTATGTCCAATTAGTATAGCATGTTCATTTTATAAAGTAAAGATTTATGCAATAGTTTGAGTTACCTCTACAAAGTAACTCAACTAGTGGAAAATAAAATAACCTGTTCTGTTGTGGAGGGATAATTTGGAGGCCTTCTTTTCTTAGGGCTTATGTGGTCTACAGAGAACTTCAAGGTTCTGAATTCAGTGTGACTTTTATATCTCAATCTCTGAAGTACGTGCTTGCACTCTAGTTGGGAAAATTATATGACGTTTTTGAGTTGATCCTAGTTAGCCTCTTCTAAAAAACAAGAAAATAAGAATGATAGGTGGATATATGTGAACGGGTAACATAAACTGATCCTGATCTCTGGAGTTGACTTGGAGATGATCAATGGGTTACTTTTGCATGGCTTAATTTTCATGGCTTCATTTTGCATGGGAAGGAAAGACTGTATTTGCTGCTTCCTGTGGGCTCTTCCTTAGCATCTCATTAGAAAACAGAGATTTGAGGCAATTTCTGAGTTTATTGTTTTCTTCAGTGTTCATTTAATTTGCCCCCCTTTTTCTTCTACACAGTGTTCATCATCAGAGAGGATCCTGACTGGTGACTTCCTTTAGCTAAAGTGTCAAAATAACAATCTGGCAGAGAGATGGCAGGACCTATTAAGACATTCCCAGTGCAAGGGCAACCTGCGTGTATTTGTATACCATTTCAGTTTGTTCTGAAGCTTAGCTTAGAAGAATGGGCATGTGGTGTGTGTAAAAGCATTTTGGGAAGATGATAGTGTGCTATTATCTTCACTAACAAAGCCAAATAATTAATCTGTTGATTTGCTGTCAGCACCATGATTCACATAGCATGGAATAAGTCTATTTATAGAGAGATAGCACCTTCCACATATCAGTTCCACAGAAGAATCTTTAGTTGGATTGGGAGGAAGTTGCTAAACACCAAAAAGAAAAACTATTTGAATCTGTTTTATAATCACTTTGATGTTGTATTCACTGAATATTTGACTGATTCTTGAAACCACTAGCCTTCCTAAGCCATATCATTGTGAACTAACAAAGTAACTCACAAATGGTAAAGTGGTGAAGTGGAATAATTTGTCCTGATAAAGAATTTCCACTCTGAATTTCTGTCACTGAGACACATGTTCCATTGACCAGACTTTCTAGGGGAGTGAGGCTTAGGAAGTGAATCTAAGGCAAGCGTTTGATGGGAAAGGCCACAGTTGTATTTCTGATTTCAGGGCTGACACATTGAGTATCTCTCCTTCTCTTTTTTCTTAGCTAACCAAGTTCTGGTATGTGTAGTATTGAAGCTGTATAAATACAGTGGGGATCCTGAAATTATCATGGCAAAGGGCTCAGATTTAAAATAACAGTAACACAGAATGAAAACGTGGGAAATGACTAGGTATGGCCTCACATCACACAGTTTCAGGGCCAGGGTGCACATTGGATCCTTTTTGTGCAGGAAAATCTCTGTCTTTATAGATAAGAAATCCTGGAGCCAGTGCAAGTTTGTAATTTATCTAAGGTTACACAACTAGGTTTTGTCAAAATTGAGACTAGAACTAGATTCAGTTGACTTTTTTTCCTACCTTCTTTGCAACACAGCAGAAAGTAACATCAACTAGTGTAAAGAACTGGATGTCTTCTGTCAAAGCTTTAACCATTGGTATTATTATTATCATTGTGATCATTATTTTATAATTAGAACAGAGATAGGGTAGAGTAGAAGAGGTAACTTGTAGAGGAAGGCATAGGCTAGGGAGGTCATTGGACTTCAGCAGTGACCACCGTATAGCATTATTGAAGACCTATAGGCAGCATAGGGTTAATGAGCCCCTTAGACACTGTGTGGACTGTAGATCTTTGAAAATGAAATATTGGAGACCCTGAACTGGAAGGTTGGATGAGGTCATTGAACCATGAAAAAGCCTTTAGAACATTTCTGTTTGTGTACTTTCTAATGAGAAAAGAGTGTACTTATAGTCATTATTTTAGTCATTATTTATGTGTGAAAAGGCTGTATTAGTCAGGCACACTAGAAGATTTGCCTAAATGTTGATGCCACTTAATTTGCTGTACTAGACTATTAGTACATCTATATGAATTACATGCTTATTCATGTCCAACCTTTTGCTTTATTTTGAGTAGAAACAATAGTACAGATGATTGACTACAAAATGATGTATGTTTTGACTCAGAAGTTATTACAGACAAAGGGTAACACTCATAATCAAGGAGGGAAAGGTGTTTGTAGAATCTCTGAATGTCTGAGTGGCCATGAACCTTGGAGGTCATCAATATTACTCTTTCATTTTTCAAATGAGACCCTCTCTGGAAAGAGCAAAGCAATTGATTAAGCCTAAATCTAGGTATTTTAAGTGATGTGGGTGTTTTTATTATATTTCTATATAACTTAGTTTCTTACCTCAAACCAGAACATGAAAAGAATAATCAATCAGGAAAAATCTATCTTAAAACCTAAAGATCTTCAGAATTTTTTTATAATTTAAAGATTTGATTTCATACTCCGATCCCTTTAAAAAGTAATGGAGTAGAATTACACTACATGGTAAAATAAATCAAAGTAGTAATTGTAATTTATCCGATTTTGTTGATTTTCATTTACTTTATCTTTCTGAGTCCCTGTTTCTGCTGTTACAAAAATTGTGGTTATTCAAAATATTTCAATATTCTTTTACATTGTTTTGGTAGATGCACAGTGTTTAACAATATACTCATTCAACATTTTTATTATAAAACATATCCTTTTGCATAGAGGAAGAAAATATCGTAGGAAATAGAAACTTCAAGAAGAAAGTTGACAGTAAAGGTGAAATAATGTTTAATCATGTGATTTATGGAATATGAGTTAGATTTTTATAAATTGAAATAGTTTTGGCCAATATATGGGTCAAGAATAGATTTATATGACAGGTGATATTTTACATTTATAGGAAGTACTTTGATTACATTTTCTCTTTTAAAAGTATGACTCATATCTGAACTACAAAATCAGCCTAATTAAATGATATTTGGCTTAATTTTTGTTAAAAAAAAAAACAGTAAGACCCCTAACTTTTCAGAAACCCACCTTAGGGTTTAAACTGATATTTTGAACATGTTTTTTAAATTCTGTTCTCTCTACAGCAGTGCATTCTCATCAACAAATTATGTTTCCATTGTAGGAACATTTTAAAATAGCAGTTATTGTGATCCCTTGATTTCTTTCATCCCACAGAGATCTCATCAAGACGTAACTTGAGATTAAGTCTTTAAAGTTTTAATGAATTTGTTTTTCTTGAACAGAAGTAGAAAAACAATTTATAGGAAATGAGGCAGTCTCTGCATTTGAGGAAGCAATAGGAATATTTTGGAAGATCTTTAGAAATGTAAGCTTTGTCTCATAAAATTGTATTTTAAAAAGTCCTGGGCTTACTCATATGGAAACACATTGCTTTTATTCTTGGTGAGAGAATAAATTTGCTCTGGAAAATTTGTAGATTTGCTTTGGAAATGTGTTAATAGTGATTAATTTTTTCTTGTCTCTTCTTTGAATGCATGATCATCATGTATATTTGCTTTTGACATAGAATTATTATAGATTTTATGATGATTCCACAAAACAGCCTTGTTAGACATAGGGGACATGCTTGATATGCTATATTTTCAATTTTATCTTCTGGCTTACCCATGGAATTACAGAACTTTTCCTATTTTCTAAAGAAAGTTGCACCACATCTAAAGGGCTCTGATTCCAAGACTACCTCCTAAGCATCTGTGAGTGGGAGAAGCCTTAGATGCAAAATGCCTATAAATTAATCGTCTATAATAATACATTTTAATAATAATAACTTGACTTCAGGATTTATAGAATTTCTTTATAATTTTTGCTTCTTTTACTTTTTTATAGCAGTCTGCTGAGATAGCCCCATCTTAGAAAAAAGAAAACTAAGCCTCAAGTGGCAATGAGACTTGTTCAGATTCATGGAATCAGAAGATGACTAAGTGTCGCATGGCCCCCAGTTCCACACTGCAGATAATCTGCTTTTATCTCCCACCACACTGAGGGTTAGGAAGCTGAGAAACTATTGTTGGGGGAATTCTGATGAAAAGTTCAAGAAATGTGGAACATGATTACATGGTTTGTTTCGCTGTGTGTGTGGTCTAGAGTCCCCAGAGTGGAGGAGAGAAGTGGAAAGCTGATGGAGATCTTCAGGGCAGGACTGAAGAAGCAGTCCCATGGCTATGTTGTTATGTGCTGGGCTTAGGCTCCTGGCTTGGATGTTCCTGCCTGAATGCCAGGAGCCTTGATGATATCAATGGGTGCCACATGGGATACCTAAGGACCCACTGGGAGACTTGGGCCCAGAGGGCCAGACTCTCTTAACCATAAACATAAACGATTGCTTCAGATGTTTTGGAGAGTAAAGAGGTTAACACCAAGTTAAACAGAGCTCTGTAAGATTTAATCTTTTTGTTTGTTTGTTTAACTTAAGTGATAGCATAGCAGAATGATTAAGTACCTGGACTTTGGAATGGGATGTGAATTCAGATTATGGTCTTATTATTTGTAAGAACATTAGGCAAGTTTCTTAATATCTTTGCACCTCAGTTTGCTGATTTGTAAAATGAAGATATTACCTCTAGCTTTTGGTCAAGAAATGCCTCTTTGAGGAAGAATCATTTAAGCTGAGCTCCAAAAGATGAAACAGGCAGACAGGAATGGAAGAACATTCAAGGCAGAAGAGAACAACTTGCATGAAGATTGATGTGAGAGGGAGCTTGGTGCTTCTGAAGAAATTGAAGTATAGCTGGAGCAATGAGAACAAGGGGAGAGGGGTACAGATGATGTTGGAAAGCTTGGCAAGAACCGCAGGGCCTTGAGAAGCCTAAGTTGAATTTTGTATTTTAATCTAGGGTCCAAAGAAAGATCAGCAGTACGGGGTGATATCATGCGACTTGTATTTTTAATTGGGCACTTTGCCTTTGGAGAAGAGAATGGATAGCAACGGAGCCAGAGTAGAAGCAAGGGAACAGTAAGGAGGCTAGGGCATCAGTATGGACCAGCAGTTCTCAAAGTACAGTACAGTACAGAGGCCCTAGAAGCTTCCTGAAAATCTTTTAGTGGATCCACAAGGTCAAAATGATTTTCATAAAAAATATTTCCTAATATCACTAGTTATTTGCCATTTTCACTCATTCTGTCACAAGTGTCCAGTGGAATTTTCCAGAGACTGTGTGATATATCCACAATCATCTGTAAAAGGTACTAAAAGTTTCCTCCCTTTTCAACCACTTTTCTTTGTGAGGCCAGGTTATCCTTACGTACTTCATCCACAATAAGATATCAAAAGAGATTGAATGCAGAAGCAGACTTGAGAACAAGCTGACTTCTATTAAGCTAGACATTAAAAAGATTTACAAACAATTTATAAACTGGCCTTTTCATTAATTCCTTTTTGTTTGTTTTGGAAAATAAAGATAAGTTTTATTAAATCATGCTATTTATGTTAACACAGTGGGGCTTATTATAGTTTTAATAAACAAATAATTATTTGAAAAATTTCATTGTAACTTCTAAATACAGTAAATATTGAGAGATATAAACTACATAAGCACAAAGCTCTTCGGGGTACTCAGTAATTTCTAGGAGTGTAAAGGATCCTGAAAACAAAAAGTTTGAGAACCACTGGTCTAGGCTATAGATGATGTTGAAATGAAGTTGATGGCCATGGATGTAAAAAGAGTGGGTAAAGGTAGAATGAGCAGAACCTCATAAGAGGTAGACTATGAGTGGAGAGTCTAAGGTGCCTGGATAATCCCTGGCTGAACTATTCCATAGTGAATTGCATGGTTGCGGAGATGGAGGAATGCTGGGGAAGGAGCAGGGTTGATAGAAGTCAAATAATGTAATTGCCCAACTACAAAATACTATAGAATGTGAAGGTGGTGACTGGGTGTGGTGGTTCACCCCCATAATCTCAGCATTTTGGAAGGCTGAGGCAGGTGGATCACAAGGTCAGGAGTTCGAGACCAGCCTGGCCAACATGGTGAAACCCCATCTCTACTAAAAATACAAAAATTAGCTGAGTGTGGTGGTGGGTGCCTGTAATCCCAGCTACTTAGGAGGCTGAGGCAGGAGAATCATTTGAACCTGGGAGGCGGAGGTTGCAATGAGCAAAGATCGTGTCATTGCACTCCAGCCTGGGCCACATGGCGAGACTCAGTCTCAAAAAAAAAAAAAAAAAAAGAAAAGAAAAGAATGTGAAGGTGGAAGATTGGGTTTTATTTATTGTTTAATAGTTTTACAATACCCATATATATAAGGCTGTTTACTTTATTCTTGAACTCTCAAGAAACACTCATTGGCCTTCGAATCGTCAAGTGACTTTACAAACACAAATTTTATAAAGTTCTATTTTTCTGCCTATTGTTAGTTATTTGATTCGTTGGTAGTATTTATAGGCCTCCCAGACTCCATGCTTGTAACCACACTTACGTTAATGCCTCATAATTGAAACTTGGACTGATGGTTTTGCATTTGAAGATTCACCAACCATGGATGGAAATATTCAAGAAGAAAACCATAGTACAACCATGCTATGCAAATACTATGCCATTTTATGTAAAGGACTTGAGGATCCTCCGGTTGGGTATCCTGAGGGTGGGGGTCTTGTAACCACCACTCCTCACCCTGAACATAGGGAGGGATGACTGTACTCTATATAGTCTTTTCTTCGTTACTTTTCAGGAGTCAGTGGAGAGGGCCCTAAGGCCTAAGACCAAACTTGGTTCGCTAGAAGTAAAGAATGACATCGGTCAAATAGGATCTGTATGCTGAATCACAAAATGTTAGCACTTAGAGCTTATGTAAGCCAGTGGTTCTCAGCCCTAGCTGCAAAATGAAATCACCTGGGACTTTTTAAATGTACTAATGCCAAACACCTAGAAAGTCTATGCTAATATGCATCATATATTGAGAGTCCCCAACTTGTTCCAATTCCTTTATTTCATAACTTGTGGCCCTTAAACAAAATTAATGATTTTGTTAGTGTCTTTAGGAAAACATCCATTATGCCTAGAAATTTTATACACTAATATAATTTATAATGATGATCTCTTCTGTCTCAGCCCATTCTGGTTGTTATGATAAAATACCATGCACAGGTGGCTTAAACAACAGAATTGTATTTTTCACAGTTCGAGAGGCTGGCATTCCCAAGATCAAGGTGCCGGAAGATTCGGTGTCTGTGAGGGCCTGCTTCCTAGGTCATAGATGGCAGTCTTTGCTGCTTTTTCAAATGGCAGAAGGGGCAAGGGAGCTCCCTGGGGTCTCTTTTGTAAGACCACTAATCCCATTCATGAGGGGAGAGGCTTCATGACCTAATAATCACTTCTCAAAGGCTTCCACTTACTAATGTCATCTTGGAGGTTTGGATTTCAACATTGGGCAGGGGAGGGACACATAAACATTCTGTCCAAGGCACCACTTTTTTTTTGCTTATATTTGAATCTTTCCTGTGTTTAATGATGTCCCAAAACCGAGCTGCATCATCATACGGAATGCTTGCATTCCTCGTCTTCTTGATGAAAACTTCAGTTCCTAAGCACAGGACCTGGTCAGCACTAGATTTCTCAGCACTTAGTATACTGCCTGTGTCACTGCAGTTCTTCAGTTGCTGTTAAATCAATGAGGAAATGACATCCTGACTCATTGAGCAAGCCTCAGAGGAACAAGGATTCTGAAGGTAGCATCTCTCCTTCCCACCTAAGGATGCTGAAGTCCTGTAAAGCCTGGGGCTTCTCAGTTTCACAGGACTGGTTAGATTCTGGATTTGGACTCAGGTTTGTTTTTCCTAATCTAGTTTTCTTTCTACTCTGCCGGTCCTGGAAATGGACCTCAGTTTCTGTCTTTGAAAAACAAAGGAGCTATATATAAGAATATATAAGAGCTAGCTCACACCTGTAATTCCAGCACTTTGGGAAGCTGAGGTGGGCAGACCACTTGAGGTTAGGAGTTCGAGACCAGTCTGGTCAACATGGTGAAACCCTGTCTTTACTAAAATACAAAATTAGTCGGGCGTGGTGGTGCATGCCTGTAATCCCAGCTACTTGGGAGGCTGGGGCAGGAAAATCACCTACCTGGGAGGTGTAGGTTGCAGTGTGCCAAGATCATGCCACTGCACTCCAGTCTGGGTGACAAAGCAAGACTCTGTCTCAGAAAAAAAAAAAAAGAAAAAAGAAAAAAGAATATATAAGGGCCTCTTTAGCCTGAAAAGCTATTAACTGTAGCTCCCCTCACCCCAGGAGAAACATTTGTGACTGGGAACATGAAACACAAATCTTTTCCCTGCTTCTTACTTGAAGGACAAAACTATTTTCTTAGTGTGCTGTTTTGGATGTTCGTAACTGTATCCCATGGTTTAATTACTTGCAATGCACTAATAAAGAAATCTGTCTAAAATGTCAGTCTTTCTCTTGACACCAATTTAGGCTTATTTTGTCTCCTCAAGGATTAGAAATTAAATCAGTGTGCTGCGTGCACTGTTTTAGATTTTTTTTTGAAGGGGGTTTGAAGGGAAAAGTGAAATTCATGAAAGAAGAACTATAAACCTGGATAAATTGTATAAGTTATTATAAAGATAAAATAGACGGAGAAGTTCATAAAGAGTTTTTTTTTTTAATTGCACTGGCGATTTAAATGTTGTATTTTAATTTTGGGAACTCAAAAGA
Organism: Pongo abelii; assembly: GCF_028885655.2. Taxonomy (NCBI): domain Eukaryota; kingdom Metazoa; phylum Chordata; class Mammalia; order Primates; family Hominidae; genus Pongo; species Pongo abelii. Next base: position 202,419,632 of record NC_085928.1, on the reverse strand, counting down.
TGACCCAGATCACCTTCACAGTGTCCTAGAATCAGATAATGCATTAAAAATCATTAAGAAACAGGGGCAGAATTTAAATAAGTGCCCAAAGTAGGAATCTATATTCAAATTTTCTGGTTAGAATAGGTGTCAGGTTCTGTTTTCAGCCAAATAGCTCTAGCTATCTACACAATATACCTTCTACATACAATATTACATTTGAGAAAGGAAAGTCACCCAGAGTCACCCACAGAGGCCGCAACAGAAAAGGTGCATTCATATCTGAGTAATTAATAGAAAATGATGGAACATATAGAGGAACTCAAATTCTATGGAAACCCAAGTTTCTCACTGAGGAGCGAGTCACGTATGTGTTGCTGTCATGCTTTGTGTTGCTTCAAAGGATATTGCAGTGGGGTTTTTGCAACTCGACTCTAGCTAGGAGAATAGATGGCATATGAGGTGATGGTTCAGAAGCTCAGAATTCTAGGAAAGGAAGTCACAATGATAGAAACCCAGACATCCTCTGTAGTCTTCTTATAGGATATTCCTCTGAGAAACTGGAGATTTACTTTCTTTTCAGAAAAGTAGAGAGGATTCCTCGTTGCCTCCTTGCCTCACCTGTCTTTCTCTGACAATCCCTGGGCCATTATCCTCTGCAGCTTTGCTCAGGAAAGGAGTTGGCAGCATTGTGGCCAGGCCGCCTCCACATTCTGCAGCTCTGGTTTCCCAGGCATTCTATCTACTCCTCCCTCTCCACCTACAGGTCATGAGAAAAGCAGGACCAAGAAGGAAACTTGCTTTGAAATTATGCTTTTCCTGGTATTGCCACAAAACTCCCTTCTTTGAAATGTTCCCGAGTGCATTTTCTGGGTTACCACATGGCTTTATGATTTAGAGTTCCATTCATTATAATTTTGCTAATGGAACTACCATCTTGGTTGGGAGCCTGCCCCTTCAGGGTAAGTTTTGATCTGGTGAAGACGGAGGTTCCTTGGTCCTGATTCTTGTTATTTTCACTGAAACTGCTGTCCTGCCTGTTGTCTTTTTCATGCTCAGCAATTACATTCAGTCTGAAGCTGGTTTTCTTTGCGATTATGTGGACACCTGTTAGGGCTGAAGAGCAGCAAGCTTTATGCAGCTGGGTTCATTATTTGAATTCAAAGTCTGGTTGAACTGGCACTTTGATTAAGACTTTTGTCCCAGGCCATTATATATCTTGCACTTGGGGTTGAGTATCTGTGACATTAACCTTGAGATGTCCACCTGGTAAGGTATATATGAAAAGTGTTGGTGGGTTTGAATTGGAAAACAGAGCTCATTACAATACACCTGCCCACCTCATGGAAGAAAGAAATAAGACTCATAGTGGGTGTTAGGTCATACAACTACGAAAGGCAGAGCAAGGACTGAAATTTGCGATAAGCCTGTGCCTTACTGCTACACCACAGCTGCCTCCTTTTAGGGCCCATTGCCCAATGCTGGTAGCAAGAGCTATCTGCCTGTTCTGTGTCTGGAGCAATATAAATGTTGGGTAGATGCGTTTAAATATCTATAGTCAAGTTATATTGCTAGACACCCATTGAGTATTTGTATATCATGTGCTTGGGAATGGGATATAGAAATACTGAGAAAATCCTTGCCTTCTTTTGTGTAAGGCAGTATATAATTAAGATTTGTTAACTCTTGCTGGATTTGTGTTACTGTGTTCCAAGTTATAGTTTTGCTGTATTATTTTGGACTGTTTCTCCTTCAATGTCTATATTTCAAGAAAAACAGTAATTTCTTAATTTAAAAAAATTAGCCACAATCTGCCTTTTAAAAATACATGTTTGGGCTCGATACATGGTTAAGAGCAGACAGTTTATTATTGTATCATCAATATGAATAGGCTCCACAATCAAGGTTCTTTCTCCACCCTTCCCCACATACTACTCTAGCCGACCCAAACCTTCTTGACATTATTTACTGCATCTATCCATTTCAGTTCTTTTAGTTTATAGATGTTTTTATTTCTCCACGAGGGATGCCATTAACCTCCACACCTATCCTTCACTTACACAGAGACAACCCCTCATTTATCCACTCTGCTGCAGTCCTGCCCATTATTCAAAGCCCAGCTCAACTCCCATCTCTTCAGCCAGATCTTCTCAGATCCTTCCAGGTAGAATGAATCACTGCCTGCCCGAGGGTTTATACCCTGCACTGTTGTCTGTGGTTAGTCTGTCTTGTCTTATAATTACTCTATAAGTACCTGTTTGTCTCTGCCACTGGAGAGTGAGTTCCTGGAGGGCAAGGGCCCTGTCATTTCAATGCTTTCTACATAATAGGTGATCAGAAATAATTCATCAAAATGAAATTAATTCCTTTGGTGACTAATGTGCTCATGGCATCAGTACTAGTCAGGCTCTGAGGGAATTTCTGCATATATATGAAAATGTTGGGAAAGAAAATAAATCAGTATTTTTGGCTGATATAAATATCTCTTCATTTGATATTAAATTCCAAAAATATTGTTACTCCAGTTTAATTTGATATATAGTTGTTAGATAAATACTTAGAACTTCATGTCTTTACTTATTCCCCAACCCAACTCCTAATGGCCATCCCTTCTTATACTTAGTATTTACTTTGTCTAACACCTTCAAACTTTACCTCTTTCTTATCAGAGCACCCACTGATGCAGGGGGCAGTTTCTATGGGAATGCTGAAAGAAGGAGCATCTTTATATTCATTTAAGTCTTTGCCCCAGAAACCTAGAAGGAGTGGGTGGTGCAGCCAATTTGGAAAAGGGCCCATTTCTATTTTGACTGGTTTAGGTTTCTTAACGTCAGGTTAATGAGGAATAACCTTTGCCATTGATTTCAGATTTAGTCATGTCTGGTCCTTACATTTACAGTTGAGATCAACAAGTCATTTTAGTGTTAAATACCCTTGAGGGAACATATTCACTCTGGCTTCACTTTCTTTGGTGAAGCACTAAGTGATGGGGAAATACAGTATCGATTGGGTTTAATGGAAAAGGTTCTTTCTGTCAACTCTTGATTACCTCATTGGTTTTTCTTCTTTTCTCTTACTTTTAAAGTTACTGATAGCAGCATTAAATAAGTCTTCTGTGTATGCTACAGTTCTCTGTATTTATTCTTTTGCTTGGTTTGAAACCCAACCTTTTTAAAAGGAAGATATAAATAAAAGAGGTTATTGATTCAGTCTAAGGTAAAATGATGTCATAGAAAAAATACTGGACTAGGAGTCAGAGTCCTGGTGACCTTGGGGAAGTCATTTGTCTTCTCTTCAGCTTAGCTTCCTTATTTTCAGCATGAAAGGGTTACTATCAATGATTTCCAAAATTCCTTTCAGCTTTATTATTCTTGATGTATATTTATGGTGCTAATACTCATGGAGGACAGGTGTATGTATTCCAAGATATCTGTATGTCAGATATAAGAAAATGGCTTAATGATATGTTTGATATAAAGTTCTAAAAGATTTGACATGTATATTAAACAGAATATCACAAATTTAACAAATACATTTTTATTAGCTTCTCTGTTGTATATTCTTTATTTGTTCTTAGATTCATTCAACTAGACACAAATTGACTGTATTTCTAAATTTTCCTTGTTTCTAGCATTTTGACAGGCCTTCAAGGTAGACCATTACATAAGTTTGGACCTCAGCCCCAGAGGAATTTAATAATATAGTGGAACTAGTATTTGTTTTAATAGAAAATACGTTTATTTACTAGTGTAGTCTCGAAGATAATATAACAATTTTTAAAAAACAGACAGGGAAGGAACCATGTGATTTTGAGTGAAAGTTGGAGACTTATTTCTGGGTAGGTTAATGTGTAATGTCCTATTGCAGGACAGTTTTAAGCAATAGAAATGTAGTAAAGTATAGGGTGCCATAGGAACTGATTGGAATGGTTGTGGAGAGGCAAGTCATGCCTTAATTATCAAGTTTTTAGATTTCCCAGACTTGGGATATACCTTTTAGATATGTTTTCCACCAGGACTTCATCAACTATGAAATTTTTTTAAAAAACAACGTTTACTAAATATCAGCCTTGACATTCTCTTAGAATCATCATGTTTAATATTATGGACAGTTTGTGAAATTAATTTATGTTCATTAGTGATAATAGTAGAAGACTTGGTAAGGAAGGATATGATTAAAACATATCCCAAAATGATATCTTAAGAGTTTCTGTGAATTTTATTCATGTATATTATCCACATTATCTATTTCCATAGGTGTGATTGGTATTTGACCTTTTTCTTTTTTTTCCCCCATTTTATCTGTGCAGTATGATTATGATATACACAGGAAAATTCAGTTTTATCTTTTGTACCATTGATCATGTTACTTCACCAAAAATAAGCTTGGCCTACTCCCTGAATTTGAAGTATAATACAAAATCAGTTTTAACCATGAGAAGGGCTTTTTCGTTTTCTTTTTGAGGAAAATGTCATAACAGTCAGTTAGAGGCCACCTCATGGTGTGTGTCAAACATGAGGAAACTTTTACAAAAACAATTTGGAGGGCTCCTACAGGATTATTTCTCCCTATTTACATGTGAGTTGAGAGTCAATGTAGGATTCTACTGAATCACTGGCTAGTTTACTGTTTGATTAGAACAGGGTGCTAATAAAGTCATTTCTTGAGGTTAGTCCTTACGTAGAACATGGTGAAGAACAAAGCCTAGCATATTGCTTGACACATAGATGTCACATAAAATATATTTGTTGGATGAGTCACCTTACCAATGACATAGGCCTAACAAAACAAGGTGAATGCAAATTATTACTCCTGGTGGACAGGGAGAGTGAAAGACCTCAGCAATGTGCTATGAATACTCGTAAATAGAGCCATCTTCACATACACTATGAACCTTTGGGAAATTTGAGTTTGTCGTAGGTGAAATTTTTTGATTCTGCTCTATCCTGCTTATAGGTAGAATTAAAAAGCAAACCTATACCCCATTAACATTGTAATCACAGAGTCTTCATATTATAGAAAACTTTAAAGGTCATTTACCTTCATATTTGAACCCACTGACTCCATCACCACTGTACATTCATTTACATTTTCAATTATTTGACAGACATCCATTGTCTACTTATAATCTGTCTAGAACTGAAGTATGGGTCAATCGAGAAAAAAAACAAAGGCTTTTATCTCAAAAACGTCGTGGGTTAGAGGAGATACAGAACACCAAAAATTACATATGTAGTTCATCTTCCTTTCTTCCTTTCTTCCCTCTCTCCCTCCCTTCCTTTCTCTCTCTCTCTCTCGGAGTTTCACTCTTGTTGCCCAGGCTGGAGTGCAATGGCATAATCTTGGTTCACTGCAACCTCCACCTCCTGGGTTCAAACGATTCTCCTGCCTCAGCTTCCCCAGTAGCTGGAATTACAGGCATGCGCCACCATGCCCAGCTTTTATTTATTTATTTATTTATTTTTAGTAGAGACGGGGTTTCTCCATGTTGGTCAGGCTGGTCTCGAACTCCCGACCTCAGGTGATCAGCCCACCTTGGCCTCCCAAAGTGCTGGGATTACAGGCGTGAGCGACCGCTCACACCCTTACTTAGTTCAGCTTTCTACTTGAAACTTATGATCTTCAGTGGATGACATATGTTGTCAACTCTGATTATAAAATGATTTTTCCCCAATATTAATTCAAAATCTGTCTTTTGGAAGCTTCTTAATTCAAGTCTTCTGAGAAACAAAAATAGAAACATAGGAAAAAATCTCTAAGCCCTTCTCTCTATAATAGTTCTTCAGATCAGCACTTCTCAAACTTGTGAAATGCAGATTCTGATTCAGCAAGTCGGGAGTGGCTTTGGAATTCTCTCCCAGGTGATAACATTGCTGCTGGCCTGGTGACCACACATTGAGTAGCAAGGCTTTAGTAAACATAAATCTTTGATTATGCAATACAGCCTCTCTCCCGCTCCTCGATCTGTGTCTTACCGTCACCAATCTAAGTCTCACTTAGTTTCTTAGTTCTTCCTGATACAAGGTGGCTTTAAGCTCATCTATAGAAGTAATATTGAAAAACTGACATGTCAGAGAGACATGGTCAGGTATTGAATTTTTCTAATCCTCACTTTTCTTATCTGAAAATCAGGACACCAAACTTACCTATCCTAAATTTGGAAAGAATTTATTTGAGATGAAGGATTTACAGCACCTATTATGAAACTGTATTTCATATAGGAGATTTGTTCACCTCCAGTTTATCAATATTATTGTAGAGGGTGTTGCTTGGAATCAAGTAGAATAATCCAGATTTGGTCTGATAAACCCAGAGTAAAATACCTTCAGTCTAGATTAGAATTTCTGTGAGGCCTTTACAAGATCACTTTATCCCTCTGCACAGTAATATTTGGTTAATAATCCTTGCAACTGCTGTTTATAATGTGCTTTGAGAAAAGAACTTTATAATTTCACAGTAGGGATTTTATTATATTTTAATGTTAACCAAACTCTTAGGATTTTCATAAGAGGTTTTTGCTTGCATTCTAAATTAAATCTCTAGTTGGTCTAGACCTCATCTGAACTGATTCAGGCACTTTTGCAGGTAGATTTCACAGCATGTAAACTATATGCTCAAAGGCATTACTGTGTTTAATTTTAAGAGTTCTGAGCATATTGTTGTCCACAATTTCACTGTTACAGTCTGAAAACTATCATAATGAAGAGATATACATTTTGCTAATCCCGAAACAGTACATCTTTTTGTCCTCCTTCGGCTTATGCTTTTCTCTTTGCTCGGCTATGATTTCTTCTTGGATAAACTCATTTTTATTGACTTCATTTGTCTCCTCTATATTTTTGAGCCACAGATTAACATCTGAGCTCCTCATCCAAATTTTCAACTACATGCTAGATACCTCCTGGTAGTTGTTCCACTGGGAACTCAAATGCAATTTGCCTTAATTTGAATGTATTATCTTCCTCCAGAACCCAATCTGCTTTGTGTCTTGAGTTTCCCCTTTTAGTCAACAGCACTACTAATGATACCTAGTAGACACTTGGCAAATATTGGTAGTTTTCTGACACTGACCCTCTTGTTTGCCAAGTTGGGGACCCCACTTATCTTTGACTCATCTCTTCATATCAGTCACACACCTCATTGACTGTATCTCTGTAACGTATTACTCTATTGTTTATTCATCAGGTACTAACTGAGGACTTTCTGGGAACTATAAGGGATAGTAAGATGAATTAGCACAGTCATGGCCATCACATAGCTAACAGCTTCTGTTTCATATAACCTTTTCTTCATCCCTCCTGCCATAATTTAGGGGCTTGTTGTTCCGACCTGAAATGTTGTAGAATCTCCTACCTGGTGTTTCAACCTCCCTTTTCTTGAATCCCTGCTTATTCTTTACACAGAATTTTTCAAAACATATTTAATGTCACATTACTTTCCTATAGAAACCTTTGCAAAGGTTCCCAGTTCCTTACAAGAGCACCTTTAAATGGCTTTAAAATGACTGTACTTTCGTGAGATCTTATCTCATCCAATCTCTCTATCCTCTCTCTTAGCTGTATCCACAGCCCCCACACTCTGAGTATGGCACTTGAGCCAGGCCGGAGAAGATGAGAAGAATTTCAATAGGCAGTAAGTGTGGGCGGTAAACACATCAACAAATAAATGAATAGAGATGGGAAACTGTATGGCTGCATGTCCCAGCAGTTACTGAAACTCAGAAATACATGACGCAAAAGGGCTTTCCCACATCCCTCCATTGTGATATTTTTCACGTAGTGTGCTAGAATCTAAGCAGCCATTTTGTACGTGTTCTAAGGAAGGAAAACCCATGGGCATTTGAATGTGTTTCATAAACTAAGTGAACTAAGTCAGCGACTATGAGTCAGCCTACAGGACAGCTCTTTCTTTATATACCTGGGTTACCATAGTGCCATTCTTGGTTTAGATTAAACATTTTAAAATTGAAAAGAGAAACTTAGAACATGATAGTTAAGTAAAGGAAGTTCTTTTTGTTGTCCAGTTATTATGGATGATGGTCTTAGTCAGACATATAATATTTATTTCACCATTTGTTCCTCGAATTGACTTTTTGTGCCATCATCTAGTGTAACTGTAGTTTATATTGGACACTTCTGATTAATCAACTCTTGTAGAAATTATACATTTTGAAAAGTGGGTCTGATACTTAATAACTCATAAGAGAATGCCTTTTTATTAACCTTTTGTATCATAAAGATTTTAAAATAATTTTAAGTAGAATCAAAATAAAGTTGAGTTGATCTAAATTTTTGTTCGCTTTTTGCTTCTTTTTATTTTGCTAGATCAAACATTAAAGATTAGGAATGTTTAGTTTCTTTTTTAAAATCTGGAATAGACAAATGGAAATGCTCACGCTGAAAGGATAGCATTAAAATGCACGTATGCTGTTCCCAACCTTCCCCTTGAGGAAGTGTTTGATCTAGATTGTCCCAGCCCTCAGGGGAAGACTGTGGAATATGTATTGTTGTTGTTGTTGTTTGAGATGGAGTGTCACTCTGTAGCCAGGCTGGAGGGTGGTGGTGCCATCTTCTCTGCTCACTGCAACCTCCAACTCCCAGGTTCATGTGATTCTCCTCCCTCAGACTCCTGAGTAGCTGGGACTATAGGCATGTGCCACCATGCCTGGCTAATTTTTGTATTTTTAGTAGAGATGGGGTTTTGCCATGTTGCCCAGGCTGGTCTGGAACTGCTGACGTCAGGTGATCCGCCTGTCTCGGCCTCCCAAAGTGCTGGGATTACAGGCGTGAGCCACCGCGCCGGGCCATGTATTAATTTAAGTCTTTTCACATTGGTTAGCCATTAATTATGTTTCGTTGTAAGAGTATCCTTTTATTTTTTCTTGGTTACCTTAGTTTCCTTTTTATTTTTTGGCTTCTTTTTTTCAGTAATTTGGTATCGCAGACATCAGTATCAGGAAATAAGTGACAAAATTTTGGCACCACTTTATATTTCATAAGACATAGTGAAAGTTTTTGCTTATTTTGTTATTCTTCTTTTCCATATGTTTCATTTTTTTTAAAAAAATTGAATATCTTTTAAAATATATTTTTCAAACTTGAATACTTATTTATAGAATTCCACAGTCTGGCATCATATAGCAAGTTGCTTTCAAAAATGTGAAATGTTTTTAAAATATAATTTATGATGACTTTAATTTTAAGAAAATGACATTAATTTTTAAATTTTTATTTTACCTTCTATATTCTATCTTCAACTTTTATTCCATGTATTACTGTATTGAATTTATGTGATTATAAGTTATATATCTTTCTTAATAGTCTGAATTCTTTTAGGGCATGATACATATATGATTTCTAATTGTGATCTCTACAACATCTGAGAAAATGTCTAGCAAATAATTATATTTCTATAGACAAAAAATAAATAAAAAGTACCTAACATATGTCAACCTCTATAACTTCACAAATTTTAAATAAAATGCAATATAAATTATGATACCTTCAATATAATGACTCATTTACTGTAGCTGATATTACATTGTATTATAATGATTTGGATTGTCTTTGTCTTTGCTTATTTCTATAAACACTTATGTTTTATGTATTATTATTATTTTTTTAGATAGGGTCTCGCTTTTTCGCCCAGGCTGGTGTGCAACAGCAGTCCGATCGCAGCTCACTTCAGCCTTGACCTCCTGGGCTCAAGTGATCCTCCTGCCTCAACCTCCCAAGTATCTGGGAGGTTGCCCAGATACGTGCCACCATGCCTGGCTATTTGGTTTAATTTTCTGTACAGATGCAGGTCTCTTTATGTTGCCTATACTGGTCTTGAACTCTTGGGCTCAAGCAATCCTCTTACCTTGACCTCCCAGAGTGTTGGGATTCAGGTGTGAGCCACCCCACCGGCGTTATGTTTGTTCAATTATATAAACTAACTAAGGGTGGCTATAATCAAACTTCAAAGTCATGACATTTCTATCTTGTTAACTTTTTATTTTTTGGAGACAGTGTCTCACTGCATCACCCAAGCTGGAGTGCAGTGGCATGATCACACCTCATTGCAGCCTCAACCTCCTGGGCTTAGGTGATCCTCCCACATCAGTCTTCTGAGTAGCTGGGACCACAGGCATGCACCACCACAACCAGATAATTTTTATATATATATATATATATATATATATATATATATTTTTTTTTTTTTTTGTATTTTTTTTGGTAGAGATGGGGTTTTGCCATATTGCCCAGGCTGATCTTCAACTCCTGGGCTCAAGCATCTTCTGGCCTCAGCCTCCTAAAGTGCTGGGATTACAGGCCTTAGCCACCACATCCAAACTGTTTTGTTATTGTTTTATTGAAAATAACTCTACTACTTTATCGAAATAATGAAATTAGTAATAAAAAGAAATCATTTTTAGACATTTACTAAAAATTATTGAAGAATGCCTGGCTTTTTGAGTTATTTTATTAATACGCCATTTTCTTTCTCCCAACTTAAAAAATAGAAGACAGGTTTGGGTGTCTATCCTATAACTAGATGGCTAGATATACTTTTGGTTTATCTAAACCTTAAAATTTTGAGCTTCCGAATAGCCCCTTGTCACATCTATTCTGTGAAATCATAAAAGGGCCAACTATGAGGTGTCATTTGAATTCTTCCTGTGAGATGTAATAGAATATTAACCTGCTCCTCAGTAGGGTGTTCCCAGATGCAGGCATGCCAGGGGACATCGTGATTCACTGATAGTAATGGGATCTGATTACGATCCTAGGATTTGCAGTGCAGTGAGACAGGAATACCATGGTTATTTCTCTATATTCTTTCTCAAATACAGTGCACAGCCATGCTAGCAATTGTCCCTTTTTTTGTTCATATTACTGTTATTTATATTGTACAATGTATAGAGATATTCATATTATAGATAAGGAAGCAACGGACAGGTGAATGTCAACCTTATTGAAAGTTTGACAGTTTTAACAATAAAGTATATAAAGGCACTAGCCCTGTACCTGAAACATTGTAAGTGTTCAATGAATTTTAGTTTCTTTTTGGCCTCCCCAGCTTTTGACTCTAATTCCAGTGTTCTTTATACTACCAGAGGTTACCTCTCCCAATTGCCTTTTTATTAGGTAGGTCAGAAATAGTTTGATTTCTTCACCTACTAAATTCATCATTTTCAATTTGTGTTCTTTAGACGTGTCTCTGTTTCTATTCATGCATTGCCTTGTATGTAGAAGGAAAAATAGAAAAATAAATATTATATAAATTACTCTAATGATTTTATCAGAGCCTTCCTTTAACTTTCATATTCATATTTATTCTTCTGGATTCCAGCTGGGAGACAGAACTTTATATTTACAAAAAATTTTTTAAAATGAGAAAAGTAATTTTTGATGGAATTTGAATGCTGTTTTGGATGGTGAGATTTATAAGTATTGCATTCCTGAGTCATAAATCAGCCAGAACTTATGACAGATGAAATTTGTGTAGGGGAAATCAAATAATGAAATGAGACTTAATAATTTCTGCAAGCCATATTTAAGATTTGTTCCCAAGATAAGCTGCAGCTAGCATGTAGTGTGTGTATGTGTGCATACACATGTATAATTACACACTAACATAAACATAAATGTATGAGTGAATGAGCTATCAAGAAGAGTATTCAAGACCATGAAAAACTAGTGTAGCAGTATGTATTGAAGTCAGCCTGGAACTGTGGAATTGGCTCTGGAGAGAGAAAGAGAAGACTGTGTTCGTTTTGGAGGCAATGTCGTTGATTAGGTGTGTGTCATTTATTCCTCATTTATTCACCCCATATTGAAAACTTACCATATTCTAGCAATTGGGCTAAGTAACAGTTGCTTAACCTTTCTGAGCCCCAGTCACCTTCATGTTAAAATAGTTTAATGGGAATACTAATGACTGCTTTAATCCTTAGGTAGGGGTCTTTGTCCGGGACTCTACTCAGACCTTCCTCCAGGCATGTCCAAGTCTGTGGTGGCAAGGAGTCCATGGGAATAAGGGGACATGTTTACCTGGAGCCTGAGCTTCCTTGTTCTGTACCACACTCTGGCATCCCAGAAGTTCCTACCCAGACATTACTGAGGTTGCTTCCAGGAGCTGTGTGTTCCTCTTCCTTGGCTGTACTTCCAAGGGCAAATTGCATGGCAGAGAGTATTCGCCCCTGGCCTGAAGGTTCACCGAGGCTGTTAGATGGAGGTGCATGTTGCTTGGACATACAAACTATGGTTTATATGTGAATCCCTATGGGTCCCTGGCAGTGTCAGTTGGCTGGAGCCCAGAGTGGGAAGAGAAGAGGTCTGAACTATGAGCTGGGGGGTGAATTCTCTCAGTCCTGTTTTGTTTTGTGAAAGATCAGATCTGAGGAGCCCAAGAGATCTGTTTGAATTAGGAAAACATAATTTTCAAGTAGCAGAACTAAATATCCTTTATTTGACAGTTACCTTGATTTATAAATTTAAATATTAAACATATGATATGGGAGTCTCCATTTGTTCTCTTGCTTTAAGCCCTACAAATATTAGGGCTGAGTTTGAATACTACCTATCTTAAAAGTGTGTGCTGTAGAACAAACAAAATATATATGTTAAAATTTCATTTAAATTAGAAAAAATCTACATAAATTTAGGATATGTCATAACATATTATTATTTTTATATATAAATAAATACTAACAGAGCTCCACATTAATGAAATACTTGATACTTCACATAGAGCCTCAGCACAAAGTGCTCAGGACATTGTAGGCACTGCCACAGCCACACTGAAATTCATTTAAATATGACAAGCAATTTCATAACTGAGTCTATGTACCTCCTTCCTGAAAAGCCATGTCATCTCCCTTTTCCCTCAAATCTATCTATATATCTGCATATCTACTTACCTACCTATCTGTTGCGACTGTATATACATGAGGACTTGTAAAAACAGATGTCACCCAAATGAGAGTGACAGAGTTAAGAATTGAGGCAAGTTCTCCTGACTCTCATAACAGTCCCTTTTTACCCTCTCTCTGCCTAAAGAATACAGAGGTAACTGACCATCCAGTGTATCTGTGCGGATGGTGCCTGTACAGTTTTTGGGATGTGTCACTCACACAAACATCAGTGAATGTCACCCCCTGGGGCCTGAAAGTGGAAAACCTGCGGTGGCTCAGGAAAAAAGTCATCCTCAGCAGATATTCAGTGTAGTCTGAGAGAGATGGTGTATGTGCGTGTGTATGTGTATAAGTATTTTTTTCTCTTTAAGAATTTTCATATATGTATTAAAAATCTTGAGTGAGAATTACCTGCTGTAAAGAGAAGTCACCACATTTGGGAGCTCCTCAACACTTTTGCATCTGAATAAGCAAATTAACATCTGTTCTATCCTTCTTTCCATCTGTTAGAATGAAGATGTTATTTCTTCTAGCTAAGACCAATCTCCTGTGTTCTAAATCTCATCCCCTCTCACCTTTGTAGGGAAGATACATCACCTTACATCCCCTCTCTTCTAGCTTCTTGCTGTTTTCAATTTAATATGCTTAAATCTTTATAAAATATCAATAGTCCCCAATCCTTTTTCAGGACTGAAAGAGTGCCTACATTTCTTCTTTTTCATTTTTAACCTTTTAACAAATTCTGTATATTCATTGTTGGCTTTTCTTTACCTCTCACTTCTACCTTATCTTTTTCTAATCTGGCATTTACACTCAACACTAACACTAACAATACTGTTCTTGTCACCATTACTAATGACATCTAATTTACCAAATCTAATGGATACTTTTCAGCCCTCATTTATGTGACTTCTTGATAGCACTCAAGATTGCTGGTTAATTCCTGTTTTTGAAACATGCTTTACTCCCATTTTTCTGGTTTCTCCTTAGTCTCCTTAAGCAGTTTATACTCTTCTGTTCCATCTTTAGAGATCCAAGGCTGAGTCCTGGATCTTAAACACTCACATTGTGCTTTCATGGCTTTATTTATCAAAACATCAACACTGCCACATTTATATCTTCAGGCAAGACCTCTCTCCTGAGTTCTAAACCTATAAATCCGACTTCCACTTGGTGCCTCCAGTTGAAAATATCCTAAACCTAATTTATAGGTTTATTTCTAAATCTGTTCCTCTTCTAATATTTCCCTCCTCAAATAATGTGGTTATCATGTTTAAACAAAGTGGGTACCCCGTACCCACTTTGCCAATGGTGTAGAATCTCAAATATATAGCCGTAAAACGTAAACACCTTTGTACAAATTTAGCCTTTGATTTCGTCTACCTTTGTCCAAGAATAATGGCCTTTCTTTCCTTTCCAATTATTAGTGTGATCTTCTCTATTACCTATAGCAATAGGTTTTTTTTTAATCAGATTTTTTTTTTTAAATCAGAATCCTTGGAACCATGTCATGTTAAGGGAGTTCTGACCTCAAAGGTTTCTCTGGGTTCAAAGACTTATGAGAATAACTTCTTTTATTTAAGACTGCCTTGACTGCCTTTTCCCCCTCTGATTTACTGTCACACCAGCACATGAATATTATAAAGGGTACACACAACAGCAAGGATACAATTTACTATATTATAGTATGTGCAGCCTCCCCATTGGCTCCCTAATATCTCACAGAGGCATGCTGAGCTCAGTAGTCAACAAAGCTCACAAGGAGAGAAGTATGGTTCATTAGCTCAGAAAAGTATGAACTCTGGGTTTTGTCGTCCATGCCATGCTGGGGTGTATATGTTAGTTTGGGGGAAATAGATCAGTGAAGGATCTACTTTGCTGTCTTCTAAGGAAATTCTGTCTGTGCCATGATTACATACTTCCACTTTCTATTTTTACTGCCCTCCCACACATTTCCCTTTTTGCCCACATGCAATTAATAACTAAGTCAAGACAATTTTACATCTTCACCAACACTCCTTAATCCAAGTCACTGGCATCTCTTGACTGGCCGTGTTGTTACTTTCTCACTTGTCTCCCTGCTCATCCTCCTATCTGTTCTCTCGTAATCAGTCTCTACTGAGCTTTTAAAGTACAGATTAGATATCGTTCTTATGCTTAAAACTTTCCAATGACTTACCATTACTCCTCATAAAAGTGAAAAATTTTAAATATAGACATTCATTTTACAGGGTAATTTACATTCAAATTTAATAATTATATATTTTGGGGTAATACAACTTATTAAAGGGAAATGATGAACATTCCTTATATAATTATGAATTATAACTGTCGCACAATTTTAATTTATTTAGAACCAACCTCTTCTGTTTGCTTACTTGCTCTATGTTATAGCAAAGGAAGGAAAAAACATGTTATTGCTTGGGTAAACCAACTGTTTTGTGTGACTGACTTTGTTTTTTATACCAACGTATTTTTTTTTTATTGCTATAGGTAATAGAGAAGACCACACTAAGAATTGGTAAGCAAAGAAAGGCCATTATTCTAGGACAAAGGTAGATAAAATCAAAGGCTAGATTTGTGCAATGGTGTTTAGGTTTTATGGCTATATATTTGAAGTTCTACAACATTGGCAAAATGGGTACAGGGTGATCAGCCTGAGTGTAGATGGACTATAGCATAGCATTTGGTTGATGTACAAGCTCAATAAAAAGTGTTATGCTAGGCTGGGCGCGGTGGCTCATGCCTGTAATCCCAGCACTTTGAGAGGCTGAGATGAGTGGATCACTTGGTCAGGAGATCGAGACCATCCTGGCTAACACAGGGAAACCCTGTCTCTACGAAAAATACAAAAAATTAGCTGGGCGTGTTGGCACATACCTGTAGTCCCAGCTACTCAGGAGGCTGAGGCAGGAGAATGGCTTGAACCCGGAAGGTGGAGGTTGCAGTGAGCTGAGATCGCAGCACTGCACTCCAGCTTGGGTGACAGAGCGAGACTCTGTCTCAAAAAAAAAAAAAAAGTGTTACGCTAGTCTACATAACACTCCCTATATGTCCTATGTGTCTGACTTTTTCCATTCAGAATTTCCCAAATGACCCTTGCTTTCACACTGCTTCTTCCACTGTGCTCTATAACATTCTGAATGATCTGAACTCCTCTTGGGCCACTGTCCAGACTCTTGGTCTCTGAACTCCAGCCACACTTTCAATTGTTTAAATTCACCAAAAAGTCCTTTCGGACCTTGAACCTTTTCTTTTACTTCTGTCCTTGTGTGGAGTGTTATTATTTTTTACTCCTCATTTTTTCTGACACGTACTCACTTCCTCTAGCTAATTCCTTCTTTTTCTTTCCACTCATCTTCAATGTTCTATCCTGAGGGAGCCATTTTTGACTCCCTAGAGATTAGGTGAGGTTTATCCTCCATAGCAGCCAGGACTCCTTCAGAACACTTCTCATATTTGTAATTATAAGAACTGATTGTGGAATTATTTATTTAGTTTCTTTCTTTCTGACAAGAGGGTCAATTTCATGAGGACACTAGTCCTACCGCCTTGTTCATAGTTGTGTTCCTTGTTCATAGTTGTGTTCCTTGGCGTGGTATCAAGACCAGGGTATTGGTGGAAGGTAAGATCAAGGTTAGGATGGAAGGAATGAAGGCAGGCAGGCAGCAGGTTTAGGATATAATTTTTGCTTGCACCTTATTTGGTACGTATTTTTCAGAATGTACATGGTCTTTGATTACCGGTACCTTGTTGTTATCAGTATTAACAAGGTCTTCAAGATCATTGTTGCTTTGTATAATAGATGGTCGGTGCTGTTTGGAGAAATGTATCTGTCAAGATGTCCAGCCATCTAGGTCTGTGCTGTACAATATGGTAGCCACTAGCAACATGTGGCTTTTGAGCACTTGAAAGTGGCTAGTTGAACTGAGATATACTGTGATTGCGAAATACACAGTGTGTTTTGAAGATGTGGCATGAAGAAAATGAATGTATGATATTGCAATAATTTCTATATTGATTACTAATTTGGGATACATTATGTTAAATAGAACATGTCATTAAATATATACTATATATAAATAGAATACTGTATATAAATATGTACTCTATATAAATAGAATATATACTTTCACCTATATATTGTACTTATTTAAAAATGAGTACTAGAAATGTTTTAAAATACTTACCTGGGGTTTGCATTATATTGCTATTGGATAGTACCGGCCTAGGCATGAAACTCAGCATTCTCTGCCTTGCTATTAGATCCCAAGGGACAAAAAAGCCATTCTGGTGAAATGAGGTGACTGTTGTCAACAATGTGCCTTGAAATCTAACAAGTTGTACTCTACTTTTTATTGGACAATCAGGGGCTGGTTTTTCTGATTTTGTCTTACTATCTTGCTATCAGAAATTAGAATTTCTGTACATAAACACTGTTTCTGAAATAACATAATTGTTACCATTTGATAGTGTTTTATGGTGTAGAGCATTTATTTATAGTTAGATTATTTTTTCTCTCTCATGAACTTATACTCTATTAGCCACCATCTAATAGATACCATACTTTCTTTGCTAGATTCTAGAATGTGGTTTGTTATGTTTTCATTTAGACAAATGAAAGTTGGTAAGGTTTCAAGCTTTGAAATAAGCCTGGAAATTTTTCCAATGTGATAGAAAATGTTGAAATCAACCATAAATTATCTCACAACCAATATTAAGTCTAGAACTCTGAATTTTAAGAAGACACCAGTCCATTAAGCAAACAGATGAAATACACTTTGCCTAAAGGTTTATCTGCAGTGCAGTCAATTGTAATTCTTTTTTTTTTTTTTTTTACAGTATTTTTTTTTATTATTATTATTATACTTTAGGTTTTATGGTACATGTGCGCAATGTGCAGGTAAGTTACATATGTATACATGTGCCATGCTGGTGCGCTGCACCCACCAACTCGTCATCTAGCATTAGGTATATCTCCCAATGCTATCCCTCCCCCCTCCCCCCACCCCACAACAGTCCCCGAAGTGTGATGTTCCCCTTCCTGTGTCCATGTGTTCTCATTGTTCAATTCCCACCTATGAGTGAGAATATGCGGTGTTTGGTTTTTTGTTCTTGCGATAGTTTACTGTCATTCTTAATAATGAGACAAGGAAGAGAAACTTGGACACCTGGAACTGAAACTACACATCATCTATTTAATTATTAGTGGATATTAGTTATTATTGCCTAAAGTTGGATCTGATTTAGTGTTCTTAGAGATTTCTGGCATAGCCTTTAATTTAAATCTTGTTATTAATTTCCTGTTATTTATTTCCCCAAGCAGTGAGCTATAAAAAGTGTGTTATATAACACTGTGGTGTTTGAATGTGTTCAAATCTGGGTACTTTATGGTACCCAATAACTAAAACATAATAAAATCATAAGTCAATGTCTTATCATTACCACCATTACCACTGAGACCACAATCATTACCACTGAGAGAAAGAGAGAAAGAAAGAAAGAAAGAAAGAAAGAAAGAAAGAAAGAAAGAAAGTTAGTTAGAAGAAAGGGATCTCGTCTAATTTTGATCAACGTGTAGTACCAGAAAAGTCATTTTTTCCTGCACTAGGGTTCTGTTTCTTCTCTTGTAAGGAGTGGGAATAAGAACAGCTTTCCTCACTGGTGGTTTGCAATTCTCTAGGGAAAACATCTGTTCAGATATATTATTCTCCTTAAAGCAATAGAATGAACTATTCAAAAATTATTTTTCCTTTAAGATTTAAAATTTGGGAACATAAACTAATAAGCTCCGTATTGTATCCCAAGCTCCTTGTGTAGTGTCTGGCCCTAGGAGACTCTCACCTACTAAATACCTGACACTTGGAGGGGATCAGGCAGATGTGTTCATGACTCAGTCATTCTGAGTGTTTTTATGTCCTATTTGCACAGTTCTAACCACAATGATAATTTTGAATATTATACAGTTTTAATGTTACCCCCGTAATGTTCTACTTGTTAGAGGCATAATAAACATTGATGCTAAAATAAGACTTTGACTATTGTAATCTGAGCTGTTACGAAATGACTCTGCCTTCCACTTAAAATAGGTGAATCTGCTGGAGAAAATATAACAACAAAAATTAAAAAGCATAGTTGCACTCAAAACCAAAAAGGGGAAATCTCTATGTGCCAGAAAAGAAGAGGGAATTTATGTTTATCGAGATGAGCAGGAACTGAGTTTCTGTACTTCAGGTGGCGATTACTAGAACGGCATAGGCATCAACAGGTGAGCATTGGGCTTAACCTTTATGTGGGCACAGGAGACTGGGTGTCAGACTTGTGTGAGGCAGGCAGGGGTCTATACAGAGACAGTGCTCCTTCTGAGAGATGGTGATCTAGAAAAATTTTCTATCTGCCAAGGAAAACTAAAAGGAACTTGATGTGTCCACCTAGGGCAGTGGGTGGAAAGTGTTGTCTATGAGGAATTAGAAACCCAAACTGGGACCACTTCCTGGGTGAGGTTCAATATCAAATTCTCCTTGTTAAGTTGGAATTCCAGTCTGAGAAGTTAATGTAAGAACTTCTCTCTAGCTGGGGAAATCCGCGAAGTACTACAAGAGGCCAATACAAAACCTTTCCATGGGTTTCAGTCCAGGGAAACACAAAACAACCTTCTCTGAGGAAAATCTCAGTCTGATAATTAAAACCACGTAAGGATATAAACCATCAAAAAGAAGAGTGAAGCTCAACAAGTTGAATAATTCATACCCCCGAGTTGTAGATATTAAGATGAATCTAAAATAAATTTTAAAAAATAATATTTTAAATGTTTATTTAATTAAATGAAACAGAAATCACAAGACAGGAAAAGGGCAGTATAGAAAAAAAGGTGAATTTTAAAGAAAATGATTAAATAGCGGTCAGGTGCGGTGGCTCACGCCTGTAATCCCAGCACTTTGGGAGGCCAAGGCAGGCGGATTCCCTGAGGCCAGGAGTTTGAGACCAGCCTGACCAACATGGAGTAACCCTGTCTCTACTAAAAATACAAAATTAGCTGGGTGTGGTGGCACATGCCTGTAATCCCAGCTACTCAGGAGGCTGAGGCAGGAGAATTGTTTGAACCTGGGAGGCAGAGGTTGTGGTCAGCCAAGATCGTGCCATTGCACTCTAGCCTGGGCAACAAGAGCGAAACTCTGTCTCAAAAAAATAAAAATAAAAATAAAAAATAAATAAAATAAAATAAATCATAATTATATAGCAATTACAATAGTAAGAAAGAAAGTTTATGTGTGTGTTCAAAAATAGGCTCTAAATAATAGAAGAGAAAATGATTGAATTGGAAATGAAAGCAGACAAATCAATTCTTCTGAGAGATTAATAGATGGAAAACATTGAATGAGATTTTAAGAGATAGGAAGTATATATAGAGAAGCTCCAACATGCATTTCAAAGGAGTTGTGGGAAAGAAGAAAAGATACAATGTCAGATCATCTGTAATCAAAGAGATTAAGATGGAGAATTTGCAGAACACCAAAATTCATATGGACTTTTCCCATCATGTGGATTCTTAAAACAACCCACACCTGGGAATATTATAGTAATATTATAAAATCACATTATGATGAATATACAATATTTTAAAAGAAGCCAGAGAGAAGAGACAGATTAACTACAAATGAAAGACAGATTGCAGACTTGTCAGCAATAATAGTTGCTAGAATATGATGAAATTTTTTTCCAGAATGCTGACGGATAATAAGCATCTTTTTGATGTTATGTGTCCGGTTAATTACAAGAAGAAAGAGAGAGACAGAAATAAACAAATGTAATGCCAAATACTGAGACATTTTTACACTTTAATAGATTGGATCCTTATTGGTTCACAAAGAGGGGGTTGAGTCTGGGGGGAAAGAGAGGTTATAATGATGAGTGAAAAAGATGGTAAACATGTTTGTAAATCTATCATAATAAATGAAAAAAATCTTATGACGAGCATTTCATGGGTTTAAAAAGAAACTAGAACTAAAGTACTAGACAGTAATAGAAATATGTGGATTTGAGTTTTTAGCCATTTGCATTATTTGATAAAAGCTTAGTAATTAACAGTTAAACTTGAATTTTGTTAAACTACACATTTATGTTAGATATGTAAGGATTACTACTAAAATAATAGAAACAGAACTGTAATTTCCAATTCAAGATAAAGGGAAAAATTGGAGGGAGTGTAAGGGAGAGTAAATCAATTTAATTGAAGGAACATAAGAATAAAATAACGGAGCAAAGAAACGCATAATAAATAAAAACCACAAACAAAGATGATAGAAATAAAAACAGCTAAATCAGAAAATTAAAGTTAAAGCAAAATGATTATAGCCATCTATTATGGGAATTTCAAATCAGATGAAAATTCAAAATCCAAATATATGGTGTTAATACAATGTTGAATGAGATAATCAAATTGCTTGATAATATACATGGCATATTTTTATGTTAAAATGCACAATACACAAAGGGCAATAGGTACTTTTTGTGGATATTCACAGAGGGAGTACAGGCACAAAAATATGAATAGGAAGGCTACCTCCCAAATTCAGAAATATGGTTGCATCTCATTAGCAAAGTAATGGAATGGAATTAAAGAGATGACTGTAATGGTTTGATTCTATAAAACAATTTGAAGCAATTATGGAAAATGGTAGTATTTGTTAAATATGGGTGATGAATACATGGATATTTGAGAGGCAGTGAGAATGGTAATCTGTTCTGTGGGTTCTGGAGCCAGACTGCCTGCGCTCAAATCTTTACAGCCCTTCTGCTTATGAAATATGGGTGAGCCATTCGTCAGTCACTTCACCTGTGCCTTAGTATTAGCATCTATAAAATGAGTAAAAAAATACTAACTTCGTAGAGCTAATGCAAAGATGGAATGAATAAGTGCTAGACATAGAAATCATTTGAGTCCCTGGCTCACGGTAAGCACTATTGAAGGTTATTATTATTTTTCTGTTTTCTGCATGTTTGAGATATTTCATGTTGAAAAGATAATTCAAATTAATAAAACTGTTAATGGATAGGTAAAATTATGATACATCTTCAAATCATAATCAAGATAATCGTCATCAAAGCAAATTAAAATTACTAATAAAAATTCCTACATGGTACATATAGATGTTTTTAGAGCCTCAATATCAGAGTTAAAGAAGACAGTCTTATGACCATTGTATCTAATTTGTTTTTCCATTTGTGACTACACAGGTGATCCATGGACAGAATGGATTATGTGTGGATACATACTTGGGAAGTGTTTCAATTTTTTCATCTTATGTGGTCACTACAAAGAAAACACAGAGATTCTAAAATTAAACCAGTTTTTATAAAACAAAGTGCAAGATTTTGAAGCATCAAATAAAAAACCCAATGTTTTTGTGTTTTTGATTCTGTAACACATAGACAAAAATGCAACATACATTTTAATGTTTAGTTGTTCTCCCAAACATGTGCCCTTTAAAAATTGTTTGTTGACAAATCATGCCTTTTCTTAATACAATGTTTCACATGTAAATGGGAAACTGTTTTCAATTTTTAAAATAGGTTATAGGTGTTAAAGTCAAGCTGGCCTTCTCCATAAGGTTTGAGAGATTCCTTAGCTGTGGGTAGATCAATCTTTACTGTATTGAATCCTGAAATATGCTTCTTGGAGTTGGCCATGAGAGAAGTAGGCTTTTGGTCATGTCTACAGTCAGATCACGCACCCTTGAAAGTATTGTCCTGGCACTTTGTCTGAAAACACTGGTTCATTTCTTTATTCATGAGATCTTAGCCTCTATATCACAGTCCGTCATTATCAGTCACAGTGGCAGTTCCTTGTACCTGTGTTTCTCTTGTCCCTAAGAGCCTCCCAAAATGAATGTGAGTTACAGCACCCAACCCATGTTTACATATTTACAGTGTATGTGTTATCCACATTTGATTAATATTTTCAGTGCTCTCTTGTGTGACATAATATCAAGTAATAAATTAATTGTATTAATATAGTTTGTCTAGATTATAATTTAATTGAAATTTTAATAATCTTCATTCATTTACAGTGGTAAAAGATATATCTATTAAAAATGTTTTCTCCATTTTCGATTCTAACTTATTAAAAATAGCTTTTAAGTATCTATCCTGGCCTGAGAGTCCCTCAGGTTTCTGGGACCTAGACTTGGAGCCACTGAACTCTTCCAGTACAGTTGTTTTATAGATGAAACCTGAAGCCCAGAGAGAAGAAACTAGGTCACTGAAAAAAAAATATGTTTGCTTCCTATATGTTAATAGGCACTATGCTAAGAACTAGGTATTCTGTAATAAATAAAAGTTACATGGCCTCACCCTCAGGGATGCTACAGTCTAGAGTGGGAAATAGATAATAAACAACAAAGAGAAATAGCTATCTAGTTACGAATTGGACTACGTGAAATGAAGGGAGGAAAAAAAAAAAACCGGGTGCTGCCAGATAATGTCTGTACAATGTGGAGGCAGATTTAGGTTGGAGGCCTAGACAAGACCTCTATGAAATTGTATTTATGCAGTGACTTGAATTTATTTCAGGAAGAGAATCAATCCAGGCAGAGGGAAATGCATGTGCAAAAATCCCTAGGTCTGAATAGAAAGAGGGCACATGTGCCTAGAGCTTAGTGAGCCAGGGACAGAGTAAATTAAGATGATGATGAAACTGTAGGCAGGAGCCAGATGGTGCAAAGCTCTCCCGGCCATGCTAAGGGTCTGACGTTTTATTGTAAATGAAATGGGAAGCTGTTAAAGAGTTTAAGCAGAAGAGTGGCATGATCCAATTTATATTGTAAAATATTACCTTGACTGTAATGTGGTTTGGAAGGGAAAGAGTGTTAGTGAGGTGGCTGTTAGTGGAATCTAGCCCAGAGCACTTGATGGCCTGAACAAAGGTGGAGGCAGTGGGGATGGAGAGAAGGAAACAATTGGAATTAGACCCCAAATGTCTGGATCCCACTGCCCTGCATATGCCCCTGCGCCACAGTGCCTGAATTTACCAGGGTCAAGGCTGATGGATGTGTTCTTGGCGCTCTCAACTGCTCTTTTGCTGAAAGTATTATTACACCACTAGAACTCACCTGGTTGACTCTGCAAAGGCAAAGCATTTTGTGTGTGTGTGTGTGTGTGTGTGATGGTATGAAAAGATGATTGACAAAAATCACATTTAACAACCATAATAATATACCTGAAAGTAATTTACATTTGGGCTGCATGAGGGAATTCCTGAGGCTTGCCAACCTGGATAAACAGATCTCTGATATCCAAGGCAGTTTCAGGACAAGTCCAATATTTGTGCAGCTCCCCTGATGTCAGGGAACTGTCATGCCTGTGCTCGCCCAAATAATGTGTCCTGTTCATTTATTTCTGGTGCCAAAAGATGTGTCTGTGAAAAAAGAGACTAACTGAGAAGATTTTTCTATGCCAAATGAGGATGCTTTTATTACAGAAGACTTTCTGTGTGCATAGAAGTGTCTACAGCCCTGCCACTTTTTTTTTTTTTTTGTGACAGGAGGCCAAAAGCTATGTTTGCAACTCCAGTTTAGTGTTTGCTTTTAATTCCTGGCCCCTGGCTTTATAGATTTCCACAGGGTTTGTGGGCTGATCACAGTTAAAGAAGTAGAGAGATGTATTAGCACGTTAGAGTTCTTCAAAAGACAACTGACGATTAACAATGAGGTGTAAAGAAAAATCTTCCACCCTGGCTCTGGCATGGATTAACTCTGTAATTTAGCACTAGTGATTTCACCTCTGTAAGCCTCAGTTCCCTAATATATATGTAAAAAAAAAAAGCCCAATGATAGTACCTGCCTTAAATTATTTCAATGAAAATTCAGAGATAATCCACATAAAGTGCCTGGCATTTGTTAACTGCTTGGCATTTCCTTTCTGTGAATGAACCTCAGGAGAATTTGCCCATTGCTACTGTTTAACTAACCGTGGGTTTTCCTATCTACATTAATTCTGTCTGAAAGTTAAATCTACCATATACGCATGGCTTCCTAGTCATAGAGCACACTATAATGTGTATTCCTAATTTCTTAGAACAGCCTTTAGTTCAGTGGGTCTTAGTTATCTAAACAATTTCACAAGAAGCAAAGTATGGCTATGCATGAAGAAATGAAATAGCTTTCTGGATACCGTGCAGCTCCTTTGGGGTAAGATCAGAAAACCTCTGGGAGGCACAGAGCTGGAAGATCCTGGTATATTAAAGAGCTCTGACTCCAGGGATTGGAAGATGTGCTGCCACGCGACTTTCCCCTCTCCCTGGTGTTTTGTTTCTTCATATGTAACATGAGCCTTGAATTAGATTATCTTGAATGGCTTGTCTGGCTCTGAAATCTTAAGATTTTAGGATTATCTTCATGTTTGAAGTGTCTTGTGGTCGGCATTCTCCAGCAATCATTTTTGAGCTGCCTGGAAAGCCATGTTCATTCCAGGTCTACTTCTCTGGGTGATCATTCGAGAAAGACCAGGGAGTTGTAACCCAGTGAGGGGGACCAGTGTCAAACTCCCCTCCATGAACAGAGATTCTTAAAAGGCCAGAAGGTATTTGGCTTCATGGGAATGCCTACGTTAAGCTTTCTTCACCCACACCTTCGTTAATATTCTGCATTTAAATAGTGCTCCCTTAGGAAGATGATGATTGATTCGGATTCGGATTTGGGATTTGGATTTACAACTGAAATGAGACTTTCATTCTTAAGGTGGCTGAAACGTTAGCACACCAAGCACAGTCAGTCCTCTGGTCGACAGCTTTTTCCATCCCCATTGCCACTGCCTATCTAAGGCCCTTATTATATGGAATAGCTCCCTAGCTGGCTCCCATAACCACAGTATCACCCATTCTAACTCAGCCTTCACTATTATTCCCAAATTTGACTTTCTAAAATACTACCATCATAATTTTAGCCTCTGACTTAAAATCCTTCCAAATTTTCCCATTGCTTAATGCATTGGCCTCTGAAGCACGTGGGGCATGACAGCCATGGCATATGAAAAAAAACTGTTACAACTTTTTTTAGATACAGGTTCCCACTCTGTCTCCCAGGCTGGAGTATAGTGGTGCAATCATAGCTCACTGCAGCCTTGAACTTCTGGGATCAAGCAATCCTCCCACCTCAGCCTCCCCAGCAGCTAGGACTGCAGGTGTGCACCACATGCCTGGCAATTACAACTTTTGTTTGTGTTTTTCATTGATCTCATTTTAAAATTCCTATTTTGTGTTATATTATACACAAAATTTACAGAGTGGCACATACACGTGGCATAAATTATACATGTACATATATGAAGGCTGTAGATTTAAAATATTTTACTGATAGAGATGTATAATTAGAAAAGTTTGGAGATCATTGATTTAAAGAATAAAGTAAAACTCGTTATTAGCTTTGCTTAAAGATCCTCAAGTGTCCTGGACCCTGCTTCTTTTCTGCTGTTGCCTCTAGCCCCTGCATGCACCCCCATATTTCCTTCACCCTGACCACAGCCATCTACATACCTGGTCCCTGCACATGCTAAGCACATGCGTCTGTCTGTGCCCTTGCTCCTGCTGGTGCTGCTCAAAGCAAAATCCTCCTGCCTATTCTAGGCTAACTATAAAATGGTGCTTCACCTTTAAAGCTTTTTTCAACTGCTTCTTGTCCCAGAACCTGCCATCCCAGGTAAAATTAGCATCCCCATTCTGTAATTCCATGGCATTTTGTTTGTTCATTTATGACAGCACTTTTCATCTTCACTGAAATAATGATTAGTTGTGTATGTGTCTCCCTGATCAGGCCGTGGGTGCCTTCAAGGCAGGAATTGCATCTTACTCATCTTTGTACCCAGCACCTAGTGCATGTCGGAAGTCAATAAATGGTGCTGGAGCTATTTTAAATTTTCATGAGCATATTACAAAGAAGAATCTAGGAGGAAGGGGGCTAGTGCTATGAGGAATAAAACTGGCTCAGTACAAAAACCTTGTCCCTACTGGTATTTCACATCTTAGCTCAGTTTTCCTGCTCTCCGTCTCCTGTCTTCTACAGCACAGACTGCTTTGGTGAAGAGGAAACTCCAAAAATGAAGGTTTTTTTCTTTCCATTTAGCTTTGAGACAGTATGAAGGCTAAGGATTGCCTGTCTCAAGGTCATTCGATTCCTGTTGAAATGTGAGGCAACTCAGGGCTTTGGAGACTGTACAGTTTATGGAGGAGGCTGCTGTGCTTGTCAGACTGTGTTCAGTGTGCAGGGCAAAATTGGAAGAAACGCACTAGACGCCAGAGGCATTATATTAAAAGGCTATAAGCAGCTCTTTGTACAAATGAGAAGCTCCTTTGAAAGTCACAGGTGACAAAGGAAAATGCCAGGTATATCTTATTACTTTCATTCCTTCAGCATACAAACACTCCTCATCTACCTTGTGCCTGGCACTGTGTTAGGTGCTGGGATAGAGTTGATGAATAACGTCTCTGCCCTGAGAGGTTCATAGTTCAGCAGCAGAGACAGGGGTGTAAACAAGCACCTCTAAAATAGTGCACAGCTCTCCTAACCTATGCACAAAGGAGAGGAAGTGATTAATTTTGTCTCAGGGTGTCAGGGAAGACCCTGTGGAAGAAAGCTGTGCTTAGGAGGCTCTGGAGGACCCCTAGGCAGAGGAGGAAGGCAGGGGTTGTGCATTTCAGGCAGAGGTATCTACAGAAGCAAGAGAAAGCAAGTAGAGAAAGGGCTGGCAGACTTTCTCATTAAAGGGTCTGTTAGTAAATATTTCAGTCTTTGCAGGGTATAGGGTATCTGTTGCAACTACTCACCTTTGTTGTTGTAGCATGAGAGCAGAGGCAATGCATGAGTGAATGGGCATGGCCATGCTCTAATACTGTTCAGATTAAATGAGCAAGAAAATGAAAAAAAAAACTTTATTAACAAAATTGGCAGCCACAGGGCTATAGTTTGTGGACTCTTGGTATAGTGGAAGGATCTTCAGAGAGCCTCTAATCCGTTGGTTATTAATCTTTACAATTATTAGGATTGCTTTACACTTGCTGCTCCCTGCTCCTGGAGTGTATTTCTGTTAGATATCCTTAATGGTTTCCTTCCTCTCTTTCTTTAGGCCTCTGTGATGTTATCTTCTATCCGTTCTGTCCACAATAGCACATCCATCCCTTGCGTGCTCTATCCTTTTATATTGCTTTAATTTTTATCATAGCACTTATACTAACATTTTATTATATACTTTATTGTTTACATGTTTATTTTCCATCTTCCTACTAGAATGCACGCTTTATGTTTTATCCTTGGTTATATTCATTGGTGAGCTGGAGCTGACGGTGCTCACCTCTTTCCAGCTTCACATCTATGTTCAGTAATGTCAAGTAGTAGTTTTAAATCAGTCATAGTTGAAGTAGTTGCACTGTGGAAATCATCCCATGGAAGTCTGGTTTTGGATTTTTTTTTCTGCTGTTTTTTTTGGCAGGGGAGGGAGGTGGGGGAGAGTTGATTTACTAGCATGCACTGATTATCCCTTTTGCCCAGAAGAATAACTGTCACAAATGCTGCTGCTCAATAAATATTCATTCTTAAAAAATAAAATGTGCCATTAGTATCTATTGATAAAGAAAATAGAATGCACTTAGTTAGAGACTCCTCTTGGAATATTAGCGCTTTTGGGGTTGATTCATGACCCTCAGCAAGGTAGCTGCTGATGGTGTCTCTCATCTTCATTTGACTGATGGGGAGATTGAAGATGAGGGACAGGACGTGACTCACTTTACTCCACAGAGCAGATTCTGCCAGGCTATAGTGACACGTCTTCAGCCTTATCCTTTCAGTTCTGGAAGGTGTTCCTCTAGGTCTGTTCACCGCAGTCTGTTGAGTGAATGAGGGGCCTCAGGCCTGCTTCTCCTTTACTAAATAACATATTTTTAATGAATCCCCATAGCTCAGTAGAGTTGCAATTTTTCAGTGTGTTCAAAAGTCCAGGTAAGTTCTATCCCTTTTCAAATGCTTACTGTAGCTCATTTCTGATTTGTCTGGGACTTTGATTTATGTTATGTAAATATGCCCTAGTCTATACCCTTTAGTTATGATTGGTCAGAAATGTATTTGCTTATGAACATTTTCTAACCCTAATAGTCTAATTTTGAAGTCTGCATCAATGTAATGCCCCCGAAGCCCTTGACAAGAATCACATTTAACAGCTTCTTCAATCTCATTTCCCTTAAGTGGACAACATTAAATGTTAATACAGAAGGCACATTTGTAAACCCAAAGAGACTGATTAAAAGAACTCGTCAAACTACTCCACAATCCATGTTTAACATTTATAAAGAAGGTTACGTTTTCTGGATGCCTGGTAAACAGTCTTTTTAATTCCCTGTCTTAAGCACCGACTAAGGAAACAGAAAAGTGAAATTGTATTTAGTGGACCATCTGGCTTATCTCAAAGCTTTCCAGGACATCAGGGTTAGAAAAGACCTTCCATTCTCACTCAGAGTGTCTCCGCCTTTGGAGACATCCATGTCCTTCACAGCTGCTCTGACCTGTAGTTTTTCTGCTTCTTTCTCGTTATGTCCAGTGATAGAAAGCTCACTCTTTTCTTAGGCAACCTGTTCTGTCTTTGAATACAATTAACAGAAAGTTCTTTTTAATCTGCATTCCTGTAACTTTCACCCATTGGCCCTAGGTCTATCTCTGTGGAGCCACTCAGAACAAATTGGCTGCTTCTTATTTGAATTTTCAAGAATGTGGAGACAGCTCTCCAAATCCTCCCTCTTCTAGGCTCTCACATCCCTCCAAATCCTTCCTTTTCTAGGCTGCATGGCCACTGTTAATTCAGCCATTCTTCATGTGATGGTCATTTATACCCTCTTTATTTGGCTCCTTTCCTCTGGACATGTTCCAGTTTTGCCAGTATTCTTTTAAAGTGACTGAACACTGCTAGAGAGTGGCTGTGACTTTGGGTCAAAGTGATGCAGCTTCCTTGAATCTCAACAAAAAATGAAAAATGAGAAAAGAGTACCTCATACAGTCAGTTGTTATGCATAATAAATAAAACCATAGTAAAAGTATCAGAAGTGTGCCTGCCACGAAGGAGATGGGTTCAAAATGCAGCCATTGTTATCAAAAGTACTATTAATTCTCTAGATATGGCCCCCATTACATAATTTTCATTATTGTCATAATAGTTTTCATTTTAGATTGGAGTTTATATGTAGTACCTTTCTCTAAAGCTTGGGTATATGTGAATACACTGGCCCTAGAAGATTTTAGTATCAAAGGTTATATATACGTATTTCTTGCACAGTTTTCTATAACTGCTTTCCTATCAACCTATACTTTAATAACTGATGCACAGCTAGATACTCTCCCCTCCTTATTCTCTCCTCTCTTCTCCCTTCTTCCTCCCCAACCCTCAGTTTTAATAAGGTAAGAATTTTGCTCTTTGGAAAGGAAAGGATGATGTCCATTCAGTATATAGGAGCTGAGTTCTTGTCTGAACTCATCAGTGTGTTAGCTGTGTGACCTTGGATAAGACACTGTCTCTCTGAGCCAGAGTGTTTTTTTTCTGTTTTGTTTTTTTACCTTTGAAGCTAATGAAGTAAAGTGTCGATCCTTTCCACGTCTAAAATTCATCCTATTTCCTGTAATTGAATATTCATCCTGAGATGTGTGACCAGGACCCCTTGGCTCTGTCTCTGTTCTGGGTTTCCATCGTGTACCTAGGAAATGCTCCATAGCACTAGATGGACTGTCAAGCTGGCAGGAATGTCTAGATAGCTCCAGCATGTGTCAGCTTTTCTGAGTGGCTCTGAATTCAAACCTTCTGCTGAAATTGCCATATCATCCTGATGGGAAGCAGTATTGAACCAGAGGTCCCATCCTTTACCTTCCTTATCACTCAGCCTCTTTAAGGAAAACATTTATTACTTGCTTTTTTGGCTGTACTTAGTATTTTTAATAAACCTATTATTTTAGAATTTTTTTAATTTATAAAGATGTGAAGATAGTACAGAGTTCCCATATACCCCATATCCAATTTCCCATAGTAACAGCTTACATTAATGTACAATATTTGTCACAGTGAAGAATCTATATCATTACAGTATGTTTAACTAAAATCCATACTTTATTCAGATTTCCTTCATTTTTACATAATGTTCCTTTTCAGCTCTAGGATTTCATTCAGAATACCCCATTACATTTAGTTGTTATGTCTTTTTAGACTCCTTTTATCTATGACTTTTTCCTAGACACTCATTTTCTTCAATGACATTGATAGTTTTTTTCTTAATTTTTTACTTTTAATTTGTATGGGTCCATGGTGGGTATATATATTTGTAGGGTACACGTGATATTTTGAAACAGGCATATGATGTATAGTAATCACATCATGGCAAATAGGTTATCTCTCATCTCAAGCATTTATCCCTTCTTTTTGTTATGAACAATCCATTTTGAGGAGTACTGGTCAAGTATTTTGTAGAACATTCTTTAATGGGCATTTGTCTAATATTTTTTCTCATGATTAGACTGGGGTTGTGGGTTTTTTGGTGGAAGATCACAGAGGTAAAGTGCTATTCTCATCACATAATCTCAAGAGTACATACTATCAGCATGTTTTATAATTGATGATGTTAACCTTGATCACCTGACTGAGGTAGTGCTTTCTTTGTTAGGTTTCTCCACCATAATATTACTCTCTCCTTCCCTTTGCATACTGTATTTTTTGGAAGGAAGTCCAAAGCCCGTTATGCACAGCCAATGGAAGTTTATTTCTTATTCAGTTCACTGTCCAAGGTAGGTATTTCAATGGCTGTCATCTTTCCTTTACCTGTTATTCGGGGACCCAACATTCTTCCATTCTGTTGCTTCCATAGCCCCTAGGGCTATGTTATCTTCATCTGGCCGGTGTGAAGGAAAAGAGAGTGTGGAAGAGAATGTTTGCTTTTAAAAACCTTGGCCTGAAAGTGGCACACATCACTTCCACTTACATTCCATATGACACTCATTCATCTGCCAAACCCAACTGCAAGGGAGGCTAGGACATATGGTCTAGCTGGGTGCCCAGAAAAAAGAGGAAATGGATTTCAGTGAAATGCTTGCAGTATTTGCCACAACACTTTAGAGCACAAAAGGGAGCAAACCAACCCTTCCTCTCCTACCATCTAATAATATAGCCATCATTTCATTAAAAAAAAAGAAAAATAGTAATGGAAGAGCATAATTTTAAAATCAAGGAGTCATATGAACTGAAAAAGATTAGCTTCATAGAAAACCTATTCCATTGACCCTATTTGTCTTAGTGTCCCTGTTGTGCTATGAACATTTGTTGAGAACAGGCACTTACTTGCATGTCTGCATTTGAGAACACTTTTCTGTATTCTGTCTATACCAGGCTGCATCATTCCCAGAGTTGTCATGTTTTGTGTGGAATGCCCTTTCTCTGGTTTCCTTACCTATGGCAATCCTACTCATTCTTTAAGTGACAGATGAAGTGCCTTATCCCAGCCTTCAGACAGAACTGGTCCCTTGCTCCTTGGTGACATCACATCACTGTGATTCACTTCCTCATTTATCAGCTCTCCCACACTGGTATTATATGTAAATATGTTTCATGCATTAGACTGGGTGCTCCCTGAGGACAGCAAAGGTTTTCGTTTTCTTCATATCTTGGGTCCCCAAGCATAGTCTGATAAATAAATGTGTGTTAGCTGAATGTACCCAGGATGCTGGATATGCTGAAAAGTGGTCTCATTTTGTACCTCCTTTCTTTAAAATAGAGCAAAACATGTTCTGGTTTTCCCCATTATAAAGGAGACCCTCACTTATGATAGTTGAGTCTTCATGGAGGAGGTGATGTTGAGCTGAACCTGGAAAGGTTGGTAGGACTTGATAGATGGTAATAGACATACAACATGCCACTCAGGCTACACAGCTTTCTGTGCCCCATCTATATGATATATGTTCAGGGTATTTTTTTCAATAGATGATCAAGTCTCCTTTGAAACTTCTATAATGCAGGATGTTCATTTTCACATATCACAACATGATTAAAACGCAGACTCTGGGCCTGTTCTGGCACTGCTCTCAGAGATGGGTGCTCAGAGTCTGATGCTCATTATCCTGAGCAGGAGTTACCAACTCGAATTCCCAGGGCTCCAGCAGGGGATGGCTCCACCAGGGCAAAAGAAGTGTTTAATTACAGGTACAGAAAGAGGAGCACGAAGAAAACAAACAATCATTTACAGGCTTTAACGACTAAACTGCCGTGCATCTCATTACCAATAAAAACATGACTTCTTTTTTTTTAAAATTATACTTTAAGTTTTAGGGTACATGTGCACAACGTGCAGGTTTGTTACATATGTATACATGTGCCATGTTGGTGTGCTGCACCCATTAACTCGTCATTTACATTAGGTATATCTCCTAATGCTATCCCTCCCCCCTCCCCCTTCCCCACAACAGGCCCCGGTGTGTGATGTTCCCCTTCCTGTGTCCAAGTGTTCTCATTGTTCAATTCCCACCGATGAGTGAGAACATGTGGTGACTTCTTAAAGTGACTTTATCAAGCTTATTAGAAATACAGTGTGAATTGTAAGACAGTTGCCCTCTTCCTCCCTTCTATTGTTTTATATCCTGTACTTCTAGCCCACTATTTACTTTAGTGGCTTTACAAGCTCAGTTAATATTA
Organism: Pongo abelii; assembly: GCF_028885655.2. Taxonomy (NCBI): domain Eukaryota; kingdom Metazoa; phylum Chordata; class Mammalia; order Primates; family Hominidae; genus Pongo; species Pongo abelii. The sequence continues at coordinate 202,386,055 of NC_085928.1, read as the reverse complement.
CTAAAGCAGAAGCTGGAGACATACTCTTTTTTCAGAATGCTTCCTTTACCTCCCTTATACCGTGTCCTTGATTTTCATAGTTGAAACATTAGACTTTAATTAGGATGTATATTTTATGGGTTTTCTAGTTTGTACTCTGTCATTATTCATTTGAAATTTGCAATGATTATAGAGTAGGACTTTTTAAAAATCTTACTATATAGATACAAAAACTTGAAACTCAGGTGTTAGATGAGTTGCTCAGGGCCACACAGCATTTGAGGTTCAAATCTACCACATCAGAAGCTGCCTGTCAGCCAGGTAGCCAAAGGGAGAGGCACATAAAGAGCTGTTTACAGCAAGGACAGAAAACCAAACACCGCATGTTCTCACTCATAGGTGGGAATTGAACAATGAGAACACTTGGACACAGGGCGGAGAACATCACACACCTGGGACTGTCGTGGGGTGGAGGGATAGGGGAGGGATAGCATTAGGAGAAATACCTAATGTAAATGACGAGTTAATGGGTGCAGCCAACCAGCATGGCACATGTACACATAAGTAACAAACTTGCACATTGTGCTCATGTACCCTAGAACTTAAAGTATAATTAAAAAAAAAAGAGAGAGTTATTTGCAGTGACGTTAGCTAGCCATGTGTGTCCCTGACTTGTCCATAGTTGTGGGATTAGATGAGCCTATGGAGGAAATGCATTGAAGACAAATCAATTCTTCTATTTCTGACACCATTCAAGGCAGAGGATTCTAATGTGCTCAAAGTGCATAGAAACTCATATGAAGGAATAACCATTCAGTTTAACTTCCAGATTTTTATTGATGAGGACATTGAGGTTCACACATTTAAAAAATTATTTAACTCATAAAGATAATACATATCTATTAATTAGAATGCCCAATTTCCAGTTCAGTTCTTTGCTCATTAGTCTGCTTCCTCACTCCCAATTTTCTTGACATCTCTTTTGCTTCGTAGGACTGCTTTGAAAAAGATGTGTCGATAGAGGCATTGACCCATATTCCCAAATAATGTGAATGTGATCAAGTCACATGTGCAAAAGTCCCAACAGTAGACACTTGTTATAGGGCGTAGGCCAATTCTCAAAGAATTAATCACATTAAATGCTTGACTAGAATTCTTTTAGACCTAAACATCAATAATGCATTCAGTGTAACACACAGTGCCTACCATATTGCTTGGCAGAAAAAAGACATTCTTGGCAAACATTAGTTGAATAAATGGATGAAGGATGAAGTTGACTAGCTTAAATTCAGCAATTGTCCTTCTGAGGATACCATGTTGCTACTTCAGCAATCATATGATTTCCATCTTTGCCTCCATTTTTATCACCAGAAGCAGCATTTTTCTTTTTCTCCTCATTTTAATGAAATAATTAGGGCTATAAGTGCATTAGAATACTTCATTTTTGCTCAACAATAGAGACAAAAATGGTGATGCAGTGGAAACTAGATTGCTGCTGGCAGCCAGCACTGCAATGAGAAAGCTTTAAATATTTATATTAGCTGAGGCACAAAAATTCAAATGTGTTATACAAAGGTTAGTTTGAAAGTATTTGTGTTTAGAGGGTTTTTAAAAGTTGAGCAATTCTGGTTTGAAATACTTAGATAAATATGTATGACTTGATTTTTTTTTTTTTGTACTGGAGAAATGAACTTTGGAACACTGAGGCTCCTCTCTGATGAAGTATTTAGTGAAGGTGAAATTTGCATTTCCACATATTTGCCAGTCACATCTCATGGCCATGGAAGTTTTGCTGTTGCCTGTGGTTCTTCTCATCCAAACTATTCTTTCTGGCTGAACTTGATCACAAATTCAAAACCCAGGAACTTCTGATGGAGAGCTGACATCCTGCAGAAACAGAAGTCTTATGGACCTGTATGACTACTAGAAACTTAGAAATTACAGAGGCATTCTGGCCTAAACAATAATTCTGGAATGGGACTATAAATCTGGTGAAATCTTGCAGTCAGACGCCAGATGCACAAAGGAAGAAAATAATTCACTTTTTAGCATGTCTCTGTATTTTCCTAATCATAATTAGCTTTTATTTATTTGCATTTAGTTTACTGCTAAAAGTGTTAAAGCTCTACCTCTAAATGGAAAAAAAAAAGCTTAGGTATGTTACTGAAATACCCAACTCCCAAATACGTAATTCAATATTTAAGCTATTGGCATTTACGTATTTACTTACAGGATGTTTTTAACAATTTGTAAGTGTGCATTTGTATAAGCCAAATAAAAATTTGAATAATTATTTTGTTTTGCAGAACCCCAGCTGAAAGGGATTGTGACAAGGTTATTCAGCCAGCAGGGATACTTCCTGCAGATGCACCCAGATGGCACCATTGATGGGACCAAGGACGAAAACAGCGACTACAGTAAGAAACATTAGCTTCTTACAATCTGATTACAAATCAAATGTAGGGCCCAGTGTATCTTATACTTAAAGCATTGCTAAGCTGCCTTACCAAACTATGCCTTTCAAACTATTTAACTATTAGTAAGCTAGTGTCTTTTCCTTTATCCTTCTTGCTATGATTTCCTACAGCAAAGACACAGTATAGGAGAGAGGTTATGCACTTAAGAGAAGGTAAGAGGCTTAAAGGTATTCCATTTAGTCAATGGGCAAGAATATACTCCCATCATAGTGTTTTTAGGCAGCATGATGATAAACACTCCTAGGAACAATACAAGCACATCTTCTAACACAAGATGGTATTTAAATCCCGGAACCAAGTGATGAACAAGTTATAGTTCAATAATGAACAAGTTGTATATTTCTTAGAACACAATTTCTGACAGACAAAAATTACCTCTTAAGGTAAACACTGAGTACGTGCATATATATATATATATATATATATATATATATATATATATGTGTGTGTGTGTGTATATATATGTTATTTTATGTTAAAGGCAAAATTGCTGATTTTAAAAGGAAAATATATTTAAATATTATGATTACATATGGTACATATAATAAATATATATAATAGCAAGAAGATAACGAAGGCTGATAGACCTGAAATGGAATTTAAAAATTTTGGGGGGGAAATAAAGATGCTGAGCATTCAAAGATTAATAATAATTTCTCTGGATATAGTTTTTAAGTGATCTAACTTTAGAGTTGACAAGTTCAAAAATTAAAGCAATCATCGAGGTATGACAAAATGAATTTGCAGTCTAGAAAAATTTCAAATACAAGCTTCAGAGGCAAGATTGATAGCTCTCATATCTTTCAAATTTTGCATAATCATATACGGATAACTGAGGTCAAATTCGTGTCATTCTAAAATTATGTATGGTGCCATATTGTTTCCTAATGTTTGTCTGTCTTCACTGCTAGATCTTTAGTGTTGAGCACACAATAAATGCTCATTGATATCTGTCCAAACAAGTTGTGATTCTGATGGATGTAATTTTGTGACCAGGTTGATAATCTACCAAACTGCATAAAGTAATATAGGAAGCTAGATATTTTATAGTGAAACATCTTTTAAATTATTAAGAAATATTTGAGGAAAAATTTAAAATCGCTAATGAATGAAAATGCTCTTGTCCACCCTTTCTAAGTTATTCTTTGTTCAGTTAATATTACACATTTAAAATATAATTTACAATAAATAAAAGATCTTATTATAAAGAATTTCATTTCAGTTTTCTTGCGCTCAGATTTTTTGCTAAGTTGTTGATTGGCTTATTTTGGTTTGCATTGTTGGCTTGTGTTTTTGTGAAAGCATTCTTTAAAAGATTAAAGCTTTCAACTCAGTGTAGAAGAATCAGGGTACTTTTCTCTCCATGTACTTTCATTTATTGCATCTGTAATCAAATGTCGATTTAGTGAGGCTACAAACACAGATGCAAGAACCAAGGAACCACTTAGTTGTGTCACTTATCTGCACTAACTCCAAGATATTACTAGTTCTCAGGTTTTATTTCTATAAAATGTGATGGCTGGAGATGGTGATGATATATCAACATCCCTGTCAGCACCATCCATCTAACTTTAAAAAAAATTGAAAAATTATAAATTGATGAAGATAGAATCAATACCCAAGTAAGACAATTAGCCATATTCAATCTACAAAATGCTAACTTTACCCAGCCAACTATCTTGCAAACGCATGACATTTATCATGGGGCAGAGACAGAAGAGTGGAAGTGCAAGTGTGGGGTCAAGCTAGGACAAATCCTTCCTTCACTCTTTCTAGGAAAATAATTGACAATGCTTGCTCTGCTGATGCTGGGTGAACTGCTAGTGTAAACCTACACCCACGTGTACATTTGTACCTTCCTCCATGCATATATATAGCTTAGCATAATGTCATTCTGCATACCACACACAAACCCACATACACACACACGGCATAGGGCACACATTGTGTCAAATAAGTACTTTTAAAAATTCTCTGAACTCAGAAATTTAAACTAATATTTTATTAAGATAAACTACTGCACACACTTTTTAATAAATTGTTTTTAAAATCATTTAGGTGTACAAAATATAAAGACTAATACGAGTTTATCTGGATACCTACCACTAGCTTTAAAATTAATTAAAAATATCGATATAGTTTAACCTTCTTGTTGCGTTTTCCCTCATGGAATCTTACTTTCCATCATTGCCAGATATAACTCCTCCCTGGAATTTTGTATGTCTCATATATATGCGATTGAAGAAAAAATTTTAATTCATAATATTGTTTTGCATATTTCAAAGTATTTTATAAGTTAGAACATTATCATAAATATATTTTATGTACTTGAATTCCCAATATTATGGTTGTGAGGTTTGTATATGGTAATATATTAATTTGCTTTCTTTCATTTTTGTAGAATATTCCACTGTATGAATGTACACAAACATATTTATTCATTTTCCTTTTTGTGTATAATTATTGTTTCTATTTTAAGGCCATTACAAATAGTGCTGCTAAGATCTGTCTTATAGATGTTGAAGATGCCTTCCTTAACAGTCCTTTAAAAATTACACTTCTCACCTTGGAACTCTATTTTCATATCCCACTTTCTGAAATATGTATTGTTGCTGTTTATTTATTTTTGATCTTCTTTCCCAGAAGAATGTATGTTCCATGAGTGCAAAGATTTTGATTGATGCCTCATGCATCATTAGAACCTAGAATGAATGGTCTGTAATACATAGTAAGCACTCAATACAAAGTGAGTGAATGAATGACTAGATGCATGAATGTCTCTGTCAATATGTACAAAAGTTTCTGTAGGTCATTGGCTAAAGTACTGTTACACACATTTTTTTTTTTCTTTTTGAGATGGAGTCTTGCTCTGTCACCAGGCTAGAGTACAGTGGCGTGATCTCGGCTCACTGCAACCTCTGACTCCCTGGTTCAAGTGATTCTCCTGCCTCAGCCTCCCAAGTAGCTGGGGTTACAGGCACATGCCACCACACCCAGCTAATTTTTGTATTTTCAGTGGAGACGGGGTTTCACCATGTTGGCCAAGATGGTCTCGATCTCCTGACCTGGTTATCCACCTGCCTCGGCCTCCCAAAGTGCTGAGATTACAGGCGTGAGTCACCGCGCCCGGCCCCACATATTTTTTAACTTAAAAAATCGTTTAAGACTTCAGAAAAATTACAAAGTAATAAAAGTGAATTCCTTTATACTTTTTACCCAGCTTCTTCTAATGGTACCATTTTACATAACAACATAGTGATCAACATCAGAAAATTAACACTAGTGAATATTATTTACAGAGAGCTATAGCTTTTATTAAAATGTTACCAGTTTTTCAACCAATGTGCTTTCTTCTGACACTTTCCCCACATATTTTAATGAAGAATATCAAATAAAAACAAATAATTTTACATATACTTTGTCAGAGTGGGGATTAGAAGTAAAAATATTGAAGAAGGATTTAAATTCTACTCATTTCTTTCATAGAAAAATTATAAACCTCTAAGTTGTTAAAATGTCTTTTCTTTCTCTACTTTGTGTGTGTAGGAGTAGAAGCAGTTGATTGTTTGAAAAAAGAATCTTGTTACTATGAGCATCTGTCAGAAATGTGTTGTTTGGTTCACTAGACATCATTAGGTCTAACCAACCTTACCATAGTATATTGCACAGAGTTGATAAAGACACCTGTTCTTTTGTTCATGAAGAAAAGACTAATTATATGTAATTGAGTACAAAACACAAATGGATTTGTCGGCAGGAACAGATAAGAATCTCTGCAAATGTAATGATAAAAAGCACAAAACTGTGTTGGAACACTGGAACAAAAAAGACAATGGCAGTTTGGAGGGTATTAATAGGAATATTTTACATAAAATTAAAAAGCTAATTATTTTGTTTCCTGAGTTACCGTAGGACAAGATACGTTTGAAGAGGTCAAAAATGCTAGGGAGAAAACAATGAAGATATTATAACCAAAGATACTGTTCTCTTTACCTCTGAACAATAAAATATTAAGAGCCATTTGATGTGGAATGGGCTGCCTGACAAGTTAGTACAGTGGAAAGACTGGAGACATTGAAGCAGATGCTGTCCTGGCACTTGAGGCAAAGGGAGAGGTTTACAAGAAAACCCCCTTGGTGTGGGAGGAGACAGCAGAGTGGTGGTGGGAGGGGCGTGGTTTCAGAACTCAGTGACCTTTAAGGTCTCATTTAGTCCTGATATTCTTTTAAAAATTATTTTGAATAGGTAAGATAAGTGTGTGGCACCAAATTATAAAGGCACAAAAGGGTGTATAGTTGAGAAATAGCAGAACAGTCCCTGACAGCCAGCAGGTGGCTTGGCACTCCCAAGAAGACTTGGTCTCCTTCTGTTGAATATAGACAATTTCACATTTGCAGTCAGACAAAGCCACTGAGACGTGATGGGTTGAGATGAAAGCAAGACCCTGTAATCATGTCTGAACATGACAAAAACAAAAATGTTTCCTAAATTACAAAATGAACAAATATGGCTCTGTCCTAGATTATGTGAGTGGCTGCTGCTTCTCTACCAAACACAGCTTTAACCTTGCTCTGTTCTTCTTGCCTTCTAGAAAAGAATCACTAAGATAGTAGCCATAGAATTACACCCACATCCTTCAAGCGTCTGGTCTGGGGTAGATTCACACCTCTTTGAGCCCTCCTTAAAACCACTTGACACACACCCAAATCCTGTAAAGCTTTTCTTACATCCTCTTACCAAGACACCCCAGTTCTGCCCTGGTGTGTATTTTTCCTCCTTGCCGAGTGTTATTAAGACAAACTTTGTTCAACCATGGGTGTGTTTATGATATTCATTGGAAGTCATTGACGCGGTCAAAAGCAATTTTCATTCACACCCCTCCATTGCCACCTGGGCACGTTCTTGGTATTTTCCTGATATAGTCTATGCACTTATCAACATGTACAATATCTATCCATCCATCCATCTGTCTATATCTATCTACTATATTGATCTATCTATCAACACCTTCTTTTAACTTAAAATGTATATCTGCAAGATTTTTTCATATTAATACATATTTAAATGGATAATTTAAATACTTAATTTCCTATTAGGTATTTTGCTAATACAAACAATCCTATAAAGAATATCCTCCTATATAAGTCATTTTTCCTATATGCAAATGTATTTATAGGATGGTTACTTAGAAGTAGAATTGCTGGGTCAAGGGTATGTGCTTTCTTCATTTTGAAAGATATGACCTAATTGCTCTCCATTGTGCAAATTTACTCTAAAATAGTCTGTTTCCTTATCATCTAGTCAACAAAATGTGTTATCAAACTTTTGATTCTAGCTGGTCGTAGTGGCTGACGCCTGTAATCCCAGCACTTTGGGAGGCAGAGGTGGGTGGATCACCTGACATTGGGAGTTCTAGACCAGCCATGGCCAACATGAAATACAAGAAAAATTAGCTGGGCATGGTGATGCATGCCTGTATTTCCTGCTACTTGGGAGGCTGAGGCATGAGAATTGCTTGAACCAGGGAGGCAGAGGTTGCAGTGAGCAGAGATCGTGCCACTGTATTCCAGCCTGAGTGACACAGCGAGACTCTGTCTCGAAAACTAAAAACAAACAAACAAACAAGCAAACAAAAAACTTGGTTCTTTGTTACCTAAAAATGTGAATTTTAATTTTTTTTTAAATTATGAGTTAGGTCGAACACTTGTTTCAGGGTTATCTGTACTTCCTTTTCTATGAACTGTCTATATATCTGATTCTATGAAATGCCTTTTTTATTTTTAGGAAATCTGTATTTAAAAAATCAGTTCTTTGTTGTGATTTACCTTTTTTTTTTCTAATTCTGTTGCCTTCAATATTTTTTTTTGCCATGCTTTATTCTTTTTTGTTTTATTTTAAATGTGCTTTTCTGCCCTCAGCTTTTCTTTCCAATTTAAAAAGGCTTTATTTATCCAAAATTATTTAAAAAGTCTCCTATGTTTTGTTTTTTGTAATGTATTCTTTCTTTTCTTATATTTGATATTTAGTTAATCTGGAATTTATTTCTTAAGATTCTCTCAGTCTAGACTTCTAATACTTTATGTTCTTATCAGTTATGAATACAAATACACTTTCATTAGATTTTATGAATGTACTAAATTCACTGTGAGTTTAGCATCAACAAACATTTCAAAATGTTCTGTGTCTGATTTTCAGAAAACCAATTGGAAATGTAAAAGTTTAGTCATTCAGTTACGTTTTCTATACAATACAAACATATGATGTTTTGATACCACCAGTCACAAGTATATAGACACAGCCAAAGTCAGCAGAAGCTTTTATTGCTAAACTATGAACAGAAGTATGATCCAAATGGTTAGTTGAGGAAAATTATGAAGGAAATCTTCTATTTCTTATTACAAGGGCATGCAGGTACTACAAAAAATTAAACAGATGTTCTAAATTTGTTAGAAATTTGTTTTCATTGACTGTGTTTTGATTTTAAAGATAGTGCCTCCAAATAATATTTGTGGAAAATTTTAGCAAACACTAGTTATTTTCTTGAATGGCTTACCCCCTTACATAAAATCATAAGGGGATAACTCCTCCAGATTCTTCAGCCTTGGCTCCTCACTTTCTTCTTGATCTTATGTATATATTTTTGATCATAAGACTTCTGCTCCCAGCTGGGCATAGTGGCTTACGCCTGTAATCCCAGCACTCTGGGAGGCAGAGGCTGGTGGATCACAAGGTCAGGTGATCGAGACCATCCTGGCTGACATGGTGAAACCCTGTCTCTACTAAAAATATAAAAAATTAGCCGGGTGTGGTGGTGGGCACCTGTAGTCCCAGCCACTTGGGAGGCTGAGGCAGGAGAATGGCGTGAATCCGGGAGGCAGAGGTTGCAGTGAGCTGGGATCGTGCCACTGCACTCCAGCCTGGGCGATAGAGCGAGACTCCGTCTCAAAAAAAAAAAAAAAAAAAAAAAAAAAGACTTCTGCTCCCATGTATCTTTCTGGTCAGTAAAGCAAAACATGAGTCATTTGAAATTATATTCTTTCTTATTTACTCTATGACTTTTTATGGGCTTATTTCTAGGCAGAATACATACTAGTTAAAAATCTTATTGGAGCTACTTAAGCAAGTGTATTCCTAGAAAGAGCTGTGGACTGAGGTTGTCTTTGATCTGTTTTTGGCTCTGTGTGATGACTAGTGCTTTGGCCGTGGGCAAGTCACATAAACATTCTCTGATTTATACAAATTCAGATAGTACAACATTAGGGGAGCCAAGAATCACTAAGATTTTGATAGTCTTTTATTTACTTCCGATATAGAAGTAAAGGTATGCTCAGAAAAACTGATTGACAGCCTCCATTTCCCTAAATACCCTCTGTTCTGAAAGATATGTTACCAGCAGGCAGGAAATCATCAGTTTGCAAATCCCTGTGTGATAGTCTCAAAGTGTGTTTAAAGATCTAGAGAGTTAAACACATAAATGCTAAAACCAGAATTTGGGTCCAAGTAATCTGACTTGAGATTCTTTGCCCTTGAATTAGTTATTTAACCCCTCTCTGTTAAATTTCCTCATTTGTTAAATGACAATAATAATAATATCTAGATCATACGGCTGTTGTGTAGATTAAATGGTTTGATTCCTTAAAAGTGCTTTAAGCAGTACCTAGAACACAGTAATTCTTAATAAATGTCATCTGCTGTCATTATTTTCATCAACAGGGATGAGAGACCCCTTGTTTTCAAGGAGCTCATACACAGTGACCGTTTTAATGGAAATAGAATTCTTAGCAGTGGCAGCTATTATTATATGGAAGAATTTGAAGGTGTTTACACTGGTGGGTATTGAGGAATAAGTCAGTGATTCATAAAATGTCTAGTCCCTAGACCAGCAGCATCTATGTATCTGAGAACTTGTTAGAAATACACATTTTCCAGCATCACTTCAGACATGCTGAATCAGAGACTGTGAGGCTGGGGTCCAGCAATCTGTGTTTTGACAAGCCATCCAGATTATTCTGATGCACTGCAGCAAGTACAACTGGCATCTTTCCTCTGCCCCCAGGATTTGAAGTGCTCACATTTGCTAATGAAGGCAATCTCTGTTCTGGGACTGTGAAGCCTATTTCTATGGGGATCTGACTCCTAATGTAATAGGGAAAGCAGAGGTCTGTAGGCACTGAAATTCAAACTTTCTACCATCTTAAACATGTGTGAAATCTGTTACATTTTGATTAATTACTTGAAGAGAGTCAAGGCTCAATTCTGGACAGATATATGATCAAATATAAGTTTGGAGAATTACACAAAAAAAGAAAAAATATGAAAAATATGTAGTGATATAGGTAAGCCTGTATCACAGATTTGTATGTCTTTGAGCTTTTACATATGCAAATTTATTTCGCTTGCGATGTCTTTGCCAGTCTTATCCAGGAAGCAAGCCACTCTCACCCTTCAAAACCCTCCTCAACTCTTGTTTCTTTTGTCCATGTGAGGTCTTCTTTAGCCATCTTGTCTCAGCTGTCACCCCCATACAAAACCCCACGCTCACTCACTTCACTCTGCTGTATTTGAGGCTTATGCATTTGTTTACAGCTGCACAAGTCACATTATATACTGCAATTCCTTATCTGCTTTTGTGTTTTCCCTATTAGAGTATGACTTCCTTATTTGCCCTTCTGCTTAGCCAAGCAATGGAGATTTTCCAAAATCCAAAGAGCTACAGATGTGTTTCATTTAGCTGGCATGCTTGGGAAGGGGGAATGATTGTATGTAAGCAACAGATTCATCTACTTTTTTTCCCACATTTTCTTCCTACCTGCCTAGGGCCTGAAGACTTTTCAGTCTGAGATACCTGTGGCTTTCACTCAATGTTTGTTAAATCAAAATAACAGAACAGAACTTTAAAGGAACAGTACAAACCCCTTAAATATCACCGATTGTAAGACAGAGTAGCTTGGGCTGTGAGTCAGACAGCCTGGTTTCCAGTCCAGGTTCTTTCTCTAAATAGCTGAGTGAACGTATTTAAGTCCCACAAACTTTCTGTTCCTTGGTTTACTTCCCCCCACCCCTCATTTCTCCTCTGAGGAATGAATCCTTTGTTTTCTACTCTGTAAAATGAAGTGTTTAGAAAATACAATATCCACTATCTCTGATAGATCTGAAATTTTGCAAGCCTACAAGTTGACAATGATTTTTGTTTTCACCTTTGAAAAATGGGAAAAAATGGGAAACTTTTTATTTTAAACACATTACAAAAGAAGGCAAAATTGTAAGAGCAAATAGTACAATAGTTTTTGCATTGAATTGGAACACAGTAGTGAATTCACCGCTACTTTCAACGCATACGTATACAGATTTCCAGCAATTCTCAATACCCCTATTGCCACTCCCTAGTCCAAGCTACTATCCTCTTTGTATGGATTCTTGCAATAACTCTCTAACTGGTCTCTTTACTTAAAGCTTCCCCCCATCAGCCTATTTTCCACACAGCAGCCAGAGTGACCCAGTTAAAAGATAAAATGAAATAAACTCACTTCTTTGCTCAATCCCTTTCATCACATATCATTCGGGGTAAAAGCCAATGACCTTTTTCCTATGACCAATAACGTTTTATATAATCTCACCCATTGCCTCCTTCCTCCCTCCTCAAATATTATCTCTCCTCTTTCTTTCCACTGGCCATCTTGCTGTTCCTCAAACACACCAACCATGTTCTTGCCTGAAGGCATTAGGACCAGCTATCCCCCTCTTTCTGGAATGTCTTTCCAAATATCTAAATAGCTCAATCCCTCATAATCTTCATACTCCACTCAAAAGGGAAGTCTTTTCTCAAAAAGATCTTTTCTAGTTAATCTACATACATCTCAGTCCCTATCCTCAATATTTCAGTCTCTTTTGCCTACTTGAATTTTGTTTTTATCTTTAGAACCCTTACCACTATCTAATATACCTACTTGTTTTATTATGTCTTCTTACTACTAAAATATTACTTATATATACCATACTTTTTTTATTCTATCCTATACTTGCTTATGTTATTTCTTTCACTAATTATGCCATCCTCTAAAAGCCTTTTGTCTTTGAAAACTGTTTCTGATTTAACTGTACATTCTACTTTTTCTCTGAACAAACTGTATATCTCTTATGATTTTCTGCTGTTTCATCTGTATGTATTTATTGTGTATATGACTGGCTGACTTCTTTTTGGTTATGAACTACTTAAGGGCATTGAAAATGCCTGCTTTATCTCTGTGTTGGCCTGTAATAAGTTCTTAATAATAAGTAAGGCCTTGATAAGGATATGGATAAGTTCATTGATAGTAGCAATAGTATAATCATTATACCATTGAAACCAAAAGATTTAGTTAGAATATAAGCTTCATGGGGACAATGAGCTTTATCCACATTTTGTACTGCTATGTCTCCAGCACCTAAAAGAATACCTGGCACATATTAGGTATTCAATATTTGTTGAATAAATGAATGAAAGTGAATTCACAGAACAACCCCATCAAAAATGAATATGACTTTGCGTGACAATGCCCAGCTTGAAAAATTAATGCTAATGGGATCATGCTTGCATTTTGTTTTGAGAATGACAGATGATTTAAGAGAATTCAAGGGATGAGTAAGGAAATTATTTCCATTTTGAAAACAGGAAGAAAATTGAGTATGCTTAGTCTGGAAAAGTGAATTCTGTAGCAATAGTAGTGAAAGAAGACACTTTCACAGTGTTACGTATATTCTCAAAGTGTTACATGAATATATATATTCATCTTGATAATTATAGACACATCATTTTCTTAAAATATGCAAATGGCATATTTGCCCATAAGAGAGAGAGTCATTGCTTTTATTATTCATCTAAGGGCAGCAGTATAAATTTAAACGTATGTCGCAGGAAAAAGAAAATATACACTCAGGTGTTTAAGAATAAGAAACTAAAAAGAGAGGGTTTCTTGAAGTAGTGGAAAAGGGTATTAAAGTTTTGATGAGTGAGAATTAGAGATTACTTTAAAATTCCTGAAATTCATTACCTTTCTTTGAGGCTCTGAAGTGAGAGTTGATTTGCTCTAAGTAGAGTAAGTAGAATTCATTTCAACTATATCCATATCCTGTGTTCCGTCTTCAACATAAGTTACCTTTCTTTGAGGCTCTGAAGTGAGAGTTGATTTGCTCTAAGTAGAGTAAGTAGAATTCATTTCAACTATATCCATATCCTGTGCTCCGTCTTCAACATAAGTTACTGATTGCAAGGTTGTATAGATTTGTCCATATTCTTAATGAATTGCAGTGGAGTTTCTTATATGTCTCTGGTTTGATTAAGCACTCTTTTTAGCCACCAACTAAATAAGGTATAAATTATAAATGTATACTCATATGGATTAGCATTTTCTAAGGCATACTACTATGAAGCATAAAGAACTACATATTTGGAATGAAGGATTTGGAAAATAAAATGGTCACCTATGTGTCAAGCATTATTTCTTAATCTATGACTTGGGGACATATCAGATAATAGTAACTGTTTACTGAACACCTTCTAAATGTTCAGTACAGCTATGAAAATTTTCAAAATTATACTCAGTTAAGTCTTGTAATAACCCTATAAAAGGTACTATAATCATTTCTAATTTGAAGATGAGTAAACTGAGGCACAGGAAGGTTAAATAATTAGTACATGGCCATAAAGATATTAAATAACAGACCCAGGATTTGAATTCAGCAAGTTTAGTTCCAATGTTAATACCTTCACCCAGTTTACACTGTATCTTGAATTTTTCTTTCCTGGTTAATATTTCCCAGTGCATAATAAACAATCTGTTAAATCATACCTCTGCATTCTTCTGACAACACTTTTAAAAGGCATTAAGAAGGCAACGTGGTTTAGTTCTAAGATATTATGACGGTTTACTTTAGACAGGCTAAACAGTGAACTTGCAAGGATTTTTCTTCAATATGTTTGATGTATTTAAAATATATATTGAAACATTTTTTAGAGATAATAAACCATTATACAATAATTTTAAATATTTTAAATAACCTGGTTGCCTATTTCATATATCTGATTTGAGAAGTTTGAGGTGTGTAGGATGTGTGTGTCTTTATGTGGATATATATTTTCATGTATTATTCAGCAGCCTAGATAGAGCGGTACTGAACAGGCATCCAGCCAAGATCTAGCGAGGTTGCACTTAGTACATCTGCTTCCCTTGACATTGAGACCAAATCTGGAACACATACCTATGTCAAACTATGTATGCACAGCATTATTAAGCCCACTCCACAGTATTATAATTGAATTTTTACAAATATCCTAAAGAGAACTCCTTGCTCCTTCCTACTTAGGTATGAGCAGAAAACATCACTTTTATTGTTTCTATAGTATATACCAGGGATCATTTCCCATACTTGAGGAAGCAAGATAGTGTTATAAATAGTCCATTTGATTTTAGGGACAGACAATCATGGATATTAATATAGGTATCTCCACTTTCCAGCTGGGTAAACTTGGGCAATTAGTTTAACACTTTGAAACCAGAGTTCCTCATCCACAAAATGGGAATAATATGTAGGAGATTTAAGTTAATAATATCAAAATGTACCCTTACGGAAGGAAGTGCCTTGGAAAGTCTCAACAGGAGAAATCAATTCTGACTGAAGAGTGATCAAGAGCCATTTCAGGAAAAATGAAGGACTTGAGCAGAGCTTTGACAAATTGGGTAAGAAGCCATTTTTGAACCACATCTGTAGTTTCAGCACTCTTTTAGGCCCTAGACCAACCTTCTTTTCTTTGGGAGAATTGATCGAAGTCTAATTTAGATAAGATTAACATCCAGTTCACTTGGAGTTTCCCTCTGAAGGGGTTGGAATATACAGTTACATAAGTCATTTCCCAGTCTTTGACACTGATGATCTGGGCAGAAAAGCCCTACTGAGATGTAAAGGGAGACAGCAGCCACTCCTCATAGATCCAAGTTCTCAACAATGGCTCCAAAATCTTTGTTTTTGAATCAGTAAGTCTGCAGGAGGACCACACTTTGAGAACCAAACACACAGCACTTCTCAAACTTTAACTGCATTGTAATTGTGTTAAAATGCAAATTTTGATTCAATAATTCTTGGATACAGCCTGAGATTCTGCCTTTCCAACAAGCTCCAGATGATGGTGATGCTGTTCACACTTTGAGCAGCAAGGTTTGGTTCATTGACTGGTAAGGTTTGGGAAGAATCAGTATCGCATGTGAGCTTGCTAGAACTATACCAGGCTATTGAATATTAAATTGTTTTCAACAATGAAGCATACAGGAATAATCTGGGGAGTTAAAAAGTACTTGTCTTCAATTCCAGGCAATTTTATTTAATTATTATGAGTGTAGTCTGGACATCAGAATTTTCAGAAGGTTTTAATATGCAGCAAAGTCTGTGAACCATTAAGCTAAATTACCTCTGGAGAGTTGGTTTTTTTCTTCAATTTTTAAAGTTTGCATTCCAAATTTGTATTATTATAACTTTGAGTCAAAGTTATACAATAAGAAATTGATTTTAAAGTACAGTGCAAATCATCACTGTTCTTTTATGGAATGTTTCATGCTATTTTATTATAAAAGGAGGCCCTCAAGTGGGAGATGACAAATCAATGGCTCAAGTACCCCTTCCTGTGTTTACTGAAGACATCACTAAATTCTCACAACATTCATTGTTGCCTGGCTTCAAATGTCTCCTTAAGACATTGTTTCAGGCAGCTACAACCAAATGATTGAGTTTTCACATATGCCTTCCATATGCGTGCTTTATTTTCATTAATACCAACGTATTGAAGGCCAACTGCGTTCTAGTTACTGGGTTACAAAAATGAATCTGATACAATTCCTGCCTTCTAGCTGTTCCCAGAGCATAAAAGGTTTTACATTTTAATGTAAAACAAAAGGTGTCACTGGTACTACCAAGTGATTAGAAGAATCACCAGATTTCAGAGATCTAACAGATCCTCAAAAGCCATAGTGATCAACAAGTTTGGTTTTAACCCAATTCTTGAAGAATGGGAACAAAATAAATAAATTAAGATTAGGACAGTTGTATTTCAGGTAAGGAGGCACAAAATCAGGAAGTGGAGAAAGCTCCCGCCATGTTAGGGAAAAATTAACCCACTAGCTTGCATGAAGCAAAGAGATTATTTGGAAGTATCATGGGGCCATATTTTACAGTGTCTTAACTGACACTTAAGGGAGTGTAAGCTTTATATTGTAGGAAATGGGGAACCAATGAAAGTTACTGAGCAATGAGTAAAATGCAATACTTTAGAAAAATTTTCTAACCGGAGATTATAGTAGACATGGGTTGAGTGAGAGATTCTGAAGTAGAAAATAGGACAAAATCATCATTTTATTTTTCAAGTCCTTTTTTATCCCTTAATTTCTAAAAAAAAAAAAAATCTTTCCACATTATGTTTATTTCTATAGATCCACTTAATATTTTTGGAATTAGGCAGTCATATTTTCTTATTTAGGTATTAATGATAACAAAGTGCAAAGCTTTGTTTGAGCATATCTAAATCAACTCAAATAAGTGTGCTTGTATTGCCTGTGTGTAATTTTATCTGAGAAAAAACTAAAGATTTTGTACCTTTTGGGCAGGATGGTTCTACTTGGCTAAAATATTCCTTGTAAGGTTTTCACATTTTCTTATTATAGTCTGTTTTTCCCACTTTCTTCACAACTACTTGAATTGTTATCATTAGAATTTTATTTTATATCTTAAGAGCAACAATATTTTACAGCTTTGTAGCCACCAGAATCTAGGTTCACAGCTTAGCTTTTTCACTAGCTGACTTTATAACCTTGGGAAAACAGTATCTTTGAGTCTCAGTTTCCTGGTCTGTAAAGATGGATACATAGTACACATGTGGTTACTTTTATCTATTTTAGACTTTAACTACTATGATGGCAGGTACCAATCTCTGTCCTTTCTACCACTGTATTGCAAGTGCCTTGCATGATGTCTGGAATATATGTGATGAATTAATGAATAAACCTAGTAGGCCATAGTATTGATTTTGGCAACATAGCTTTTGATGAAAGGTTTATAGAGGATGCAAATCTAAAAGCTTCAAAACATGCAAAGATTTCTTGGAAGATGTTTCTGCCCATTGATCTCATGGACCGTCACCTGTGCTGTTCACTGAATTCTTCAGACGGGCTCCAAGACAAGTCTGTGTAAGACAAGTGGCTCCAGAGAATGAGTAATGACAGGCATTTGCTTTCATCATCGATAGTGATATGCCTCATTTTTCATCTTAATGAAAAAAGAATCACGTTTAATTGACTTGTTAATTATGCAAATTTTTGAACATTTTTGAACTATCATAGGAAAGGTTATATGATATTATCAGGATTAAAACCCAATGACAGGACTTTTAGCAGAGCTAAGGCAAATATTTCTACTACCTTTTATCAAATAAAGAGATCACAATGCTGCTCATTTTTATTATGCTGAAAACCCACAGTGTATGCTGTCAGCCAATGCTTAGAAGAAAAATTTTAGTCTCTGAAGTCCCAAACCACTAGTCAGCTCTGTAAGTCAATAAATTCAGTGAGAAAATAAATCAGTCAGTTGAACTATTTGGCCAATTGTTTATAAAACAGGCCATCATACTTAAAGCAGTGAACCAATATAGCTTAAAGTATGTTGACGTTTACATTCTTAACAGTGTTTTATTTTAACTACATAGTTGTTTTGCTTACGGGAACTTCAATAATAGAAGATGAAATACATGCTTTTTTTTTCTCCCATAACATTTTTAAAAATTTAAGTTGAAATA
This sequence comes from Pongo abelii, assembly GCF_028885655.2. Classification (NCBI taxonomy): domain Eukaryota; kingdom Metazoa; phylum Chordata; class Mammalia; order Primates; family Hominidae; genus Pongo; species Pongo abelii. The sequence goes on along the minus strand of NC_085928.1, from coordinate 202,367,785 downwards.
TGGAATAATGATCATCCAGCCATGTTCCTCCTACTATGAAAACTCCAGATGTGGAGATATGAAAACAACAATGAGAACAAAAACACTGACAACACTGATAGTGATGCTTTGTATCCTTTATGGTTTAAAAAGTGGCTTGTTTTTAATTATCTCATTGATCTTCATAACAATCCAGTGAAGCATTCAGAGCCAAGAAATTCTCAAAGTGGTTAACTCATTTATGTCTAGTGTTCCATTATTGGAACACTATGCATGTGGGAGTTATTTATATCCTACTGCTCAAAGTCATCGCCAAGGTCTGATTGCAGAAATTCAAAAAATTGCAACCTCATTAAATTACTTGGAGTCACCAAGACCACAAATCTGTTAAATTTTAGAACTAGGGCTCATGACCTAAAGCTATGTCCTCTACGTAGCTACGTTCGGTCCTCATCTGAGTCTTATTTCCTTGACTTAAAAGCTAAAAGAATATGGCAGGTTACATCTTTCCTTTAATTTCTGTAAGAAATGCTGTTTTAGAGGGTTAAATTCAGTAACAACAATTGTTTAGGCTTTATTTTGAAATGCAATCTGGATGCAAAACAACAACAAAAACATATTTCATACTCTATGAATCCCTAGTTTTCAGGGAAACTCAGACAAACATATAAATATGAATAAGCGCTGTGATAAGTGCTGTGTATGGAATGCTGTGGAATTAGGGTAAGGGAATGAATAATTAATTTGCTTCGGTGAACATTCCATTGTACCATAATTTATATAATCACTTTTGTATTGGAAGATTTAAGAGCTCACTACTTTGCTGGATATTCAGTAATAGCATTTTCCTATTGAGAATGGGGAGGGTGAATAATTGACTTAAGTAAATTATAAATAACAGAAGTAAATATTAATTTCATAACTCAGGAAAAACCAATTGAGTGGCCTGCAAATATTATAAATATTATAATTACAGATATTATTGTGAGAGACTGTAGGATTTATTGTAGGAGAAAATAACCTGGTACTAACTTAACTTTTTATTTAAGATTTTGTAGGATATTATCTTATTCACACTCTAATAAAATATCTTGATTGAGAACATTTTGAGATGTGGGAAATGATTTTGAATTTTCAAGGAAATCTAACATTGAAAATGCACAGATTATAAACCCAAATATCTCCATTCTCTCTCAGTATGTTCCACTTGGGTTTTTAATGGGTCACAGGATGAATCTTGTTTATTGGCCATTTGACAAAATAGACCTAGAATTTCTGAATACAACTGTACTCTTTTATACCTTTCTTCGTTACAAGCAATAACGAGTCTGTCCTTAGAAGTTACTTAGAAAGATACTGGATTTACATGTTCCAAAGACAATTTGTAATGAGTTTTTTTTCACCTTCCTTCCCTCCCTTCTTCCTCCCTATCTTCCTCTCTCCCTCTTCTTCTCTTTCTTTGAAACTTTCTTGGTTGTCACATTGTTTTCCTATGTGTTTTGGATTGATTGTTACCTTTTTCTTACTGGAATAATATGGTGTGGATAATGCACAGGTAGAAATTAAGGTGAGTAAAACATAGCACTTATAGAAAGTACATTTATTGGTCCAATATCATTGGACAGGATGTTTATTTTTTTATTTTATTTTGTTGAGACAGAGGCTTGCCCTGTTACCCTGGCAGGAGTGGAGTGGTGCAATCATGGCTTACTGCAGCCTTGACTTCCCGGGTGCAGGCTATCCTCTGACCTCAGCCTCCCAAGTAGCTGGGACCACAGGCACACACACATACCTGACTAAATTATTTTTATTTTTATTTTTACAGAAGTGGAGTCTCCCTGTGTTTCCCAGGCTAGTCTCAAACTCCTGGGCTCAAGTGATCCTCCTGCCTCAGCCTCCCAAAGTGCTGAGATTACAGGCATGAGCCACCACGCCTTGCTGACAAGATGTTTAATATCTCAATTGTAACAGATTCCCCAAACTCTTTCCTTCCTCTTAATTCCCTCCAGCCTTGCATCACTACACACACACGTACTCCTGCCCTCACCAGGCCTATGCATCCCATGATTCTGCCATTTCAGACTTTGTACCTTGTAGACTTTTGGCTTTCCTTTAGTCTATGTGTAATACATATTATCTTCAATTTTTTTCTTACATGCTTAATTATAAAAATATGTCTGAGAAAAGTTATGAATAAACATGTGTAAGGAGAAACTAATCCTAATTCATTTATTTATTCAGCAAATATTGAATAACAGCTTCTAAAACCAAGATATCATGCTAGGTATTGGGGATCATAATAAAAGTTTCTGGTACCTTCAACTTGCCCTTAAAATAGTGGAAACCTCAGAAAGATTCACAGATAAAAGTCTTTTCACTAGAGACCACAACTGTTATGTTCATCACTCTTTTTTTAGCCTAGGCATGGCATTTGGCATATAGTAAGTCCTAATAAATATTTATGGTAAGAATAAATGACTTCTAAGTCAGGTTTTTACAAGTGCTGTGTTCGAGTTCAACTTTGTAAGGCCAAGGTCCTACTCCAAATGTTAGGATGGTACTTTACATTTTCTCCATTTTTTTCACTTTGTACCCCTCAAAGAAGTTAGGACTTTTATATACTGTTCAATGAAGCTATTTTAAGTAGTCAAATACTGAGTTTATAATGAAATGATATTTTGCATATCAAAATGCCTAGCAGGATGCCTGAAAAAAATAGACAGTCAATGAATATTATCTGTCTAGTTTTTCTTTTCTCATTTGTTACTTTCTCTCATCTTCTCCTTCCACTTAAATTTCAATATGAGTATGATTTAGGTTTTGTAGGTCCTAAAGCTTATCTTATGTGGGGTTCTCTCTCGAAAAAATAAATATAATGCAATGAAAATTAGATGCAAAATTGAGTATTTAGACTGAGAAAATAAACCACAACAGTTTAAATTTTGAAAAGCTGAGAACTATCAAAGATGATACAACTCAGGAAAATAATACAACATTTTAATTAATTGCCTGATAGCAGCAAGTCTATAAATTTCCTTCCCATTATTATGGATATATAATTTTTGAATGTCTTTCCATATGATAACAATTTTATTATACATTTCTTGTAGAGAGAAATATAAAGATAATTCAGTCTTTCCTGTAGCATGATTAATCAAAGTGATCCTTTAATATTTTATAACTTAGAAGTGTTTATTTTAGGTTAACAGCTCATAATTATCTGATGATTAGTGATGTTGAGTATATTTTCATATACCTGTTGGCCATTTGTATGTTGTTCTAGAGCGATGTCTGTTCAAGCCCTGTGTCCATTTTTTAATTGGCTTATTTGTTTTGTTTTGTTTTGTTTTGTTTTTCCTGTTGAGTCATAGGAGTTTCTTATGTATTCTGGATATTGAACCCCTACCAGATATGCAATTTGCAAATATTTTCTCCCATTCCATAAGTTGCTTTTTCATTCTGTTGATTGTTTCCTTTGCTCTGCAGAAGCTTTTTAGTTTGATGTAATCCCACTTGTCTAGTTTTTGCTTTCATTTGCCTGTGCTTTTCATTATCCAAGAAATAAATCATTGCCAAGGCCAATGTCAACTTTTTCCCCTATGTTTTTTTTCCCTATGGGTTTTACAGTTTTAGGTCTCACATTTAATTATTTAATCCATTTTGAGTGAATTTTATGTATGGTATAACATAAGGGCCCAATTTCATTCTTTCATGTGTGAATACCCAGTTTTTTCAGCACCATTTGTTGAAGAGACTATACTTTCTCTTCATTACCTTTTCCAATACCTTTTTTCCGTGAAGTTTTATGAATGAGCTTGGTTTATGGAAGCCAGGAGTACCAGCTCCATTATTTCATTTTTCAAAATACAAGAGTCAACTTTACAAAAAGATGTAAAACAAGATACTCCTTTTGGAAAGGACAAGTTTAAGAAGATCTTTGAATGTCAGATTAAATACTTGGACTCTATTTGGCATATAATTGTAATATTATTTAGTTTGCAAATGTTTACTGGGATTGCTAATATACACAGAATATATACTACCCTGCGTATTCTCTCTCTCATTTTCTCTCTCTGTCTCTGTCTGTCTCCTCCCTTCCTTGTATTATACAAGTGTAGTTTTGATGTGAGTTTTGTTTTGGAGAGCTTACAATCTGGTTGTGGTTGGCAGAGGAAACAGATTTTTTAGAAGAATAAAACTATAAATTGTGATAAATATAGTCTGGATCCAGGAATAGGGCAGCTAAGAAGTGAAAGAAAGCACTTGGCATTTGGTGTGTCATTTCACGCATGTCAGGGATTTCAGTGTGAAGATATAGGGAGAGTGACATTCCAAGCCGAGGGAACTAAGTTAGCAAAAAGATGGAGTTTAGTAGGTAGGAGGAGGAAGATCAAATTACTAGAAGCACTCAGTATTGGAGTGAAAGTGCCATGTAGCACAAATGTATGTTGTAGATTAACCTTGAATATCAGGCTGAGATGCTTTAAGTTTCTAGTTTCATTTTTATCTTAAAAAGAACTTTCATTCTAACAAGAAAACCTACATTCCTGGAAATAATGTGTTTTTGTCATAACCCGTATAATAATATTTATTTAATAAAGCTATGTACATGTACCTGGGCTAGACATTACAGCAACTACCCTCAAGAATCTTGCACTGTAGGGATGGAGACAGAGATATAAACAAAGAACTCTAAAACCGTGTTCTAAATACCATTACAGAAATATACACAAGAAATAAGCCATCTGGAAAAGGGAAGTATCATTTCTGAAGGGTTTTGGGCAAGACTTATGGGGGAGTTCAACAAGGTAGGCCTTAAATGATGAAAAGAGTTGGCCAAATTTAGAAGTGGGAAGATAAGCTTTCCAAAAAGAGATAGAGGACAAAAGAGGACAAACTCCAGCCTAGTTAAAGATCGAGAGGGAACTTAGGAAATGGCAAAAAGCTCTGTGAAGCCGGTTACAGCAGATGGGAAGGGTGACAGGTGATAAGCTGGAAATGTGGGTTGGAGCCAGGTTGTAAAGGACATCGGAGACAGGGAGGAATCACTGCAGGTTGTAAGCAGGAAAATGGCATAAGAGGATGCAAGGGACTTAAAGAGTGGGTGGAGTCAAGCAGCCCAGTTACTATGAGTTAGGACAGTGGCTTTGAGGAGTAGTGAAAGGAGTAGCAAAGGGCTCCTGTGAGCTGGAGCCAGAGGGTGCTACTCTGAAGATAATTAATAGATAAGACTAAGTCATTTGCCACCTTTTGGGATTTTTAGGAGGCAGATGAGGACCTTTCCAGAGAAACTATGTTTAGCTTTTACCAATAAAGTCTCATTTCAAATCGTTTACTGATTTTAAAAAATGGGCTTATTAAGTCTCACAAAGCAAACCAGCTAAAAGCCATTATCATGTTGTGGTTCATATAAAACTTTCAAACAGGTTTCTTGTTTTTGTCCCTGCCTAGCATTATCACTTTTCTCTCATTCTTCATGTAGGAAAAACTTTATAGTTGCTTTTCCTTCTATGGTCAGCTACATAAACCAGTGTTCTTAGCATTTATCCTGGGAAGTCTTCTCCTTCTTACAGTAATTATCAGTGAACTTAATAGTTTTCCAGTATCTGCTTTTATTTAAAATGAAGTACCTTGCATCTAGTTCATATCTTGCATATTAATTCTGCTTTCATTAGCATCTCTATCAGTTAGGATTAGAGTTGGCTCTGCCTTGCACAGACTAAGAGAACAAGGACTTATTTTCTCACATAAAAGCCAGACCTGGGTAACTGAATGTTGGACTTGTGCCACTGCTCCACAAAGCTCTCAGGGACCCAGCTCCTTCCAGCTCACCTGCCAACACCCGCTGGGGAGTAGTCCTTGTTTTTTTGGTTTGAGATGATCCAGCTACCATATCTCCATTCAAACAGCAATAGGCAAAGGTTGAGAAGGGGCGCAAAGGACACCTTTAAGTTGTCTTTAAGGAAGCATTCCTCAAGCTTATAATGATGTGATGACTTATGTCTCATTGGCCGGTAGTGGGTCCATAGGACCTACATCTGGTTGCAGGATATGTAAGAAGGTGTAGCTGAATAATCTGTTTATTTGCAAGAGGGCAAAAATGGATATTAGAGGAAATTAAAAGAACAAAAAGGGGAGGCCGAGACAGGTGGATCACAAGGTCAGGAGTTCGAGACTAGCCTGGCCAACACAGTGAAACCCTGTCTCTACTAAAAATACAAAAATTAGCTGGGTTGTGGTGGCAGGTGCCTATAATAGCAGCTACTCTGGAGGCTGAGGCAGGAGAATTGCTTGCACTCCAGCTGGATGACAGAGCTAGACTCTGTCCAAAAAAGAAAAAGAAAGAACAAAAAGATGAAATATGATGTTTTGAACAGATAGCCACATTAGAGAGCCTGAAAGCCTTTGTTTAGATGCATTTTCCCCTGGGTTAACTCTAAATCTTTTTGTACTTCTATAAATTAAGGTAATCATTCTGTCCTAAATTCTTCATAGCATTTATGGCTGAGGATCAAATACAATTAATGAACATATCAGAACTTTGAAAATTAATCTTGCACAAATATAAAGTATTAGATTTTAAAGCATTAAAGCAATCTGCTGAATATAAACTAAAAAATATTACTGAGGCAATATGTCAGTTTTTACAATAGACTTATGGTAACTTTATCTGGCAAACAGAAGAATTAGGTATTCATGACAAATAGCTCTTAGAGAGGACACATTTCTGTTTGTGAATCACTTTCAGAAACGTGACAGTGCATTTGGTTCTATCAACTCTGTGCAATAAGGATTATCATGTCCATTTTACAGATAGGAAAACTAAGGCAGAGAAGTTACATGAATAGCTCAAAGTCATGTAACTGAGTGGAGGGTTTAGAAACTATGTGTCTGCAAATCTCATAATCTGTGTTGTTGCTCTAGTTTTCGTATGTCACACATCTTGTTGCCCATTTGGTAAAGTCTAGATATTTAAAATTAGAGTGACAGACTTACAGTTATTTATCCTTATTTTATTTACATGGTGTTCTTTCTCATTTCCCCCCAATATAAATCAAATCCACCAATCTGCCAGTCCCTTTCTGCGTACACACATTACTCTGAAAAACCACCTAACTTCCGCCTCACTAAAATGTTTTCTGTTCTTGGCTTTCTCAACTTCTGCTTCTTCTTTAAGTGTCAACTCAGGTTCCATTTTCTGTGTAAGGCATTCCATGAATACTTCAGGCCACACAGAGCTTCCATTTTCCTGAACTTCTGTAACATAGAGAATATATATATAGAATGCATATATTACATTTAATTATAGAAGTAAATTATACACTGTATCATATTATTCCATATGTCTTAGCATTTTCTCCCCAACTAGACTTTGTCTAGTTCTTGTATTTCTTAAGTTGTTTCAGTAACACAAGGACACTGGTAAGAATATAGCAAGAAATAAAACCAGTTCAAATCTACATTGAGCCAACAATTAATCTATAAGAAACTACTTATAGTTTCTTATCTAGTCTCAGTTTTCGTGACAAATGTGGAAATGGGTTCAAAGAGGCGAAAGGACTGATCTGATGTCAACAGCTAAGAATGGAATCCTGTTCTACTAAACTTGTGATCTAAGACTTGATCCTCTACAACTGTCAATTGAACATTTGACTGAAAGTCAAATACTGTGAGTGTGTGTGTCTGCATGTGTGTGTGTTTAGCTTACTATTGTAGGTTGAGAGAAGCCCAGAATAATAGAGGCATCCCTAAATAATGGTAGCCCTTGGGTTAATTTACGTGTATCTTGTGTTAAAAACTGAGAAGACGAGAACTGATAGGAATTTTATCAATAGAAAAGGTGGATAAGAACTTCTAATTAAGCCAGGATACTGAAATGAACTGCAGAGATATTTTCTTATGCATACAACCATGAGATACTTAATTCATATCCATGTTGCCATCTATAGAGCCTAACTATATGATTGCTTTTCTTCCATATGCAATGTGAATGGTTTCAGGGTGGGGGCAGTGTTTTCTGTTTATGCTCATTTTGTGATCTCAAAAGTAACTGAAATAATCCCAAGGACAGAAATATATTGTTGGAAGAAAAATAAAAGGTTCTCTCAGGTATCTTTTTTTCTGATCTATGAGTTCCTTCTCTAAGTGGACCTATAGACTATTGAGTATTTTGAGTGATGAGCAACTTGAATATGTAAAGACCGCAAGCATTTTCCCATTTCATCTTAGGATGTTGAATTTTGTCAAATTAATTCTTAATGGTTTTGAGTATATGTTTGTGTGTGTGTATATATATATATGTGTGTGTGTGTGTGTGTGTGTGTGTGTATATATATTTCCCACCTGAATATAAAATATATCCATTATAGCTTAAGCTATCTATCAATCATCTATCCATCTGTTTATCTCTCTTTATTTACATGTAAAAAATTGAGATATCAAGAAAAAAGTTTTGTCTGAATGTTATCATCAATAAGTCAGTAATTTTTGCATGCTTCTTCTGTGTTCAATATAATGTTTGGAACAACAAGGGAAAGACTACAAACAAGAAGCTTTGGCCTGTTTTAAAGATAATGTTTTGTTATTTCTTATGACTACAGATAGGTTTTCTCCTGTTGAGAATTTTTCGGTTCATATTATTTGTTTGTTAGAAAAAATTATCTTATATTACACTGTTTGAGGATCATTTTAAGGATCAGGGATCCTGAAATCTCAGATCCAGTTGGGCGTTTAGAGACCTTCTAATCCAACCCCTTTAGTGCAGAGTTTATGTAACTTACCTGAAGTTACATAGGTAATTAATGCTGGTGCAGGGTCAAGAAGTCAATTTCACTCATTTTTAGACCTCTCTTTATTTCTCTGTCTCCATTTTTCTACCAAGTTCAATTAATAGGTTTTAATTCTCAAAAGAATTATTATAAGAAAGAAGATTATTTATTCAAAAGGTCACTGATCCTTTCTGCCCTTTTTTTCCCCCCCAGCTCTCTTCAATCTAATTCCTGTGGGCCTGCGTGTAGTGGCCATCCAAGGAGTGAAGGCTAGCCTCTATGTGGCCATGAATGGTGAAGGCTATCTCTACAGTTCAGTAAGTACATTGTAGTGTGTATTATGTGTGTGAACTACCACTGAGAGGTAATGGAGTAACCATCATGTTAGGCAAGAAAATTGGAAGTTGAAGTCATTTTATATTTTGTGATCCCGTTTTTCAGGATTATTTTGAGGTTTTGTAATTTACAGTGTTAAGGACCATGTCTTGTTGAATGAGTATATTGCAGTTACTCTCCATGCAATATAAATTCTTTGTGTCTAGCTTCCATTTCTGCAGGATATTCTCCTTTTGGAATTTTATCTTTCTGTTTAATTCAAAGAGCAAGACATTTTTCTTTTCTCTTGTTATCTCTCCTTTAAGCATAGAGGATGGCTCAGGAAGGAAAATTCTTCAGTTTGTCTGGAAATAGTCTCTGTCCTACCATGGAGAAAAAAACTTTCATAATGAATTGTGGCTTTGTTTGTATTTAGTAGGTCTATGTTTTATCTAATATGTCAGATTCTCAGAATAACTTTAATTTAAAGGCAATATGAATTTATGGAATGAGCTCTGGATTACGAGCAAGGATATTTGAGTTTTATTTGCATTTCATTTACTATCTTGATATCCCTTTGGGCAAATTATCTTCCTTCCTTGGCTTAATTTTGGACCTTTCAAATGAGCATGTTGGACACCATGTTGTATCATGTCTTCTTTCAAATCCCAAACTGGCAAAATTAGGTAGCATCAGTGGCTACATTATCAGCACTGACATATTTTAAAGTAGTGAACACAATTATGATGCTTGTCTCACTCTCAGGATAATAATTTATGCGTTGAGAGAATGTGGCTGCCCTGAATGGTGTGTGTGTGTGTGTGTGTGTGTATTTCCGCTTTCTTCTAAGAGAGTTGGCTATTTGTAGTTCATGAAAAAAATTCCTTGAAAATCATGATTACAGATTTCCACCCTTTCTATGATCTCAGTAAATAGCACAAGGTTATTTTGGAAGTTTCCATATGTCTGCTGGATTCTAAATTAGTTATTGACTAATTTTCATTAGGTGACTAATTTTCATTAGGCTCTTCCAATGTTCAATTAAACAAATCTCTGGTACCTTGGAGCTCAGAAACTGATACCTTCAAATATGGTGTTTTTACATGCTGTACAGAAGAAGCAGCCTCAAGACTTCTCTGAACTCTCTCTGCCTCCTGTGTCTGAATCCTGTCTCTCCCAAAGCACAGGATGAAGTTGTTCTCTGGAGTTCCCTTACCTGCCTAAGCTCGGACCTGCCAAAGAAGAAAACAATTACCTTTGGTCTCTTCCCTGAGTTTTCATTAACTGAACTCGTATCACAGGAAGAAAGACGGAAGTCCATGAATACACCTAGACAACGTTTTGTCACAAACCATGGTCTACCCTGGGACAAAAGACTTTGTCCTGGCTCATTGTATGTTCTTTAAGTTCATTGAACTCCCCTCAAAATCATTTGCTATCACTGTAAAATCATCCACACATTCCCATCGCCCTTTCCTCTAAAAAGAAGGGTATATAACCATGTGTACCACATTTCGTATGGTGGGGTAATCACCCTGTAATTCTCCCAAGTGCATGTTAATAAATTTGTATTTCTTTTCTCCTGTTAATCAGCCTTTTGTTCATCAATTTTCACTTAATCTACAGAGGGTGAAGTGAAAATTTTCCTTTGGCTCCAACAGGTGCATCATACTTGCTTATTAATAATACATCCGTCATTTGTATTACAATTTTTTTTACTCCTGAAAATATTCAGATCAAAATATACACTTATATGCTATATGTGTACATATACATTTTTTCAAAGTTTCTGCTTAAAATAACAATTAAATACATTTTCAGTCAAAATAATGGGCTCTCTTAGTATGTCACAGCTCTAACAACTCTTAATGTCCAGTTATTGTGAGTCCATTTTAAATGTAAGAATTAAAACAAGAAGAAAAGGCAAGAGGATGTTATTTTGAATATTTCTAGTTAGTCTTACTTTAAAGATTTAATCAGTCATTAAATAAGCAGCTAAATGTAGACCATATTATGTATATTTAAAAGGTCATAATTCAGGTTATAATTCCACAGAAGCTATAGAGTTCAGTTTATTAGACTAGAATTGATCCCCAAAGGTCAATGAAGAAGAAAAACACGGAAAGTTTGACAACAGTATTGTAAGCAGGAGACAATTGTATAAGGGAAGGAGGGAGTTTGGAGGGATTGCTGGGTTGTGATTTCATCCTCTGAAGCTTCTCAGAGATGCATTCCTTCTGTCCTTCTTGCTTAGTTCTGAGGTTAAGAGGGGGTGGGAATCTTGAGCCACAAGAGGGAGTTTCTTTTGTAATGGAGTTTACCTTTGTAAACCTATTGGGGTATCTAAATTTTCAGTTCTTCTCTCCACTTAAGTCAAACTTGCCTCTCACCTAAAATCACAATGCTTTCCCCTCGTGAGTTAAAAATCATCTGTTAGCTTTGACTTTCCTGAGGTGTTTCTGGTATGCATTAAGGCTAGAATTTCTTTGAAAAACAATTTTCTATGTCGTAGGCAACACTGTAGTTGGGCAACCAATAAGGGTCATAACTGCAGTTTATGGAGAGAGAGGAGAGGACTGAAGCAAACTAAGAGGACCTACATAAGCTAATTTAGAACCCAAAAGATTGACAAGCAGTATCATTTATCTAGTGTCATTTACCTGGCTTCTATTTATTTTTAAGCTAGGAATTAATTCCCATGTTACTTTTGATTTCTATTTCTTCACCAGGAAGCAGGAGGAGAGAGTGTCAAAGACGGAGTGACTGTTAGGTAGCACAGAGCTATAGTTTTAAGAGTTGTTCTGAAATTTTGTGTTTTAATAGGTGAGTTTAATCCATATGTATTTGATGAGATTATTGATGTATCTGGATATGTTTTTACCATAGTAGTTTGTATTTTTTAAAATTTCCTTTTGTTTCTCTTTTCTTTTTTAAAAAATTCTGTTGCTTTATTCACATTTTTAAATTTTATTAAATTCTTCTGCAAGTTTGTAACCTTAGGCTATATTTTTATTCCTTTAGTGGTTAGTCTTATTTTTTTAATCATACATAAATCACGACATACTTTGCTAAATATTTTTTAGTGTTTCTGCCTTCCTTTCCAACAGCTTATGGACGTTACAGTGTTTTCTTGCTAGTAAATACCACAACCTTTCTTGCTACCAGTTTGATTAGTTGCACTTTAAAATAAAATCATATGCACAATTAGTTATTTTATAGCTAATCATTAAATTAATGAATGTTTTGAATAATTTCTATGCATAGAATTTTTGTTTGTGTGTGTATATCAAATTTGGTCTCTGATTTCACTTTTCTTCTAAACTAAACCTTTAATTATTTTATGTGCGAGGGTGTGTGGATGGTGAACTTGATTTTGGTATCCATGAAAACGTCTTCCTTTCACTTTCATTCTTGAATTGCAGTTAAGGTAGTTATAAAATTCTGAGTAGACCAATATTTTTCTCAGCATTTGGAAAATAATATTACATTGGTTTCTGGTATCTATTGTGGATTATGAGAAGGTTGCCATCAGTTTAATATTCTTTCCCTTATAGGTAATCTCTACAGAAACTTTTTTCCATCCTGGAAAACTAAAATTCTGTATACTTATTGAACAAACAGCTCTCTTTCCTCTCTTCCCCCAGCCCCTAGCAACCACCCTTTTTGACTTACAGTTACAAAGAGTTTGACTACTTTAGATATCTCATATAGGTGGAATAATGCAATATTTGTGCTTTTGTAACTGGCTTATTTCATTTAGCGTAATGTTCTCAACATTCATCTATATTGTAGAATATGACAGGATTTCCTTCTTTTTAATGTTTAAAAATATTCCATTGTATGTTATGCACATTCTACATTCTGTTTATCTATTCATCTATTGATGGACATTTAGGTTACTTTGGCCTCTTGGATATAAGATTGCTGCTGCAATGAACATGAGAGTACAAATGTCAAGATCTTGTTGGATTATATGGTAATTCTGTTTTTGTTTTTTTTTGGGAAAACACCATAATGTTTTCCCTATCAGCAGCATCATTTTACCTTCCCACCAACAGTGCACAAAAGTTCCAATTTCTTTACATCCTTGCTAACACTTGATACTTTTTGTTTCTTTTGATAGTGGCCATCCTAACAGGTGTGAGATGAGATCTCATTTTGTTTTGATTTGCATTTCTCTAATAACTAGTAGTAACGGGCATCTTTGAACATACCTGCTAGTCATTTATAAATCTTCTTTGGAGACATGTCTATTCAATTCCTTTGCCTACTTTTTAATTGAGTTGTTTTGTGTTGTTGTTGTTACTGAGTTGTAGGACTTCTTTGTAGATTCTGGCTATTAAGCCCTTACCAGATATATGATTTGCAAATATTTTCTCCCATTCTGTAGGCTACCTTCTCACTCTGTTAGTTGTTTCTGTTGATACGTAGAATTTTTAAAGTTGCATGTAGTCCTATTTGTCTATTTTTGCTTTTGCTGCTTACTGTTTTGGTGTCATATCCAAGATATAGTTGCCAAATCTAGTGTCATGAAGGTTTTTTCCTATGTTTATTCTAAGAGGTTTTTTGTTTGTTTGTTTGTTGTTGTTGTTGTTTTATTTTTTGTTTTTTGAGATGCAGTCTTCCTTTGTTGCCAGGCTGGAGTACAGTGGTGTGATCTCAGCTCACTGCAATCTCCACCTCCTGGGTTCAAGCAATTCTTCTGCCTCAGCCTCCTCTTATGCATAGATTTGTAATCCATTCTGAATTAATGTTGCATGTGGTGTAAGGTAAGGGTCCAATTTCATTCTTTTACATGTGGATATACAGTTTTTCCAACACCACTTGTTGAGAGGCTAACCTTTCTCCATTGTGTAATCTTGTCGAAGATGATTTGACCACATAGTAAAGGGTTTATTTCTGGGCTCTCTATTGTGTTCCATTGGTGTTTGTGTCTCTTTGTGCCAGTACCACAGTACCATACTGTTCAATTACCATAGTTTTTCACTACGTTTTGAAGTCCGAAGGTGTGCGACCTACAGCTTTATTTATTTATTTTTTCTTAAGATGGTTTTGGCTATTTGAGGTTCCTTGAGATTTTATATAAATTTTGGAATGGAGTTTTCTATTAGTGCAAAAAATGACATTGAGATTTTGATAGGAATTGTATTGAATATGTAGACTATCTCCGGTAGTATGGACATTTGAAGAATATTAGGTTTTCTGATTCATAAACATGGGATTTCTTTTGACAATGTTTAGTAGTTTTCAGTATACAAGTTTTTCAACTCCTTGATTAAATTTAATCTCACAGCACCTTTTAGAAAGGAAGACCAAAATAATTTTAATGGTATTAAATAACATTTAAAAAATGGAGTAAATAAAAAGTTCTTAATGCATCTCTTTCTCAAACAAAAGAAGGTTAAGCATGTTGGAAACTTATGTTTCTGAAACACCTTTTTTGATAGTTCAGGAAATACCATTCTGTGTTACAATCTGTTGAAACAGATTTTTCTACAAATTTTACCTTACACATAGACAGTGCCTTTTAAAAATTTTGCTGTTTAACCAGTTTTGATTTAAAATGTAATATCCTTTAATGTTTTATTCTTTTTGAGTTTTAAAAGTTTTTGACAAAACTTGTAAGACCACGTAAATTTTCTCAAATGATCACAGTGCTTAAAGGCATTTCGGTTGGGAATGGGGAAGGAGAGATATATTTTCATTTTATGCAGAAAAGACAAAGCCCAAGTAAGCCCTTCACCATCCTCTGTAAATTGACTCACATCTTTTTATATTTGAGTTGTTTGAACTGAACCTTGTATAAATAAAGCAAATGTAGATAAACATCATTTGGTATGATATTATAAAGCTAGATTTTCAAATTTTGGTTAGAACACTAGTGATATAATATTTTAGGTAACTTGATAGAATGATACATGTGATAAAATATGTAAAGAGTAAAAATAATATTTACAAAGTGCTGTCGCTGATACTGTTATATTTGCCTTTTTCTCTTCTGTACCTATGTAATTCATAATTTTCCTTAAAGCTCAGCTCAAATCTTACCTGATGTGTCACCTGTCTCCATTGTCCATCCTCTATGAGAATTAGATGCTACTTCTGCTGTAATATCTGAGCACTTGACTTTTATTTTGCTAGTGGGCAGGAATTACATCGTATTCATCTTTGCTATCTGGGCCATCTGAGCCACATATTTGTCCCGACCACAGCATTAAACACATTCCCTGGTAAAGGAAGATTCTCAATGAAGACTTGTTGAATTTTAAAGAATTGCCTATTTCAAGTATAGATGGAACAAATTTCATAGAATTGTTGCACAATTAACTATGATTACATTGATCAAAGTTTATTTGGTAGTCTTACAAACCACTGCACAAATGCTGGTTTGTCCTCAAAGCAATCTCAGTAAACCTAAAATTTGTTCAATACATACTGATTGAAAGTCTACCACATCTCAGGCACCAGACTGCATACTGAGCATATAAAGATGAATGAAATAGATACAATTCTTATCTTATTGTAGTTTGCTCTTATAATCGTAATTAGTTAGCTGTTGTAAGGAGTTTAGGCCAACTACAAAGTTAGAGGGCATAGTCCTCAAGACCACCCTCACTTCTGGCACCAACTGCAAGTTTATGGCCTCACAGAATCATCTTTAGATTGATAACTTTCCAGAAGGACTCACAGAACTCACTGAAAACCATGGTTATACTCACGGTTACAGTTTATTTTTGGGAGAGGGACAGATTAAAATCCGCCATGGGAAGAAATACCTAAAGCAGGGTTCAGTAGAAGTACCAAATACTGAGCTTCTAATGTCGTCTTCCTATAGAGTCAGGACATGTTACTCTTCAGGTACCAACATGTGATAATACGCATGGAGTGTCGCCAGTCAGGAAGCTCACCTGAGCCTCTATGTCAAGAGATGTCATTGGCATCTGTTACGTAGGCAGGATTCATTCATTGCCCATGTGCTTGATCCCAGCCTCTGACTCCACAGATATTGTGTGACCCAAAGCCCCTACCCTAAATCATAGTGTTATTCTCTATTTAGCCCAAGGCTCTCAGGAAAACACAAATTACCTTCCAGAAACCAAGGGCAATGGCTGTACCTCTTTTTGGGCAAGTTCTTTATGTGTCCGATGTCCAAGTGAAGTGAATGCCATGGTCCATAAATATGTACCTGTGGCTCTGCTTCCAGTCCCACACCCTCACTCTTCTGACTACCATCTATTTTCTTACCCCAGCTCAGAAGAAGAAAATAATGAAAGGAAAGAAATTTATGGGTGTAATATCTGGCATATCAGCACTTGGGAAATAAAAATATAACTTACTGCTTTGTATAACTTAGGAGCCTTGACATTTGCATCTAGGAAAATAGCACTTAAAAATAACGCAGTTTGAACCTGGACAACAGGTGAGAATCTGTCTCTACAAAAAATTTAAAAATTAGCTGGGGCTGGTAGCATGCACCTGTGTTCCCAGCTACATGGGAGGCTGAGGTGAGAGGATTGCTTCAGCTTAGGACATCGAGGCTGCAGTAAGCCATGTTTGTGCCACTGAACTCCAGCCTGGGCAATAGAGCAAAACCCTTCCTCAAAAAAAGCAATCTGTATAATTTGAAACATGTCTAGAACACATAACTAGGCAAATATTGGACCTTTTTTAATGAATAGTTTGATGTGCTTAGTACACTTATCGCTGGCATTTTAGTGGTTAATATTGGTTAAAATGTTTTTAAAAGGTTTATTTTTTTTCAAACTATAGCGATGATTTGTTTACTTTTTATAAACAAATAATATAAACAAATATTTTATAAATTTATTTGTTGCCCAAATTTATTTATTGCCCAAATCTGAATTAGGTAGTTTATGAACTAATTGAGACTTTTTTTAACTAAAGGATAAACTAAAGTCAAATTGTGCGAACACAGTTTTTTATTTAAACAGGGCCTTAACTTGTACCAATTATATTTGAAGCTGAAATAGTGATAAAGATGCTTATTTAGTCAGTCTATATTCTAATAAATAAGTAACATTATAAGTTCTTATCAGAATAGCTGTAACTGTGAAAATCATAGTAACAATATTAATGGCTGTGCTAGTGCAAATAATACAGTGTACTTTTAGTTTTTGTTGTTTCTAAAGGACTTTCAGATTTGTATTTAATTTCACAGCAACTCTGTGAGGAGGGATAGAAATGAACCAGTAGATATTGATGAAGAGCTGAGGCTTAGTGAGGTGCTTGACTTAAATAAGCCCACTCTGGTGAGTAATAGAACTAGAGTTGAAATCTAGGTCTTAACTTCCACAACCATGAGGTTTTCATAATACCATACTGCTCTTGGCCTTATGTGTAATGAAACCTTTCCATTGGAATGTTTCTCATATTTTCCCATGTGCTTTCACATAAACTGTCACATTTAGCCTTACAATGACTCTGATATTATTGCTGAGTGACAAAAGGTATGCCTGGGAAACAGAGAAGTTAAGTGACTAAAATGAGGTCACTCAGCATAGTGAGGTAGGTTAAGAAAAAGCAACTTCTAGTTCAATATTCATTTCTTTAATCAATATTGCTTCTCCTATTTGCTGCTGCAATTAAGGATGTGCCATACCACAGTGTTTCAACATAATATAAAAAGCATAATTCTTAGAAAACCAGGACAGCCTATCGCCTTGTTTGTGATGGCTTTATTACAGTGATAACACCAACAACAAAAATGAAAGAGAGACTGCTTGATTGATGCATGTCCTCTGCACCATTTAGAATTTCTCCCTTAATGTATTGCCTCCGTGTGAGCAGACAATGTTAAGATCGTGAGATGACGATACTGATTTTATATTGAAAAGCCGTGTCAGGAGTTATTGAGAAACATGAGTTGGGGGTGGTGATCTCTAAGGAAGAAAAATGAAAGGGCCACTATTGATAACTACAAGGAGAAGACCGTTTATGTCCACAAGGTAGGTGATAGGAGAAAGCGGTTGTTATTCTCTCCTCTAATTTCTTTTAGTTCCCCACCATCATAGATATCCAAATTTCTCCCATCATTTAGGACGCAGTAAACATTTTCCCAATTTCTGCAGCCCCAAATAACTTCTACATTTTATACTTTGATGAGACATTTATCTCTGTATTTCCTTTCTTTTGTTAGAATTTGTTCTTAATGCTTTTTCTATCCTATCAGATGCAAATTCCTTGAGGTTAGGGAAATATCTCATATAGATTAATATCTCTCATGGCGCTGAAAACTGTAAGTCCAATGTTCAGACATCTGCTGAAGTCTAGTTGAATCAGTTGATAGAGGCATCACACAGTTTAATTTTGGCGATAATTCACGGGCTGTCTGGACTTAATGGGCTTTGTAATAATTTTCCTGAGTGTGACCCTACACACTTTCCAGTTCAGTGACTAGTTCACTTTTGAGTAGTCTGTTTCTATTCTACTGAAGCATGTAAAGTTTACTAGAGGAATCTTACTGTTCATGCTTCTCTATTGAGGCTGATATGGTGCTGCAGTTTTAAGAGCTGATATTGCCATGCTTTTCTTTCTATACTAAATACTGTTTATAAAAGGTAAGGGAGAGGTAAAGATTAGCCATGATATCTCCCTGGGAAGCCACCTGGTTTGTACAGTTAATCTCTCAGTGAAAGAATTCTGTTCCATCCTAAAAAGATACGCAGGATTTATAAAACAAGCATATCTGGAACAGAGGTACAAAGCAGTTACCCATTCTGGAATTTGAGTTTCCTTATCAACGTGCTTTCTCATGGAAAGTTCTGAAATCTGAGGCACATTCACAGCTCTTTCTTGGGACAGCAAGTGAGTGATATCTCAGAAAAGTGAAAGACGAGAGAGAGAGAAACAAGAACCCTAACTATTAATGTCAAATGAATCATAGTTAGAAGTTAATGATGCCTAAATAGAGAAAAGTCAAAGGCCAAATCATAGAGGCTTATTCAACAAGTAGATTGTTAAATATTCAGTTTAGATCATTTACATAATTTTTTCTTCTCATATACTCGTGATTTCCTTGACCTTTGTAACATTCCTTTAAAAAAAATTGGGGGCATAGCCCCTAGAAAAGGATTATCTATTTTGCCTATTTCTTTTTTCACCCCATATATATTTATTAAATGAACTGGAAATTTTTTCAGTTAAAAAAAGAAAGAAAATAGGGAATTCTGTCAACCCAAGAACCTGGCAATTATTGCTTGCAAACATGTGACATGGGTTATTTTTTGTTGGGATTAGGTTGTCTTTTTTCAGAAACAACAGATTATTAGTTATACTTTCAGTAAGTTTTAACAGTAAGCATCCATTTTTAACTTACAATGTATTCATAGTAAATAGTGTTGGTTTTTTTTTCTAAGAGTTTATAACTTACGGAAAATTTTAATACTTTAGCTCCAGGGCTAACCTTAATTGGAAAATTAGCATATATGTTTCTAGAAACATTTTTCATTAGAAAATAAAAGCAAGGCTCAGCTTTTGAGAGCAGCACTAATGAGGACCTTTGCTTAAATTATTTGAATATGATGCCAGATTTTGTATTTTTCTTTTCCATCTTGTCATTAGCCACATTAGGCCAACAAGTAGTCATATTTCCAAAGTTTCTAGATTGTATTTCTTTAGTCATCAGTGAATCAGGGAATATTAAGTAGTAATTTAAAATGTAAGCTTTAGAAATAAAACTGTGTTTGAATCATAGCCCTGTAACTTACTTCCTTTGTGAAAAAATTGGAAAGTTTTTTAACTTTCTAGATTGTTTTCTTATGTGTAAAACAGGGGTAATAATGAGAATATGGGATTTATAGAATTATGTAAGGACTAAATGGAAAGATGCATGTAAAGCCCTAGGGCAGTGTATATTATGTATTCAACACTCAGTGTTAGCCATAAGCAGTAACAGTAGCAGCAGTAGATATATTTTAAAAAGATGCTCGGTGTACCCTCAAACAGCTCCTGAGCATCAATCCATAAAGTTTCTGTAGGATTAATCTCACTGCTAGTTTTAGTGCTGGTTCTTGCTTTGCCTAATCGAATATCTTTAGTCACTCTGGTCTTGGGGGATTGCTTGAAGAGTATTTCTCATCTAACTAGGGCAAATTAGCTTCAGGCTCAAGACTTTATCTGTTGAAAGAAAGTTGCCTTTTATTATTATTATTTTTTAATTTTAAGTTTTGTGGGTACATAGGCATATATATTTATGGGGTGCATGTGATATTAAATTAAATTAATTAATTAATTAATTAATTTTTTGAGACAGTGTCGCTCTGTCGCCCAGGCTGTCATGCAGTGGCGTGATCTCGGCTCACTGCAACCTCTGCCTCCTGAGTTCAAGCAATTCTGCAGCCTCAGCCTCCCAAGTAGCAGGGACTACAGGTGCACACCACCACACCCAGCTAATTTTTTGTATTTTAGTAGAGATGGTGTTTCACTGTGTTGTGCAGGCTGGTCTCAATCTCCTGAGCTCAGGCGATCTGCCTGCCTCAGCCTCCCAAAGCGCTAAGATTACAGGCATGAGCCACCATGCCCTGCCACATGAGATATTTTAGTACAGGCATATAATGATAAATAATCACATCAGAGTAAATGAAGTATCCATTACCTCAAACACTTACCCTTTCTTTGTGTTACAAACAATTCAATTATACTCTTTTAGGTAATTTAAAATGTACATTGGCTTATTGTTCACTGTGTTGTGCTATCAAACATTTGATCTCAAACATTCTATCTAACTATATTTTTGTACCCATCAACCAACCCTACTCCCCACGTCCCCCTTTCCTGGCCTCTGGTAAGCATCATTCTACTCTCTATTTCCATGTGTGCAATTGCTTTAATTTTTAACTCCCGCAAATAAGAACATATGATGCTTGTCTTTCTGTGCCTGTTTTATTTCACTTAACATAACATATTCCAGTTCTATCATTGTTGTTGCAAATGACAGGATCTCATTCTTTTCTGTGGCTGAATAATATTCCACTGGGCATATATACCATATCTTCTTTATCTATTCATCTGTTGATGGATAGGTTGTTTCCAAATCTTGGCTATTGTGAATAGTGATGTGGTAAACATAGGAGTGGAAATATCTCTTTGATATACCTATTTCCTTTCTTTTGGATATACCTAGCAGTGGGATTGCTGGATCGTATGGTCATTCTATTTTTAGTTTTTTGAGGAACCTCCATACTGTTTTCCATAGGTGTACTAATTCACATTCCTATCAACAGTGTTGAAGTTTTCCCTTTCTTCACATCCTCACCAGCCTTTGAAGTTGCCTGTCATTTGGATAAAAGCCATTTTAACTAGAGTGACATGATATCCCATCATAGCTTTGATTTGCATTTCTCTGATGATCAATGATGATGAGCACCTTTTTATATACCTGTCTGCCATTTGTAAGTCTTCTTCTGAGAAATGCCTACTCAGATCTTTTGCCAGATTTCAGTAGTTTCATACTTTGAGGTCTTAGAATTTAAGTCTTTAATCTATTTTGATTTGATTTTTGTCTGTGACAAGAGATAGAGGTCTAGTTTCATTTTTCTGCATGTGGATATCCAGTTTTCCAAGCACCATTTATCAAAGAGACTCCTTTCCCCAATGTATGTTCTTGGAAACTTTGTCGAAAATGAGTTCTCTGTAGAGGTGTGAATTTATTTCTGGGTTCTCTATTCTGTTCATACATTGGTCTGCATATCTGTTTTTATGCCACTACCATGTTGTTTTGGTTGATATATCTCTACAGTATAATTTGAAGTCAGGTAATGTGATTCTCTCAGTTTTTAAATTTTTTGCCCAGGATAGCTTTGGCTATTCTGGGGTGTGTGTGTGCGTGTGTGTGTGTGTGTGTGTGTGTGTGTGTGTGTGTGTCTGCGTGTGGTTTCATATAAATTTTGGGATTATTTTTTCTATTTCTGTAAAGAATGTTGTTAGTATTATGATAAAGATTGCATTGAATCTGTAGATTGCTTTGGGTAGTATGGACATTTTAACAATATTGATTCTTCCAATCCATGAACATGGAATATTTCCCCTTTTTTGGTGTCCTCTTCAATTATTGAATCAATATTTTGTAGTTTTTATTGTAGAGCTCTTTCACTTCTTTGGTTAAGGTAATTCCTAGGTATTACATTTCATTTGTTGCTATTGTAAATTGATTTTTTTAAATTTCTTTTTCTGATTGTTCACTGTTGGCAAATAGAATGCCACCGATTTTTGTATGTTTATTTTGTATTCCAAAACTTCACTGAATTTGTTTATCAGTTCGAAGAGTTTGTGTTTTCTTTTCGTCCTTAGGTTTTTCAAATATACAATCATATCATCTACAAACAAAGATAATTTTACTTCTTCCATTCCAATTTGGATGCTTTTTATTTCTTTCTCCTGTCTGATTGTTCTAGCTAGGACTTCCAGGATTATGTTGAATAACAGCAGTGAAAGTGGGCATCCTTGCCTTGTTCCCTAATCTTAGAGAAAGACTTTCTGCTTTTCCTTGTTCAGTATGATACCAGCTGTGGGTCTGCGATGTATAGCTTTTATTTTGTCAAGGTATGATCCTTCTATACCCATCATTTTTAGGGTTTTGATCATGAAAGCATGTTGAATTTTATCAAGAGATTTTTCAACATCAATTGCAAAGATCATATGATTTCTGTTCTTCATTCTGCTGATATGACATATCACATTGGTTGATTTATGAATGTTGAACCATTCTTGCATACCTGGGATAAATCCCTCTTGCTTATGATGAATGATTTTTTTAATGTGTTGTGGAATTTGGTTTGCTAGTATTTTGTTTTGTGTTTTTGCATCAGTATTCAACAGAGACACTAGCCTATAGTTTTTTTTTTTTTAATGTCTTTATCTGGTTTTGATATCGGAGTAGTACTGGCCTCACAGAATGAGTATTATTCCCTCCTCTTCTATTTTTTGAAATTGTTACAGTAGATATTAATTCTTCATTAAATGTTTAATAAAATTATTCAGCAGTGAATCCACTAAGTCCTGCAACTAAGTTTCTTTTTTGGGAGACTTTTTGTTACAGCTTCAATCTCATTACTTGTTACTGGTCTATTCGGGTTTTGGACTCTTTCAGGGTTCAATCATGATATGTTGTATGTGTCTGAGAAGTTGTCTTTGTCTTCTAGGTATTGTATTGGTGTGTAGTTGCTTATAGTAGCCACTAGTGATCCTTTGAATTTCTGTGGTACCAGTTGTAATGTCTCCTTTTTTTGTCTCTGATTTTACTTATGTGGGTCTTCTCTCTTTTGTTGTTCATTGGTCTGGCTAAAAGTGTGTTGATTTTGTTTATCTTTTCAAAAAACCAACATTTTATTTCATTGATTTTTGTATTTTTTAAATTTCAAGTTCCTTTACTACTGCTCTGGTCTTTATTATTTATTTTCTTCTCTTAATTTTGGGTTTGATTTGCTCTTTTTTTTTAGTTCTTTAGAATGCATTGTTAGGTTTATTAGAAATGTTTTACTTTTTTATGTAGGCACTTATACCTATCAGGTTTCCTCTTAATATTGCTTTCACTGTATCCTATAGATTTGGGTATGTTGTGTTTTCATTTTCTTTTGTTTCAAGAAATTTTTACATTTATTTCTTAATTTCTTTATTGAGTAAGAAATATTCAGGAGCATATTATTTAATTAGTTTTCATATGTTTGTAGAGTTTTCAAAATTCTCCTTTTTATTGATTTCTAGTTTTTATTCCATTGTGGTCAGAGAAGATACTTGATACTATCTCAATTTTTTTGAATTTTCCAAGACTTGTTTTGTGACCTAGCATATGGTCTATCCTTGAGAATAATCCATGTGCTGAGAAGAATGTATATTCTGCAGCCATTTAATGGAATGCTCTGTATTTATTAAGCCTATTTGATCTATAGTGCAGATTAAGTTTATTTCTTTGTTGATTTTCTGTCTGGATGATCTGTCCAATGCAGAAAGTGGGGCATTGAAGTCTCCGGTTATTATTTTATTGGGGTCTCTCTCTTTAGCTCTGATAATATTTGCTCAGTGTTGGGTGCATTTATATTTACAATTTTTATATCCTCTTGCTGAATTGACTCCTTTATCATTATATGATTTTTTTGTCTCTTTGTGGTTTTTGTCTTGAAATCTATTTTGTCTGATCTATGTAGAGCTACTCCTCTTTTTTGGTTTCCATTTGCATGGAATATCTTTCTCCATCTTTGTATCTGTCTATGTGTATCTTTCTAGGTAAAGTGTATTTCTTATAGGCAAGACATTATTGGCTCTAGTTTTGAAATCTATTCAGGCACTCTATGTCTTTTGATTGGATAGTTATCTCATTTACAGTCTGTATTATTATTGATAAAGAAGGAATTTTGTTCTGGCCACTTTATTTGTTTAATGGTTGTTTTGTAGTCTTCTCTTCCTTTTTTCCTTCTTTCTTATCTTTCTTTTAGTGGAGGTGATTTTCTCTGCTAGCATGTTTTAATTTCTTGCTATTTTTTTGTGTGTATCTGTTGTATGATTTTTGTCTTGAGGTTACCGTGAGACTTGCAAATAATATAACCCACCATTTTAAACTGATGACAACACAGGTTGCGTAAACAAACTAACAAAGAAGCAAAGAGACAACTAATAAAAACTCTACATGTTAGATTAATCCCCTTGCCTTTAAACTTTTTCTG
The DNA here is from genome assembly GCF_028885655.2 of Pongo abelii. Lineage (NCBI taxonomy): Eukaryota > Metazoa > Chordata > Mammalia > Primates > Hominidae > Pongo > Pongo abelii. The sequence continues at coordinate 202,343,046 of NC_085928.1, read as the reverse complement.
TTTCTATTACTATCTTATTATACTATCCATGTCTTGAAAAGTTTTTGTAGTTATTTTATTTATTTATTTATTTATTTATTTGAGACAATCTTACTCTGTCACCCAGGCTAGAGTGCAGTGGTGCAATCTCAGCTCACTGCAACCTCCGCCTCCCAGGTTCAAGTTATTCTCATGCCTCAGTCTCCCGAGTAGCTGGGATTACAGGCACGTGCCATCACACCTGCCTAATTTTTGTATTTTTAGTAGAGGCGAGGTTTCACCATGTTGGCCAGGATGGTCTCGAACTCCTAACCTCAAGTGATCCTCCTGCCTCGGCCTCCCAAAGTGCTGGGATTACAGACGTGAGCCACCGCGCCCAGCCCAGTAGTTATTATTTTTGATAGGTTCATGTTTTAGTCTTCCTTTTCAGGATATGAGTAGTTTATACACCACAATTGCAGTATTATAATATTCTGTTTTCTGTGTGTTTACTATTACCAGTGAATTTTTTGCCCTCAGTTGGTTTCTTATTGCTCATTCACATTATTTTCTTTCAGATTGAAGAACTCCCTTTAGCATTTTTGGAGGACAGTTCTGGTGTGGATATAATCCCTCAGCTTTTGTTTATCTGAGAAGGTCTTCATTTTTCCTTCCTGTATGTAGGAAATTTTCCCTGGATAATTCTATTCTAGGATACAAGTTTTTGTTTTGTTTTGTTTTGTTTTGTTTTTCCCCCTTCAGGACTTTAAATATGTCATGCCATTCCCTCCTCTTGGCCTGTAAGGTTTCCACTGAGAAGTCTGCTTCCAGATGTGTGGGAGCTCCATTGTATGTTTTTTGTATTTTTTTCTCCTCTTCCTGCTTTTACGATCCTTTCTTTATCTTGACCTTTAAAATTTTAGTCATTAAATGTCTTGAGATAATCTTTTTTGGGGTTAAATCAGCTTGATGTTTATAACCTTCTTATGCTTGAATATTGACATCTTTCTCTAGGTTTGTGAAGTTCTCTGTTATTATTCTTTTGAATAAACTTTCTACTCTGATTTCTCTCTCTACTTCTTCCTTAAGGCCAACAACTCTTAGATTTGTACTTTTGATGTAATTTTCTAGATCTTGTAGGCATGCTTCATTTTTTAAAATTCTTTTTTCTATTGTCTTCTCTGACCGTGAATTTTCAAATAGGCTGTCTTCAAGTGCACCAAGTCTTTATTCTGCTTGATTAATTCTGCTGTGAAGAGATGTTAATGCATTCTTCACTATGTCAATTGAGTTTTTCAACTCTAGAACTTATCCTTGATTCTTCTAAATTATTTCAGTCTCTTCATTTATCTGATAGGATTCTCAATTATTTCTCTGTGTTATCTTGAATTTTGTTGACCTTCCTCAAAACAATTATTTTGAATTCTGTCTGTCTCTCTGGGATTGGTCCCTGGGGTCTTATGTAGTTCGTTTGTTCAGGCCATGTTTTCCTGGATGGTCTTGATGCTTGCAGCTGTTCATCAGTGTCTGGGCATTGAAGTTAAGTATTTATTGTAGTCTTTGCAGTCTGAGCTTGTTTTACCTGTCCTTCTTCGGAAGACTTTGCAAGCATTCAAAACGACTTGGGTGTTGTGATCTAAGTTTTTGGCTATTGCAGCCATACCTGCATTAGGGGGCACCCCAAGCCTAGTAATGTTGTGGGTCTTGTAGACTCACAAGAGGTACCATCTTGGTGTTTTGGGTAAGATTGGGAGAATTTTGTGGATCACCACACAGACACCCTTGTTCCTTTCTCTTACTTTTCCCCAAACAAATGCCGTCTCTCTCTCTCTCTCTCTCTGTGCTAAGCTGCCTGGAGCTTGGGGTAGGTGACACAAGCATCCCTGTGGCCACCACCACTGGGACTGCACTAGGTCATACCTAAAGCCAGCACAGCACTGTGTCTCCTTTATGGTCTGTGGTGAGCACTGTCTGGTTACTACCTATGTTCACTCAAGGCCCAAGGGCTCTGTAATCAGCAGGTGGTGAAACCAGCCAGGCTTGCTCCCTTCAAGGCAGCAAGTTCCCTTTTCCCCCATGTAGGTTCAGGTATACCATCTGGGAGCCAGGGCCTGGAGTTGGGAACCTTATGAATCTTCCTGGTGTTCTATTCTACTGTGCTTGAGCTAGCACCCAAGCTGCAAAACAAGTCTTTCCCACTCTTCCTTTTTCCCTTTCCTTAAGCAGGAGAGTCTTGTCCTGTGGCCACTACCATCCCTGGCCCACAGCACACATGGCCTGGCTACTGCCAATGTTCATTCAATGTCCAAGAGCTCCTCAGTCAGCTTGTGGTGAATGTTTCCAGGGCTGGGTCTCGCTCTTTAGGACAGTGGGCTCACTTCTGGCCCAGGGCTGGTCCAGAAATACCATCCAGGAGTCAAGGCCTGGAGCTGGGTACCCTGGGAACCTGCTTGATGCTGTACCCCACTGTGGTCAAGGTGGTGCCTAAGCTGCAAGAGAAGCCTGCCCTTACTCTTTCCTCTCCTTTTCTCAAGCAGAAGGAGTCTCTTCCTATAGCCACTACATGTGGGAATGTGCTGGGACACCCTTGAAGCCAGCACAGCTTTAAGTCTCACCCAAGGCCTGTGGCCTCCGCTGCTAATTATTCACAATCCAAGGGCTCTTTAGTCAGCTGGTGATGGATCCTGCCAGAACTGGGTCCTTCCCTTCAAGGCATTGGGTTCCTTTCTGGCCCAGGGTGTGTCTAAAAATTTCATCCGGGAGCTAGGACCTGGAATGCAGGCCTCACGACTGGTGCTCTATTCTATAGCGGTTGAGCTGGTATCCCAATTGTAAGGGAAAGTTTTCTTTACTCTCCCCTCTTCTTTCCTTAGGTAGAAGGAAGATGTCTCTCCCGTAGCTGCTAGCTGCACTGCCTGGGGTTGGGGGAGGGGTGATGCAAGCATCCCCTTAGCCACCTGGGCTGGTGTCTCACTAGGTCACATGCACCCCAAGTCCACTGGCTCAGAGCCCAGCCCAGCAGCAGGACTTGTCCAGGAGTTGCAGGCTTTGTTGTCTAGGCTGCCTTTCAAGTTCATTTAGGACCTCAGTGGCAAGGCTTGGCAGAACTCAAGCTCTGACCACTAGGATAGACAATTCACCTCTGGCTAGGGCTGGTCTAAGTGCCCCCTTTCTGGGCACCAGCAAGTTCTTCACTTTGCTGTTTTCCACTGTAACAGGGAAGCACGGAGTTCTAATGCAGAGCCCCACAACCGCTGTACTCTCCTTACCCCAAACACACAGATTCTGTCTCCATGCCATGCAGCCACTAATTGGGGATGGGAAAGTGGTGATATAGGTGATTCATGACTGTCTTTCCTACCCTCTTCAGTGCCTCTTTCAGTGATATGAAGTTAAAACTAGATACTGTGGTAATTCATCTGATTTTTGGTTATTATGAAGGGTTTTTTTGTGTGTAGGTAGTTATTCATTTTTGTGTTTTAGCAGAGGGAGGACAATTGCTGGAGTGTCCTATTTGCCATTTTGCTCCGCCTCAGTGATCTATTATTATTTTTTAAACTGGATTTGGAGCAGAAAAGATAAAGGGACTATAACCATCTTAATACCACAGAGGGAGATCCCTTCTGCTAATGATTCCAACATTCAGAGGACAGGAGCTCTGGTTCAAAACATGGGGAGCAACAAGTTCTCATTCTTATCCTTAAAGCCAGCCCTACCTCCAAAACTCTCAGTTACCTGAGCCAATAATTGCCCTTTTTACATAAATCAGTTTGGGTTACATTTTTATGAACTGCTAAACTGATAAAGCAGTGAACCAATTTTTGAGAGTAGCAACATGTTCTGAAAAAGCTGAAGCTCCATTTAGTCCATGTCCTCCTTGTTGTTCCTGCCAAAGCATCACACAATGGCCTTCTGAAGAGTTATGGCCTTGCTGTAGCTTTCTGGTCCACCCTGATTTCCAAAAGATCTCCTGTCTTTATTAGTTCTGCTTTCTCTTGCTGTTCTATACCCCAGTCTGCAAAGTGTAGAAACATTAGTAGTTTTCATATTTGAATGTTTATTGGGTTTTTAACAAGAAAATCCTAAAAAAGTATTGGTTACTTATTTTTTCCCCCTAGGATGACCTGGTTTTTCAACTTCTGGGCATTTTCTTTCTTGGAACTATCTCCTTATATAACTCACTTGGAGGGAAGTATACGACATAAAATAAAGCTACAGTCCAGGACTTTCATAACCTTCAGGGAGAGGAAAAGAGAAAGAATTTATGTGTCCTAAATGCAAAGGGGAAATCAATGGATTTTTCAGTAGAAATTTGAAAGGGATAGAGATGTGGCAAATCAGAGAAGCAGAAACAAGTCATTCTTATGAACAAGTCTGTAGAGAAGTTGGCTCTTTGAACATATAGCACTGAGAAAAAAGACATAAAACAACAACAACAACGAAACAAATTTTAAACACCTGTGATGGGGTCAAATAAGAACAATGATAGACAGAGATAGATCACAGAGTGCAGCATGCTCCACAAGCCCACAGTCTGCTGTATTTATGGTATACCTACTGGTTATTTCTGCACCAAACAAAAAATCTAGTAGTTATGTTAGGGGAATATATAGAATTTAAATGACATACCTTTCAGCCAGCTACAACTGAAATGAAAGAACTCTATTTTGAGGCCACCGTGCACATCATTCTCCCATGGGGTAACTCTATGTCCTGATTCATCCAGAAGAGTTCTAGTTTATGCCGAGTATCTTAGTGTAATTATTGATGGCACCTATTTAACCTTCTAAAGAATCCTGGATTCAGATTTTGGCAATAATTATGCAGTCACCTTCCACATGCCTTCCACATAATTCTACATGTAACTCAGTGGGTAATTTGAGTGTCAATATATGCACAAAACTTCACTAAGAAGAAAGTTTCCTCTTCTGATTTTGTTTCCTAAGACCAATTATTAATAACAAATTTCTTATGTTTACTTTCCTGTATCAATGAGGAATTAAGTCTAGCTGTGAGGAAAGTGATGCCCATAACAATGGTTTAAAGGGATCAGAGGTTTGGGTTTCCTCATACACCCAGAAGTCTAAAGATAGACATTTATTGGTATTGGTTCATTGATTGACTCAACAGGCCCATTATGTCCAAGGCCTCTTTACATTTGCTTGGACTTCTCCTACTGGCGTGGATGGCTCTTAAATCCCCAGATAACATGGGAGCTTTCTAGGCAGTAGAAAGGGGCACAGAGGAAGAGATGGTGCTTTTATCAGGAAAGCTAACATCTTCCCAGAAGTTCCAGTAGATTTTACTTATGAATCCTTGGATAAAACTACATCACATGGTGAACCTTAAGTTAAAAACAAAAACAAAAACAGGGTAATGCCTCTTTTAGCTTTTTTTTATTTTAATTTTTAATTTTAAGCAATATACTTTACCATGTGTATCAAACCAGAGTTGCCTGAGTTTGGGCTGCTTTGACAAATTATCACAGACTGGTTGGCTTAAATAATGGACATTCATTTCTCACAGTTCTGGAGGCTGGTGAGCCCAAGATTAGGGGGGCAGCATGGCCAAGTATCTTGTAAGGGCCCCCTTCCTGTTTGCAGTTGGTCATCTTCTTGCTGTGTACTCACATGGTGGTGGGCAGAGAAAGAGGAGGCATGCTCTTCCCTGTCTCTTCTTACAAGGACACTGTTCCTATTTATGAGGACTTTACTCTTATGACCTGATTACTTCTCTAAGTCTCCACCTCCAGATCGCATCACATTGGGAATTAGACTTCAATATATGAATCTGAGGGTAATAGAAACTTACAGTCCATAGCACCTGGCAGCAGCCACACCTCTCTAGACCAAAAACTTAACGGTGCACAATATAAGACTTTAGGGCAAGAAAGAGAGAAAAAAGGAGTAGACTGAAGCATAGATATGCATACATAGTCTCTTCATTAGATTGCATATTATTTTTCTAATCACTATAACTATTAGTTGACAAGTTTATGAACCTCTACTGGGAAGCCAAATATTGAACTGTAGAGACTACAAGGAAGAGAGATTACCTCTAATTTTATTCAGGTCTAAATAAATTAGAACTCATCTGGAATTTGGAAACAGAAGCTTACTGCTTGACGAGTGTTCATTGCAGATTGCTGGATATTACCTCTAAAATTTCTATAGCAAGGTCGAGGATGAATAAGCATTACTACTTCAACCTTTATTCTTCGATTTCAATAGATGGGAAAAGGTTCTCTCTGCAGGGAAATGTGAAAGGTTGTGTAGGAACTGAAAGCTCTACCATGAAGAAGGACATAACAATGACTTTGTGCCTGTGGTTTCAATATAGCTATTCCTGAAAATCCAGGGATCAGCAGGTTGTCTATGGTCCCATTTACCCCATCATTTACTACCTATTTATTTAAAATTATTAATGTGTCACACATTGTCTTAGGCATTGGAAGTAAAATGAAAAACCTTCCATCTCCCATATTGGGAGACTACAATAACATGTAAACAAATAAATGTAAACATTTACTGTTTAGGATTAGTGCTATGAAAGAATGAAGTGTATTTCTGTAATAGAGAAAAATAGAGGACACTAATTTCTACAGAATTTCTCTGGAAATTTCTTTAAGGATATAATACTTAAGCTAAAACATAAAGGATGAAAAGGAGAGAAAATTATGCATCAAAACAGGGAAAAAGTGCCAATTCTAGAAGTCATTCATTTTAATTTGTTCACCTATTCAATTTTGAATATTTTTACTTATCATGTACCAAGTTATATTATAGATGCTTTAATCATGGTAGAAGACAAAGGCAAACACTATTCATTAATACTATAATAAAATATTTAAATTGTTAGGTGCCATAAGAGAGAGAAGCAGGGTTATAGAAACATTAAATATTTTGTGTCTTGGTATAATTTTTTTTTTTTTTTTTTTTGAGACTGAGTCTCACTCTGTTGCCCAGGCTGGAGCGCAGTTGCGCGATCTTGGCTCACTGCAAGCCCACAGCATAAAATTTTAAGTTTTCATTAGCTCTCGTGAATTTCCTTGTTTTGTATTTGTATTATCTTTGTGTTTTGATTAATTGTACATACAATCCAAGAATAAGACGTGTAATTTCTAAAAACTTATGTACTACTTATTGAAATGCTTTCTTTTTTATTTATATGCTTATGGGATTTCCACAAACTTTCTTGGTTATTTCAGTGAAGAGATCTTGTTGCCATTGTCTGAAGACATTAAGAAATCTGATTGGTAGAAAAAAAAAAAATTTAAAGACTAAGTTTTCACATGACATATGAAAAAGTAACCCAAAATGGATCAGAGACCTAAATGAAAAAGTAACCCAAAATGGATTAGAGAACTAAAACCTATGGCTTTTAGGAGCTAAGACCATAAAACTCATGGAAGAAAGCATAGGAGTAAACTTTTATGACCTTGGAGTAAGCAGTGGTTTCATGGATGTAACATCTAAAGCACAACCAACAAAAGAAGAATCGATACGTTGAATTTCATCATAATTAAAAACTTTTGTGCTTCAAAGGACACAATCAAGTAAAAAATCAAAACACAGAATGGGAGAAAATTTTGAAAACCACATATCTGGTAAGAAATTTGTATCTAGAATATATAAAGAACTCTTACAACTGAATAATAAAAAGACGTATAACCTAATTAAAAGTGTGCAAATGATCTGAAAACAGATAGACAGACAGACAGATAGATAGATAGATAGATAGATAGACAGTGAATAGCAATGTGAAATGATACTCAACACCATTAGCCATCAAGGAAATGCAAATTAAAATCACAAGGAGATACCACCTCCCACCTGCTGCAAAGGCTATATTAAAAAAGACAGATAATAACACACGTAGGTGAGAAATTGGAACTCGTATACACTGCTAGTGAGAATGTAAAATGGTGCAGGCATTTTGTAAGACAGTCTGGCAGTTTCTCAAAAGATGAAACACAGAGTTACTATATGACCTAATAGTTCCACTGCTAGATGTGTACCCAAAAGAATTTATAACATATGTCTACACAAAAACTCTTGTATATGCATACCCATAGTAGCATTATTCATAACAGCCTAAAACTAGAAACAATTCGAATGTCCATCAACTAATGAATGGATAAATAAAGTTTGGTATATTCATACAATGGAATATTATTTGGCAATAAAAAGCAGTAAAGTACTGATGCGTGCTACAATAAGGATGAACCATGAAAATATTATGTGATATGGAAGAAGGTAGTCACAAAAGATATACTTTATCATTTCATTTATGTAAAATATCCAGAAAAAGCAACTCTATTGAGACATAAAACAGTTGTATAGTGCTGAATGGGGATGGGAGGAATGAGAGGGGTTCACAGCTAAAGGGTGTGGGGTTGCTTTGTGAGGTGAAGAAAAATATTCTAAAATTAGTTGGGGTGATGGTTTTACAACTCTGTGAATATATTAAATACCGTTTAATTGTACACTTTGAATGAGTGAACTGTATTGTATGGGAATTACGTCTTAATAGTTCTGTTATTTAGAAAGATAATTTGTCCAAAAAAAGCTAAAATGTCAATTTAATCATTATTTAATTGAGATTAAACAGGAAATAAAATCATTGTTCTTTATATATTCAATACACATTAATTGAATTACATTTTTTAAAGTAACACAGAGGTGTGAATTTCTTCATGATTGGAGAGGTGAGACAACATTTTAACACTCTGGTGATGGACCAAAAAAGTAGCAGAAGTAGTGGAAACAGAGTGGAATCCATGTTTTAATTGTGAAGCTGTGTCTTACAACTGTGAACACAATGATTTTGACCACAAAAGACTACTATGCAAGAAGAGTTTTCCTGATTAAGAGTTTTCCTAGGACTGGTATTTAACTTTACTTACTGAGCTTGGGCTTCCAAATTATTATTGTCAGCGCTTAAAAAAATTATACATATCTCTTAATGAGGTGGTACATTTGGGTAGGTATTAAATTGCAAAATAGATTTTTGCTTTCTGTCCTTAGATCAATTTAAACATGTATTGTGAGATATTTTATAATATTTTGTACCTTAAAATGACACCTTTGAGCTATTTAATGAAAACCAGATATAGAAATATATGTATCAATTCAACAATGTACATTTTGGTGCCTCACATCAGAGAGAATATTACTTCCTGATAAGTATTTGCAAATTGCAATTTATGGTGCAGTTTTAAGTATAAATATTTTAAAAGGGCTCTAACTGAAGTTTGAAGCCCATGGGAATCTTTATAGAAAGACACATGAAGACATACTTTCTATAATTAAATATTTATCTTTAGTTCATACATTTTATGATAAATCATTTAATGATCATCTCTACAATATCAAAATAGCACACAGTTGAGGGGCAACATGTGTCTTCCACTCTCAGTTTAGTTTGTTTCACCTTCTTCATCGTTAGACATAATAAGCACATCTAAAGTCATAGAAGTCTATTTTGTGAAGTGTGACTATTAATCCAGGTTGTAGCTCTTGACGTTGCGACAAATACTTTACCAACACTTTTTTGTGTTTATTACAGTATTCTTATGTCTGTTACTCAAGGTCAGTGGCTGGGTTAATCAATATTACTTTCACTCATTGAATCAGATGAGATTTCATGCTCAATAATTTACCATTTTAAATATTCTATATCTACTTCACCTTGTGTCGTTGTTTAATTTAGCCCATCTCTAAAAAAGAAGAAAAAAGAGTAAAGGAAGAAACTCTAAAATAAATACAGAGAAGTACAGAGTTTTAAGAAGGATGAAAGATTTTCAACATAGTTCAGCCTAGAATAACATTTTCTGATGGGTTCCCTCTAGATCTATTTAGACTCTGCTTGAACACCTTGAGGTCTGTGGGGGCATGCGACCCCCAAAAGTGTCTCATGCCATGTTCCAACAGTTTGGTGTAGTGTAAAGAACGGTGTTTGGAAGCAGTTATACTTGGGTTGTAACTTCACTTCTGCTGCTGGTTGAATTTGGGTGATTCACTTAATGTTTCTGAGTTCTTCTTTATCATTTATTTTTGTTTTTATTATTATTATTATTATTTTAGAGGCAGAGGTCTTTCTCTGTCACCCAGCCTGTAGTGCAGTGGCGTGATAGTAGCTCATTGTAGCCTCAAACTCCCGGGCTCAAGCAATCTTCCTGCCTCAGCCTCCTGAGTAATAGGGACTATAGGCCTGTGACCCCATGACTGACATCGTTTTTGAACTGGATATAATATATCTAGCTGGTAAGTTTGGTGCAAGAGTTTAGAATGATAAAATAATATGTAATATGGTCAGATCAATAATTAACACCAATGAATATAGTTCTTTCTTCCTACTCTCCATAAATGTCAAAATACTTGGCAGGATAAAAAATATCTCAGTGTAGTATGTCTGCTTTGCATGCAAAAAATTTCTTGTTTGCCTTATTTGATTAAGTGAAAATGAAGTGATTCTTTTCCTTTTGTTCATCCTTCCTGTTAACTTCTGTATTACCTCTGTTCTCTTTTTTTCTCCCAAATCCCCAGTCTTGCCAGCTCTGGAAGAGTGACTGTGTTGTTGCCCCCACTATTTTGTGGGGGCACCCTTTTCCGGGTGACTAGACACTTACTGTATCTAAAACCTTCAGTGAATTCTAGGAACTTATATATAAAATCCAAAATTCTTTGGCTGGCCTTCTAAGCTGTTTAACAGTTTGACCCCAGCATAATTCTCTGGCTTCATCTCCATTTTCATTTACTTTTATGACATGTTTTCCTTTCCTTTTCAGTCATTTCATATATCTCAACTTTCCATGCACTCAGTCAGTGCTCATGTCTTCCTGTCATCATTATTTATCAATGTCCTGTTTCTTCTTTAAGACCCAGTATACCTCCACCATGAAATCCTCACTGTTTCCTGCTGAAACTGAAGAAGTAGTCTGCCTTTCCTTATTCTTCCATAGCTTTTTGCTTGTACCTCTCTCCCACCTTAGGTTGAGTTTGTACATTTGTTTCCAGAACTGAATTATCAGCATCTTGAAGGCAAAGCCTGTGTCCAACTTATCTTCCAGTTCCCATCTTCCAGTTTCCTGCAAACTCTCTCACCCCATCACCCACCCAACAATACCTCCACAGAGATGACGGAGTTTTCTGTTGCCGCAGTTTCTTCAAATGTATGGAAAAGCTTTGTGTCCTCACTGTAGCCACTTAGGAAACCATAGCAGATTGGATATTTGTGAATTTAATCTTAATGAGACTGACACAAGCTATGGTTTCTGCTTTGGTTTTCCCTGAATGGTCTAAATCATAGCAGCAGTCTTTCTTTCCACTAATGACTGTGTTGTGCTCTTCATTTTATTCTCTTCCTTTGCACCCTGCATGTTATTTTTTATAGTCAATTTGGCATGTTTATGGTTATATCTTTGCTTTAAAATGATGTGATAGCCAGAAATGGAGTTGCTCCTGCATGATACATTGAGGGTGATTCTTTAATTTACAAAAAGCAAATAATATTTCTGTAAATGAAATACAATATTTACATTGTATTTTATATTTTACATTGTATATTTACAAAACATGTTTGTGCCTATTGTTTCATAGGAAAGGTAAGTGGGTACAGACCTTGAACTAATTTTTCAATGCCTACTCTAAGACAATTTCTTTTGTATAATTCTAGAATATTTAACATTCACATAATTTAATTCCTTAAAATAACTTATCTGTAACCTTTCCCCTACCCAATGATCCATCAAGTAAAATGGATTGCTGTAGGTCAGTGGTTTAAAGACCTTATTTGTTTGGACTTTTATTTTATTTTTTTTAATTTATTGTTATTTATTTATTTATTTATTTTTTTGAGATGGAGTTTCGTTCTTGTTGCCCAGGCTGGAGTGCAATGGTGCAATCTCGGCTCACTGCAACCTCTGCCTCCTAGGTTCAAGCGATTCTCCTGCCTCAGCCTCCTGAGTAGCTGGGATTGCAGGCACACACCACCACGTCCGGCTAATTTTTTTGTATTTTTAGTAGAGATGGGGTTTCTCCATGTTGGTCAGGCTGGTCTCAAATTCCCAACCTCAGGTGATCTTCCCGCCTCGGCCTCCCAAAGTGCTGGGATTACAGGCGTGAGCCACCGTGCCTGGCCTCTTTGATATTTTAAATTTTAAATACTATTTGATATTTTGTTTGTTTTGCCATTAGATCTGCCAATATCATTTGCCCTCCAAACGGTTTAACAACCTATTAGTTTTGAGTGCTCTAGTAATACTGAGGTTAAATGTGATTGAGACAGTTGCACATTGGATTCTGGTTATTTCCACATTTACTTGTTTGTTCTTTTACTCTCTGGTTTTTCATGTGAATATCGTTGGAGAGTGGTTTTCATTGTTAAAAGCTTTTAATGGTCTGCTAATTTATCATCTCAACAGTGATTTTTTTCATTAGTATTATAATTTAAAATATAAGTATGGAGCATAGAGCTGTAGATAATTATAGTAAAAATTCATTTCTTAAGATTTCTAACATGTGTTTCTTGGTCTTTATTCTCAAATCTATATTTACAAACAGACTATATTTTTGGTGTCTTATTCTTCACAAAATGAAGTCCCTACTATCTAAGATGTATGGTGTGAAAATTTAAAATGGAGTTGTACCGCCTAAGTCTCAGATGAAAAATGCAGAGGGAAGTAATTGGCCACATTCCAAACTCTTCTGAGAGACTGATCCAGTAGTCCAAAATGGGAAATGAAATTTCAGAAAAAGCATTCCCCAAAGAGGCATGATTCATCTTGCATGGCAGTAAATATAACTCTTTGAGCACTGTTATTTATTTGACCACTTCACTGGGGTCCAAGCTCGCCTATCTTTGCAAATCAGCTTCTCAGCAAACTCTTAAAGCTCAACCTCAGTACTTCCCCTAACAATAAACTGTTATGATTGTTGTTTGGTTTGTTTTAAAAAAATTCTGACTGTAGAATTGAGAGATCTTCCAAATATGACAGTTCTGTCTCTGCTATCTAGCATTGTGCCCACTCTAGCTTTATTTATTTATTTTTTTAACTTTCAGTTGATAAAAGTGATCATAGAGGTCAGCTACACTAAATCAGTGGCTTCTTTTCTAATATTCACCACAGTTAGAATCCTGTCATTGCTGCTATCTCTGATATTAGGACTTTATTACCTAAAGCGTACCCTGGAGGTGATGATAAGGATCATTTTCTATTTATTGTGCCTTTTTTATCTGGCATCATAGAAAATATATGTTAATTACTTAACACATGGTTAATGTTCTAAAGCTATTGGTTGTTGTAATGATTAAAAGAATTTTTCTGTCTCTATCTCCATTATATTTCTTATCTCAATCATTATCCATATCCATGTCTATCTATGTATTTGTCTTCCATCACATAAAAAGATGCCTAAGATATAGTAAGTGCTGTAAAAGTGTTTGCAAAAATTATTATTTTTCACATAACACATTTTCAACTATTTGTTGATCACATTTAAATACTACATGATGTGTGATCATAGTGTCCATGAGAATATTAAACAAATCTAATTCTTTCACAGGTACTTTTCTCATTTTAAGTAAATAAATATTTTTTAAATAAATAAAGGAACAAGTAAATAATAATATTAAATTTTGGAAGTGGAAGGAAACATAAATTATTTGGTTCAACGACATTTTATGAGATTAGAAAACTGATTTGGACAGCCTGGACTTTTTAAATCCTTTCATTATCCAGAGGTCACTCTTATTTATACTACCTCTCCTGAAATGTGGTATTATGTAATCTGTGCAAGTGATATTTTATTAGCTTCTGCCCTGGGTAAGCCCTTGACAACAAACCGTTGTTGACTCTCTGGGGCAACTAGAAAACCATTCATGGTCAACATATATCAATCAACAATACAGGGTTGAGAACTAGAATTCATTCATTTGCCCCTTAGAAATATATGTTAGGAAACTCTCTTTAGGTTGTCCAGGCTGATTTTGAACTCCTGGACTCAAGCAATCCTCCTGCCTCAGCCTCCCAAAACTCTGGGATTACAAGTGTGAGCCACCATGCCCCGTTTCTTTGACCAAGTTTTTGGTAGTGATTATGATGCCACCCAGAAAAATGATGCCCCTTTTTGTCTTCTCAGAGTATTCCATCACTTGAGAATCATAACCTGCAACTCACCTGAATTGGGGGTTAAGGCATGTTTTTATATATACCTGGTTGCAGTAGTGGGAATTAGTGGCTTAGAGCTTCCATAATGGATGGATTTGTGTAAGAATTTCCAACTTATTTTGTCCCCTAACATATAATTGAAATCATATAAACAAAAATGTGCATTCAGAAAAGGTAATCTGACTGTGTGTTTTTGTGTACATTTTTAAAATTTATGGTCGAAAAATTATCATGTTTGTAATGACACTGGATCCACATAAAAAACCCCAGAGACAGTTGGATCACGAGGTCAGGAGATCAAGACCATCCTGGCTAACATGGTGAAACCCCGTCTCTACTAAAAATACAAAAAATTAGCTGGGCGTGGTGGCAAGTGCCTGTACTGCCAGCTCCTTGGGAGGCTGAGGCAGGAGAATGGCGTGAACCTGGGAGGTGGAGCTTGCAGTGAGCTGAGATCGTGCCACTGCACTCCAGCCTGGATGACAGAGTAAGACTCTGTCTCAAAAACAAAAAAAAACAAAGAAAAAAAAATCCCAGAGAGACAGATTGACCAGTGTCATTATTGCTATTTTAGAAAAATAGAAAGTTTCTCAAAGGAAATAGGGGTCACTAATATCAGTGTCAGACACAAAAACTAAGCCTCTTAACTCTAGATCTAGCAGTCTTTTCACACAGTTTTTCATAGGATTTTCATATATATATATTTTTTTTTTCCTAAGGTTCCTTTCTCTCCCTTATTTGAAAAATAAGTGTTCTATCATGTGCAGGAGTTTAGAATTTCTATTTAAGACTTTTATTTCTTTGTTTATGTTTCACTGGAGGCCAGAATATTGACTGAAGTGTGTGTCTGGAAGAGTGACGTCGATGGTTTGAGGACGTGAGAGCTGGGGACTCGAGCAAACTGACGTGTAGAATCTGGCTGGGAGGCAGAGAAGGAGTGGGAGGTATATAGAGAAAGGGCAGCTCAACATGTATTTCTGGGAGGAAAAGTAAAACACAAACAAAGGTATTATATCTCTGTTTAAAAATTTGTTTTTTTTTTATGTTTAGCTTTTTGAGTTTGTGTGAAAATGAAGCCTGTTAAAATTCCATTTTTTTGACACCCTGTAGTGGCATCAGTCATCCTAAGGACTAAGGGTGACATACAAGAGTGGCAATGAGAAACAGTGTTATACTCTATCTGAAAAGTGGTCTAAGAGTTGTATTTAAAATAGTCAAACATCTTTGAGAGCTCTCCTCATGCATTTATAACAATTTAGTTTTCTTTCTTCTGTTTCCATCTTTCCTTTCTCCTTATTTCCCTCCTTCCTCTCTTTTCTTTATCTATCTCTTTTTTTCTTCCATTCCTCCAATCCTCCTCCTCTTTCTCACTCCCTTTCTTTTTTGTTTTTGTTGCTATTTCTTTAATAGTTATTTGTTAAGCATGTACTACTGTGTACAAAGTGAGCTAGATGCTTTGGGTGCGTGTGCTACAAACAATGACACAAAACGTCTGCTCTCAAAGGAGCTTATACAGCAAGAAAGCTAAACAGTACAAAAATTAAGACATTCAAAGTGGGATCTACTAAAGTTCTGAATATGGAATAAGCATTATGAAGCAGAGAGGATATTTTAAATTGTAGCTTAAAACTGTAGTTCTTGTCAATAAGTCTTACTGATTTAGGTCCAGGAAAATACTGGCCATTGTGACCTGTTCTTAAGTGTATAATAGATTCGCCTATTATAACATGTAAAGTATGGTATATGAGATAATTATATTATACCTTTTTAATATTAAATATTACTGCAAGCAAGTGGAGTTGAGTGAGAATTGAGAAACTGACTACTGTAGGTCCTTTGAGAAAATTTCCTGTTCTTTCCTTTCTATGCAGGAGAGAATTTTGGTAATAAGATAAAAAGTAGATACTCTGTTTAGACAGACCTGTGAGGAACTATAAGCTTGGTAGCACTTGCTTAATCAAATATACCATGGACTATCCCAAGTTTTTAGTTATGTGTAGAGCAGGAGAATAGTAATTTCATAGAATGGAGAGGTCATCAGGAGGAGACAGCAAAAGTAAAGCGCTTGGTGCCCAACAGAGGAAGTAGATGTCTTGGAAATAATCTCTAGCATGCATGAATGTGTTAAAAAGCTGTGGAGGGTTAAGAGAGTTTTGTGCAAGATCCCTTGGATACATGTGTTTTTGGGTTCTATAGAATATTGCTTTGGGGGTCATTTAGTAGGAATAAAAACTGTCTCCAATTTAGCAACCCCTCAAGTTCTCACAGCATTAAATGATGGAATGATAATAATTGTTAGTTAACATTTTTGAGTGCTTACTACAGTCTTCACAGCCAGTCCCTGAATCATGTCCTAGCATTAACTTCCTTGGGCAGGTAAGGAAATAAAGATGAAATGGCTTACTGGAGATTACCCAGATGGGAGCTGAAGCTATTAGCTATATTAAATACTGTTTCTCTAATAGTAAGAAAATGTCAGTTAATATTTATTTACATGAAGATTGGCAGTTTCAAAGGGCTTTGATATCGGCTATATTTTGTGATTAGCACAACACTACTGTGAGATATGTTAGGCCAGGCAATGTATGTATCTTATTTTAAGAGATGAAAAAATTAAAACTCAGGGAAACTATCATGCCTAAGAACACATGGGCAGTCAGTGATAAAACTAACAGTCACCTTTAGGTGTCTTTAAAACCTAAGCATAATCCACCACACTCTGATACCTGTTCATAATTTAAACACACAGACATCTAATTTTAGGCAAATTTCCAATCATGCTGTTGAAATTCTAATAGTCCCTGGTGCATACGAATGTAAATTTCAGTCTCTCAGTAATTATCTTATGCACTATACAGTCTTCACTGGAGTTGCCAGATAAATGAGATGTCATTGCACTTAACAGCAAGGATCACTGCTGCTTGCTTTTGATTGGCTCCATCTGTTGCTAGGAGGAGTTGCTATCTCTTAGCAGCTGCCAACCAAGCAGGCATTTCTGAGTGGAGCTGAGTCTAGGTTGACATTAGCTAGGAAAGGGACGTATCCTAACCTGGCAAAGACATCCTTCAAGTCGATGTGTTTGTCT